>NC_069721.1:21263595-21986095 GCF_027358585.1 Pangasianodon hypophthalmus | reverse complement strand
GACGACACATGTCATTAAAACTACTAGCTGTATAATAATCCCCAGATTAAGCTGACTTTTCCTCTGTGGAGCCAGACTCAAATTTCTTCACACTTTCAGAGACAGAATCTGGTGAAACAGCAGTAATCCCAACAAAACCCAACTGTGTGAATATGATAAAAAAAAAAAATGCTATTTGTGATTTTAAAGAAAATGCATTCGCTCTCTTGACTCATAACAGAAAGGATTGTTTCTACTAAAAATTCTTAGCCTGATGTGGTTTCCACATTAAATATGTGCAGAAATGCAAAACTTTTTTTACAGGAAATTCTGAAACTGGGGCACTAAATGTTTATGTAAGGAATAAAAAACTTGGGGGTGTGCTGTTATAGGAAAATAATCAACAGGGTTACTGTTACCATCCCAAAGTAGATTATTTTACAATTACAATAAGAGCACATCCAGAGATTTTTATTCCTCTTATATCACAGGACTTGCCAATGTCAGAAATGCCAACGATTATAATTCTTATTAAAAAAAAAAAAAAGAACACCACATCATACTTTTTATCCATTTATAATTACATTTAATGTTCCTGTTATCACTTGATTATAGCAGCTATAAACAGTCATCTCCTCATCAGACTCTCTTTTGTGCTGGAAAATAAGAAAATAAAATGTAGGTTATGTTACGGAGAAACTGCTGAGCGTAAACTTGTCTGTCCTGAAGACTTTCCTGTAGCGGAAAACTGACTGTTACAAATCAGTGACACTGGAGACTCCTTCCATAATGTTAAGTAAACATCTCCTGTTTAAAGAAAACTTCACCATATCAACAATATGATATTTTGTTAAACAAAAAAAATCATTAATCTGATTTTTATTATCATTATTATTATTATTATTATTATTATTAGAGTTCAATGTTACTATTGTTACTATAGAAACCATCACCTTCTGACCAATCGGAATCGAGACTTCAACAGTGCTTATAAAATGGTTCAATCTAGCAGACTAAAGGATTCTAAAACCCTCAAACCATAGGATTGGATAGGATTGTAGTACAGACTGATGGAGTGACATACTTTTGTCCTCATAAAGCAGCAGCCAATGTTCATGCTCATTTCCAGTTTTTTATCAAAGTAAATAATGAACATGTTTTAACATGGACCTAAATGACCTCATTTCCTGTAAGTGCGCTACTGATGATTTAAACATTGGCACACTTTTACAATCTCAACACTTCTGACTTTCACTGTGTGTTACAACAAACCCAGCCATAAGTGATTAAAGGACTCAGAGATTGGGAATGACAGGATATATTTTCAAGTGAGGGCTTTGTAGTGGTTATAGATGTGCATTAAGGCAACGCAACTCTCTGCAATGTTCAGGAATTTTTTAAAAATCAGGCTCAATAAAAGAGGCTGATCCTCCATTTGTCTGGGAGATAAACTGCTTCTCAGACTGTGTGTGAGTCAGGAGTGTAGAGCAAATCTTTACACTGCTTGCTTTGTTTTTTGTTGAATAATCTTGAATTACACATTTATCTAGCATTATTCTAGTTTCTTGTATGTGTACACTTACGTGTGTGTGTGTGTGTGTGTGTGTTCTCTAATACATCCTGTTCATTTCACAGACAGTTTTTCTCTATATTCAAGACTCCAACAAGACTTTTAGACCAAACAGCAGCCAGGGTGACACACACACAGCCCCTATTTTACACCCTCCTGTCACACATCCTTGATAAAGTGATCCAGCATGTACATGCATGTCGAGCAGATGATCTAAACACTAAAAACAGTATTTTGTGAGGACCGGGTGATTCTGAGGAAACCTGACACTGTCCTATCATTGTGAGGAATTTTGGTCTATGTTGGTCCTTATTAAGGGCTAAAAACTGCACACACAGACACAGACACAGACACACACACTCACACACACACACACACACATACACATTTTAACACATAATGTCCCCACAAGGCACAAACTGTCAGATGTTCCTATCCTTGTGGGGACATTTGATCAACAACAAGATATAATATGCCCAGATACACACACACACACACACACACACACACACACAGATACAGACAGGCAGATACAGACAGGCACAGATGGATAAACAGACACACACATACAATCACACAGACACACACACACACACATACACACACAGAGGCACACACAGACACATATGCTCTCAGACATATACACACAGACACAGAGACACATACACACACACCAACAAACACATACACACAGTCACATACACACATACACACACAACCCAGTTACACACAAACAGACGAACACTGTGTCAAATGTGCACGTACATACACACACACACACACCCACACACCCACACACAATCAAACGTGTGCACGCACCCACACACACATTTCACCTTAGAGAAACTTCTCGGAATGACACACTCAATTCCCGAGAAGAAAGCGCTAATCTGAGTATGAAAGGTGTGTGTGTGTGTGTGTGTGAGACTAAGTCTCTAAGCAGACGTGATTAATGACTGACACTCATCTGAAGAATGCAGACTGTTGTCTCTAAGACAGTTAACAGAATTACCTCAGGTACACTACGTTTTTTGTTTTTTTTTTCATTTTCCAGAAAGATCCACAAAACAGAGAGAGACACAGAGACAGTTAATTAACGGATTCAGTAATTGCAGTAGGAACAGTGAAGAAGAAAAGCAAACTGTGTACAGAAAGTGAGGAAGAGAAGAGGAGAAAGAGCTGCACAGTGCTCGTGATGAATAATAAAATGGTTTTCCACTTCCTCGGCTGCTGCTCCCAGAGGAAGCTGTTCCTCAGCTCTGCTCACGAAATCACAAATTAGCGCTCGAATTAACACCACTCCTGCTCCCTAATCTCCGAGACCTGGTCCATATTCCTGTACTTCACAGGTTCCTAACCCTGGTTCTGGAGAACCCTGTGAGAGCAGGGAAGAGGAACCTGTACTCTTATAATACACTTTTTTATAATACACTGCAGCTTTCATTTTAGCTTTAATTTTTACACTGAGCAAATAATGAAGACACTCATTGCTTACATTATTCCTCTGTAAATAGGACAGTCACAAAACTTATTCCTCATTTATTTCTTAATTTCAATATCTATCAGCTTCTTGCATAGTAATTACAGAACAAACACCCTCAGAAAAAAAAAGGTACTAAACTGTACCTTTCCTTTTCCTTTCCTGCATCTTTTGTACCATTGAGTATGTATCACTCACCTGGAAATGTGCATGTAATGTACCTTTAAAAATGATTAAAGATACATAAATAGAGTTTTAAGACAGTTTTAAAGGTACTCTATATGCATCTTTCTAGGTAAAAGATAAATACTGACGATAAAAAAGGTGTACTCTTAAAGGTACCACTTCAGCGACAAGAAAGATACAGTTTAATGCTCTTTTTTCTGAGACTGTACAGATGAATCAAGTCACGATAATCGACACAAACGTATGATCTGTTTATAGAAGTTACGATAAGTAGCTCTCAATGCCAGCGATGGAGATGCCGCCAAAATCTAATCAGTTCATCTGCTGGTTACAATGATCATTCCATAGAAATCCTACAAACCTTCAACCACGTCAGATATCACGCTAACGAGAATCTCGGAGGGACGCACGGACAATCCGAACACACAATGCCTCCAGCCTCTAGTGGCAAAAGTATAAACACCAAAACAAAACCACTGCAAAACACACAACCTCCAGTCATGCTTACTCCATTACTCTATTTACCAAAAATTATGTGACTGGTTCAGCAGAAATATGTGCAAACACAATTTGACAAGTTGTGAACAGGTGAAAAGCCCACGAGTATTTTATACACTCTCAGTAACAGAGGTAGATGTTTTGTACCTTTAGTGTGTATCTTTTACCCGGAAAGGTGCATGTGGTATACCTTTAATTAGTGTTTAGATACAGGTTTTAAGGTCCTTAGGGTCCAATTGTGCATCTTAAATTATTTATAAGGTATACTATATTAACATTTCCAGGTGAAAGATACATACTAAAGGTAAAAAGATGTACTGTTGATGGTACGACCCCAGCAAAGCTGCCAGTATTGCTAGCAAGGATATTAAAATTCAGAATTTTACCAAAAACCTAGCATATGTCAGTGGGAAACATGACTCAATGCTAATAAATGATAAAATGTATTTGTTGAACTTATATTTAACTGCAATCTTCAGAATTGTTGGGATTTATAAGCAACCAGCTGAGTGTATGCAGTCCAGTACATGTCAGATGTTGATAATAACCTGTCCAAAACTGTAGTGTAATTTAACTGTTGATTTACTGAGCATCAGTAAAACCTCAAACCACTCAATTACCTGTCCAAGTAGAGAAAAAATCCTTAATAATTATAAAAATGGAAGTGATGAAGTATAGTCTGCAGACTATAATTTATTAAATGGCAATGCACAAAAAATAAAAACAACGAAGTCGCACGCTTCAACCCTTTGTCAGTGCTGACGCTGTTAAGCCACCACTCTATCACACTGGACGCTCACCACAGTACTGAATCCACCATTATTGGAATTGTTTTTCTTTTTTTCGGATGTGCGCCAAGCAACATTATGACCCGGCAAGGAAAAAGCTGGGTGTGACCGATACTTAATAATAAGCAGCTCCTCCATTTTCATTTCCAAAGAGCTCGCAGTCCCGCCTTCTTGTTTTTATTGGCTCACAACACTGATGCTTTTGAAATCGCAGGTCAAAGTTCAGCTAGGTAAAGTCAGCATGAAGCGAAATGAACTGCTCTTTCACATCCCACGTCCTTTTCCCTTTCAATGAATTAGCTTTTCCGCCGTTTCCTAAACTGACATGACTTCTAGCAAAACGCTACAGGAAATGAAAGTGCTGATGTGGTGTTATGTGCTGATTTTGGTGCAATAGAGAACTCAGTAAGGTGACAAATCCAGAAGATTTTCATACTGTCGCCTGAACACATCCAACACTTACCCATCTGTGTCCTGGTAGTTGATGTTCAGTTTCTTTGTCGAGCTGAGTAACTCTGCAAACACAATGAGAAGGAGAAGGAAAGAAGAAGTCAGATCATAAATATATATACATATATATAACACATACACAACAAATCTATCACCTCTGATTCCTGGTAAAAATATGATTCATGATTGCTCCACGGCATGAACGCACTTGTTTCACATTTACCGCTCATCGGGTTTCCACCCAGATGACGCGGCCGGAGATTGATGGCGTGTTCTTATTGTGCATTTGTAGATGCTAGGATTTTTTTTTTTTTACATTTAATTTGCCAGTGATGCTTGGTTCTGAATAAGTGGGCAAAAACAGGTCCACTGTTGTGTTTGGTTTGGATGCTGCCTCACGTGTAAATTAATTTGGATTAAAATATCTTCCAAATGATTAAATGTTAAAGGAATGCTGGGAATAAGTATTTGAAACTCAATAGCAGTGTCATCAGAGGGATAAGCCAGCGCTTGCACGTAGCCTCACTGCTGTATGCTGTCCAAACAGTGCTTCCTCCATGACTATGTAGGTGCGTAACTAACCAAATTAGGAGTGTTTTCACTTCACGCCAACAGTTTCAAGACTAATGTGGATGTTATTCCAGCAACCATTAAAGTATGTTTCAACTCTATAAATGATCAGCTATGAATAGCCCACTCTCTAACCACACAGAGACCGCTAAGACTGAAGGAAATCCAACAGCCCGGTTATATTTAGTTAGAGTTTGTTTTTCGGTGAGAAAAATGCCAAGACCATCTTCTCTATAATTTTCAATCCCAATGCTAATGTGGAAACCCTGTTATTTAGAGCATAGTTTTGGTTTCATTTTGCATTCATGGCAATTGCCTTGGATGTATCGTATGATGAAACTGGTCATCATGCTTTTTTTCCTAGTCGTCCATCCACTGAGGAAAAAAAGTTAATTTCCGGTTTCTTGGCAATACGACAAGCACAGTTTTAGCTTCTATACCCTAAGTGTTAACAAAATCTAACTTGTTCTGCAGATGAAACCTAGTTAACATTAAATTAACTGTAACTTTAAATGCATAAAAGTAATAAGACCTTGTAATTGTTGGCAAACTAATATGGTACAGGCATTTCAGGACATGCTGTTACAGGAAAATAATCAACTTCAGAGTGGTAACAGTAACTCCGCTTCACGGGGCCATATCACCCCACCCTGTCATTTATTATTTTCCTATAACAGCATGCCTCTGTCATGTTTTGTTCCTTGCTCAGCATGCAATGTCTGGTAGTGATACTAAGAACACAAATATCTACAACAAAAGAAAAGACATTTATTTAAACTTAAACTCCCAGAAATACTTATTTTTTATCATTTTCAAAATAGCTACTGCACAACTGCACAATTTTTTACTGCATAAAAATTGTTGTTATTGAATAACATACTTTAAATGCCCTTTTCATTTTCGTGTATCGATTTGACCTAGCAGTTTAACCGTTCTGTTCTTTGTCAATGAAGCTGAGTTGAATAACACTAACAGAATTCCACCACATTCATACAGTAAAGTTAATAAAACATGTTCCTTTAATAAGTTAGCACTGCAGCGGGTTGTACAAAGTGGCTGAACGGAAACAGCCTGCACACAAATGACTTCTATAACAGAACACGAAACATGATCTAGGTCACTGAGTAAAAAGATGCTGAACAAGAGATGTGTTGAAAGTGTCAGCCATTGAACACAGCATGGAAGTCCCCTTGCTGCTAAGTTCTCGAGCTCTCATCATGAAAAGACCCTGTGCATTTCACTCACTGATTCTTAACTCTCTTATCTGCAAATGCGATGAGACACTGTGTCTGTCTTTCATCCTTGACAAACTGATGGATGTCCTCATAAAAGTCACTATAAAACTTCTGCTATGTAATTGTTAAGCTATATGCAGTGATTGATGTAAGTATAAAGCAGACACAAGCAGGTCAAAAAAATAGTTAATTTAATAGGCTCAGACTTGCTTCAGGTAATTAAGAGTTGAAACGTGAAACGTTCACATTGGGTTAAACACATAGCTGCACACTTACTCACCAGTCAGCACACACACAGCCACCTGCCCCATCCTGTCTACTCCAAGGCCTCACTCAGTCATCCACTTACTCCAGTCATCAAACCCCCCTTCTCAGATCCACACTTGCTCAAACACTCTTCCATATCCTGCATTAGCCTCTTCACAACCAGACTCTGGCTTCCAACTTCCCTCTTCCTCTTCCTCACGCATACTGAAGAAACACTGTGCCTCTATATTCATTTCTTCCTTCCAAAATCTGGTGGGAGTAAAAACCCAAAATGCAACAAATTCTTCCACCCTACATTGTTTGGCATACAGTGTATCATAAATAAATCTCTGTGAGCTGTGGACTGACCCAGCTATTGCTGATTCCAAAATTTGCACCCTTGTGGTTTTTTAAAATTGAAGAAAAAGAAACTTGCACATGTATTTTACAAACAAGAAAAAAAAATAGCATCAAAATGAAAAGTGGGTAAAAAAAAAAAAGTAGGTGAGGCCTAAAACAAGTCAACAATTCAAAACGAAAAGGAAATACTTTAAAAAGTAGATCCTCCTGGTCTTGGTTTCATGACCATAGTGTTACAGGGTTCTTTCATTAGTAATTATTACGTGGCAGATAGAACCTTATAAAACTGATGACACAATCTGATTTTTAACATGCATTAAGAAAAATGGGGGTGAATATTACAATTAATTACAAAGAGAAAAATGGTATCCAAAAGATCCAAAACTGTCCAGAGGATAAGCAAAGTTTGAAGGATGTTATAAAGACAAACATGCTATTAAAGAATATATACAGTGAAGCACGGTGATGGTAGCATCATATTGAGAGTTACGCTTAGCGTCTTGGTTGCTTCTCTGACTAATGCCCTCCATACCGTTTAAATAATGGATATAATGCAGAATGTTCAAAGTTTAGGATATTTTTTATAACCAAACCCTAATTGATAATTTTCCAGAACTTTGCCCCAGACTTGTTTTGACAGCGCTTCATTGGTGTTCATCATGCTGTTCGTTTAGGTATGTTCTCTAAATAACTCTGGGTTCTACAAGGAACAGGTGTTATATTGAGATCATGTGACTGTACTCACAAGCTGTAGCACTACAAATACGTGAAAAGGTGAAAGTGGACTATTTTACCATTTTTGTTACTTGTTATAATATATTTAGGAAACCTAACACACTAAATGCCTTGTTGCTGTAAATTCATCTTCCTTGTATTCTTCATTGTGACCTAAGGGTATAAAATTGTCTGTTTTGCATTTTTAGTTTTCTCTATGCATGTTTCTGCATGTGCCAATAATCGTTTGATGATGTTACTGAGACTTGAGAAGGTCTCTTTTCAGATCATGGGTGCGCATTAAATCCTTAAATTGTGATTCCTATGAAATAGGAGAGAAGTATATCCAGTCAAAAAATGTAATCTCAGCTCTAAATATTGTTCCTCATAGCACATTTTGGAATCACGTTGGAATGTAAACACGGCAAAGAGTGTAAATAACAGTTAAGGTTAAGCCTATATTTATGCAACAGTTGAGTTGTAAATGTTAACCAGTGGGTGTGACACAAAGTCAGCTACATGAAATAACAATGATTTTCATATAATTCAGTTATGACTAGGTAAAACATGTACAGACCTGAGCTTTTGAATAAGCAAGATAACACCCAATAAATGTCCTGAAATCCGAAAATAACATTCTTGTTCAAGGAAACAAGCTTCCCCTTTGGATTTTGGTGTTACACAGCTTTTATATCAGGACACTTCGTCAGCCCATATCGCTTACATATACACTACACAGTCATTATATTTACTGCCGTGATCTATTTATCTAAGCTGAATCCATAATAAGATGCAATCAGGGTTTGTTTAGGAAACAAGAAGCTTTACATGTACAAAGTAATATTATTTGATACAATATCAGAATAATATATTAGACTGTGATAAATGTTAGGCAATTACAATGACATAAAACATGAAATGTCAGCAGATAGCATTTCAAAAATCTACAAAAGCTATTTAACGTAGTACTTCCTTGGTAGATTTAAAAAAAAAAAAAAAAAGAACATCATATATGGAACATTTTTCATTGCACTCCCTTGAGGCTAGCAGATATCAGAGTACAGTATTTTAATACAGTGGACTGGAAAATATTTACATGTGATTAAAATGACAAATGATTTGAATGTGAATGTAGCTTAGCATCTCCCAGCTGAGAAAAAATGTTTTATTTCATAATGGGAAATGACCTAGCATTTTAATAATTTTCACATCAGAAGGGTCTGTTTATATACAGCATTTATTGAATTGCTATATATTATAATGGAAATATTTGCCATAACCATGAATGTCAGTCCTTGACTTGCCTTAAGTGACAATTGAATGTGACAGATCCACTAAGATATATATATGTATATATATATATATATACATATGTGTGTGTGTTAAGATGATATTAATAGTGAATTTATAAAAAAAACACTATGAATCAGTTAACAAGTTTGCATCCCTCTTTCTGGATGTGATATGTTCAGTAATTCATTCACTGGGTGTGAAGCAGGAATACACCCTGGATGAGACACCAGTTCATCAAAGGGCAATCACACACTCATTCACACACTCATTCAAACCTAGGGGCAATTATGAGGTGCCAGTCCACCTACTGACATGTTTTTATGAGGTAGGAGGAAACCAGAGAACCCTGAGGAACCCCTGAGCACATGAGAAACCCCACACAGACAGTAACCTGAGGTGGCAGTGAATGTGATAAATATGTGATATAAAGACAATATGAATATTCTCTAACAACATGTATGCTCACTCAATTAATGCCCCAACCTCTCTGGCTCTTTTAACACTATTTTCCTGTTTATTTATGCTTTATTTATGGTTTGGATTTTTCTCCATTTTCTCGGAATTCTTTCTATCTGTAGACACCCTGTAAAATGTATATACGAATGAAACATGTGGGACAAAAGCTTTTGCATTCAACTCTGTATGGTACAGAGCATGTTGAAAGTGATACATGCTTTACCACACGACAGTGATGGATGTATGATGGATGTGCCTTGGACAGATGGACAGCAAATTTTGTGCACACTTTGGACCTCGACCCACTCACGAAGGCCTGATCACAGAGCCTGTTGTGCTGTGACAGAGGCTCCCTATACATCTGCATGCCATGGCCAGCGGGCAGTGGGCACTCCATCTACAGACGCCCGCCTGAACTTTACAAATTACAACAGAGGATGGAAAAGACATGGCACTGAAATGGCTGCTGTGGGCCTTTTTTTAAAGCTCAAGTTTCAACATGATCCAACATTCCAGACATTTCTCACCCACCCCGTATCTCTGTCTCTCTTTATCTCCTTTACATACACACACACACACACACACACACACACACACACACACACACTTTAACACAAACAGTCTTTGTATCAATCAACAGTGGTCTTTTCTCTCTGGATGGTGTGCTGTATCGTATGTGGGCATCTCCTTATGAAATGGGCCGCAGTCAATTAACAAAGTTCACTTGGTACAGAAAAGCACATACAATGAGCATAATGATGATGATGTGACCTAAACCTAATACGGACTCATTTACTTCCTATTGTAGTGGTGTTAAATACCCTGGTGATGCCTAAACACTCTCCTGTATCTACAACATGCAAAGATAAATAGTGGGAAAGGACAGGGTGAATTTAACACATGGAATTCAACAGCCCTACACTATGCTATGGGCTCTATGCAAACACATACAAGTCAGTGCTACAGGAGTTAGTTAGTTAGTCAAATAGTTAATATTGTTAGTTAGTCAGTAAAATAGTTAGTTAGTTAGTTAGTCTTTCAGTCAGTTAGTCAGTCATTTAGTTAGTTAGTTAGCAATTCATTTAATCAGTAAATTAGTCAGCCAGTCAGTTAGATAGTTAATTATCCATTTAATCTGTCAGGTAGTCAGTCAGCCCATCAGTTAGTTAGTTAGTTAGTTAGTCATGCGAAAAAGAAAGTACATCCTCCTTCAATTCTACATTTTTATTTATCAAGGCCTAAATACCAATTGTGTGGCCCTCATCAACTTCTACAAACTTCCATAGTGGGCCAAAATTTCTTCAGAACGATGTGAGAGACTGATCAACTCCAACAGCAAATGTTTCCTTCAAGTTATTATTGCTAAAGGTGGAGCTATGTTAATGAATTACAGGGTGTACTTTTTTTTCCCCACCTCGTTTCTGAATGTCGGTTTACTCTTTGGAAAAAAATGACTACATATTGAAATCTGCTGTCTGTTTTTTGTCACCTGAGGTTATTTGTTTGTTTATAGAAGTTGGTGAGGACCACATATAACATAGAATTGAAAGAGGGTGTACTTTCTTTTTCCCATGACTGTATCTAGTCAGTCAACAAGTTGATTATTTAGTTAGTTAGTTAGTTCGTTAGTTAGTGAGTTTGTCACTCAGTTAGTCACTAGTTAGTTAACCAGTTAGTTAATTAGCCATTTAATCAGTAAATTAGTCAGTCACCCAGTTAGCTCATTAGCGATTTAATTAGTCAGTTAGTCACCTGCAGGGGGGTCAGGTTTGAAACACTGCAGCAGCAGCTCAAAAGTAATCTGCAGAAAATCCTTGGATCTGACAATTTTACTCCCAACACTTTAAAACTATTTTGTATGCCATAGTGGAGCAAAACGTCCTAGAAGGATGTACACCAAGTTCTTTTTGAGTAAACCAATGACTGAGTGTTAGGCGGCGATTCTTTTTCTTTCACCATGTCAATACACCGAAAGCTTTAGGGTTCTTGCTCAAACACCCAAGTGCAGCACGGTGGCAGTCCTGAGATTTGATCTTCCATTCACTAATGCACAACTATAACCACTGAGCTACTTTACAGCATGAGACACTGAGAAGCTGGTTTGGATTCCACATCTGCAGGTTGGAGTATGAAGTGAGGCAGAGAGTAATTCCTTATCCATACATAGCCAGCTGAGTGTCAGCGCTGGCTTACTGCCCAGAGCAGCGACTAAATCCATGAGGATGTGTGGCTGTGTGATTAAACTGTCTCAATAAATACTGCAACTCACTTCATCTCTCACACTTCCTACTTAAAACACAAGAATAGCAACCAAAGGAACTTACAAGTGAGCTAGATTCCAATCCACACTGAGATTTAAAGGAGGAGTTTATCATTTTTACACCCCTCTGCTGCTGAAAGGTAAACCTCCTGCTTCCCCAAACCAGCCCACTCCCAAGGTGAAAAATACATATGGCTTATCAGTTACCTTATTAAAAAAAAAAGGAGGCAAACTCACATTTATTTGTTTCATATTCAAAATCAATGTGTCTCATCTGTTCAGAGTTTGTGGAGTTAGTTAAATGTGGTAATGTGAAAAAAACACTCTAAACTGTCTTATTTATAGTCAAAAACTAATCACTACCACTAAAAGATGAGTGTGGTCTCAATTCAGTCATGCTAGCTACTTATGCGGAAGTTTGTAA
Organism: Pangasianodon hypophthalmus; assembly: GCF_027358585.1. Classification (NCBI taxonomy): domain Eukaryota; kingdom Metazoa; phylum Chordata; class Actinopteri; order Siluriformes; family Pangasiidae; genus Pangasianodon; species Pangasianodon hypophthalmus. The sequence goes on along the minus strand of NC_069721.1, from coordinate 21,973,586 downwards.
GCTAGGAATTTTATGTAGCTAGACCTTCTCAAAGTTGACTCCTACTCCTGTGGCTGGGTTGAAATCTTCACTTCCTTCCTTTGCCCATCAATCACTTCACACTGCATAACTTTCCGATACGGTTGTGACAATTTGCAAATAACTGTAGGAATGTTATTTGCATTTGTTACAGTACGAATGTTTCTCTGGTAGTGAGATTAACATTCGCTACCAAAGAAACATCTGAACCATTTTAAGCTTCTTTGGTCTGACTATTAACTGATCATTACCTGTAAGAGGACATGATGATGTGAAGCAGGAGCTGAGAATAATCAGACACTAGACCACTTTTTGTTTATAAAGACATAGTCAGAAGACTTTGAAAAGGGGGACTGTGGGGGATGACATTGTCCATCCGTGGGCTTTAACAGTGTTTTCACAATGACATTATCCCCAGCAAAACAGGAAAGGGCTATTATTCTTTCCCCAGTCTAAAACAATAGATTTCTTAACCAAGCCATCTGGACCATGATGGAAAGCATTCCTTGAGCGGAAACTAAAAGCCTTATTTATTTATTTATTTATTTTTTGTTGTGATTTAAAGCAACTGTATTAAGTCATTTACACCACCAACAACAAAAACAGTAATGTACTGTAATGTTGACCTACTTTAAAAGCAGAAAGTATTTGGACTGAAAACTGTGTGTATCTGTAAATAGATGCACTTAACACATGAATATGATAAGTTTGGATGTGAAAAGATGTTAATCTGCACCAGCAAAGGAGTATGTGTTAAATAAATATGCATTAAATAATGTGAGTATGTGTGTTCTTGCCATGGCTGACTGTGTTCTTAGAATAGACATGTGGCCTATTGTTTGTGTCAGCATATAATGTTGTGGGTTGCTGCAGACACGGAGTAATTAATCTTTTTATGAACTTGTTGTGAATTGCTGAACCTTCCCCACCTCCTGTATTTCAGCACAGGATGGCGAGATGTTTGTTCTGCCAGGCCCAGATGGAGTATATGCGTAATGGCCATAGTGATGTATGAAGCTCACAGGCTATGTAAACACAGCTAACTAGCCATAACCAATCCTCTGACGTGGTATGGTCGCAGCAGGAAGTGAAAGGAATGAACAGCACACATGGCTGGAAAGAAGGAAAAAACCAAGAAAAAGTGATCTAGAAAGAAAAAGATAAGCCCCTTTGCTGCATTGTGATGGCTAGAAAAGAAATGGAGAGGTAAGAGTTTAGTGACATTACAGAAAACGCAAAGCTACAGTTTTATTAGTCTAAAGTATCTTGCATAAGTATTCACCCCCCACCCCTTTTCTTTTTGTAGTGTTGCAACATGGAATTGGACATGGAATAAAAATTCAGCTTGTGGTTTGGGCTTTGACTGGTCAATTTTAACACATCAAGTTCTTGGTTTTGAACCACTCCAGTGTAGCTTTGGCAGTATGCTTAGGGTTGTTGTTCTATTGGAAGGTGCAGACTGGAACAGGTTTTCTTCTAGTAATGCTCTGACCAACCCTGACTATTTTCCCATTCCATGCTAATGAAAAGCATTTACATAAAATGCTACCACCACTATGCTTCACTGTTTGAATAGTATTCTCAGTGTTAGGTTTCTGTCAAGCACATAGTTTTATTAAATTAAATTCTGGTCTCATCCGACGAGTGAACATGTTTCATCTTTATCTGCATGTTTGCTGAGTCTCCACCATGCTTTTTGGCAAACTCATATGACTTTTTTCTCTTCTTGTCAGCCCAGCTTTTACAGAGTTCAGACTATGATTGTCCTGTGATCAGCATCTGAGCTGTGAATCTCTCCAGCCCATTCAGAGGTACCCTTGGCCTCCTGGTTGCTTCTCTGACTAATGCCCTCTCTACCTGGTCACCAATCTTTGGTGGACAGCCTCTTCTAAGCAGAATAGTGGTTGTGCCATATTCTTTCCATTTTTTAATGATGGATTTAATGGCACTCTGCCCAATTTTCAAAGTTTAGCATATTTTTTATAACCAAACCCTGAGTGATACTTTTCCATGGCTTTGTCCTGGACTTGTTTTGATGTCCTGGACTTCTTCTTGTTGCTATATGTTTAGGTATGTTCTCTAACAAATGCTGGGGCCTTCCAGGAACAGGTGGATTTATTCTAAGTGGATGCCATACAAATAATTATGATATATTTGTAAATATTTTGCAAACAATATTGATTTCCTTCCACACATTAGTTAATTTTGTGTAGATTCGTCACATATAATCCCACTAAAGTCCATTTCTATTCCAGGTCCAGCCATTACAAAGCGTGGAAAAGTTCAAAGGAGGTGAACACTTATGCAAAACTCGGTATTCTGCATTCATAAGCTAGCTGTCACTTTTGATGTTTGCTCTGCTTATTTAACACATTACAGACACAATACACAGTTCCGTACTTGGGTGATTTGGATGATTAATATGAGCTTTAGACTATATGTCTGTGAGCACTTTCTCTGTTTTCGTTCATTGTTTTTTTCCTGGCCTACTTATGTTCACCTGGTTGCATAACACACACAATAAGAGGATGCGTATAGATGCCGTAGAGCCTCTATTCAGTGCATCATTTGCAATAACACAGGAGAAAAATAAAGCTAAAAGCCTGACGAGGATCAAAGCTATAGAGCAGGGCAACAACAAAAGCAACTTCATGCAGATATTCATTACGGCAACGCTGCTATTCCCACAAGACTCCAATCATACACCAAATAACACAGTTCTATGATAACACCACTGAGAAATGATACGCAGAGAAGGTCTATGCAGTTATCCTGAGTTAAATCAGCCTACAAGGTGCACTGATGCTCATATTCCTGTCTTTAATAAGACAGCACGGATCTGAAATGAGGCCAACCTGAAAATATATGCATGCCTACACGCGTTGTGTCTAAAACTGTAACTTTTTATCATCAGTGCATGAATGCAAAGCAATGAATATTCAAAAACAGACTTTTAAATTGAGATGCAGTGATATGGGAATTTGAATGTGTAATATTTGTAATGTACTGTACATATCTCCTAATGGCAATATTGATGCTGATACACACAAATAAAAATAAAATAATAAATAAAATATAGATCCACTGTAGATGTATAAAAGGAAGTTGTATAAAATACACATCCACATGCATTAGTGTGACAAATGTAGATAATCTGATTTTTCAGAGTACATTAAAGGCATCGTCAAATATCATCTATGCATTGGTGCAATGCTGATACATTTTTAAACAATAATCTGCTGATACAAATGATTCCAATGTTCTCATAGTTTCAAATGATACACGAGTTGCGTGAATATTTTTGCTACAGCTCACACAGGTATGCTTTGTCAATACAATTTTTAAAACAGTTTTGTTCTCTTCCCCTAAGGACCTGTAAGAGTGGGAGCAGTTTTTTCATTCAGAATGTGCTTAAGCAATTGAAGCCATTTCATTGGCAATTGTAAATTTCTTTTGTACCATCATTTCAGCTACGCTGTCTAGCTGATTTGCTAAGTATCTAGCTTGCCAATCAGTGATCTTACTAACTGCCAAAATATAACCGCAGCCTCAGACTCTCACAGAGCATCTGAAACCTTTTTTGCACTTTTCTGTCCACAAGCTTCAGAATCTTATAGGTTGAAATCTTATTTGCTTCTCTCATTTCTGTGCATACATCATTCTGTGAGACAATCTTCAGCTGGAAACACTGAAAGGCACAATGACATTTTCAGAGCAAGTTGTAAAACCTTGTGGTTAGTCATCTGCTCTGTCACTCAAATTGTCTCTTTCTATGAAAGCAGGTCATTATTGGCTGTGTTTATTGTAAAAATGTACATCTACAGATCCCAGACATCTGGCTTGCAAGACTAGCCTAAATAAATGTTGCAAATGTGCATGTTAAATAGATGGCTGTTCCTGTTTACATTCATAAACAATGCTTTTTTGGCAAATTTCCGCTCCTGAACTCTACACTTATGTTGACACAACGTGATAGGGATTTCTCCCAAGGGTAAATGGAAAGGGGAAGTTGATAACGCAGTGTTAAAGGCAGTACTGAAACAAAGCCCTGGAGTGACTCACTTAGGAGATTCCTTAGTGGCTTGTCCATCTGGTCTGAAAGGAATGGGATCAGGATTAAAAACTCTACACACTCGCATGAACAGCCTGCTCCTAATTGAGGCAGTCATTTCTGCATACAGATAAAGTGGCTTTGATCCAACGTTGCTGATCCTTTAAGCCCAGTAAAACACTGGTGTGCTAATATGTTAGGTGGCAAGAACAAGCCAGAACAAGCAAAGTAAGCACAATTAGCTCATTTTACTGTAGTCGTAATTCCTTCCTCTGTAAATTAATCTGACAGACTGCAATATGGGCTGTCCCGAGATTGTAAATGAATTTGTCTAATTTTCCAATAAGAGTTCATTGTGGAAGTCAGAGTGAATTTGATATTACAGTGGGTGAGATTTGAGATTTACCCATTAAAGACTCTGTAACCAAAAAAAGCGACTTCAAATACCAAGACTGTTATAAATTACTACATGTTGATAAAATACAGTAATCAACAAAGGGGATTTGGCTACTGTTAAATTATTTGAACCAGTGAATGAAAACAGGATATTTTGGCAGGTGATTTTTTAAAAATCTGTTTCTAATCTTCAGAAGAAGAATATGCATGGGAATGACAGAGTGATATCTATTCACAAAATGAAACAGCAGCTAAATATGCCTTCTGTCCACCTTGTGATATATGGTTTATAAAAATGTCAGTTTTAAGCAAAGCCATATAATGAGTGAAGTTAGCATTCTGGTTCACAAGAGTCATCAGTAGGATATTACACTATATAGCCAAAGGTGTGTGGACACTTGACCATCACATCCATATGTGGTTCTTCCCCAAACTGTTGCCACAAAGTTGGAAGCACACAATTGTATAGAAAGTCTTTGTATGCTGTAGCATTACAATTTCCTTTCACTGGAACTGAGAGGCCCAAACCTGTTCCAGCATGACAATGCACACAAAGCAAGCTCCATGAAGACATGGTGTGTGAAGGTTGGTGTGGAAGAACTCAACTGTCCCGCACAGAGCCCTGACCTCAACCCCACTGAACACCTCTGGGATGAACTAGAACACCGACTGCACCCCAGACCTCCTCACCCAACATCAGTACTTGATCTCGCTAATGTTCTTGTAGCTGAATGATCACAAATCCCCACAACCACGCTCCAAAATCTAGTGGAAAGCCTTTCCCAAAGAGTGGAGCTTATTATAACAGCAAAGGAGGAATAAATCTGGAATGAGATGTTCAACAAACACATATGAGTGTGATGGTCAAGTGTTCACAAACTTTTGGCCATGCATTGTAGTTCCCAAAAGAAAACATATTAAAGCCCATGGGTAGGCTACTATATGCAGTAAAACCTAAATTATGCTTTATGAACTCTTATTCAGTGGTTCAACTGTAAGCAAAGAGGTTTCATTTTCAATTTTTGTATCAATTGTATTATCAATCAGTTGTATCAATTTTTGAGACATTACTTCATATAGCACTACAAGCATTCTAAGATTCTGTAATATATTTGGTATGGTGTGTTCATTGGTTAATTGGATCAATTAAGTACCTATTTATATATAATGATGAATAATGATCTAATGATCTAATTCATCAAGTCTGTCCCTACTCAATTTAACAGCCATGCAATAATGGCAATGATAATATAGTTCTGCATTTTAGGTGCTATTCAGATACAGCATTTTGCTGAAAGGCTCTCAGATTTTAATGTATTTTTTTAAATCATTTTTGGTGTGACAGTTCTTGCTGGTGCAGTAAAACTGTGACAGGAGCTCAGTTACATTGCAAAACAAATTACATGCTTAAAAGTAGGTGACAAAAGGAAAATTATGCATTTCTCATATCCAAGAACTATTCTATGGAAAGAAATGCATGAAAGAGACCATTTCTGACTTGACAAATTAAAGGCTAAATAATCATAGAATTAGTTTATAACAATCTCATTAATAATAAACACATTTGTCTATATTCAAGATGTTATATAATGAGATTGTTATAAACTAATTCTATGTTTATTTAGCCTTTAATTTGTCAAGTCTGAAATGGTCTCTTTCATGCATTTCTTTCCATAGAATAGTTCTTGGATATGAGAAATGCATAAATTTACATATAATTTACTTTTGTGGTGCAAATCTGATTTGTTCCTTAACTCTTATTGGTGCATTATTGTTAAATCCAGTGAAAACTGTCCAAGTAGAACCACATTAAGTTAAAAATCCTAAACAATACAAAGACCCCTTGAGGGTATATGGCATGTCCTGCAGGTTGTTGGCATTTAATCATTAAGTAATTACTGTTTTGTTGCATCCTTCGCAGAAATATCACCTGGGCAGCATCCAAAGTGAAGGTGAAGTGTGTGACTAACCATCAGATAAACTAATTAGCAGAGTTCATCGACCATCTGCTCCGGTTTTTGCTGATCTTATTTGGCTTCCAGGCCACACAGCCAAAATCTGGCTAGTGACGATAAAGTACAGCTTCCAGCCGGGGCAGTAGATGAACACTGAACACCACCTTTAGGCATCTTAAACCCAACTTTAGGTTTAAGCTTTAGACCTCTTAAACCCAACACCCATTTAACCAGAAATGATAATTCAACAGCTCTGTGGTATAAGCTAAATTAATGCGAGAAGATCTAAAGTGATGAATGAGATCATCATCCGAAGTGTATGAGAAATGATTTCGCTAGCTTCGCAACTACAGTTCTTGCCGTGTAAAGGAATAAAGACCAACACTATAAACTTGAATCATCACATAGTGGTAATTTGAGTCAAAATTCAAGATAACAGTTTTCTGTGAATGCCTTTTTCTTCATTATGCTGCACACATAAACTCAAATGAGAGAAAAGATCGATACACACTAATCACACTAATCAGATAAAATGGTTTAAGACTTCCCTTCAAAAACACAGCTTCTGAGCTATCACTCACTTACTATTTCGGTTGGCCTTGATCTTGGCAAGGAGTTTATGAGCAGCGAGAAGATCTCCATTCTTCACAGCCAACAGGAGGTCCTGCTCTTTCCCCATGGCTGCTGTCCAACCCTGACGAGTTATAGTCTCACTTCAGACAGGCGTAATCTCGTTTCTCCACAACATGCTGCATCTCTTTGCTTTCCAAACATCACGTTAGCTGTTAATTCCTTTAACAGAGGCAATCTGTATGGTCTGGTTCTTCTTATTCAGACGTATTAAACATCATAAGCAAGAGCCTCAGCTTCATCCATCCTGTTTATCTGTAGTAAGTACCATCCTTTATCCTGAAACTTGCTGAAGATCCTGTAAGAAAAAAATAATAAACAATGTGAGCCGTCAAAACTGCAATCTCCAACTTTTTTCTAACATTAGAGAACTCAAATCTGAGTAAAGTAGCCCTCCGGGAAAAGGGTTGGAGATCCAGGACTCACAGCCAGTCTACTATTTTCTGCTGTTCAAGCCCAAACACACCTCAGAAAGGTAAGTGAGAGCTCTGTGGCCTTTCATTAGCAAGTTCAGGACAAAAAGCAGGTCTGGGTGGAGGTCCCTAAGGACAGGATCAATAACCTCAGCTTTAGAAAACATTACTCTGCATTTGGGAGCGTTTGATTGAGTGTTTGAAATGAGAACCAGTTGTAAGGAGTCTCATGAGATTCATCAGGGTTCAGTTATAAGCTCAAGCTGTTTCAAATTGGATTCTAGTGTATGTAGCTTGCTGAGAAAAGCATTATCTATGAGCTCTTTTCTTAGCTATCACATGACCAATTCATTAACCTGGGAGAAATCTGACAAAAGTCCATCTGAAGTTAATAAGTTATCAGCACCACTTTGTGTTCCTAAGTTTCTGTAATACTGGGAAAGTGCATTTCATGTACAAGATGATGATATTACTCTTAAATTGCACTTGAATTCGAGTAAACACACGTTGACATCATGTAAACAATATGCAATGGCATGTGAAAAGAACTCTACGTGTGAGATGACGTGAAAAATGAAATCATTTCAATCATCATGAAAAATGTGAAATGAAATTAATCATGGGAGAAAAGAATGAGAAAAATAAAAACATGTAGCATAGAAAATTACTGTGAAAATAAATGAATCATGAAAAAAATCACATGAAAAAACTGAACATGTGAAAATAAATAAATCACGTGAGAAAATCACTTGTGAAAATAAAAAACACAATGTACATGTGAAAATGAACATGAAATGCAATGAATCATGAGAGAAAATTAATGTAAAAATAAATAAATCACGTGAGAAAACCATATGTGAAATTTTAAAAAAACACACAACATGCATGTGAAAAATGAAAATGAAATTAAAAGAATTATGAGAGAGAAAAAAACGTGAAAATAACAGAAAAATTAACGTGTGAAAAATAAAAACACAAAATACACGTGAAAAATCACATGTGGAAAAATAAAAACACTACATGCAAAGGAAAGATCTGTGAAATTGAAGCCACGTGTGTAACTTTCACACCTGATGTTTATGTGACTTTTCTCTAAAGACAATAACAACAAATGATTTGTTTTAAATTGAAAAGATAGTATTAAAACATCACCTAAGAGATCTGAACACTAACAAACTTACTAGGTGTTCATTCCGGGCTAGATATAATCATACTTACACTTACACACACACACTCACACACACACACACACTCACACACGCTCATATACACACACACACTCACACACGCTCATATACACACACACACACACACACACACACACAGGGTGTTTACCGACAGTGAACTCACCAAGTTAACGCAGTCTTATAAGCACAAAGCAGAATAATAATGATAATAATAATAATACGGCATTAATCCAGTCTCGTGATCTCAGCCTTGTCTTTCCTCATACAGAAGACGGAAGCGGATTCCGGTAGCGCGTGAACGTGTTTGACACTCCACCGAGCGCTCGCGAGTCAGCCCAGAAGCGCGCGCTCGTGCCTGCCGCTTGGCTCCGCCCACAAATAAATTCTCCTGCAACTCCAAACACAAGTCTGCACAGAAACAAGCTCTTAAACCTGAAGACTGCAGACATCAGAAACTGAAGCTAAGTCCTAAACCACAACCTGCTGCACTAACAACAGAGAGAAATGAATTCATCACTATTCTATTACATTATACTTCTGAGATCCTGATTCATTCATTCATTCATCTTCAGTACGCAGTTTATCATGGTCATGGGTACGCACTATCCACTTTATTAGGAACACCTGTACACCTGCTCATTCAGGCAGTTATCTGATTAGCCAATCATATGGCAGAAGTGTAATACATACAACCTAATCAGCCAATCATGTGACAGAAGTGTAATACATACAATCTAATTAGCCAATCATGTGACAGAAGTGTAATACATACAATCTAATCAGCCAATCATGTGGCACAAGTGTAATGCATACAATCTAATCAGCCAATCATGTGGCAGAGGTTTAATGCATACAATCTAATCAACCAATCATGTGGCAGAAGTTTAATGCATACAATTTAATCAGCCAATCATGTGGCAGACATGTAATGGATACAATCTAATCAGCCAATCATGTGGCAGAAGTTTAATGCATACAATCTAATCAGCCAATCATGTGACAGACGTGTAATGCATACAATCTAATCAGCCAATCATGTGGCAGACGTGTAATGGATACAATCTAATCAGCCAATCATGTGGCAGACATGTAATGCATACAATCATGCAGATACAGGTGAAGAACTTCAGATAAAGTTCACATCAAACATCAGAATGAAGACAAAGTGTGATCTCTGTGACTTTAACCGTGGCATGGTCGTTGGTGGCAGATGAGCTGGTTGGAGTATTTCAGAAACTGGTATTTTACACAGAACAGTGCGAGAAACAAAAACAGCAACAACAACAACAACAATCCAACGAACTGCAGTTTTGTTAGCGGGAACGCCTTGTAGATGAGAGAGGTCAGAGGAGCACAGCCACACTGGCTCAAGCTGACAGGAACTCAAATAACCACTCTTTGCAACTGTGGTGAGCAGAAAAGCATCTCAGAATGACAACACATCAAACCTTGAGGCATGTGGGCTACAACAGCAGAAGGATTCTACAGTGGATTCCACTCCTCCTGTCAACCAAAAACGGGATTCGAGTGGACAGTGGTCAGAAATGAACCAAAACTGGACAGCTGAAGATTGGAAAAACGTCTCCTGGTCTGAAGAATCTCGATTTCTGCTGATGCATATGGTGGGATCAGAATTTGGCATGTATTAACTTGTGTTAATAGTTCAGGCTGGTGGAGGTAGTGTAATGGTATGGGGAATGGTTTCTAGGTACACACTGGACCCCTTAGTGCCAATCAAGTATCATTTGAATGCCACAGCGTATCTTACTGACTGTGTGCTTCTCTTTATGGACACAGTTTTCTCATCTTACAATGGCTGCATGAATCCACCATGACATATATATATATATATAAAAGCAAATAGTCAAGTTCATTATTTGCCTAGACAGATGTCTGCCTCAGGTCATACTCATTTGCATGCTTCCACACATCCTGTATTATCTGCCAAAAAAAAACAAAAAACAATTCAGATGCTATGATCTGAAAGCGCCACCTGCTGGCAGAAAGCCATAATTACTCAATTTCAGTCTAATAAGCAGAAAATGCAGAAAGATTCACATTGTTCCTGGCTTTAACTAAGTTTAAGTTTATTTTAATAGTTATATTTACATGGTCATTTTTTACTTTTGGATTTCTCATAAATAAATATATACAATAATTGTATATATACTCAGAACAGGAAAAGATCAGACAGTAACTGAAAATGCTTAAATGTGATGTATTCTGTTAGTCACTTTGGATCAAATCATATAGTATGAAGAAGATTTTTTTCAAAACATATTTTAATTAGATTACATTAAAATACAAGAGCAGTATTAGGTCTTTAACTGGAAAAAAACAGCTGAAGTAACATGTTAAACTGGCCCATATTGTGGAACAAAACTTGCATGACTCACTAGATCTATAAATAACATAGCCATATTACAATATTAAATAAAAATAACAGATCATAAAGTTACACCAGATGTCCTGATACTGGTTGCATTTACCTGAATGCTTGTGCAGTACTGTGAAAAGTCTTTTTTTTTTTTTAGTAATCTATAACTTTTACATTATCAGTTCAGTACAAAAACTTTTCAGATTTCCAAACATTAGTTTTCCAGCACAAAATTAAATGTTACAGAAAAATGTTTGTATGTCAGTAAAGAAAGCAGCAGATGACATAAGAGACACTTTTCAGACAAAAAGCATAATGAAGGCTGCTGGGTTTCGCTGCAGAAATAAGAAGCGAGTCGACAGTCAAAGTCTCCAGAAGAACTGTGGCTGCTTCTGCAAGATGCTCAGTAACACTTCCAGCTCATTTCCTTATAAAACTGCACACACTGTACCTGAGATACTATTGTTTTTTAAAGCGAAGGATCATCACACCAGATATTGACTTTGTTTCATTTTTATACTGTTTACTGCTCTTTATAGTATTATTTTAAATGTAGAAACTTTTCATTTCATTACTTTTGAAGGCATCTTTGCTCTACAGCATATTTTTGCATGTGCGTAAGTTTTTGCACAGTACTGTATGAATGAAAAGAGTTCATTAATTCACAGTCTGGTTTAGTTTTCCTGTCTTTGGTAAAGGGTGATGATTCCAGCGTCATGCAGTTTCTTCCAGGTTTTTATCTCCAGGTTATAGTCATGATTGAGGTAAAAAACAACCCTAGTTTTTGTGGTTTCAAAGTAATAGTTGGGGTATTTGCTGTGGTCTGCCGTGATGAATCCATACGCATGCACCTGAATTACGACAAGAAGAGAAGTGAGCTCTACATTCAGCCATGGATAAAATATCATTTATATAAAGATATTAATAATAATAATAATAATAATAATAATATTTAAACTTAGATATTGATCTTAATATTGTATTAACACAATTATTATTATTATTATTATTATTATTATTATTATTATACATGATATATAATATAAAGAATCAGTATACAGCTATAGTTCGATATATAATAAATACAGAATAAATAGAAGAGGAAGAAGAATAAGAATGATAAGAACTGTAATAACTGTTATAAGGAATATTAATATTCTTCTACTTAGCTCTGTTCAGAAGTAATAATAATGATGTCATATATTAACAAACATTATTGTATATAAAAAACAAAAATCATAATTATTTTATAATAATAACATTTTAAATTAAGTAAAAATCTGGACAGAAGAATAAGAATGGAGAATAATAGAATTAACTAATTAATTAATTGATTAATTCTGTTCTTATTATTATTATTAATTCTTATTAATTCATTAAACAGTTTTTACTGTCAGTGAATGGTTGTCTTTTTTTTTTTTTTTTTGCTTCAGCATTAATAATACACACTACAAAGAATCTGAGATATTTGCTCACGATATCACAGGTGTGAAGAGCTAAGAACAATGTGAATGCTCCATTGGTCGGTCTGTATAAAGCCCAGTACGATTCCTTCAGATTTTCGGATGGCATGAATCTGAAATCCCAAAAGAATAAAAAAAAATGTAAAAAAAATAACAACCACATCAGTAAGTGTAACTGTGTTCAACCTAATAGTGCACTTAAGAGGAAGTGCAGATACAGGACTGTTACTTCTAAAGTTACTACAGTGACACAAATGTGAATAACATACACACAGATTGAGGGTTATGTGGTTTCTTCCTAAAAGTGTTTAAAGGACAAAAACATGAGAAATACATCAAATTCATCCCTTCAAACCTGTTCCGGATGTATCGTAGAAAGTCTGGATGAAGGACATAAAATTTATCCTCTTGGAACCGGTCGTTGTAGAAGGTAAGAGGCCTGAGTGAGGAAAGGTTGATCAGAAACACATTACGGTTATTCATGATACCAAAGCAGCAGCAGAAATTCACAGCTATACTCACTCAGTACTCATACCAGTAACTGTCAATTAAATCTACATAATACATTTCATATTAAATTCATAATAATTACCGCCAGGTTTTATGAAACACAAAGTGTACTGGGTCTAAGATCTTACCTGTAACCTTTATAGGATCCGTATGTCATCCTCTTTTTCTCCAGGAGGCCCTCAATCCACTCATAATCTCTAAGACCCTCTGGAATCATCACATGTTTAATTCCCTATGGGTTTAAATGGAAAGCAGTTAGTTTGATTGATCTTTTATTTATTACATGAACACATTTACACAAACATTCGTTTAAGCTCTTTTTCTTTTGTTTAAACGTGTACAGTTGAGTGAAAAGTGTGCATCCTCCTAGTACAAAAGGAAAAAGACAAAAAAAATGAGTTTGATTTATATGAAGACATTCATTTTGCTAAATTTCATGCATGTTCCTCCATGTTCACAAACAAGCGAACAAATAATTTGTCAAATAATGCATATTCATATATAATATTGAATTTCTTCAAAAAAAAAATCATTCAAAGGTTTGCATTTATACCAACACACAACTAAATAAATACTGCATATTAAGATGCTAAAACTAGAATACATTAAAATATCTGCTCAAAAGATAGCATTTAAATAAGCAAGGATGCAAACAAACAAACAAACAATAAATAAATAAATAAATACATACATACATAGTGCGTTTTCAGATGTTAACATTGAAAAAAATTATATCTGTTCATTTAAACAAACAAGCAAACAAACAAACAAAAATACATAAATGCTCCATATTAAGATGTTAACATTGAAAAACATTAAAATGACATCTGTTCAAAAGTTTGCATTCAGATAAGAAAGAATACCTAAATAAAATACCTAAAATACCTAATATCTAATAAATACCTAAACAAACAAACAAACAAACAAACAAAAATAGATAGATAGATAGATAGATAGATAGATAGATAGATAATGCACATTAGATAGATAGATAGATAGATAGATAGATAGATAGATAGATAATGCATATTCAGATGTTAATACTAAAAAAAACAAATTATATATGTTCAGTGGTTTGCATTTACTACTACTACTACTACTACTACTACTAATAATAATAATAATAATAATAAAAAGTCTTATTTTATATAGCGCCTTTGAAAAGGCCTCTCAAGGCACTTTACATAGGAGTATATAAACAAAAAAGTTAATAATAAAATACAATTCAATTATTAATAACAATAATAGTAATAATAATAATTAAATAACAAAAAAAAAAAACAAAAACAAAGTAATCAAGTAAAAGCAGTCCTAAAGAAATAAGTTTTAAATGAAGATTTAAATATACTAACAGACTGGGCTTCTCTAAGATCAGATGGTAGCGAGTTACACAGCTTTATAGCATAAGAAGAAAAGGTGCTATCACCCATAGTACACAAACGAGTCTGAGGAACAATTAAAAGACCAGAATTGGAGGAGCTGAGATCTCGGTTTGGGGTGTAATGGGTTAAAAGCTCAGCCAAATACTGTATTTTAAAATCTACACGAAAACTGACAGGGAGCCAGTGCAAGGACTCCAAAAAGCTGGATTGTAGGGGCTCGGAAAGATTGTTAGCAATGATGTGATTGTGTAATTGAGAATTACATATAGTGTAATAGTGTTCTAGGATTTTTGAAAGGAAAGAAAGGTTAGATATAGGACGAAAGTTGTTAAAGTTGTCCAAATCAGAGCTAGTCTTTTTGAGTTACAGCAGCAATTTTAAATGGTGCTGGCACAACACCAGTGCACAGGGAGTCATTTATTATACACACGACTACAGGATACAAGGAGACAAAACTTGATTTAAATAAACTAGTTAGTATAGGTAGCTGCCTTCACTGAGCGCAGACTGTCATTATACCAAGCAGCAGAACACAAAAAGGAAATGGCTCGTGATTTCAAAGGAGCAAAGGAATCCAAGCCAGATGTGAGAACATTATTTAACAGAGAAATTTTTGTCATCAAGGGTATCTGATGGAGAAAAACACCTAAAGGAAGAAGCAAGAAAGTTAGTAAAATCTGGCAGGTCAATGGATTTCCATTTGCGAAATTTTACAGTGCGATTTGAGGAGATATTTGTGTGTGGTAAATTCCATATTATGGTCAGAAAGACCTAAATCAGCAGAGGAAAACTCAGACACGAAAGAACCATTTGCAATAACAAGGTCTGATGTGTGACCCCTGTTACATGTAGAACAGCCAACAAACTGAATTAAATCAAAACACTCCAAATAAAGACAGAACGTCCTTTGTTATCACAGAGTCTTTTGAGTCAATATGGATATTAAAGTCTCCAGAGATAAGAATCCTTTTAAACCTGAGGCACAGCATAGACAGCAAATCAGCAAACATAGACAAAAAGGGCTTTATTAGTCTTAGGAGGTCTATAGACTGTAGTGATGATGGTAGTGAGGGGGGCAGAGACACTCAGAACGAGGCACTCAGAAGAAGAAAACTGTGGTACTGACACTGGGGTTAATAATACTCCATAATACTCCTCTCAAGGCAAATTTGATCAAACAGCCCATAACCCGTGGGAGTAATCTGAATAAAGAGTAGTCCATCACTCTGTTTGTGCCAGGTTTCTATTAAGCACACAAGGTCCAGTTTTTTTTCTATGATAATGTCTGACAAAAGCAGAGCCTTGTAAACACCAGTACTTTAGACGAGTGGATAAAACTGCACCTTGAAAGCGATGTATGTAGCGCCTTGGTCACAATGTTCCAGTATTACATCAAAGTTTGTAAGTGTCATTCAGCAAATACAAGTTCCTATTTAGGTTCAGTCGCTAGCGTGCGGTGCACCTTAAAGCCATGCTGAGGAAATCCAAGCATTTAAGTAAAAAAATAAATAAAAAAATAAATACTGCAGATCAAGACATTAAGAAAAAAACATTAAAATGATATATGTTCAGTAGAATGCATTTTAATAAGCAAGCAAACAAAAACTAATTAATAAATATTTGTTTGTTTTTTATATTCAGATGTTACTATTTAAAAAAATGTATCTGTTTAAAGGTTTGCATTTAAACATAAATAATTACATGATTAAGTAAGTAAGTAAGTAAGTAAGTAAGCAAATAAATAAATAAATAAATACGACTTGTTAACAATGAAAAATCTAAATATCTACTCAAAATTTTCCATTTAAGCTAAATAAATAAATATATAGACAAATAAATAAATAAATTTAAGATTTAAATGAAGATATTAAGATTTTAATGTCTCTTCCTATGTTTGCTATTGTCCTAACGGATCTGTTGTAACTATCAGATGTCATACACTGCCACCACACACCACACTATTCTTCTGCTCAGTTTTGCCATATGTTGTTTTATTTCTATAGATCAATTGCAAATAAACATACATTTATGGATAAATAGCATACAAACATACATGTGTGCACCCAGAAACCACAGGATGCACAAACTTTTGCACTCAACTGTATTTTTGTGACTCATTAACGGTACCTACTTCATCCTGTGGACTGTACTTGAAGCCATACTTTCCCAGGTGTATAACAGACTGGCTTAAGGAGAACGCCGTGTGAACGTACACCGAGGTTTTATTTCCGACATCTTCCTCGAAGCCTTTAGTGACTGCTCCATTCACTCTGTTCCAAACAGACGTTAAAGATCAGCACAGTATACGAGTCCTCACTATCATCGTGCTTTGAAATGCCATTCTCAGGTAGCAAACAATTTCACAGAAAGAAAGGCAGGAGCTGCAGGTACTTCTCTGACCGAAAGACGTAATCATGAGAGTCGATCTCTTTGCCCATTTTGGAGCCGTTGAGAATGCCACCGGTGCCAACTACAGCGCAGCGAATACATCCATCCTCTGACCCACTGGGCACTGGCAAAAGCTGATTGTACTTCGGCTTCGGGATCAAATCGACTGACTTTTTGATGTCTTTAGAGAAACTCGAATTATTTAAAAAAAAAAAAAAGGAAGAAAATTAAGGAAGTTTTTTTATTATTAAGCTTAGTGTAGATTTTGCTCTAAGAAAACAAATAAGTTCAAGAATCCAGCACTTACACAATATTACACAATATTACACAATAAGAGCAAATACACATGAATATAATGTTTACATAGTAAACCACATTGTTTGTAATCCAGGACGTAGTCTGAATCTGTAAATAAACGTCAGGTCTTTTTTTTTTTTTTTTTTTAACCCAAACTACTCACCAGTATAGGTATATTCCATAAACCCAAACGGGTTGTTGAAGTGCGCAAGCCGGTTCCACTCACTCACATTGAGGTGGCCATTGTGGAGCCAAAGCTGGATGTTCCACAACGCGGCCTCCTGAAACTCTTTATCTTTGGAGTTCTGGAGAGACTTTGAACAGACCTAAACACAGTAATTTATGGTGTTACACATCACAAGTCAGCAGTAAACCAGCCATAGCACCATCTCACAGATTCCGTCTAGTAAGAGAAGGAAAATCACACCGGCCGTCGTGCTTCACTGCTCTGCATGTAAACATCCTCAAAGTCCCACTTGGGCAGCTTAGTGAAATTTTTAATATAGAGGATGGGAATAGGGGTTATGTTGATCTGATGTTTAAGCTCTGATGTGTTTAAAGGCACATGATGCTCTGACGCTCCTTTTGTGGTTTTTCCTGAGGACAAATTCAGCGAAGGCGCCCCAGTAGTGGTTATAAACTTTCCTGTGATTTCATCTCCACTTCTCCAAAATGAATCTGATTCCCTTGTAGGAATATTGCCTGCTTGGAAACTTGAAAAGGGCAAAAAAATTTATTATTCTGAAAGTAACACTGACATGACAGTACAGATGCAATGAAAGCACTGACTTTAGCTGATCATTGGTATAACTGTGAGCTATTTCTATTCTAAATATCAAATTTCTTGCTCTAACAAGTAGCATAAATCACAATTTAACAAAAACACACACATAAACCTACCTAGGCCATTTTTCCGGCATCTTGTTCCAAATTAAAACATAAAACAAACCACAGCAAAACAGGAATGCCGAAGCAGCAACCACTTGGCTCTGCATAGTTCAGGATTGCCTTGTCCTACATGAGGCTTGTTTGAATATAAGGGTGTGTGATTCTGAGAGACTTTAAAACCGCCTTGACAAGAGTGGACTACACCAAAGTAAATTTGGAAGAATCACATGTAACGGTACGTTATTATAAATGTAAATTTCAAGTTTATTTGTCATATATACAAGCGTCAGTGACAATGTACGTTGAAATGCTTTTTGTGAGGCTTAGGCAGTCTACAGCAGTACAATAAGAACAGAAATAAATAATAAAGGGGTAAGCAAGACAGAAATTTAAGAGACAGAAATGTAGAATAATGATTACAAGAGATTCACAATACAATACAATACAAAAAAAAAGGTGCAAAAAATACAAATAAGGTGCAGGTGCAAGGTTGAGGTGCAGATTTTGCTCTGAGGTAGTGCAATGTAGTTGTGCAAAGTATGCAAGATGTTTTTGTAGTCCTTGATATGACATGAAGGGGGATAATAGTGCAATTTTAGTGACAATTTTTACAGTTTATTAAGGGTTTATTAATGGCCAACCTCCATGCCACGATCAGACTCATTCTGATGTTTGATGTGAATGTGCGCTGGCTGATTGGATAATTGCATTTGCAATTGATTGAACAGGTGTACAGGTGTTCCTATTAAAGTGGATAGTGAGCGTGCATACATACATCAGTCTCCTAGTGGCTGTTTGCAACTGACAAGACTAAACCTGTTTTAAGATGAGTACATATGACAATAAAATACCTGTTAGCCTAGGTCTACTGCAAACTCTAGGCTTTGTTTGGTTTAAAAAGAAAATATTTATTCTGCAGCCTAATAGTTCCTCAGCCATATACAGCACAGCTATCTAATCTTATAAATGTTTATACAGTCAAAGATTAGGATAGACAGCTGTAAGTATGAATGAGAGTGAATGAAAACATTTTCCTTTTGCCTTCGTCACTCAGGTGTGGACTTGGAGGAGGAAAACAGCGTTTAGGACAAACAGGATGCACATGAGCTTGATTTGGAATGCCTTACCCAAGGCTCTGAATACTTACCTAACTGAAATATTTCAGTTTTTGATTTTTTTTAACAAATTTGCAAAAACATTTTCACCTTAGAACTAACCCTGAACTTACAAACGCTGAAAAACAGCCCTAGGCCATTACAATTATCGCTTCTCCACCAAACTTGGCACTATGCATCCGGTAGGCAGCGTGCCAATCCCAGATTCATCCATCAGATTAAAAAGTTACTGAAGCAAGCGTGAGTCATCATTCCAGAGAATGTTTCCACTGCTCCAGAGTTCAGTGGCGGCGGGCTTTATGCCACTCCAGCCCACTCTTGGCATTGTGTGCCGCTGCTTGGCCATTTCATGACAGGGGCAGTTTGCATCTCTGTAGTGAGTGATGCAACAGAGGATAGGTGATTTTCAACAGAGGATAGGTGATTTTCAACAGAGGATAGGTGACCAGTATGCAGTGGTCCTGCTCTGTGTTTGCATGGTCTACTGTTTCACAGCTGAGTTGTTATTGCACCTAAATGCTCTGCTTTCCACATTTCGCAATAATAGCCCTTGTATTTGACAAGGGCAGGAAAGAAATATCACAAACTGACTTCTGGCAAAGGTGGTGTCCTACGAGGCATCCTGCCAACTGTAAAGTCACTGAGCTCTAAAGTCAATATTTTCTATAAGGACCCTTTGATCAGTAAAAATGCATTGGCAGTCTCAGATAGACTTTGTGATTTTCTATCAGGAAATTGGATGATAAGTTTTTAAGAATATCTTGGAGACGTTCTTTTGGAGAATTTGACTGTCGCACTAGCTTCTGTTTTTGCAGGTAAAACCCCTGTGTGTTGTGCAATATGTTACTTTCTTTACTGACTTGCAAAGATTTTTCTGTAACAATACATTACTAAATAATAAAATGTTTTTTGCACTGTCTCAATTATGCAGAGGTCATAAAATAAATATCTATAACAAAATCTGTGTTAAAAAAAATCAGGGTGCCTAGGATTATTATTACACACACACACACACACACACAAACACACACAGTGGGGACCAAAAACCACACAGAAAATCTGGGATGTTTTATATTTAAAACTGGGAATAAACTGAAAGTTTTAGAATTTTGAAAATTCTAAAACAAAAAAAAGGAAATGTGCAACATCTTGACTCAATATTCAATATGTTCAATATTCAATAGGTCACTATTTATACTTAAGCAAATTTGTGATGTTTATCATGTTAACTTTTGTAGGATTTTACACAAACTTGTGGAGTCCATGCATACTCGAGTGCACACTGTCATTAAAGCAAAAACAGGGAAATACCAAATAAGAAACTCTGAAATTCACGTAAATATTTCTAAGATTCTACTTTTCACTCAAGTTATTGCTGATAATATCAACTGTAATGAAAACCTTTGTGTTAAATTGAAAAAGAACGCCAAACAGAAGCATTGTCACTAGTCGTCTCAGACTTTTGGACCCCACTGTGTGTGTTTGAGTGTGTATATATACACAGCCAGGTCCATAAGTATTTGGACAGTAACACAGTTTTTGTAATTTTGCCTCTATATACCACCACAATGGATTTGAAATGAAGCAATCGAGATGTGATAGAAGTGTAAACTTTCAGCTTTTATTAAAGGGGTTTAACAAAAACATTGCCTTAACCATTTAGGAATCACAGCCATTTTTTTCAGCTGAAGACTCGAAAAATCCCAGGTGATTTTTTCTAATCTTTAACTGTCCAGTTTGAGTGAATCTGTGCCCATGATAGCCTCAGACTCCTGTTCTTCCTTGACAGAAGTGGAACCCAGTATGGTCTTCTGCTCTTGTAGCCCATCCACCTTAAGGTTCAATGTTTTGTGCATGCTGAGATGCTTTTCTGCTCACCACGGTTGTAAAGAGTGATTATTTGAGTTAGCCTTCCTGGCAGCTTGAACCAATCTGGCCATTCTCCCATAACCTCTCTCATTAACACCCACAGTGGAAATTGTCACTCACTCAATGTTTTACTGTTTTTCACACAATTCTGTGTAAATTCTAGAGACTGTTGTGTGTGAAATTCCCAGGAGATCAGCAGTTTCTGAAATACTCAAACCAGCCCATCTGGTACCAACATCCATGCCACGATCAAAGTCGCAGAGATCACACTTTCCCCCATTCTGCTGTTTGATATGAACATTACCTGAAGCTCTTGACCTGTACCTGCATGATTTTTTTGCGTTGTGCTGCTGCCACATGATTGGCTGATTGGATAACTGCGTAAATGTGCAGGTGTACATGTGTTCCTAATAAAGTGGATGGTGAATGTATATGTACCTATTGTATACACACACATAGATATATTACTACATTACTACATAGATAATTACTACATCTACACCTAATCTTTACTACACAATGTTACTAACAGGTTGTGAATTGTGTGCAGTTTAAGGATAAGACACACTGAACTTTATTAATTACTCAGTTTTTCCTCACATCGTGACAGAATTATTTTCAAGCCGTTCTGGACTTTCGAACTAATTTTTTTTCCCCCCACATCTGAACAGCAGCAACAGTGAGGTTTAGTGTTAATTTTCCATTTCCAGGACGGCAGACCAGTGCTTGGTGCAGTGATTTCAGATCGAGTAAAGCTTAAGCTGTTCCTCCATGTCTTTCTCCGTCACCTCCCCAAATGTGTCCTGGTTTTCTTTAAGCAGCTTGAAGATTGCAGCGAGCTGCTCCTGCTGAACTCTGAAACAAACGTGAAAGAGACATGCAGAAACGTGAGAAATGCACAGCGCACGGGTCGGTTTTGACAGAAGGTTCGCTGTGAGAGCAATAAACAGTAGTGTGAAGATGTGGACAATAAAGTTGAGGTGAGATTATTCACTGGCCCATATCCTGCTGTCATTGTTTACATTTTCACCTGTGCAAACAGATGTGTCTTTAAGAGGAATTTTATAAAGTGTCATTGAGAAGAGTTTCACAAAGGAGTTTGTTTGCAGTGTCTCTTTCTTTGCTCATTGTTTCTATGGCTAACACATGAGCTAAAGCTAAGAGCTAGGCATATGGTGTGTGTGTTTGTGGGTGTGTGTGTGTGCCAAATTTCATTTTATAGGTCTGTTACTTCAAAGTATAAAGCGATATCCAGGATCTGAACAATACGACTTCTGAACAAAAGGGTTCGTAAAGTCTGGTGCTTCTTCAAACACTTAAAACAAAGTTCTGAAAGCCTGGAACATTCACATTTTTTCAAAACAGTGCAATATTCGTAGCTAAACAGTAGACAGGCAGCAGCAATAGGTCAAAGCGTGCATGCTGAAACACCTCGGTGGAAACGCTGCTGCAGTTTTCAGTGTCTCAGGATGATGACATTTAAACTATGTTAGCTACATTTAAACTATCTTTATTATCCAATCTGATTTTACTACATTAAACATTTTCAGAATCACATTTATTCACCGTATACACCAACATACATTACAAATTTGTCCAACTGCTTTGGTAGTTATGGTGAAAATGATTAAAAAGTGGAGTTATGGTAGTGCATAATGTTATAATTTCTCTATCAATGCAAGCTATAATGGATATAAAATACAATTACAGTTATTTTATACCACAGCAATTGGTGAAGCCGAAATTTTACTAATAGTTCATCCTCTCTCTTATTGACAATATTACTATGTATCTGCAAAAATTATAAGAAAGCACAACTAAAAGTAGATCACAAAAAAAGCCTAAGATTTTAAATATTCAAAGGAATTTTTCCCCCAGAAGTGAATATTCGAAAATCTGAACTGCACTCGCACTGTGAAACTGGTTCTGGCAGTTCTATTATGCACACACTCTGATATTTGAATTTTATTGCTTTTTCAAGTTATTTGAATTTTAATGTGTGCACAGAATACGTTCGTCTTGAGTTACTCCATGCATGTGAGAGAGAGAGAGAGAGAGAGAGAGAGAGAGACCAAGAGGAAGAAATGTTTACCTCTGTTCTTCCTCCAGCTCTTCTTTACTCATCATCTTCTCAAGCTGGCTCGTCCGTAACACACCAGGCATATACCTTAGGGCCTGATCCTTATCATCATCCTCACACATCCTGTTCACTGTTATACACACACATACACACACATAGTATATATCTATATATACATAACCGAATATGAATACATTATTCAGATCAAACAGACAATGCCATACAAATGCCTATTTTTTTTTAGAAATTCATGTGAGTGGGAGATTTTTTTTCTTTCATATGAGCAAGTGGTCAGACATGAAGCCTGTGGGACAGTCAGGGACAAAGAACAATCATTAACATGAATGTAACCATTACAGCGTTCATGCATCCTTAGTAACCGCCTGGTCAGGCCTGGTGTGGTCTGGTTTATATTTTGGGAAATAAACTAAACTAAATTCATTATCACATGTCACAGGCAGGTACAAAAACAAATAACAACTGCGCAAGCATGGTTTGAGAAAAAAAAACATCTCACACACATCACTATTACAAAAATTGCACTGTGCACAGGATATAGACAAAGATCCGTAACAAACAATGCAGAGGCAACAGTAGTGAGGAAAATCTCCCTGAGAAAATATGAAGAAAAAACATTTCTCTTCTGGGTGACACTGGACAGTGTGATTACAAACATTTACTCGTCTATAAGTGTATACTAGAAAGTAAAACAGTACTAAATGTGTTGAAAGGATGTTCAAATTGTGAATAAGAGTCCTGGGATAAGCACAGGACAGTCTTTATGCTTACAGCAGCAGTTTTTAGTAGAAATCCACAACATCCAGGTGAGATTAACCAGTGACGCAAGAGTGAGACTTGGATTTGAACTAAGTAAATACCTTCAATCATGCTGAACATTTATTTCTTGGAAAATAGAAGAGACAATCCACATCACAAATATTTAACATCATCCACTCTTCAAGAAATTTCCGTTACAGACACAGTTCCCTCCAGTCAAAGTGTCCTCAAGATGCAAGATGCAAGATTTATTTCGCATTGTGATGGGTTTTGGAGTGTTTTGTGAACGTGCAGTGTGTTTCTAACACGTGGTCATGTGGTTTTGGTACTCATCATAGGTGTCAACGTGTAGGGGAATGGCACACACTTCAGACTCTTAAGCTAAATAAGCCATAAGAGCAAATAATTCAGTCTCCATTAGTACAAAGAAAAAGGTCCACACCTCTGACGTTATATTTGCATTTGCGTCAGGAAAGTAAATGACAGCCATCGATTAGAGAATGAGACTGAATTTAGTTACCCTTAAAGAGGTTTTTTGCAATTTTTGCTAACTCAGAATTGTGCACGTCTAGCAGTGCTTTCCACTGTTCAGGAACATGGACCTTTTTTTTTTTACAAATATAGCACTGAAGTTTGTGCAAGTTTTATTTGCCGTTTGAGTTTAAGATTTAGCGTGAACTGATACACCCTGTTTGTCATGTCTAACAACACACGATCATTTATTGCCTGTTAAAATTAAACTCATAGGCAAATATGCAGCAGGAGTTCACGAATCTTATCCAGGTATTATGTTGACTTTACCCTTGCTCATACAGCAGAACAAACATATTTTATTTACCACATACCAATTTACACTAGAGCTATTATCACTATGGGGAACTGAGTTTTCCAAAATAACGCACGACATCCATGTTGCACGCACACTTGCCTTAACGAACACACTAGATAGTATGCTTCTGCCTAAAATATCATTACAGCAAAATACAGCACAATGTCTATGCCAACAGATACAGTTAGCATCTCCAGTATGATCAAGATACGATTTTATTCATCCTAGGTAAGAACAATTCAGTGTAT
Organism: Pangasianodon hypophthalmus; assembly: GCF_027358585.1. Classification (NCBI taxonomy): domain Eukaryota; kingdom Metazoa; phylum Chordata; class Actinopteri; order Siluriformes; family Pangasiidae; genus Pangasianodon; species Pangasianodon hypophthalmus. The sequence continues at coordinate 21,948,713 of NC_069721.1, read as the reverse complement.
GATAAAATTATGATGAATGTTTCTTTACTTTTGGTTATTTATGTGAAAGAAACACAAACTAAAGGAAAAAAATGTTATTTAAAGAATTAAAGGAAAACCAGTATGTGTCTTAGCTCTTACTCTTAGCAGTACCAATTATCTGACTGAGTGCAAAAGTTTGCAGCCCCCAATGGTTTCTGGGTTGAAGGAAAAGCTAAATGGACCTTTATCTACAGATAAAAGTGCTGCAAAAAGTTATAAAGGAGATGGGGATGTATCCTGCACATATGGCCAAATCAACAGATAACTGCTTGAAAAGAACCCAAGAAATTGCTTCTCAGCATCTAAAAGAAGTCGGTAGGGGAGAGGAAGATATTTTCCATATGTTTTATTGACTTATTGACTCCATTAGTGATCAGAGATATTTAACAGGAACAATTTTAAAAACATATTTCATCATCTGTCCTGTCCAGCGTGAGGATAAATATTTGTACAGCACAATAAACACAGTCACAAAGTACCGGATACAATTGCGGTCATAAGTTTACATACGCCTTACAGAATCTGCAAATGTGAATAATTTAAAAAAAAAAAAGATTGATCATAAAAATTGCAGTTTGTTTTTTATTTAGTACTGCCCTGAATAAGCTATTTCATATTACATGTAGTCCACAAGACACAATAATAACTGAATTTACACAAAAGAACCAGTTCAAAAGTTTACATACGCTTAATTCTTAATAATGTGTGTTGTTTCTGGATGATCAGTGACTGTTTTTATGTTTTGTGATAGTTGTTCATGAATCCCTTGTTTGTCCTGAGCAGTTAAACTTCCCACTGCTCTTCAGAAAAATCCTCCAGGTCCTGCACATTCTTTGCTTTCCCAACATCTTCTGCATATGTGACCCCTTTCCAGCAGTGGCTATATGATGTTTAGATCCCTCTTTTCACACTGAGGACAATTGAGGGACTCATACACAACTATTACAAAAGGTACAAACGTTCACTGATGCTCAAGAAGGCAACACACAACATTAAGAGCCAGGGGGGTGTAAACTTTTGAACGGGACAATCGGTGTAAATTGATATTATTTTGTCTTTTGGGAAACATGTAAATATCTTATGTAGCTTCTGAAAGGCAGTACTAAATGAAACAAATAAGATCTTTAAACAAAATAACAATTTACACTGATCATCCTGTTCAAAAGTTTACATCCCCTTGGCTCTTAATGTAGTGTGTTGCCTAGTGAACGAAGGATTTTTCTGAAGAGCAGTGGGCAGTTTAACTGCTCAGGACAAACAAGGGACTCATGTATTTCACATCTGCTGTGTGAAATAGCTTATTCATGGCAGTACTAAATAATAAAAATAAATAAAATTTTTATGATCCCTCTTATTATTTTTTTAATTATTCCCATTTTGCATAGGCGTATGTAAACTCATGACCCCAACTGTATACAGAAACCTGGATATAGACAAAGATCCTTAACAAACAAGGAAGAGGTGACGGCAGTGAGGAGAACCTCCCTGAGACAATGTGAAGAAAAAATCAGACTCAATAGAGAAGCCATCCTCTACTGGGTGACACTGGACAGTGTGATTATAAACATTTACTCGTCTATAAGTGTATACTAGAAAGTAAAACAGTACTAAATGTGTTGAAAGGATGTTCAAATTGTGAATAAGAGTCCTGGGATAAGCACAGGACAGTCTTTATGCTTACAGCAGCAGTTTTTAGTAGAAATCCACAACATCCAGGTGAGATTAACCAGTGACGCAAGAGTGAGACTTGGATTTGAACTAAATAAATACCTTCAATCATGCTGAACATTTATTTCTTGGAAAATAGAAGAGACAATCCACATCACAAATATTTAACATCATCCACTCTTCAAGAAATTTCCGTCACAGACACAGTTCCCTCCAGTCAAAGTGTCCTCAAGATGCAAGATTTATTTCGCATTGTGACGGGTTTTGGAGTGTTTTCTGAACGTGCAGTGTGTTTCTAACACGTGGTCATGTGGTTTTGGTACTCATCATAGGTGTCAACGTGTAGGGGAATGGCACACACTTCAGACTCTTAAGCTAAATAAGCCAAAAGAGCAAATAATTCAGTCTCCATAAGTACAAAGAAAAAGGTCCACACCTCTGGTGTTACATTTGCATTTGTGTAAGGAAAGTAAATGACAGCCATCGATTAGAGAATGAGACTGAATGTGTGTACTTGAGAACCGTCTCAAACAAAGAGGACAGAAACTTCATTATAACAAAGACAAAAAAACCTGAGATAAACATCTGAGCAGGAAATTCAACAGGAGAGATGTCACATCAAGTGTTTTAAATAATCCTAGGATACTTTGTATTGTAGCAACCATCGTAATTTTTTTTACACAATATTAATCGCAATATTTCACTTGTGTGCATATGAAGAGCATGGCAATAAAAACTTGGGCTGTAACTTTCAGAAGATTTGGACTGATGCATCGATGTAAAAGGCAATGATTGAAATTAATCATGGCATTTATAAATCAATTATTATTGATTATAATTTTTTTAAATAAATCCATTATCACCATCAAAAAAGGACAACCAACTGGTGCGTAAAAAATAATTAATTTTTTTTAAAACTTACGTGTGAAGAGGCTAGCAAGGTGATTTGCCCACAACTCTGAACCTTAAAACAGTCCTTCTGTATGTCATCATCATTTACGAGCAGTAGGGATACCGCAGACTCCAAACAAAGTCGGTCACATATCAATCAGAGGATATATAAAATAATATTGAATAATATATTGCATCATACATTTCATTAAATTTGTGGATGACACCACAATTGTGGGACTCATCACCAATAATGACAAGGTGGCATACAGGGATGAGGTGGAACAGGTGTCCAGTTTCAGGTTCTTAGGTGTAAAGATCACCAACGACTTCACGTGGACTCCTCACTTTTAGCTAAAAAGGCACTCCAACGCCACAACTTCTTGAGGAAGCTGAAAAAGTTCATGCTGGCTATGATAGAAAGAGGTCAGAACACACAGTGCATCGCAGCTTGCTGCGTATGGGGCTGCGTAGCCACAGACCCTTTAGAGTGCCCATGCTGACTCCTGTCCACCACCGAAAGCATCTACAATGGGCACATGAGCATCAGACCTGGACCAATGGAAGGAGGTTCCTGGTCTGATGAATCACATTTTCTTTGCCATGTTCTGGCCTCTTTCAGAAGGATCATGCTTCCTGTCACACTGCAAAAATGGTTCAGGAATGGTTTGAGGAACACGATAAAGAGTTCAAGGTGTTGACTTGACCTCCAAATTCCTCAGATCTCAATCCGATTGAGCATCTGAAGTGAAGTGAAGTGACTTGTGGCCAAGTATCGTGACCCATACTCGGAATCTGTGCTCTGCATTTAACCCACCCAAGTGCACACACACACAGTAGTGAACACACACCCGGAGCAGTGGGCAGCCTTTTTTGCTGCGGCGCCCGGGAGCAGTTGGTGGACCGGTGCCTTGCTCAAGGGTCTCACCTCAGTCATGGTATTGAGGGTGGAAGAGAGAGCGCTGGTTATTCACTCCCCCCACATACAATCCCTGCTGGACCTGAGACTCGAACGAACAACCTTCAGGTTCACCTTCGGGTTGCAGGTCCAACTCTCTATCCATTAGGCCACGACTGCCCCCTAGTGGGCATCTGCTGGGTGTGCTGGACAAACAAATCCTATCCATGGAGACCCCACCTCACAACTTACAGGACTTAAAGAATCTGCTGCTAACGTCTTGGTGCCATCTACTTTCAACATCACGTAACTGCAACTTCAGAATAATGCAATAATACAAAAAAACTTACTCGCTGCTGCTGAGGATGGCCCCATACGGACAGCCTAAAGATCACCATGTGAGTCCTGTGAATGTTACCACAGGAATCCTAAAGATGCCTGTGAATGTCCTTCCTTGGATAGCTTCAGGACTGCAATTGCTAAGAAGAGTTTTGCACCCAAGTCTCCAGCATTGAACAGCTGATAACGTCAACACAGTAGACTTTAAGTTAAAACCATAATGAATTCAGAAATGACTTTGCTCATACTCATAAGCTCAAAAGTTCCTGTTTACACGACTGCACTTTTGAGCTATATACGATACAGTTATAGAAAGGGAATTATTTATAATCGCACTATCCGCCGTCACCCAGATGAGGATTTTATTCCCTTTTGAGTCTGGTTCCGCTCAAAGTTTCTTCCTCATGTTGTTTCAGGGAGTTTTTCCTTGCCACTCTCGCCTCTGGCTTGCTCATTAGAGATAAATTTATAAATGTAAAACTTTATATCTGGAATTTATATATTTCTGTAAAGCATCTTTGTAACAATGTTCATTGAATTCAATAAAACAGCTGAATACTACCACATTTCAAAATCATGTGGTTATTATTTTTACTTATTACTTAATATCAACCACATCTTATTTAGCAGAATCTCCTTATGCAATTATTTTGAAATCCCTGTATTAACTTTAGTGTTCAAATATTAGTTTGCAAATACAAATGAATGGCATGCTGTCAATTCATTTTTTTTCTGTTCAGCCTCCATGGAAGTAAAAGACTTGATTATACAGGTGGTGTTGATGATGTTCTTTTGAAATGTGTATGTAGTTATTGATCCTATTAAAAGTTAAGAAACACCCAGCCTCATTTGCACTGCAGTGGAGACTGAAAGTTGACCCATGCTATATTGATGAAGATGAAGATGACACAGTGAAGGCAGTGTGTTGACAAATGATTTATTGTTTTTTTTCTGGTTATTTTCTCATTTTTTTGGTTATTATGGTGCATTGTTTAATTCCTAATAAAAGAATACTATTATTAATGGAAAGCACACAGCCGATCAGATCAGTCCTGAGAAGGTGCAATACATCAGACAAATCAGTGAGGATATGGTTGTAAAGAGAGCTAATCCAATTTCAGAGAAATAACCAATAAGGAAAATGCTTTTAATCAGCAGAGTATCACAAAGGTGAGAAATGCAAATGCCTCTCAGGTGTGAAAATGTTCCCAGGAAGAAAACCACAAGGGATTACTCACCATAGCAACTACTGACTTTACATGAAAGTTTCCCTTTCCCTCATCCACTACATCCATATCTGGTCACGGCACAGATTTATCATGAAATGTATGGACCTTAAGGTTCGACTTGCTGCGTGTTCTGAGATGCTTTTCCTCTCACATCAGTTACAACAGGTGGTTATGTGAGTTATCATCAGCTTGAATCAGTCTGGCCATGCTCCTCTGACCTCTCTCATTAACAAGCCACAGAACTGCCGCTCACTGGATGCTTTTTTTTCTTTTTTTGCTGTGTTTTGTTTTTCACACCATTGTGTTACCTCTAGAGACTGTTGTGCATGAAAATCCCAGAAGATCAACAGCTTCTGAAACTGCCACTAACAACCACACCATGGTTCAAATCACTTTTTTTTTCTGAGACCAGTGTTTTTAATCACTTTCTAATAATTATTACATCTAATAATCATTCAAATTATTTTTAATGGGCTAGATATTTACACTTAGGCTTATTTAATCTTTTTTATCAGCCAAAATGATTCAGTGGTACCCTTAATAAATAACATTTTTCTATAGTGTACCTGATGTTAACTGTACACTTTTAGCTGGTCTAATGTTCTGTTCTCAGTCGAAAAAAATTCGATTCGACATTAATGAAGGTAAAACATTTATCTAGACAAAAAGGGGATGACACGGTGTCAGTGAGATTGTGAGATTTGGGTAGAGGGGGTAAGAAGACTGCTCTCTTTGTGTATTTGTGAGTGATACCTCATAGCATGATAAATGTTTAAAAAAAAAAAATTAAAATGAAAGTTTCTATGAAAAATGCATTAAGATCTGTTGTCAGGTCTGTTAAGATCCTGTTATCCAGACACTGATTAACTAAACTCTAAAGGTCAGGCGAACTCTAAGCTCCTTGTGCATAGTGCTTTTACTTGTAGACCGTGAGACATGTTTACCTGAGGCAGAGTGTGAAGACTCGTCATTCTCTGACTCGGCTTCCTCACACTGATCCCCGACAAGCTCTTGCTGGTTTGATGCACGTGGCTCGTCTGGCAGGTCTTCCGTCGTCTGCGCTGTACATTCAGATTCAGTCTGGGGTTCACTGAGTCCTGTGAGTGCTTCCTGAGACATGGGTAACATGTCCTTCACAACATCATACATTCATATTTCAGATAAACATGAATACAAATCTACAGCAAGTTCGCCTGCCGAATATAACCGCACTTCACACTGAAACGTAATCCTTAAAAATACTTCAATTATTTTATATTAAATTAAATCTCATTATTTTTGCATTAATGCTTGAATCCATTTAACATTTCATGCTCGAAACATCATTTTCCATGAAAAATGTACACTTTAGTTACTCCTATGAAATATTTGGTACATTCCACAAGCCACATGTTAAACAGGATGATCATTTTGTGGAGATCATGGGAAAAAGAAAAGTAAATTCTCTCATTCTTTTTTTTTTTCTATATGTTCATTGATATTGATGGACGAAGTTACTTTGAAAGTACAAGCTATTACCCAAATTATTCATTTTTAAAAAATAATCATTAGAATGACACAAGAAACCTTGTAAAAATGAGATACTGCTCCCGGAGATGGGCTAAATTTTTTTTTTTTTTTTTTGAATGGCTAAATTCACATTTTCCGAGTCAAATATTAAATTTTTTTAAAAACAAGGTCAATATTTAAATGTTACAATGGATAAATGGCGCTCAGAAAAAAGGAAGTGAGTTTTGTTATTAACCAAGGTGTGACCACAGTGCTTGTAAAACCTGAAGAGAACATGCATCAGGAGTACGATTTACAGACACTTTTAAAATGGTATGGTTAAACTTCCACTATGCAAACATGACTTTATGAAGTAACTGGCTGCATAAGCACTTTATAAACACTACATAAGCACTGCCCACCCTACCATCGAGCTGTTAGTGTGCTCCTGTTGCTCTTTATAAACACTACATAAGTACTGCTCTCCTCTTTCACTTTATAAACACTACATAGACACTTAATAAACACTACATAAGCACTGCTCACCCTACCTTGGAGCTGTTAGTGTGCTCCTCTTGCTCTTTATAAACACTACATAAACACTTTATAAACACTACATAAGCACTGCTCACCCTACCCTGGAGCTGTTACTGCTCTCCGTTTGCTCTTTATAAACACTACATAAGCACTGCTCACTCTACCTTCGAGCTGTTAGTGTGCTCCTCTTGCTCTTTATAAACGCCACATAAACACTTTATAAACACTACATAAACACTGCTCTCCTCTCGCTCTTTATAAACACTACATAAGCACTGCTCACCCTACCTTCGAGCTGTTAGTGCACTCCTCTTGCTCTTTATAAACACTAGATAAGCACTGCTCTCCTCTCGCTCTTTATAAACACTACATAAGCACTGCTCACCCTACCTTGGAGCTGTTAGTGTGCTCCTCTTGCACTTTATAAACACTACGTAAGCACTGCTCTCCTGTTGCTCTTTATAAACACTACATAAGCACTGCTCACCCTACCTTGGAGCTGTTTAGTGTGCTCTTCTTGCTCTTTATAAACACTACATAAACACTACATAAGCACTGCTCTCCTCTCGGGCTTTATAAACACTACATAAGTACTTTATAAACACTACATAAGCACTTCATAAGCACTGCTCTCCTCTTGGGCTTTATAAACACTACATAAGCACTTTATAAGCACTGCTCACCCTACCTTGGAGCTGTTTAGTGTGCTCCTCTTGCTCTTTATAAACACTACATAAACACTACATAAGCACTTTATAAACACTACATAAGCACTGCTCTCCCTTTGGGCTTTATAAACACTACATAAGCACTGCTCTCCTCCTGCGCTTTATAAACACTACATAAGCACTTTATAAGCACTGCTCACCCTACCTTGGAGCTGTCGGTGCTCTCCTCTTGCTCTTTGCAGGGTGGAAACGCCTCTCCTGGGCTTGCGTCTGTCTTTACCGAAACCGATTTATTTTTTCCAAATAACACAGCTGTGAGAAAACCAGCGATGATCGTGAAGACGACAGAAAGCCAGATGGCCCACATGTCCATGGAGGCGTCCATTAATTTCACCAATAAACTTTTACAGCTGGAGAGCTAGCTAGGCTTATGTCGAGCTTCTTCTTCTTTTTAGCCAAGCATCGGTGATTTGTTGATGCCTACAGATTGCAAATATAGGATCTGAAAGCTTATATGTCTGTCTCTGTAAACAGAAAGCAGTAAACTTTCATGCTTTTTGCTCAATCCGTTACCTACAATGAAAATGTAAACTACAGCCTCGGGATCAAATCCTAAATCCTACGAGGCGTTTGTGGGCATCATTGAAGCGCGGCGTTTGCGCAGACTCAGCCCATCACTGCGCAGGCCACACGCCCACCTGTCGTGTAAGATCATAAATATTAAAGACCCAATAGTCGTTTTTTTTTTTTTTTTTTTAATCCTCACTTGTATAAATAACCTTACTTGAATCACAGTGCTGATAAATCCTAGTATTCTCCACCATCCTTTATGCACTTCATGGCTAAGTATACTTTTCAAAATAACTAATAAAGAAAAAAACATTTATTTCTAAATTACTGAATTCCCTTTCGAGAATTTAACATCTGACCCAGAACTTGTTGCAAACCAACCATATATATATATATATATATATATATATATATATATATATATATATATAGATATATATATATATATATATAAAAATATAAAAGTTGAACTTAATAAAATGAGCATAAACATATAGCCTATAAACTCTCTTATTCAGTTGAGTAAGTGGTCTAACATCTAAAACATACTAATAAAACCTCAAATCTATTTATGTACCCCTACACTGCAGAAATTCAACACCTTGGATATAGGTAAATTTATCTAACAGTTATTTTACATTTATTATAAAGACTACTAAGCCTATTTCTAGACATTTTTAATAATTTGAAGTTATTTCAAGTGACTGTCTTGCTATAATTCTTACAAGAAATAATTGCTCAAAACAAATAAAATTGAAGACATCACCACTTGCTATTCACAATGAATTAAGATTGTTGTACCTATTTTTGTGTTAGGAGAGTTTCACACACGTTTCAGTTATGCACTTGTAAGTGCATAATTTCCATAATTTGCTAGTAGAATTTGGAGAATGCATTGTAACACTATTTAAAGATCTGGCAAGATGATTACACACATCTATTTACTCATCTTGAAGTGGTTTTCATTTCAGACAAGTACAAGATAAATTATTAATCCCTCATGGAGAAATTGAAAGTTAAATTTTACAAATTGTGGCTACTTCTGTAACTTTATTCCTCGTCTGTATTAAAGGTGCAGTAGTCTTTTTTTTTTTATTCCTTACCTGTACAAATAACCTAGAATATATGTAGAACATGACAAAAACAGCAATGGGTCAAGTCATAGCCTTAGCAAAAGTTTAGGGTCCCTTAGAAAACCATTTCAAAAAACTGACTTCAAGTTCAGAATGCTTGTCTGTGTTTGGACGCAGCTCCTGTCAGCCATTTTATAGACACTATGTGGTCCAACTAAGATCCTGGAGGTGGCTCTTCATAAACATGGGCAGAAATAGATCATGTTGAACCCACCTAACCTAGAGACCTGATCTTAGAGGGCAAGATTTACTTAATTCACCATTTAAAACAAGATAAATAAAAAATAAACAATTATTCAATCCAGTATACTTACCGGAAATCCCAAATGGTGCTGTCTGTCAGCACAATATGTTCAATTCGAGCTGTACTAGATTAAAATGCTCCCACCATAATAATTACAAGCACACAAGCATTAGCACAAAAATTTTATTAGCATTCACATGGAGCTTACAGCTGTGTACGTTTCCACAGAACAAATGCTGCCATTGAAAACGTGATAATGTTGGTGCACTACCTCCCACTGCGTAAATTAATCGAACGAAAGGTTTGCAGGAAGGACCCGCGCAGGTCATTCTGCTGCAGCTTTAAAAACCGTCAAATCAAGGCGTTACACGGGAGCAATCAGGAGAATACTGGAAACAGCCAAGCACTCTGCACTGCAACACGCCACCTTAACAGCTAACCAGCAATACTCAACTGCTGCGCAACTGCGCCTAGTGCACAAAAAATACACAAGGGAGAGCATTAGAAAATCACAGATATGCCAAATTAGCAGGTAACACACACAAGAGAAAAAAAAATCCAAATAGGTAGAGAATGTGATTTTACGTGAAAAGCGTTTGTCCAAATTTTAATACACTTGCATGTGTTAGGGCTAAACATCTGGCCAGAGTTTACATACAGAGATGAAAAATCAGCTTTATTACATTAGAGACTTGAATACACACTGCATTAAAGAAAAGACGTAATGAATTGAATAAAATGAACTTACTTTATTGGCTGGAAGATTACTTACATGAAGTACTAAACAAATGAACAAACTAGCAAAAAAAAAATATGAAGGAAAAAAAAAACTTTCCACCTAAGAATCTCACTTAAGCGCAAATATTCAATTCAATATGATCACACACTTCAAAATATGGTACAGAAAATTCTGGTCAACTGAACAAAGGCCAAAAAAAAAAGTTTTAAAAAGATGTAGACCGAGTTTGCAACAACCTTTTGGTCTGATAAGGTGAATATAGAAATCCTCAGATGGACTTTTCTTTCGATGTGATCCTCGGAATGAAGACTCATTCATCTGACATCATCTAGGAAAGAAAAGAGTCAGTGAGTTTTAAAGAATTTAAGGCACAGGATCATTATACAAGCACACAGTAGCTTGTATATTTCCTATATTTCCGTAAAAAGCAGCAGTTGCTGTCTAAGCACTAGTCACTTTTGGCCACCTTCAATTTAAAATAAAATAAAAAAAAAAAAGAAAGAAAAGAAAAGAAAAAGAAAAATCCTGTGCTTACAAAAGGCAAACCTTTTACACTTGTCTATTGAGCAACAAGTCTGTTGTAGAGTTGCTCGACTTACTGATTAACCCTAACTGGTGTTGAGTAACCTCAACGAAATGAGAAAACCTGGGGGTAGGGGATGCATTTCTGAAAGCAACTTTAAGACATCAGCAACCGCTGAAAATAAATTAAATTACTGTAGACAAATCATACGTGTTGCTTCGCTGACTCCTTACACGGGCTTTGAGAAAGCATCCCGCCTTTTTGGTTTTTTTTTCTGTCCTGCTTTCGTCTAGGGGCGTGTGACAAGGAAGATGGAAAAAGGCCTCAGTCCGTCGTCCTTCGAACGTACCTCAACACCACCTCAACACTCAATGAGACCGACCTGCTCCATAGCAACCGCCAAGCAGCAGCAGGCAGCCAATGGACGGACCACACACTAACTGCTCTCAAACTGCCCCCAAACTCCTCTTTTGCATACAGGAATCAGCAGCTTGGAGGAAAGAATTCCACATTAAGGTAAAAACGTTTACCACCCAGAATCTATTGGTTGCAAATAAAGAAATACTTACGGCTTTACCTTCTGTGGCTCCGAAACCGGGTTCTGGTTGTGCTTTTTTTTTTTTTTTTTTTTTTTTTTTTAAATACAGTCATGTATTTCTAAATATTTCATTAGTGCACTGCCATGGCACAAGGCACTAATTCAAAATACACCTGCATCATTCACAATACCTAAATATTTTTTCCCCAAAAACCTCTCGTTACTGCTGATCAATTTGTTTGGGTTCTTGTCCTTTCTATATAATTTTCTTTCTTTAAGAAACGAATTATAAAAGGAAAACAAACCGAGTTAGTATAGGAAATAAGGGACAAACACATTCTGGCCATACTGTTAAAGTAATACTATTTTCCAAAGCATCTTCCAGAATTCCTTACTTTTCCATGTCTACAAATGAATTCCTTTAATTTCCCAGACATGTGCAAGAACCCCGTTTTGGATTAAAGCATAAATCTGCCATTTAAATCATCGGCATCTGAAGCGATTTGGGAAGGTTTTAACAGTTTTGTGTAGTAGTTGTCAAAACATTTAGTGTCAGTTTTAAATCTCAAGTTGGTTGATTAGATATTTGGTTCAGGATTCATTAAAAATAAAGAAATAAAACCCTTCACAATAAAAGACCCGGAGGTCACTTTCCTGCAGGTGTGTTTTTACCTGCACTCGGGCTCACGACTCCTGGGCGGTTCCGTTGGCCTCAGGGGATTTGGGTCTGCTCCTGGACCTGGACCTCGACTTGGATTTGGACGCTCTGTTCGAGCGGGGACTGCGACTCCTGGAAGGAGACTTGGACTTAGATCTGGATCGGGACCTGGAAGGGGATTTGGATTTGCTCCTGCGGGGTGTGCGGCTCTTAGAGCGGGAGCGAGACCGAGAGTAGGACCTGGATCTGGAGCGGCTGTAGCGAGATCTGCTTCTGGAGCGAGAGCGACTCCTGCTGCGGGAACGGCTGTGTCTCCTGCGCCGGGGACTGCGACTGGAAAAACAAACACAACAACGCTAGTCAGCACAGAAATAAAATAAACCTGTAAAAACCGGACACCGTGTAATAAATTTTCTAAGATTAGAGTATGGAGCGCGACCCATCGAGTGACGTTTGTTTGTGTTCGCCTCTGCCAAGTTAGCTTCAGTAGCTAAACATTTTTTGATAACCGAGTAAAGGGGGGAAAACATACATATTATAACTACTATATAAGCAGTGCCAAAGTTTTTTTTTTTTGGCCATAGACTACACTAGCGCTGATTCGCTGTATTACTTTTAGGTTAGTTAATGATTAGCTGTTTTGTGGGTAAGTTCAAGTACGGCTCGGCCTTGTAGGCCGCAGTTGCACCGCGCTGGCAGTTTCCTGGGAACCGGTTAAACAGCGCTGTATTCGCACTGCTCCCTCAGGAAAACCCGAGGCTCGAGTTTGTTTACCAGGCCTCTTTGCTGCACAAAATATATGTGAAAAGCATACATTAAAATAACAAACGTAACGCAAAATACAATTTTATTGTATTACCACCAGAAATATATTTCATTTTGCATGAGGGTGATTTGTTATTTGTCACCACGCCATGTTCAACAGGCAGCCATTTGGATTTCGGCCTTTCTGTCATTTAGCTGTTATTTGCAATGGCGCCATGTTTGCGACCACAGTTTTGTGATTAGGATACAGACCTGCGACTCCTCCGTCCGTAGCCACCGTATCTGCGCGGCGGTCCTCCGCGGCGGCCGTAGTGGGAGTCCGGCGGTCGTCCGTAGCGCGCCATCTGCACGCGCAGCTCGCGTCCGTCCAGCAGCGCGCCGTCCATGGCGTCCATCGCGTCCTCGGCGTCTCGCTTGTCGTGGAAGCGCACGAAGGCGAACCCGCGGCTCTCCTTCGTGTACCGGTCTCTCGGGATGTACACGTCTCCGACGCGGCCGTACTTCTCGAAAACGCGCCGCAGCGTCTCGGGCGAGGTTCGGTAAGTCAGATTGTCCACTTTCAGCGAGGTCATGCCCTCGACATCGGGCGGAGGTCTACCGTAACTCATCTCTGCTTCTCACTTCTTTACTCACCTTTTAAAAATGATAAAGTGGAAATAAAACCGAGTTGAAAAGAAAAAGAAGAAAAACGCCGTTCGCCTACTCGAGACACACAACCGAACACGCCGCGCGCCTAAACCTGAAATGGCGGCAAGCACACTTCCGGGGTGGGTCCTTACAACAAGCGGAAGTTGTTTCCTTTTTATCGCGTCATTGCCATAGCTACCAAAGTAAGCTGGGAATGTTATATTGGTGGTATTAATATCCTGCATAAGAAGTGTAGTAACTTTCATATCAGAAAATGTTTCACAAAAGATCTGACCTATCCTCCAAAAGCTCTTGTGAAATAGAAATAAAAATTTGGTGTCTACACATAAGATTTGATCTGAGACTAATATATTTTCACTGCCCAGTAAGGTACAGGCAGAGATATTACCCATGCAATGCCTTTCTGAAGAGATTTCATGATGATATCTCAACACTATGTTCTTTCTGTGAGCCAGAATCTCTTTTACATCTGTTCTGCACTTACTCTAAAGGTTTCTGGAACCAGATATCCATATCCATATCCATGTTAATACATCATGCATTTGATAAAATAATTGTAACCCATGATATTGTTTTTAGACTGTAACACTGGCTTTTCTATAGTTGATGACACTATAAAACTTTCAAAAATAGTTAATTTTGCTTGCGAAATTTCATCTGCATAAAGCGAAGGTAACCGCCATCAAACCCTGTTTAAGATTCCTTTTTAATATAGATTTACAAATGTTTTATGAGTCAGTGAACAAGTTGACATGATCCTGAAGTCTAGGAATACATCTCTTCTTTTAAAAAGAGTAGCTACTTTGTTCAATATAACAATCAATGTTATAATTTATGTTGAATTTGGAGTTGTGTAGTGTATCCCCCTGTTGTTATTATGTACAACATATGGTTGTGTGTTTCTTTGATCAAACTCAATAAAAAAAGAAATGTTATATAATATTTGTAATTTAATTACTTTAGTTCTAAAATATTATATACATAAATTTAATGTGCTAAATATTAAAGATCTTTTTGTCTTAAAAAAATACACACAAACTAGAAAGCTGTAAAAACATGAAATCTGAGTTCCAAATTGAGCATTTTTGTGTAAAATCTTACAATTTTGTATCGTGTACTTCCGATTCAGTGCTATTTACCTTATATCTACATATAAGTATCTCTAAATGCTTATCTATATAATGGAAGTAAAACTTTACAGTACAAATATATAACTAGCATATTCACCCCATACTAATTTTACGGGGTATATTTATTTAAAAAACAAATAGGATTGCACTTGTAGACTTTTACCATCTTAAGAGATATGAACTGGAATAATACAAAGCTCACAAACACATATTCAGATGTTGATACATCTAACAATTCATATAAAATATTTTTATATTGAAGTGATGCACTGGTCAGAACTGTGATCATGACAAAAGTTTCAATTTGCAAAACTTTTTAAAAAGTTTACAATTTGTGCAATAAACCTGTAGAAAGAGTTAAATGGATTGGATATTAAATGGGTTAATAAAAAGGTTTTTAACACATAACCTAAATTTTGTTATTACATACTTACAATAATCACTACAGCTTTTTATATGTGTATATTTTATATTCCTTTATGACTACCAAAATCAGAGATCATCTGCAACAGCAGGATTAAAATCACTTGATCATAGATAACTGATGCCTAACTATACTATAGATTAAGCTAGTGACTCCCGGCTCTGGCCCTGCCCTGCACATTGTGCTGTTTTTCCTGCTTTGACATGCATGTTGACTCCGGAAGGTGTGGTTAATCAGCTGATTAGTTGTATTGTGTGTGTCAGTGCAAGGAAAATAACAAAAAAATGCAGGGAAGTTGCAATGTTACTTCAGCACTTGGCTTGAAAACCAGGAAGGACAAGCTATAAGGTGCTCAGTGAGAATGAATTAAAACTACAATGATCCAGATAGAAATGAATAAACAAATATTAAGCACTTTAACCATGAACATATGGCTATGCATAGGCCAATACACTATAAACTCCACAGAATAAAAGATCTCCATGTTGATATACCTTTATACCAAGGCAGTTCTTGAATCTGTTTGCTCAGAAAATGTTTAAAATGATTAATTTTCTATAACAGCAGCTTAGATATTACTGCAGTTGGAAATGTGCTCGTTCTAATATGTTATGTTTCTATAGTAAGAGCGCATTCACAGGGACTTGTATGGCGGACACTTTACAAAAATCAATGGCCTAAAGTAAACAGATCAAAAATGTGTTTTATTGAACAAATAAAAACATGTCATTGTTGATATGGTGAAGTTTTCTGTAAGGAGATGTTTATTTAACATCGATGGAAGGAGTCTCCAGTGTCAGTGCTTTGCAAAAGGAAGTTTTGTCTTTCCGATTTGTTGGTAACAAGCTGCATTTTTTGGTTTGTTTTTGTTAAATTCAAGAAAGAGAAAAAAAAAGATAGACTGATGATGGAAAGACTATTTATACCTGCAATAACATAAGTGATAACAGGAACTTACTTGTCTCGTACATGTTCCACAACATTGAAAGTAATTATAAATGGATATAAATTATGTTGTGTCATTCTTTAATAAATAGAAAATGAATCAATGGCTAATTGTTGTGGTATAAGAGGAATAAAAAAACCACAGGATTGGCTGTTAGAGTGACTCCACTTTGCTTCAGGCTGTATCACACCAACCTGTCGTTGATTATTATCTTATAACAGCATGCTCTCCAGTGTTTTATTCAGTTCTGATCAATAATGCCATGACTAAAGCTGCTCTCATATCCCCATGCATAACCATAACTCTTATATAGATTAAAATGTATTCCTGATCTGAATAAATAAGTTCCACCCTTTCACTATTTTATCCCAGTTTATTGAAATGTGAGATTCCTAGGTAAATTTTATTTCCTGAAGAGATGATATTATAGCGTAATGATAACTGTAACACACATTAGGCATAGCCTATTACACCTCATTGCCTTGTTGAGCTTGTGCTCATTAAGATTTTAACTGTATTGCTATGTAATCGCGTGCTGTGTGGAATTAAATTATGAATAACATTATAATGATGCGGGACAGCAGGCTCCATTTAATTCAGCTCTTGTTTTTGATATTAGCTACTGACAAACACTGCAGTGCAGATTTTTTTTTTTGGCTCCCTGGTAAGCCTGAGCCAGCCAAGTTTTATTCCTATTACAGAATTATTGTTTACTCTAGATCTCCCCTATGCAGTTTTCAGGCTAATTTAGGAATGCAGAATCCATTATAAATAAAATGAAGAAATATTTAAAAATTGATGAAATGTGACTCACTGTGGATGCATCATGGAAAAATAATGATAGTTTAATGAAGAAGAGATGTGTGTATGGTGGCTATGGTGCACTGCGGTGCTCGACAGATTGGTATATGTTTTTTTTAACTAATGCAACAGCACAGACAAGTTGTTTTTAGGAAAATACCAACTGTGAAGCAATTAGAAAATCTCAAACATTTATTGATCACTTTTGTCAAGTTATAAGGAAGTTGGAAAATAATTTACCAGCTGGCAAAGATGGTCTTTGACCAGGTCACCCTATGTTCTGGGAGCTGATCATTAGCTCATCAGACCAAGCTAGATTTATTTCAGCAGGGTTCCCTATGCCAGAGATTCTCAAACTTTTTATAGCCATAGAGCCTTTTAACTGTAAAATAAACTCAGATCTCAGTATAGATTTATTTCGTGAACATTATTTAAATTAGTTTTTGGAGCCATAGCATTTGCTATTCCTGAATCCTCCACTAAGAGAACACATTAGGGTCCAAGTTGACATTATTTAGGCTATAGGGCAACTTGTTTTTGAGTTATTGATGTTAGGATTAAACCCATTCAATTCACAGGACCAAAGAGGCTCATAACTAAAAGAGCCCAATAATAAATACTGTAATGTTCCTTTCCTTAGAATAATGCATAGTGCATGGTTATACATTACTCTGTGTATTAAAACAGGAAATAAATGTAAAATAAATAATAGAAATAATAGTTCTGAGTAATATTCATTAATATGTGGGATATATAATTTCTTCCATGCACACGGATGCAGAAGTTTGTTCTCACACTCCCGTTTTATTGAACACAGGCTACCATTGGCTGTAGCCACACTGAACACAAAAGGAACAGCCCAATATTTGATGAACTGATTCCCCTCTTTCAGCTCAGAACAAATCCAAATCCCAAACTGGCCAACTTTATACCCTTTCGGAGGTCCCGCCAACCCCGTGGTAAGTCACCAACCTCCGGCGCCTGGTGTGTATAAAACACAGGCACTCCAATGGCTGGTAGCCTGCCAGAAACTGATAAGCAAGTCCCCCAATCATTATCACCAGCTTTACACAAAAACCCAGCCAACGAATCGCCATAGGTTGCTACAAAATAAATTCGAATTACTTTAATAATACTTGGGTTTCCTCCAGGTTGTCTGGTTTCCTCCCACTGTCCAAAAACATGCAGCTAGGTGAACTGGCTATGCTAAATTGCCCATAGGTTTTGAATGAGTGTACGAATGCGTGTGTATGGCGCCCTGTGATGGACTGTTGTCCCATCATCCAGTTCATGATGTATTCCCACCTTGTGCCCAGTGATGCCGGGACTGGCACCCAATCCACCGCGACCCTTGAAAATGAAATTTAATAATGGTATGTTGTGTTTTCCACAGATACACAATAGTATGCGGACACCTGAACTCGAGCGTCCTCCACAGAGCCCTGATCTCAACTCCGCTGAACACCTTTCTGATGAACTGAAACACAACTGCACCCCAGATCTCCTCACCCAATATCAGTGCCAGACCTCACTAACACTCTTGTGGTCGAATGAACACAAATCTTTACAGCCATGCTCCAAAATCTAGTGGAAAGCCTTCCCAGAAGAATGGAGCTTATTATAACAGCGAAAGGGCAGACCAACTCCATATTAATGCCTATGGTTTTGGAATGGGATGATCAGCAAGCACATCTGTTTGTGATGGTCAGATGTCCACATACTTTTGGCTGTATATTGTAATGTATACTACACTTTGGGAATGCTGGATGTCCATTATGATAAAATACTGAGCTATATGAGGGGAAAAGTATTTACAGCTGTAAGAAGTGATGCAATGTGGCTGATCAGTAGTGAAAATGGGGACAGTGTAATAATGAAGAGATGACTCTGTGTGTGTGTGTGTGTGTGTGTGTGTGTGTGTGTGTGTGGTGGCTTGGCTGCACTGCAGTGCTCTACAGATTTGGGAAGGTCGGCTCTACGGTGTGACGTCAGAAGGAGAAGCGGCCATTAGGGCTCGGAAGCAGCGCGCGGATAAAAGCCTCAGCATCACGGCGCAGTCCGGAGCGGACACCATGCACAGGATCACGGGCTGATCACGGGCTGATCCCGGGAACCCCGTCCCTGTTAGCTGAACCATGCCGCTGCCAGCCGAGAGGTAGCTCCAGGCCAGGAGAGAGAAGAGCAGCGCAGGGGTTTGGGACAGGACCCGAACAAGGGGCTGGAGACTGGAGAGGAAGCGCTCAGGACGACTCCAGTCCCATGAACACAAACCGCAAGCCTTCACAAGTGTAGCTTTTCTTTCTGAAGGGAGAAGAGAGCAGCAAACTGCGGCTTGGCTTCCCTCTGAATGTTCATCTGCAGCACGCTGCCGAGAAATGGGAGCTTTAACCAGCAGACAGAATGCTGGAGTGGAGGAGGTGGACATCCCATCCAACTCCGTGTACAGATATCCACCCAAGAGCGGTGAGCAAACACACACTCTGTCTTCTCTCTGAATGACTGGAGGAGCTGTGATGGAAGGATGTGTTTATATTTACTTATAACATGGCAACATTATATATATATATATATATATATATATATATATATATATATATATATATATATATATATATACACACATACACACACACACACACACATATGTATATATATGTATATATATATATATATATATATATATATATATATATATATATATACATACATATATATATATATATGTGTGTGTGTGTGTGTATATACATATATATATCAAGATTCAAAATCTTTATTGTCATATGTACTCTGGTACAGTGAAATTCTTATTTTGTTTTTTCCTCACGAGAAAGATGCAGTAGAAGGGCAACAAACAATAAATTACAAAGAAAATCAAAAAACAAAGAATTTCATTGTACCAAAGTACATGTGACAATAAAGACCTTGAGTCTTGAATATCTTGGATATATATAGATAGATAGATAGATAGATAGATAGAGATATTTAAAGAACATATGCGTAATATGCGATGTGAATAGTAATATATTTCAAGTAGCTTATTACATAATTTATTACATCAAATACCTTAAAACCTTTTTAAATCATTTTGATAAACATAAAAAATGTTTAAAACAGCAATAAAATAATCTCTATGCAAATAATAGAAAACTATTATTATTATTATTATTAGTAGTAGTAGTAGTACACTTAGTTCTACTACTACTAAAAATAATAGTAAAATGTATATTCATTATTAAAAATATGACTACTTTTTGACAAAATATTTTTATACTGTTTTATCATTATTAATATATTAATACAGATTTAGTATAAATGATTTATA
This sequence comes from Pangasianodon hypophthalmus, assembly GCF_027358585.1. Classification (NCBI taxonomy): domain Eukaryota; kingdom Metazoa; phylum Chordata; class Actinopteri; order Siluriformes; family Pangasiidae; genus Pangasianodon; species Pangasianodon hypophthalmus. The sequence goes on along the minus strand of NC_069721.1, from coordinate 21,928,533 downwards.
TTGGTGTATACTGTACTATGTGGCATAACTGATGCACCATTTCTTCCAAAAATCTCTAATATTATTATTATTATTATTATTATTATTATTATTATTATTATTATTATTATTATTATTGTTGTTATAACTGTAGCTCAAGAACAAAGGAATGATGCTGATGTGTGTTTGTTCAGTTCCTATTCTGGTAATTGATAGCCTCACACCAGAGATAATCAGATGGAAGTTATTTTCCCCGTATGCCACCACCTCACCGCACCGCACCGCACCGCACCGCTCCACACTCAGGCGGGTTGTCACAGTTGATGCAGACAGGCCTATACCAGCTGCTTCTGATGGGACTCATTCAGTCCCTTAGAAACCATGCAGATATTCAGTAGTAAGAGCCAGCGCAGTGGTGGTGTGTGCGCTTTACCACTTTACCTTCAACTGTAGCACGCTTCATATAAACGCTAGTGTCACCACACTACTGATTTCATGTAATTACTGTTCTTCATTATTATGAGAGCAGTGTGGTGTGTCATGTCACATGTCAATGCTCAGTGTGATTTCAGGTCATGATTGAATCACATTGGTGTGTGTAACTCATAGACCTTTAGCTCACATGCTGTTAGAGCTTGCATGGTTAGCGCATACTGTGATTTACATAAATTAAATAAAAGGATCTGTCCTGTATGCTGTTAACTATTTTCAGCAGCAATTACTGGCCTCTCACATGATATTAATTGTAATGTCAGGCAGTTGTGTGTATTAAACTTCCAGACATGCTCCACTGGGGCGTGATCCATTTTACCTGCTCAGTCATCCATCTCTTTGTTCTCCATGGCAGTTCATTCTTTATCATTTATCTATCGCATTTCCGTCTTCAGCTTCACTGCGGCTGATTTTTTAAAAAAATGATCTATATATAACAATCAGGATAAATGTATAGAAAATGTAGGACCATTTTTTTCCCCAGGTTAATGCTGTTAAATCTTTATAATACGTGCTAACTATGGCATAAAATATCTGTAATGGTATTCGTTCAGTATTGAGGAATGTGCCTATGTGCACACAAGTCAGTTTTTTTTACATTGCAAAACTCGCTGTCATCTTTGAAACAGATGTAGAATAACAGTGTCAGTATTAGCAGATGGTGAAACAGAAATACCTGCTCTGAATAATCCTATCAGGATATTCCCTTTTGATTTCATACACATGGTTTTGTTTCTTCAGCAAATACTGTCACACAGAGATTAAGGCTAGACATAAGCACCGCCTGCAGTGTCAATAAATCTGTCAAGCTTTATCATTCTCATATCTCAGTGTTATGCATTTTGCACATGTATCAATATTATCAGTTTCAATATACACAAATATTTAGTCAGGGGAGTTAGCCATCAAATACAGTAGGAGCAAAGTATTAAGTAGGGCTGCATGATATTGAAGAAAAGCGTGATATGGGATAACTTGTTAAATAATACGATAATGCTATAAATGTGTAAACTCAATTGTGTAAACGCAGAAAGCATTCTCTGCTATTTGCGTTGCCCTAAAACTTTGACTTGTAGTAACTTTTGAAGTATTAAAATCATTCAGTTATCGCAAGCCCTTACAATATGCATATCGTGATATCGTTTTTCGTTTTTAAAACGAGGGCTGCACAATATATCACGAATATATATATATATATATATATATATATATATATATATTCGTGATATATTGTGCAGCCCTCGTTTTAAAGTTGTCACCATATCAAAGTTTTGATACAGAGATCAAGTTTAGTATCACAGTGTGCAAACTGTAAACAATGCTAGTACAAAAAAACCCTGCTTATCATCTGACTTTCACCATTTAGGCCTGGTTTGTTTTTCTGTACAGTATGTTGTTTCCTAAAACCGACATATAGTAGTCGACTTAGTACTGTCTCCACCAATGTGCTGTCATTATGTTTGTTACCTGTTTGTGTTCACCTGTTCTGTGTTACTCTTTGATTAGTTTGTCTAGGAATACCATGCTATTTATTTGCAACGTCACAAAGTCTTATCATGTATTGTTGTTACTTTAGATCCAAGCTTTGCTTTCCCAATTTTGTGCCATTGTACTTCCTGCTTTTGACCATTACATGTTTTGACACAGATTATGGATTACCCTTGTTTACTTTGACTCTTGCATTGGACATTGATCTTGACTATGATCAGTGGATTCACCCCAATAAAGCGTACACTTGTCTCCTGCTTCTCATCGTATGTTATACATTACTGAACGTATATATTACATTTCATCCAAATATATAGTCCATAGTTATATATAAAGTTTATAGTTGTGTATTTGTAGCTACCTTGTGATTTTGATTTTTTTTCAATTTGTTTGTTTGTTTCTTTGTTTGTTCTCATTCTTTTTAAACATTTGTTCAGTTCAAATAGTATTCAGTGTGTTTTATTTCAATATTATGCCATTGTTCTTAAGATCAGTGGCTATCAGTCCAGTCTGCAGTGCCAATCAGACAGTCTACACAGAGGGGCTGCAGTAATATTTACTATCCACAAATGGGGACTAAAAACTGTTTAGAAACCCTGGCTTAGATAAACTGTGATAAAAATACAGATAATATATTTAATGCAATATTTTTAATATCCATTCATAATTCATAATGAGTTTTAGTACACCTCTTATCGCATACACCAGGCTCAAACATTCAGATGTCCCTCAGGCTGTTATAACTATAAAATGTGTATTAAGTTTGTAACTGAGTTTGTAAATAATTTAAAACTAGTCAAAATAAGAGACTGTTATCAGCACGAGGATGAAGCTTTTTCTTATATTAAATAAAATTACATCACTTTAAACAAAGATTGTGTTTGGGAAAATGTATTGTTGCTGTATTTTGTTGGTTGTGAGCAAATTGACTTTATTTAAATGAGTTTTTGAAAAATCACTTGCTTACTTTGGCCTGGTGGTGTTTTTTTTATGGGTCTGCTGTGTTTTTTGTTGTGCAGGAAGCTACTTTGCCAGCCATTTCATCATGGGAGGAGAAAAGTTTGATTCGACGCATCCTGAGGGCTACTTGTTTGGAGAGAACACAGACCTTAACTTCCTGGGAAACAGACCAGTTACAGTAAGATGCTTCATAATAACTTAAACAAGATGCAGCACAGCAGGCGGTTCATCTCCAAAAGCTATAAAATGCTAATGAACAGACGAAGGCAGTTTAATACAGTTTAATACAGTTTAATCAGAATAAAAATCGCAATACATTGCAATATTTCACATTCATGCGAGTGGAAATGTTTCGCCATGTGCAGGATTTCATCACCTGTTTTTCTGCACATTCTTGCTTCAGTATTTTATTATTAATATCAGTAGATTGTTGTGGAAATGTGAGTCAGTACTGTTTACAGATTAAATGACTGAAGTTCAGTAATGTGATCTAGTCTCAACTACTTAGATTTATGTTGACATAGTGGTCCCACGGCCATGTACAATTAATTGGGAATACTAGATTTACTCCAACAATCCAGTTGAGAAAATGCAGCTGATGCTTTCTCAGTCATAGTAACAGTAATTAGGTGGTTTATAGGTACACACTATAAATTAGGAATCAATAATCCATAATTCATTTATGTCAAAAAGTAATCAAATTATTTCAAACTAATGTAATTACATATGATTTATTTATTTTTTTGGCATCAACCTACCACTGGTTATGTCTGCTATCTGAAAGCACCTAGATTGGGATTTCATTATATCAGTTCATTACATTCAGAAATAAAAAATTAAATGGCTGTGCATGATGATTATTGTGTCCTCAGTTTTCATTTTTGTCTTATTACTGCATATCTAACATAATAACTCATTTGCAGTATTTGCTAAATAACAAATATAACATATTTCGTATATATACAAAAATACTATTAGTATTAGCACAATACTAGATGGGAAAGATGGGATGTTTTGTGGACCATGACAAATGATCCGAGCAGGTGATAATTTAATCAGTCCCACAGGCCAGATCTGAAAATATCTGCAACTCTGGTACAGTTTCCTGGATGTGGATTAAGATTACACTTAAATTAAATTGGCACTAGTGATTCACTATTCAAATGTCTTTTTATTCTAGGAATAGGCTTACTCATTGTGAGGGAAACCAGCCCTTTACGGTAGTTCATACAAAGCCTTTAAATGACAACTGAGCTATGTGGAAAATGTATATATTTTTTTAAATGCTTTCCTCAATTACATACAGTGGAAAAAGTATTTCTGGTTATACAGAATTATTAATAACGACTGGAATATTTGAATATAGTTATAGTTAATCTTATATTAGTCTTTTGTTTCTCAATTTTATCAAGTTTACCAATAATTTCGGAATAATTAGTTCGATGTGAAGTTAAAGGGGATGTACTGCAAACATTTTTAACAATATACTATATTGTGCAACACTGTGGGCTGTGTGATGTCAGTTTACCGAGGAAAATTAGAGCCATGGTCATGCAGTCAAACCAACATTTTGGAGAAGAGCAGCATATTTCCTGTCTTCTGTTTTTCTGCAAATCAAAATCCACAGACTGATAACAACTGATTTGCACAATACCAGCTAAATTCCTTTTATAAGGTAGGTATGAATATAATGTAGGATAATTCCACTATAATAACATATTTGCACTACAATTTTTATATTATAAGGTAGCTAATTATGGATACAATATATTATATGGCTATGAGTTGTGTTATAATAACTGATTACTATTTTGCACAACAATACCTGCTGAAATACTAATATAATGGAATTACTAATATAACCAAAGCAAGTAGCACTTTATAAATAAATTTACACTACAACACTTGCTAAATTACTAAAATAATATAGTTCCTGATATAAGCTAAGCAATTAGCACTGTAATAACTGATTTGCACTACAACACCTGCTACAGTTCCAGTAAAAGACACACCCACTGCATTTCATATTCATAGTTTACACTGTGTATTCATTACTACATGCGGAATTAAAGCCATTTTTTTAAAGATCTGGCTGTCTTTTTTTGCCTTGAGGTATGTTTATAAATGAAATATATACTATGGGATGTAAAGGAAGAATTTATTTGTATAATCCAACCTGCTTGACCTTGATATGTGAGGTTACTGCCCAGATCTGAGCTTAGCATATTGTAAACTGAAATACACATGAGAGTAATCCTTAGATGCAAAATTTTCTAGCTCAGGCTGGTACTAGATTGTACTTGCTCCCAATGTCATATTAAATATACACACTGACATATAATTTATACAGTTTGTTGCTCACGTGGGGTCGGAATGTGTGATTTGCATTACTTGCATAGTATGGACTAAACGTGCTATCTATGGGTCTTTGTGGGTGCATACTGTATGGCTGTAGTGTGTGTTAACAGCTTATCCGTTCTCTAAGTAGACAGCCTGGTGATGTTGTGGATTTAAGCGGCAGCTTAACGTGGGTAATGCACAAGAGTCGCATTCAATCTGTGCTTTCAGGGGGGTGGGGACAGGGGGGGAGACATGACCGCTCCTGACCTAAAAGTACACACAAGCTCACTGCCTATCCATCAAATCTGTCAAATGTGGTTTTCCAAAACAAAACACAAGCACACACATAGATAAGCTGTGTCATAAATCATATGAATGTACAAAACAATTCCACAATTCATCAGATGAATCAGATCTTCATTACTCAGTTCTTCTGTTTAAACACAGAAGATGGATGAAAATATGCATGCAATGTGTGTATGATATTTAAAACTACAGGCTACAAGGTGGAAACACAGTGCATTTCTAAAAAGGTTGTCACAGTCAGTACAGGTCAACACAGGTTGATCCATAATGAGAGCACACAAACTTGTATAAAAACATAAAAAAACAGAAGTAAGACTTTGGAAATGAGAGGGGGAAAACAGAACTGAGTCACTAGGGCCACAGAATAGAGGAACATGAGAAAGTAACCTTATGATTGCAGTTTAAACACGAGCGAGACTTTGTGAAGAAACATTACATGCATAGAGATTATCACTGTATACACTAAGTGTGCTAACAGTATAACAAGACAGAGGTCTAAGCAAGGATCCAGGCATGTGGCCAAGACGGAACTGGAGCAGGAGCTGGAGAAAAATAAGTCCTAGACACAAAGATTTTGTGACAAAATGACATGCTGAAATGTTACAGACTATATTAAAACTGCTATTTGTAAAGTTTAAAAGTATTTCTAGAGCTATCGTAAGCATATAATTACTATAATACTTTACAAAAATTATGACATACAGTATAGGCATGCAAGGGATTTGTAGCAAATAAATATGAATTTTACAAGCACATAAATTAGCTCCACCCCCAGCCATAATGGAACTGTTCGGATCTTTTCCCCTTTTGCTTAAAAGGCAATTATAAGACATGGGAAATGGGAAAGCTTGTCAGTGTTGTCACTGCAACTGCAATTCACGTTTCAGGCAGTAGAGGATAAAAGTAACAAACTGCTCCTTTAAACAGTAACAAATAGGTAGTAGGGGTTGCATGACTATTCATATTCACTAGTCGACCAAATCAAAAATATCTTCTAACTGACTAGTTATCTTTTTCATGGTTAAATCAAAATCTGATTGACAAAGCTATTTTCAGGCTATTTTGTTAGTGCAGTTAAATGTCAATCTTCCAGCGTCAATGAACTGCCACGCACAGGCAACATTTCCAGCTTCAGTGCTTTTTCAAACTACACTGTAATAATAAATTTATGTGCATTAATGTGCAAAATTCTATATAAAAAAGTGCACAGTTGTAAATCTGTGTATCATTTTACCCTACTTAAGGAGTTACTGATTCTTAAAATGCACTTCTATGGATGATCTGGTGGACATGGCTCACTGAAATTGTTGAACTGAGAGCGCGCAGCATGGAAGCTTGTGTCCAATAACATAGCCCTCTTTATAGAGCAGCGCTCCTAAGATGGAGGATGCGATGTCTACAGCAGTGTCTGGGAAGTTTTTCCAGAGACCCAGGAGTTGAACTGGCCTCAGTAGAATTTGAAAATGAATCTGGATTGGCCTCTGTCAGCTAGCATGTGCTAGCGATGTGCAACCCACAGCACTGAATGAAATCTTTCACACAGCACAGTTCATGACAGACTTCACTATGACACAGAACAAATTTATTTAAATCTATTTAAATTTTATTTAAATTTAGTTTAAAGGACAACGAAAATAACCGCAGCAGGAATTCCTTTGGGAACAGGCAGAAGTGGGCTTAAAGGAGCTTTATTTACTGTTTGCCTACAGTTCTTTATCTCTGAGCTTAGCTGACATCTCCATGGTGGCGACAAGTGAATGTATTAGTTGACTAGTATATGCAACCCCTACTATATAAAGAGCAAAGAGATAGTAGTAGACTAGTCATTGGACAGTAGCCTTTCTTTAATTCTGTTAGGATACTGAAGCACTTCCTATTCTGTTTTAATATTTTCTTTCCACTTGTCTTTAGTTCCCATATACCGCCCCACCACCTCACGAGCCAGTGAAGACCCTCCGAAGTCTCGTTAACATTCGAAAAGATACTCTCCGACTAGTCAGGTGAGACCTCCAACCAGACAACATGTTTTATGCAGTCGTTACGTTAACCTCTTTTGGTGAGTTAAAAACACTGAGATTCTATTTACAGATGTAGCGAAGACATGAAGTTGCCCGGGCATGAGATCGGAAAGAGCCGTAGTTGCTACAACATTGAGTTCACCTTCGATGCTGATACACAAGTTGCCATCACTATTTACTACCAAGCCATTGAGGAATTCCACAATGGTGTGCCAGTGTGAGTGAAATGAGTAGAGGGTAAAAATTAAGTGCAAACAAATATTTACCAAAAATATACAAACCTGGACATGATATAAAGCATGGTTGAGCATTAATAACACATTTATGAAGGGAAATACTGTTACATAACACAAATACCACTGAGACAACAGACTGTCTAGCAGTTTTAATGGCCCTAAGAACGTCTAAAGCGCATGTTACACATTTTCAGCACTTTAATTTATGTGCTGTTCACTGATGCTCAGATGTCAAAAGGATTCGGTCTAATAATAGGCTGATGGGTGATGGTCCGGCTCTCTGCTTGCTGTATATTGACAGATACCTGCCACAGGACAGCTCTCTGAAATCAGAGACGGTGCATTTTAAGAGAGGCGTCTGCCAGCAGTTCTGCTTGCCCTCGCATTCTGTCAACTTGTCCGAGTGGTCAGACGAGGAGGTAAGGTTTTATCAAGAATACTTGTGCGAAAGTGCATTTATGTGTGAGGGGACATTTTCACACTTGGATCCGTGTCCCTTTGTACTGACTTCATTACGTCTCCTCAAGTGTGGAATCAAAAATATATTTGCTTCAACTTGGCACTTTACTCCAGTGGTGGAAAATTTATTGACTGTTCCAAAGTGCTGACACTGGAGACTCCTTCCATAAAAGTTAAATAAACATCTCCTTACAGAAAACTTCACCATATGATAGAAACGACAATTACTGTAGATGTTTTTCTTTGTTAAATTACAGCACATTTTAAAAAATGTGCTTATTATTAGTCTTAGATTATGTGGATCATCCGCCATACAAGTCTCTATGAATGAGTTGTTACTATAGAAACGATAACATATTAGCTCAATAACATTAATACTGTGTAAACCTGTGATTTGGCTTGTAGCCAGCACTATTGTCAGAGCTGCTGTTATAGAAAGTTAATCTGACCAATCAGAATCAAGAATTCAACAGCACTGTAGTAAAGGAAGAAAATAATACACACAAATATCAAATTTACATATTGATTTCTACTTTGCACTTGATGTAATTATGCAATTCATTGTTAGTTAAATTCAGTTCAGGAAGTTGTTTTCAGTTTTATTTTTTTTATTTTTTCAGTATGAGATTACGGAAATAGGCTAATAAAAACTACTGGGAGAATCAATTCCAAAATGAGTCAGTTTGATTGCTAAGGAGTGTGTGCCTTCTGGCTTTCACGTTCACATTTATATTTATTCGGTTTGCAGAATCTAATCAAAGCACAGAGCTTTTCAATACACTCACACACACACAAAGAGAGTTTAGTGATGTGAGTGTGTTTTCTTGCAGCTTTTATTCGAGATGGATAAAGAAGTATTCCCCATGGTGGTTCAGGCGGTGGTGGATGAAGGAGATGGTGAGTCGAGTCACTGCTGATTATCTTTACATTAATGACTCACATTTGCACACCAATCTACTTTCTTTTGTATGTTCATTCATTTTTCTACAGAACATTTAGGCCATGCTCACATTCTTCTCGCCACCTTTGAGAAGGTATGTGTGATGTGTAACGTTAGTGTTTGCAGAATGAAATAGTTCATCATAAATTAAACACAACTACAAATACGAAAGCATGTGCAATGTATCACTTGTACCTTCCATCTTTTTATAGCACATGGATGGCAGCTACTGTGTGAAACCTCTGAAGCAGAAGCAAGTGGTAAGACTGTGTAATTATCCTAGACATTTACATATACAGCATATACAGTATGTTGTGATTTTTTTTCACTAGCCTAATGCAACTGGCTGCTTATTTTTTTATGAAACATAAAAACTACTGATAGATGTCATAAAAATCATGCACTTCAACAATTGCAAAGATTGCAAAACCAGAAATACAGGAGTCACCAACAATTATTTACAATGATGAATCTGTTCAATCTATTGAATATCATGACAGTGAATATTATGACAACAATTAGAAGATACCAAAGCCATACTGAAAGTGTTTCCGCCATTACACTGTTCACTAGGTTTTAATTTTTTTGGCTGAGTACTTCAAAATGATGAAAAAATTCTTAAAATGATGACTTAATATCACTGTGGCAAAGTTGGTTTCATCCTAGATAAAGTCACACTCAAAGCCATTTTAATTTCAATCAGTGGTAAAAAAAAAAAACATTAATATTGAACTACAAAACTGCAATAAATAATAAACTATAAACTACACTATATGGCCAAAAGATTGTGGGCCCCTGACCATCACACCCAGATGTGGTTCTTGTGGCTCTTCCTCAACCCCACTGAACACCTTTGGGATGAACTGGAACACCGACTGCACCCCAGACCTCCTCACCCAACATCAGCGCCTGATCTCACTAATGCTCTTGTAGCTGAATGAACACAAATCCCCACAGCCACACTTCAAAATCTACTGGAAAGCCTTCCCAGAAGAGTGGAGCTGATTATAACAGCAAAGGGGGAATAAATCTGAAATGAGATGTTTAACAAGTACATATGAATGCGATGGTCGGGTGTCCACAAACTTTTGGCCATATAGTGCATGTATAAGCAAGTAACATAGCTTGCCAACTAAGGAGTCATGATTTATCAATGATCAATTAATTCATTTTTCTTGTATAAATTAAGAAATGACAACAAATAAATCCCTCTGTTTAACATCTTAATAATGTTCGTGATAATGTATTTATTAATATGAAATCTATGCCACGTTCTCATTAATGTAACTTGTACAGGAATTTCTGCATTTTTACACCCAACTTATAATCCTGAAAATATGTGAATTAGGCATCAGTTTTTAAGTTCTGATAGAAATGTTTTGATGGTGTTTCAGGTGGATGGTGTTAGTTACCTACTTCAGGAGATTTATGGCATAGAAAACAAATACAACAGCCAGGAATCTAAAGTAAGTCATTCGTTTGGAAAATGGATCAATGAGAAACTTATTTTATATAAACACTGTTAGATAAACCATGTCTGGTATTTTCAATACATTGTTGTTTCCAATAAATATGTTCTCATTTCTTTTTCTACCTTTTAATTTTATTTTTATATTTTCCCTACTTGTCTCAGTCTTTTATTTTATCATATGAATATCAAAATGTCTATCCGCTAGTTAGATAGTAAAATGTGGACTGTGGTCCAACAGGTGGCTGATGATGAGATCAGCGACAACAGTGCGGAGTGTGTAGTGTGTCTGTCTGATGTGCGCGACACACTCATCCTTCCCTGCAGACACCTGTGCTTGTGCAACGCCTGCGCAGACACTCTGCGCTACCAAGCCAACTGCTGCCCGATCTGCCGCCTGCGTAAGGACACGTCTTCTTCACGTTTACTCTTCAGTGCAATACTTTGCAAAAATACATTAAATTAAACACAGTGGCTCTTAACATTGACTCTAAACCTCTAAACTAGCCATTCTTTAGGGACATAGAGTATAAATCTTACCAGACCTACCATAATTGAGCTTAAATTCACTTTTATTCACTCAAGTGCATTTTGTTACTTGATGCTTTCTGCAGCATTTCGAGCTCTGCTGCAGATCCGAGCCTTGAGGAGGAAGCTAAGTCCCATTTCCACTACCGGCTTCAATCCAGCCATCACCTCCCAGTCCTCAGACTCTGAGGAGCATTCGGTAATGGAGCAAACCTGCACTTTATCACTGAAAGCCTTTCTCTATACTGAATCACAAAATAAACTCTAGCCATCCGCTCTGCATCATTTCAAACCCCAGCTAATGCTGTTACCTAAATACGCTCACTGATTCATTCACTCGGAGACACAGTTTCATTTTACAGCAGTCTGCTCTACAAGGTCAGTCCAGAATTATTGGCACCCAAGAGAATCTGCAATAATAATCCTCCATGAAAAGGGGACAGCAATTAGTTTCCATCAAGCTGTCTGGAATAGATGGCAGAAAAAACCCTTCCTGAGAGCGCAAAAAATACATCATCTGAACATCACCAAGCATGATTGTAACTATAACTTGAATTCATAATTTATGTGTATAACGTTTTATATTTGTTGTGGTTGGGTGTGACTAAAGGAGCTTGTAATGTTGTACATGGAGAAGTGGGTAACCTTGCTGGACATTACAGGAAGAGGCGCAGTGTTGTGTTTCTCTCTAGCGGAGACATCATCAAATATTAACACTGTGGCATGCCAATACTTTTTCAACCACTGTTCTGCAGAAGAAACTGCACTACTCAAGACACCATTGTATGTTGAAAAGATATTGTATTCAAATAAACCATGCAGGGTCCACATATGTTTAAAGTCAGAATATCACTCACTGTTATGATTTTCATGAAGGGTGCCAATAATTCTGGAGTGGACTCTGTGTGCAGACACATTTTGTGGTGCATGTTACATGCTTGTCTTGCTGATGTTATTCATTAAGAGCTAACCTTAGTCAGTAGCAGGGCTACCTAGAGTAAGTATGTAAATGTAATGTACTGCTCTTATAATAATTTTTAAGCTTCTGACTAAGATCTATTTTGGGTGCATTTTATTTTTCAGTATAAGAGGATCAATTCTAAACAATTCTCTAATGAACAGTTTATCCATGATGATATTTTCAAATAGGAAACGAAAATTTTTTCTCTCTATTAGTTACACCACCACCTATGCTATCAGGAGGATGATCATGCACGAGAACTTTTGTGTGCCTTATTTCCTTAAAATACTGTTTGCGTTGGTAATAATGAAGATAATATATTTAAAAACACATGTTAAACCTGTAAATAAACCTAAATATATATCTGAAATGATGTTGTGGTCAATGGGATATCCATTACAGTAAAGAGTACATGTAGTACCTGTGGTGGGTGTTGTGTATATCACAGCTGCTGCTGATGTTCCTCTGTTTCAGGCGGCTGAACACATTCCCCAGGGATTCGAGGCCGTGTCTCTTTTAGAGGCTCTAAACGGCCCGCTGAACCCCTCACCATGCGCTCCTGCACTGCACGGCCTGACAAAAGCTCACGTCTCTGGACCTCTGCCTGCGTACGGCACTGCGAGTCATCACACAGCCACACACTCGCTTTCTCACTTAGAGCACTCCATCACCTCCAGCCAAGGCCTCAAGGTCAAGAAGAGCAGCTCCAAGTGAGTGACACACTGACCATCTATCTATCTATCTATCTATCTATCTATCTATCTATCTATCTATCTATCATGCTGTCTTTTTGTCTGTCTGTTTACTGTCTGTTTTTTCTATTTGTATGTCTATCTGTCTATCTGTCTGTCTGTCCAGATGTTTGTCTGATGTCTGCTCTCTGTTTGTCTTTCTGCTGTGCAGTCTACTCTGTTTTTCTCTCTGTCTGTCTACCCTCTGGTTTTCTGTCTGTCTGTTTACCCACTGTTTATCTATCTATCTGTTTACTCTCTGTTTTTCTATTTGTATGTCTGCTCTGTTTTTCTGTCTGTCTACCCTCTGGTTTTCTGTCTGTCTGTTTACCCACTGTCTGTCTATCTATCTATCTATCTATCTATCTATCATTTTTGTCCATCTGTTTATCCATTTATCTGCTCTGTTTTTCTGTCTGTCTGTGTATGTGATTCTGTCTGTCTGTCTGTCTATCTGTTGATCTTATTATCAATCCGGTGCTCCTCTAGGTCTCTCTCCCAGAATTCCCAGAACTCCTCAGTGCTGCCTGAGGAGGAGGATGAGAAGTCATGCAGTGAGTCAGAGGCTCAGGTGTGCAGGAGGAAACTGCCTGTGAACCAGCAAGAGGTACAAAACTGCTGTGATATAAGAGGACTGAGACACTTTTCACTTTCCTTGTAAACACTGACATGATATGGGGGGTAAAAGTAATCATGCTTCATGTCAAGAGGCATCACACCACCCCTTCGTTGATTATTTTCATATAACAGCATGCCCCCAGTGTTTTATTCTTTAATTATCTTTTGTGAAAAAGCACAGAAATTAAGCTGTACATGCTCAAGTTGTGTGCAACATAATATAAAAAAGTATAGACTGCACAATAAATTAAGATCACTGGTTCAACTTTCACATTCCGGGAAACTATGAAAAAAAAAAGGTACCCCAAATAAAAAAGAGTGAATCAGTTAGAACACAGTTTCATCAGTGTTACACTTCTGTCTTAACAACGTTTTGCTGTGCTGTGTTATTTTTTTACTTCAGTGTGGCATGACCCCTGAAAGCGACAATCTCACCCTGTCCTCATGCGGAGCGATAGAGCAGTCCTCGTGTAGCGGCACCCCACTGTCCTCCACCATCACCTCACCTGAAGGTAAGATCAAACAGAGCTCAGATCTGCTACACAATAAATAATGTTACACACACACACACACGCTGAACTCCACTGACCCTAACACCACCTCTGCTTTCTCCTGCAGACCCAGTGAGCAGCAGTTTGGCTCAGTCTGTCATGTCCATGGCGTCTTCACAGAGTCAGAACTCTCGCATCAGCACCGACACGCTCTCCTCCATGTCCGGCTCCTACCTGCCGGGAGCCGAGGGGGACGAACACCACCAGAACACACCCGAGAGCCGGCCAGCCTCCCAGCAGGAGGGTGAGGTGAGACTGCAAAATCAGGCTCGCTGACATCATTTATCAGAAGACAGCATCTGCATGCAGACCTGCCAACTCTGAAGAGGAATAATACCTAGTCCCAGTGGAGGGGAGAATAAAAATACAGCAAACAGCATATACTTAAAACAGTACATGGTCGATATAGGACTTTTCATTCCTTTTACAAAATGCTTGTCTACATGTTCCACACAGAAACCGTCTAATGGATCCACACTCCCAGTACTGTTTGAATGCAAAGCAAACAAACACTATTTGTTTCTAATTATCATTAGGCCACCAATGTGTTAAATTTTTGGCCTTTTTTCTCTTTTGGCCAAAAATGTTATCTAAGTAGAACATGCAATGATAGAGTTTATTTCATATTAATGAACTCAAAATATCCTTGACCTAGAAGGCAAGAGCACCGCATCAGCACATCTTTCAAGCAAGAAAAGCGAGTCGACACAAGTGCACAGCCAAAAGATTACTAATGTGAAATAGAGGAAGGGGGCGGGGTTTCCAGAGAGGGTCAGTTAATATCAGAGAGTTCAAAACAACCATTCATTCTGATTCATTTCAGATTCAGTCAGTCATTTCAGATTCAAATGTAGATTGGCTCATCATGTGATTACTATGAGCAGCAGACTCTGATGATAAATGCAGAGTTCCTGTGCACAATGTGGGAAGGTTGGCAGGGGTGTATATGCTGTGTTCGACACACACATTTTTTTTCCCCAATAAAATACAGTTACAAACTTTTCTCAGTTCACCAAAATTGTTAATACATACAGTCCCCTCTGAAAGTATTGGAACAGGAAAGCCACTGATGACATCAGAATTTCAGCTTTCATTTCCTGATATTTACATCTAGATGTGTTAAACAACTTAGAACATGGCACCTTTGGTGGTTGTTGGTGATGTCACTGACTGTTGTTTTTGGGGTTTTTCACAGCTCTCACAATGTTTCTGTTATAAACTGCTGTTGGTTTCCTTGGCCAACCTGTTTGATGTCTGGTTGTTAGTATACCAGTGGTTCCTTTCTTTTTCAGGACATTCCAAATTGTTGTATTAGCTATGCCCAATGCTTGTGCAATGGCTCTGATCGATTTTCCCTCTTTTCCCAGCTTCAAAATGGCTTGCTTTTCTCCTGTAGACAGCTCTCTGGTCTTCATGTTGGTTTATCCTTTCTAACAACAAATGCAACAAATAGTCTTCACAGGCGAAACCCAGGGCTCAAACCAAGAGTAGACATTTATAGCTGTTTATGGTTTAAGCAATCAAACTAACAGGGTATACCTGGGCAACAAGAAACATCTGTCAGTCACAATATTCGTTCCATTATTTTGAACACTTGAAAAATGGCTGGGTTCAAACAAAAGGTACAATGTGCTAAGCTGTTTAACACATCTAGTTTTAAATGTCAGGAAATGAGTGCTGAAAGTTTCAGGTTTCAAGTTTAATTTATTTATATAGCACCATTTACAACAGCAGCAGCTGACCAATGTGCTTTACAGCATCAAATAAAATAAGTAGTAAATAAAACATAAAGTAAATAAATAAAATCACAGCTAAAAACCAAATTGAAATTAAAATTGAAATTCTGATCTATCATATCATACTCATCTTTTGATCTCAAACACTAATGTCTTCAGTGTATAGCAAAAACAAAAGAATTGTCCTTGCCGTTCCAATACTTTCGGAGGGGACTGTATATACATAAAGGAAAAGGCTTTGAAAACAATTGTTCATTAAACAGAAATAATTTTATTTCCATTTCACGGGCAGAAAACCCCCAGCGAGTTGCATGACCACAGATTCATGGTAGCAGTAGTTGAAGAGCA
The DNA here is from genome assembly GCF_027358585.1 of Pangasianodon hypophthalmus. Lineage (NCBI taxonomy): Eukaryota > Metazoa > Chordata > Actinopteri > Siluriformes > Pangasiidae > Pangasianodon > Pangasianodon hypophthalmus. Next base: position 21,912,374 of record NC_069721.1, on the reverse strand, counting down.
GGATTCAGAGGTGAGGTCCAAATTTCATCTCATCATACAGTTATATCATACAGTTTATAGGACACAAATTTATCATCAGCTCTGAATTTAACAGTTTATTTATCTTCCTCAGGGAAACGATGTCACTGAGGAGGACTGTGCATCTCCTACTAAAGAGCAGGGTAAACCTAACCACTGCTTGAGACTGATTTATATTCATGAGTCAAGATCCAGTTGTGCATAATGATGGAGAGAGAGAGAGAGAGAGAGAGAGAGAGAGCATCATCTTGGTGGCACATTCTTCATAACACACAGTTTATTGTGCACTCACTGAAAATTTAGAGATGTGGCTTGTGATAAGAGCTTAATCACCCCTCTGTGTGATTCACTGCACGTGTTGCACGTGTTCATCACTTCAGCACATGCTGATGGTTTTTATTTACACACTTGTGCTGATTTACATGCATTAATTTGTGTGAGAGATAGGACAAATTGTGCATGCAAAATGTGGGGTGTAGCAGATCATTTACGAAGAATAATTGCATGATGTGTGTGAAAATGTCATGTGCAAAGTTGGGAGAGAAACCGTGTGTAAATGAGATTTTTGCATGCACTAATTGTTCTCTGTAGCTCAGATCTCACAGAGACTCCCAGAAGAGTGAAAGTGAAACTTAAATGTAACAGAAGATGGGTGATAAGATCCATCAAAACACTCTCCAAAAAAACAACAAAATTTAAGTGCTTTTGGCATCAGAGAAAATAATCTAATGTAAAACCAAGTTTACTGCAGTAAAGTCATTACTTTAGAGAATGTTCTGATCATTTTGAGATACAAAGACAAAATTTTCCTCAATATTAAGACTGCATAAATGGTATAATTTTGCCTTGAGTTGGCTTCCGCAAATACTGTATATCTTATTATATCATGGCAAATATCTAATTAATGATCTAACGCTCTAACGATTCCTATTGTACTGTTCATTACATTGAGTACCTTCAGCTTAATGTAAAATGTAACGTAATTTGTAGATGGTCCCTTAGATCTCCTTGCTATTACAGATCTCCATATAAATCATTGTGTTCTCTGGATTTTAAAAAGTATCAATTACTAGAAAAAAAAATATGCTGTAGCTGATTGTCTCTCAGATTGTCTTTTATTTTACCCAGTCTTCTCCCAGTTTTGGTCATTACTAGTTCCCACCCACTAGTTATCTCTCCCGTAACGCACTACACAGCTATCTACCAGAGTGAGGACTAATGGCCTTGTCATACATCGGATAGATTCCATGAAAAATATTTTTATGTAATTGTGGAGCAAATGGAAATGCAGAGCCTTCACTTGCTGTGTCGTGCACAGGATAGCTGGGTAAACTCTGTGAACGAACGCACTACGTGACCAAGCCTGTGATTGGTCATTACAAATAAGGCGTGCCCAAGGAAATTTATTCCAAGACAGATATTTTTGCAGAGTTGTAATCTTCTTCCTGTAGTTGTGGAAATTGTCATGACGTTTTAATAGTGCCACCTGCAGAACTGGAGCACTTATATGTGATGGTCAATACAAAACCTGAGAGAGCATGTGAAATTGTAAGCTTGCAAAAGGGGGTTTTGTCTTCGCGCAACGCCCCCAGCTGCCTTGCAACATGAAGTATGCTGAGGCAGTAACCATTGTTCGGAGGTGTGCAGCTCTGCCACCGCAACTTTTCGTACTGCTGCTCATGCAACATCACTGAAAAGCCAACAACAATAAGAGAAAAGTGGTTAAAGGCTTCTTCTGCATACATGAGCTCAGACAAGCCCATGATTGGCTAGAGTTGCTGTGACAGGGAAGAGAGAGTAACACCATCCCTCTTACGCAGAGAGCCTGGCCAATTATGTACTCTTGGCCTCCTGGCCTCAAGGTTGTGGCATCATTGGGATTCGAGCTCACAATCTCTCGACTATAAGACAAACATTTTTACTGTTGTATCAGTTGGGAGCCAATGAAAAGGCAATGTGGCCTAAATTGCATGATGTGGCTTTGAATATTACTCTGCTTGCTTTCTGTCTGTCTCTTATTTGTGGCATTTCTATTATTGCATGCATATGTGATAATTTTAATCTTAATATGGATTTCTGAATTGATATGTGATACCCGAGGAACTGCATGTGCTGCAATAGCATCATTTACATGCTAATTTTATGTATGCATGCCTGACTGACACATCACAATTTTGTTCAGGTGTATTATTGCCATTGCTTGAGTAACGCTTGCTAATTTGGTTGGGTATAAGCCAATTTTCCCCATTTGCACTCAGTTGCTGATTTTGTGGTCACAAATGAATGGACTGTGGGGAATTTTTTTTTTCAAAAACCTACTAATTTATATATTTTTTTTACTATATAATTTAATACTACCAACACAATGCCAGTATAGAATTTTAATGAATTCAAAGAAAGCTTTAAAGATTATGGCCCATTCATCATCCCACTTCAACATAATTGGGTGACTTCATGTTATGACTACAGGCTGCATAACTAAAGAAAAATAAGAAGTGAGAACAAATGACTCAGATAGTGAATGTGAATCAAACAGTTACTGTCATTCCTCATGGAACATACAGTTAATAAAAGCATAAGCATAAGACAGAAAATGGTTATCAATAACCATTAAGGTGGTTATTTCAACCAGTAAAATATCATTGTAAAATCTACCAAGAGGCGAAGTGTAATTTTCAAAATGATGCTACCATCACCATGCTTTACTTTGAGGATAGCGTCAAAACAGAACTGTCACTGAACTGAACTTTAGATGAGCTACTTTTGCTGTATTCATTTTAGCCTTGCTCATTTTTATAATTATTATCCTCTTTGCAAGATTATAATTTGTGCCACTAGTCATGAAAATGTAAAGAAAATATAATGCTGTGACCTTTTGCCCTTTTTGTGCTTGCGGTAAATTTGAGCACAAAGAATACCGTGTACACAAACTTTCTCTCCAAATCCCGCTCTGTGGTACTGTATAGTTGTTGTCAGTTGGACGAGCATTCCTTTTCAGTCGCCATTCTTACTTTGGATTGTCTTAAGTTCCCACCCAAACTTTTTTAAGCCAAACTTTTTCACTGCTGTTTCCAGGGGCTGTATTCAAAGATGGTGACTTAAGTCCAAAAGTTACATCAATGTGTACACAGGGAAAGTTCCTCATATTCAGGGTTGGGTTACACAGGTGCTTAAGTGGATTATATCGGCATATCATTAAAATTATACAAGTAACCTGTGTTTAACCTGTAACCTGTGGAAAGTGGTAGCTCAGTTGTTAAGACGTTGGACTTCTGATTGGAAGGTTGAGAGTTCAGATCTTTTAAGGGCCCTTAACCCTCAACTGCTCAGTTGTATAAATGAGATAATTGTAAGTCGCTCTGGATAAGGGCGTCTGCGAAATGCCGTAAATGTAAATGTTTAGTTAACATCTGCTAGGTTGCCAGATTTTTCTTGACTAGACGTGTCTGTGATGGGGTTTCTTAATAGCATCTAGACCACCACCTTTTAACACTTTAAGTCTGAAAAAACAAGAAAAGAAAATGCAGACTGAAGAAAGAAGTAGAATTTGTTTTTGCTGTCAAATGTGATACGATGTAAATCCTCACTAGGCACCCTTTCTTGTTAGAGATCATATCTAATATTGTGAGACTATGAAAACAGCGACCTGTGAGTCATGTCTTATCACACCCTAGCATCCTGCATGTTGTTGCTTTATCCCCATCACCATCCCTACCTTACACTCTGCTGTGCTCCGCTGTGCCTCTGGCTGCTCTGTTTGACCTCTGACCTCGCTTGCAGGTGGGCGCAGGAGGAGTGAGGTGCCTTGTCCAGAGTTTGACAATAACAATCAGGGGCGGTCTGACACCCACTGTGTGACAGGCCTGGACAATGAACAGGCTCCTGATGGCCAATTCGCTGGTGAGTGGCAACGTTCGTGACAGGAGAGGCTTGAGTAAGCTCTTCTTACTGAATATGCCATTTCAAAAAGGACAGGCAGGAGATCATCAATCCATCATGTGCCAGTTCCTGTGTGCTTTGCATTTCATTTCTCTATTTCATCAGCCTTTGTCTTTCCAAGTTCATAATACACACTTCACTGAGAAACTACTAACACTACTAAACTTTTTTTTTAACGTTTAACAATTTCAAGCAGTGAGCTCGTTGTAAACACACGATTAATGAATTAAGAAATATTTGTGACATTACAGTATATTTTACTGGAAAAAATCTGAGGGAAAAAAATGGCTGAGATACTGATCTAATCCAGCAACTGCAAAAAGTATTGGCGCCCCTTCTGTAAAGGTGATTGCAGAGTATAAATATTACATATAAAAACTCTGATTACCCACTCAAACAGCTACGTACAGTACATTTCCTCTAACAAAAACCCATTTGTACAATAACACAGTTTTATCTTAAAAAGATACGTGACAAAACTACTGGCACCCCTAAGGAATATTTAAAGTAAATGCAGATTGTCAGATTTATGAACAGTAACAGTAACTGTGGCATTAAATATGAGGCTGCACATAAGACAGATCCTTTTGCAATACATTAATATGAAAAAACAACAAATGTTGACTGTCAACATACTGTATATTATTCCAACAACATTCACAAAGTAAAATTGTTCAAGTGCAACATTTAAAATCAAACAAATAATTTTTGCTGATAATGTAATATGTAAGGGTTATTTATAACTACATCATTAATAGCTACATTTAGTTAGTTATTTTATATTTACATTTAGTTAAGTTAATTCTAATAATCACATTATAGCAGTTATAAACATTTGTTCCCTCACCAGTCTCTCTTTTTGGTCTCTCTTGAAGTTAATACAAAAGCAATGCACCTTGTTATCACGATTTTTTGTGGCTGAGCACTTAAACCAGCACGTTACCAGTCCTGACACTGGAGACTCCTTACATAAATGCTAAATAAATGTTTCCTTACAGAAAACTTCACCATATAAACAATTACACATGGTTATCTAAACCATTTATGTGGTGTGTCCATCATACAGGTCCCTATGTATTAGGTGTTACTATAAAAAGTACTGTATAACATATTAGAACCAGTGCATTAATATAAACCTGTGATTTACAGGAACTACTGTCAGAGCTGCTGTTATAGATAATTAATCAACACCTTCTGACCTATCAACAGCCCTGTGGTATAAGTCTTATTTAATGCCTTAATATTTCTTTATGATCTGGGAATAACTTCATAGAGTATCACTTACAGTCCACCCCATGCACAAAGTCTTTTGTCATCTCTGTACATTTCAGCCTCTCTCTCTCTTAGTCCGGCTTCTTTTTGTGTGTGAATGTCTGATTGAAATTCCTGTTGTGCTGTAAATATGTTCTTTCTTTCTTTGTGTGTTTACATTTTTCCTTCCATCACCCCATCTCTCTCTCTCTCTCGCTCTCTATCTTCCTGGATGTCTATGGAATGGACAGATGAGGACTCGTGTCCTGTTCACGTTGAGGAATAGGTATGGGCTCATGGCAAGGGACCGAATTTGCAAAATAGTCACATTAGTCATTAGACACAATAGGTTTTCTTAATGTATATGTATTACATGAGATAGTTAGCAAAGAGACTGCTCACTGAGGTCTAGCAAACCTAGGAGGTCAAAAGGGTCCTTCAGTGTGACAAAAACAATATCAGACAGTTTCCTTTTACTGGCCCAATTAGGGTTGAAGTGGAGCTGGTTTTATTAACATTTTTGATACAATACTGTTATTAAAACTCTGAGTATGGGCTGATCCCTGATACTGAACCATTAGCAAATATTTTTTTCAAAGTCTTTTAAAAAAATCATTCGGTAAGGACGCACCATTTACATGATGGGCGTAAGATGGAAATAATGGTCTACTTTGCATGAAAAGAAGAATTTGTCTGCATTAAAAACTTTGGTAACATTTTTACCTAAGAGCAGTGTTTCATTAAACCAACACACAGTGACAAATTAAAGGAAAAATTGTGGTTCTAAACAGTTATTCTGTGGGGGGCATTTATTTATTTTGCTGCCATGGTTTGGTTCCACTTAGCATGAATCATTACTGCAAATCAACACTGCAGTTCTTCTGACTGATCACCTTTATCCTATGATGAAACATTTGATGAGCGTGGTCTCTTCCAGGATGACTCCACCCCCCCCTCCACTGGGCATGAGAGCTCACTGAATGGTTTGATGAGGATGAAAATGATGTAACTTATATGCTATGGCTTTCACACTCACCATATCTCAACCCATTTGAACCACAGGGTGATGTGTTAGATCTCCACCACCATCGTCAAAACATCAACTGAGGGCAATTATTTGGAAGAATGGTGTTCATTGCTCCAGTACAGTTCCAAAGACTTGCAGAACTGATGCCATTGGAGATGTTTTGAAAGCTTGTAGTGGCCCAACACCTTACTAACACACTTTATGTTGGTTTTTCCTTTAATTTGTCATCCATTTGTACATTATGAAAGTTGTCATGAGGGACTTATATACATTTAGGTATCGTGCAGCCTTATGAACATCATAAACCGGATTGTACTGTATCACTTGTCAAATCTGCGCCAATATCAGCTGAAAATCAGGAAACCATATTAAGGAATCCATGTTTTCCATTTTCTGGCTTTTCTCTGCATAACACTAAGCAGTCTCTCTAACATTCATACTCTCTGATCTGTGTGATCCACAGAGCTGCTCTACCTGGAAGCCAACTGGCATTCCCAGGAGTCTCTGCTTCAGCATGCCTCTAACAGCAACATCAATCTGGATGAGAAGAGTGTCACCAACATGGGGACGAGCCCGAAAAACACACCAAAAACATGCCACGGACCGCTAGCTGTGTAAAAGGCATCCCTCCAGCATCTGACTCCCATGCCAACTCCTCATCTCACCCTCTGATCTAAAAAAACCAGAACAGTTTGTTTCTCAAATCTCAAATAAGAGTGCTATTCAGCAGTGGCTTTCTCTTCAACCTTCACTCTGCTCCTTTACCAATGCATGTGGAGAAACACTCCTGATGAACAGACCAGTGGGTTTGATTAAAATGGCCTCATGAATGTCTGACTCAAATAGGAGTTCTGACTTTCCGGTTAAGTATTAATTAGTGTTTAAACCACAGGAACTTAGTCACTTTAGGCGCATTTCCACCAGAGCAAGCAAGAGCAAATGAAGTCCTGGGCTGGATTTTAGTTCCAAGAACGTTTTTTGTTCCTGGAGCTATTTCCATACTTGGACCAGAAAGCATCACAAAGTCTTAATTAGTAGACTATTGGACAGTGTTTAATGTAATTGTTGTTCTGTGAATAACCAATTCACTCAAAAATTTACAATTACTAAAACATCAGAGTGGTTAAGTTGAGTCTGTTGAGTCAAAAAAATTGCAGGAATTACAGTAATATATTTTGTACATGCTTCCAGTGGCCTGCTACACACACCACCCTAAAGGTGCAGTTTGTAATTTTAAAAAGTGTTTGTATCCCTATAATATACACATAATTTCAAAGACACAATAGAAAAACTGTCATTTGCAATATTTTCATGCAATGAATCCGATTTTCTTTTCTTTTCTTTTTTTTTAACTTTCGGGGTTCTATTTACATTTTTCCAGCCCAGAAATGAGCTCCGCCCTCAGCTGCAACAGAGCTGCTCAGGTATACCCCCCTTTTCCTTAAAAGGCAACTCAGTATATTTTCAGGAGAGGGAAAGGCTTATGAGTGTTGTCATTGTAAAAGCAATACACCTTACATTCAGCAGAGGGCTGTAAAAATTACAAACTGCTGCTTTAATCCTAATATATAACTTTTTTCTGTAGTATGGAAATGCGTCTATTGTCACTTACACTGTTTTTTTAGTCGAAGCACCTGGAAGATCTAAGGCTAAACCACATTTAAAAAAAAAAAAACACGAATACGTGAACTAACTAAACGTTTGCATGCACAGATAATCCTTTCTTAATCCACTTGCACTCCAGAGTATTCAGTGTTTGAATGTCAGTATCAAAGTTTGCACTTCCTTTATCACTGCGACAGGTGTAGCAAACAGAAGGTGGATTTTACAATCCAATTCGCTTGCTCGTTCACATCAGAAACTGGACTTTAGAGCAATAACACATCCTCACTGAGCTGCTCTTACCATCGTGCATGTTACAAAGCCACAAAATCACCTAAAGCTACAAAGCTGCCTCACCTGACGTCTACATCCGACTGAACAAATCAGTGCCAGTGGAGAAGAAATCTGCCACCACCATCATATATCACAGAGATAACGCTTTGAATATCACAACGGTACAATCATATCTGTTTACTGATTAAGCGTTAGCTTGTTTCTGGATGGCTACATTTCACATATTACAGGGAGCAGATTGTAGAAAACTGCACGAGGGATTTGCCAAGCAAAAGTGCCAGTGTGACTTTGGCATGCCAGGTCATATGATGTTTTTTTTGCATTCCACATGACAATGGGTGCACTGTACTATATAAGATCCTAAAGAAGTGTTTACTGATTCAGAAAATAAAAATGTGCCACACGCTTGTCAGTGTTAGATAGACAATTCAGACTTACATTTTCTATTGTATTTTTCAAACAGAATTGACTTCCATCTTTTTTTTTCTGCTGAATTAGCTATGACTTGTTCAGTAATCCTTAACTGGGTCACTGGAAGGTTATGGGTTCAAATCCCAAACCTCTTGTTACGGCTCAGTGCAGTAACAAATCTGTGATCCTACATTTTGTCAGTATCTCCATAACCAAATGACCTGTACTATAATTAGGTACCAGTGCTAAATAAGGTTCCCCGTCTTACCAAGGTACTAAAAGTGCTCAACAGGGTCATATGTTTGGAGCTAGTTATAGTGCAGGCCTTTGATTGGCTCAAATGTAATCATAGTCATAATTTGTCACTTAAGTTCAGCATGCTAAATAGTATTCCAAAAAAAATTACATCATGATTTCTTACTTTGTATATAGCGGAGTAATGTTTTGGATGATAGAGATCTGATTACATTCTCAATGAGTATAATGGAAATCCGGAAAGTTTGTTTGGCTGCTTTAGGTTTCTTCACGTAAACCAAACGCTGAGTAAAACGTAAATCAGTCCTTAAAGTTCACAAACTTCAGAAAACTCCATTTACTTTCGTAGGTACTAGGGATGCACCATAATACAATGCCACTATCTGTATCGGTATCTATTTAGGGCTCAAAATATCCGTATCTGTATCTGTATTCGGATTTAAACCTGAAGTGGGTGTGGCCTAAACCAGAAGTTTTTTTTTCCTTGTTTCTAAAAGTTTTTTGACATTTTCTAACATATTAAGTTGGCTGTATTTTCCAAAATATGAACAAACTAGAAGCGTAATTTAAACTGCAGTAAATGCATCGTTGTAAATGTATTGTTCACGTTCACATTAATGAATGTGGTCTTTCTTTTTCCCGCAAGCTTCATATTTGTCCACTCGCATGAAAATCTAGTCTCAACCAGATGCCCTGCATAGCTTTCTGGCAAGCTTTCTAAAAAAATAAAAACTAATAGTGCCCCTCTTTTTTATCTCTTTTATTTGTATCTGTTTAGAACAAATGATCTGTTCATTCAGAATAATGTATTCGTATTTGGTTACATCCCTTCTAGGTCCTGTTGGGCGGAGGTACTTCACAAGCGTTCTGAACACACTCTCAGGAAAACTACTAAACTGAATATGTCCTTGTCACTCAAGAATACATCTTTAAAAAAAAAAAAAATCCTCTAAAGGTACATATTATTCACATATCACCTGGCTATTTGAATAATATATACCTTTAAAGGATTTAAGGTACATAATTGGATATTTAAAAAGCTTTAAATATACACTCCATGCACTTTTCTAGGTAAAAGATACACACTAAAGGTACATTTGGAATGAGATTAGAAAGGATACTGTGCTGTGTCATACCGTCTGGTGATAAAATGTTAAACTTTAGCCTCTCACTTTCTTAGCTAGGGACACACTTTGGATTTGCCAAATGAATAAATGTAAATGACCCATAATCTAATATCTGAGCCCATTGTCAACAACAACTCTGGACAGGATTTTGAATTTAATCATATTTATGATCTCTCTTTGAGAAAAAAAAAATGTCCCGTTTTGATTTTATATTAGTTAGCACTTGTTATCGTTGTGAAATGCTAGGTCGCCAGTTTATTACCGATATCAATCTAGTAACTAATAAACTAGCAACTCAGTTGTGTCAGATGTGTTCAATGGAATATTAATAACGATGTGATGTTATAAAAATCATTTCTACAAAATAAGCTTTTACGTCCATTTGTTTGTTTGTTTTCCTTAGACCACAAATCTGTGGTGCATGTAACACTAGCCTGGTGGTCTACATGTGTTATTTAAAGAAGTGTACATTTGCGGTAGATATTTACAGTTTACAGTAGCCCCTGCAACATCAGTACAGAAGGTCACACAGATGACGCAGGTCTACGGGTTTAGCCGAATTTGTCCTTGAATGCAATAGACGTGTAGCTGTGCAGTGAAGTTATATCTGTCGAATAGAGGTTTGGTCTCCGAGAACACTCCAGACGTTGCATTGTGTTAGAGACGGCTTCCATCTTAAACACATACGAAGCAATGATTCATTTAGACTTTTGTTCTGTCTTATTGTCACTTTGCACCCATCGGAGCAATTACTGTGATCCACAGTAGAAGAGATGAACTGAGTCTATACACTGATCACTTTTATAAAAATGAAACCTACAAAAACAATAAACATGGCTTTCTAACAAATATACCTCGCTTTTGTCTTTGACTTCTTTTTGCATTTGTGAAACTAAATGAGGTTCAGTTTCAGCACCTTGCTACAGGAGTTCCCCAGGGTTCGGATCTCGGTCCACTCGTGTTCTTCCTATACACAGAACCACTGTGTTTAGTGATCACTCTTCATAGCTTCTCCTATCACTGCTACACTCATCAGAATCATTTTATTCGACATATACTTTTACATGTATAAGAAACACACATCACTCAGACAACACAGCACAACTACCATCTTAATATACAAATATTGCACCCTAAGGGGAAATGGTAGGCTCATGGTAACTGTAATTTAAGTTACAGTGGAGGTAGAAATAGCAGCTGGATGCAGTTCAGGGTGCATTACACAGAGTGGAACAGTTGTGATATATAATACATAATAGCAATGATATATAGTTCGTAAAAACATTTAGTTTATAATTTATAATTTCAACAATTTATACAACTTACAAATAAGTAACAATAATTGTAAAATGGTGTAATAAAATCCTAGTGACGTCTATACTGTGTGTTTATATATATATATATAAACTTCTTAGAATGGACTTCCATATATTTTTGTATTATATATTATAAATATATTTACAAGATATTATACATTATATATTATATATATTTACATATTTTTTACAAGTTATTACTGGAGCAAAAGAGGCTTCTCCTAACCGACAGATGGCGCTATATGCCATTTCAGTTCAATGTAACTGACAGCGGCAGCGTGAAAATGTTGCGCATGCGCAATGAAAGTCGAGGTCGCGCAGTGACGTGGGCTGAAATCCAAACAGGTCCCTGTTGAATGCGAAGTGCACTACGTCAGCGTGCACGCGCTGTAGTTGACACTGTAATGTAGTGCGCTTGTGTAGGGTGTGTAGAGCCATTTGGGATACGGCCATATTGGACCTCTGGCTGCCAGCTCAACCAGCAGTACGGTGAATGAATGACGTGGATTTTCAATCACTTAAATTTCAACTTTGAGCTGAGTGCAGGTCTGAGTGTTGCTCTTCGTACTGGCTGAATATTGTGTTGTCACCGCAGCAAAGCGTAAGTTTCAGTTCACGTTTGGTGCATAGTGGTGTTAGTAAACATTATTTGCTAGCTAGCTAAGTGAGCTAGTTTGCTAACTTTGTAATTGAGACAGTTAAGTGGCACTGAAGCTGTACAGTAATGAATGTTAGCTAATCACTGTAGAGCTCTGTATATTACGCTTTATTACCACTGCAACCTTCTTCAACCTTCTTTAACCTTTTCTCTTTTTTAATTTACATTTTGACAGAATGAATAAAGCCAAAGTTGAGAGTCTTCGAGACAAGGTGGAGGGAAATGAGCTGGATCTCAGCCTGTGTAACCTTACAGATGTCCCAGTGAAGGAGCTTGTAAGTGTCAGTATGCATTATAGTAAAGATGCAGTAATATTGCAATATAATAAAGAAAGAGGCATCACTATAGTAAAGAAAGATTCATCAAAGTGTCACTATATTAAAGAAAAATGCTTCTAAATGTCACTATAGTAAAGAAAGATGCATCCAAGTGTCAGTATATTAAAGAAAAATGCTTCTAAGTGACACTAGAGTAAAGAAAAGTGCTTCTAAATGTCACTATAGTAAAGAAAAATGCTTCTAAGTGACACTATAATAAAGGAAAATGCTTTTAAATGTCACTACAATAAAGAAAAATGCTTTTACATGCCACTACAATAAAGAAAAGTGCTTCTCAATGTCATTGAATTAAAGAAAAATGCTTCTAAATGTCACTATAGTAAAGAAAAATGCTTCTAAGTGTCAGTATAATAAAGATGCTGAGAAGCTAATGTAAATCCACACTACCACAGAAGAACATGTCTATAGAGTCTTGTAAAATCATCTGCTTATGCTCATTTAAGCAAATGCTACATGGCGTCACTGATCAGCATCACTACCACTTGTTTTTAATATGTTACTCACCAGAGTGTAAAATTTCTGTCTAATGATTGTGTTTTTCAGGCTGCTGTTCCTAAAGCCACAGTCCTGGACCTTTCCTGTAACAATCTCACAACTCTAACTGTAAGCTTTAATAACTGAATTATACGCCGTTTCACCACCACAGTGTTTAATTCTCGAATCTGACTGGTCACAATCAGAACCGGTACAATACTTCATTCTAATACATTGTCGTTTCTATAGCAACAGCTCATTTACCAGGACTTGTATTTTGGATGCTCCAGATTAAAAAGTGAAATTGTGTGAAATTGTTTTGGTGGAGTTTTCTATAAGGAGACGTTTATTAAACATTTCTAGAAGGAGTCTCCAGTTCAATGCTTTGTTAAGTTTTCCAGGATGTGCTTCAGGATGTGCTGTTATTGCAAAATTTGGGGTTGGAACAGTAACTCTGCTTCATTTCTGGCTGCATCGCAGCACTCTGCTGTGGATTATTTTTCTATAATAGCACACCCCAAGTGGTTTATTCCTCACTTTTTAGTCCTTATTGTGATATAACTCATTAAAACTAAGCATGCCAGAAAGAAACTGAACCTGATATCAGATATGGGATGCAGTGTCCTATTTGACATTTTTTCAGGTTTTTTTTCCCTCTCTCTCTCTCTTTTTTTTTTTTTTTTTAATTTTTATCATTACCATCAGTAGAGGAAAGTGACAGTAGACATATAGCTCTTTTTTTTTTTTTTTTCTTCTTCGAGCTGTTGCTTGTCCAAAGTTTATAGAAAGTTGACTATATTACTAAGAGAATGTCCGTATCTTCTCAGTGTTAATATGTATTCCAGTTTGTGGGATTGGTGCATCCCTAATTGATATTAACTCCTTAACTAGCTAATTGTGTCCTATTAAGAAGATTCCTCTTCTGTTCAGAAGATGAATTTGAAGAGGCTGTAACACGTCAGTCACTGACTTCACTCTCTCTTCTTCCTTTCTCTAGCCTGAGTTCTGTACACTGACTCACCTGGTTAAAGTCGACCTGAGCAAGAATCAGCTGGTGAGCCTGCCGGAGGAAATCGGGCATCTGTACAGCCTGCAGCATCTGGATCTGTACAACAACAAGCTGACCATGCTGCCTCTCAGCTTCTGCCAGCTCAGGGTCAGTTCAAGAGCTCGCTACCTTTACGTAGTGTCGTATCTGCGTCATTTCATAGCATGGACATAACTGTCAGTTTTTTTCATCATGGATTATGATATTACTAAAATATTCAAGACTAAAATGTTAACTTTAAAATCAGAAATATTATTCTGCCGTCTAAAAAGGCAACAGTGCGTTTCCTGTCTGAGGAATTCGGATGTGAGTGCAGCGCCGAAATCGTTATGAATCACAAATCAATTTAGTAAATTTATAAATCACAAATTTATAATCACGTTTATAGTTTTACAGATTATTATTTTAGTTTTGTTTCCACTTGGACGCAATTCATTAAAAGCTCCGCCCCTCAAAAGGTTACAATCGTAGAATATTTCAGCCAATACCCTTAAGGTTTTGTACCATGTGGTTTGTGTATTCATAAACATGGCATTCATACTGTGAATGTATAATGTCTGTCTAGGAATAAATCTACTGCAGATTCATGAATGTAGCATGGAAGTTGTAAATGTATCAATTATGACAGGTGATGTAAATTAGTATATTAGGAGTCGTAGTTGTAATATGAGGCTTGTACTTATGAAATATGTTTTGCAAATCTGATTTTGGATTTGTGATTCAGAAAATTGCATAAAATCTGATGGTCACGTTCATATCTGATTACTTTTGACTTCTGAACATCTCAGGGGCACAAACACAGTCCTACATTCTGTCCACAATACTAATAAAATACCTCATTTATCAAGCTGGATATGAACAAATTTATTCATAAATCATATGCAGGAGCATTTACACAACAAATGAGGGATGATTTGAAAATCCTGTTGAGAAAGGAGGTGCTCTTTCACTGTACAGTTGCCATTTTTTTCTTTTTTACCTCTCTGTGAGTTTTCCTTTTATGGCGTTTTGTGGGCGTGGCTAAATGTAAATCAGCCGTGCCATAAATGTGCTCTGTAATTTATACCCGATTGGCCCAGATTATCAATATATGCACGTGAGTATGAAGAGAAAAAAAAATCAGCATCTCCAAAACGTTTGCAATAATGGGGGGGATTTTTTGGTTTAGCCCAGGAAAACATCTACACATCTAAACTTTACTAACTGACTGATAAATGAGGTCCATTGTGGCATCTCATGTAACAGATCATCAGTTTTAGTGCTATTTTTGTGAATGTCTGTGTTTGTAGAGTCTGAGATGGCTGGATCTTAAAGACAACCCTCTGGAGCCGACGCTGGCCAAAGCTGCAGGAGACTGTCTGAATGAGAAACAGTGCAAGCAGTGCGCAGGAAGGGTGAGAGAGCATGCACATGTGCTTCTGCACGCAAGATGTTTTAATTTATGCTGGAATGTGCTTAAGACCCTGTAACAGTTCACAAATTATATTTCCATTTAGTCGTCTAGCACTTTTATCCAAAGTAGTGACTTACGGTTGAGAACAAGGTGTCTTCCATATCGTTCTGCTCCAGGTTCTCCAGCACATGAAGTTTCTCCAAGAAGAAGCAGATAAGGAGCGGGAACGCCGGCTGCTGAAGGAGAAAGGTAGATAAGCACTCCCCAGGTGCACCTCTTTACAAATACAAAATGCGAATATGCATGATCATTTATCATTTATCATTTTCTCTGTCTTCTAGAGCAAGAAAAGAAGAGAGAAGCGAAGCAGAGGGAGAGAGAGGCCCGGGAGAGAGAAGCACAAAAAAAGAAAAAGGCTGAGGAGAAGGAGAGGAAAAGGAAGGAATATGAAGCACAGATGGCTGCTCAGGCTGCACAGGAACAACAGAAGAAGAAGAAAGAGGAGAAGAAAAAGAGAGTCAGCCAAAATCAAGGTGGGTTACGCATCATCTGTGTGAGAAGGTGGAGCCCATGAATAAGAGGGTACCATAACTAAATTATAAAACCATGTGGACATGTAGCATGACACTGTACCAGTAAAATAATCCTGTATTTCTCCTTCCTGCAGATAAAAAGAAGGCCTCCGGTGGCGTGCCTCAGTCCAGGCGCTCTGTGTGCGCTCGGCTCTTCTCTCTGCTCCTGAGGATTCTGCTCCTTCTCATCATCGGAGCTGCAGCAGTGATCGGCGCTTGTCGGGTCACTGAGCTGAAGAAGGAGGCGTTTTGTGCTCCTGTAAATCTGTACACAGATGAGGCGCTGAGCTGGGTTCGAGGCCTGGACGTGGTGCAGCAAGTCATTCAGAAAATCTCTGACCTTCAACAATGACAACTCACTGGCTCAGACTGACGAGACGGCGTCCATCTTGCCCCAGGGTTCAGTCTGGAGAGGAAAATAAGTGTACTGGGACACTACAAGGAATGTTGTTCCCCTGTTTCGGTGTCTCATTTTAAAACCATGGCATGGCTGTATAGGGGAAAAAATGCTCAGATTTCCACAACAGAAACAGGGGAAAGTGGACTCTGGGTCTTTATGGCTGCTTTCGAGCTACTGAACAAAGAGGCTTGCCTTCAAATGTGACCTTTTAGCGCCTTATGTACTGTTCATAAATGTCTTATTGAAGCAAACAGCTGCTGAATTGGGAGCATGCGTGCATATTTATAATCATGTAGGGAAAAAAACACACATGGGATGTACAAACTCTACCATTTTCTCTCCCAATACAATGCAGATAAAAAAATTTAAAAAATCTCCCTGCTTATGTCTTTAATTTTCTTGTCTAAGACACATCTGTGCTGTGAACATGAGCGACAGGAAGTACGGTTACACGCCGACCGTCTTCCACACCGCTGTACATGTACTAAAAGTATGGATTTGTATACATTTGTAATTTTTTTAAAAATGGATTTTAAATCTTACTCTGATAAGTCAGGGAGATTAAAGGCATGAATAAATGTCACCATATTGCAAATCTGCGTCCATGTTCCTTTATGTTGCAATATTGCAATTTTGTGTACCATAGCACTGTTGAATTTTTGATTATGATTAATCATAAGGTGTTGATTAATCTTCTGGAACAGCAGCTCTGACAGTAGTGCAGCTGCAAGTCACAGGTTTATATTAGTGCATTCGTTCTAATATGTTGTCGTTTCTACAGTAACACCTCATTCACAGGGCCTTGAATGGCTAATTCTCTAAATAACCTAAGATTAATAAAAAAAAAAAAAACAGATTAAAGAATGTGTTATTTAACAAAGAAAATCATATAAGCGGTGATATGGAGACACTTTCGGAAAGTTAATTAATTTATGGAAGGAGTCTCCAGTGTCAGCACTGTGTAACAATCAGTAAGTAAGCTGTGTTTTGTTTTGTCTTATTAACTTTGAGAGACGTTGCTGAAGGAATGACTGTTTATAGCTGCTATAATGTAAGTAACAACAGGAACAAACTTGTTTCGTGGATGTTCCTCCACAACATAATTAATTAATAACCTTAACTATTAATGGATAAAAAGGATAATAAATCACTGGCAAATTGCAGTAAATTGAATAAAATACTTCAGGACATGCTGTTATAGGCAAATAATCAACTTTGGGGTAGTAAGATTAACTGTACTTCACACTGGGCTGCATCACACTACCACGTCGTTGATTATTTTCCTATAACAGCACACCTCCAAGTGTTTAATTCCGTAGTTATGTTCTACTCACTCAGGCTGATTTTACGGTGACGTAATTGTAACATTTACAGTAAAATGGTATCATGGAGCTACTTTGCAGGTTTACAGTTAGAAAATTATTAGCTGTGCTGAGAATGATCCATGACTCAAATACCATCTGGTCAGTGATGTTTGATGACTTTTTCCACTGATAGGTGTGGTAGAAGTGGTCTGACACACAGTGTACAGAAACAGACAACGCAGTCAGCAATTGTGTACCTATAGAGTGACCCATGTGGTAGTTGTACCTGATAAAATGCCCTGTAAGTGCATAAAGACTTACAAAAAAGAAGCCGAACTCAACGCCAACACCCCCTGACATGTCTAGTTCTTCGTGTTACTAATCTGTATGCCAGAAATACCCTTAAAATATACTTCAAACAGGAAGGACTCTACTGAAATAAAACTCAGACATTTGACCTTGCTATGACCTTGACCCTGGTTACTCAATTTCAAAATCTAATTAGTTCATCTGCTGGTTACGATGATAATTCCATATAAATCCTACAAACATTCAACCACTTGTTCTTGAGATATCATGCTAATGAGAATCTTGCAAGGACGGACGTACGTACAACCCGGAAACCTAATGCCTCCACCACTCAGCTGTGAAGGCATACAAACAAGCACTTGAAACACTTGGGAAGGGCCTGTGTGTGTGTGTGTGTGTGTGTGTGTGTGTGTGTGTGTGTGTGCGCGCACGCAGAGGCAGGTTTGTAAAGAAGAGACAGAGGGAAGGTGACTTTGTGTTTCATAATTTACACAAACCGGTCATTTTACATGCGATGACAAGACAAAATGATCAGATTGTAACACTTTTGGGAAATCAATAGAGATGTATCTAAGAATTGATTCCTCCCTGCTCCTAAAACAATATCCATGTCAATGGTGTAAACTTGCTTCTTAAAAGCAGATAATATTGAAATATTAAAACACTGATTATAAGAAACGAAAATGTTCATTTTGAGCTAACTGAGCCACGCACTTAAAATGCCTAAAGGTGGAAAAATCATTTGTAGTTTTGTTCCGCTGTAAGTGAATCATTTTGGCCTGGACAGAACACAAAGGCTGTGTTAAAAGTGCAATATAACAAATCAGAGTTGCTTTTAGCAGCAAAATAAATGATGTTTAGATATCTGCTGATACTCCTGTGTGAACCTTTTCTCCGTTTACTCTCTGGCTCTCATTAAAACCGTCTCTCTTCTCAGTTCCCATCAGCTCCGGTGGTTAAAGAATGTTTTTCTCTGTGCCTAGAGTCCCGTGTTTTTCCATACTCTCTCTCCTGTGCGATATCCGTGCTGCCCAGCAACTCTTCCCATGATGCCTCACTCACAGTCAGGCCAAGAGTCACTTCCTGAAACACCTCGCTGATGGAGAGCTGGGGAGGAGAGAGGAAAGATCAGGTCAGGTTGGGGTTTACTGGCAGTCCCTGTGTGTTGAATGAGGAAGAAAATATCCAGCCCTACATTCAAAACTAAACAGCAGCAGCAGACATGAAGATAAAGCGACAGGTCATTAAATACGATAACTAAAGAATAAAACACTTGGAGATGTATAATCAAGAAGGGATGGTGTGATGCGTCTTGACACAAAGTCAAGCCACTTTTACCACCCAGAAGTTGATTAAATTCTAATAACAGCACTTTTTTTAATTTCTCTTTTCAACATCAATTTGCCAACGATTTCAATTTTTAATAATTACAGAATGACACATCATAAGTTTTATCCATTTATAGTTACACTCATGTTGTAGAAAGTCCATGAACAAGTTCTTTCCTATGCTGAAAAAAGTGCTGACACTGGAGACTCCTTCCAAAAATGTTAAATAACAGAAAACTTCACCATCAATGACTATATGCTTTTTTGTTTGTTTGTTTTTAATCTGTTTATTATACGTCTTCGATTATGGGTAGCATCCACCATATAAGTCCCTGTGAATGAGCTTTTACTATAGAAATGATAATTTTATTAATTACACATTAATATTAATACACATTAATATACACCCGTGATTTGAATTACAGCTGCACTACTGTCAGAGCTGCTGTTATAGAAAATTTATCAGCACCTTCTCACACTTTGATTTTATTATTTTAAAATTAATTCGTACCTCTTGAAACTGGAGCTTCTTGAACATATCTATGCTGATCCTGTTTTCCAAACCGATCTTCACTTCGAATTTCTTGATGCCGAGTTTGGTGATGCCTGTGGAGGTTGATTACAGTTGCAGACTAAAACATCAAATCCATACAGTTTGAAATTTTCTGATTTTTTTTTTCTCATCTCCAGCTCACCGTAACGCATCATCATGTATGTCACTTCTTTGCCAAATCCTCTGCCTCTGTAGTTGGGCTCTGTGGAAAGCAAGACATGATTTAAATTATTGAAATATTCCATTTCCTTTAAGTGGTTTAAATACAGTTAAGGGAATAAAGCTGAGCTCAAAATTTCCACCGTAGCTCACAGTGAATCATTAAGACCTCTACCTGAATCATAGAGAATCATTGAATCAGCATGATCTCTACTTGAATCATAATGAATCAGGGAATCATTAGGACCTCTAACTGAATCATAATGAATCAGCAAATCATCAGGACCTCTACCTGAATCATAATGAATCAGTGAATCATCAGGACCTCTACCTGAATCATAATGAATCAGTGAATCAGCAGGATCTCTACTTGAATCATAATGAAACAGGGAATCAGCAGGATCTCTACTTGAATCATAATGAATCAGGGAATCATTAGGTTCTCTACCTGAATCATAATGAATCAGTAAATCAGCAGGACCTCAGCCTGAATCATAATGAATCAGTGAATCATCAGGACCTCAGCCTGAATCATAGAGAATCAGTGAATCAGCAGGATCTCTACTTGAATCATAATGAATCAGGGAATCATTAGGACCTCTACCTGAATCATAATGAATCAGTAAATCAGCAGGACCTCTACCTGAATTATAATGAATACATGAATCATCAGGACCTCTACCTGAATCATAATGAATCAGTGAATCATCAGGACCTCTACCTGAATCATAATGAATCAGGGAATCAGCAGGATCTCTACTTGAATCATAATGAATCAGTGAATCATCAGGACTATCACCTGCTATCATGATCTCCAGCTCAGCCAGTGACGGGTCACTGGGGTCAGTCAGGAAGAGGTTGACGTCTCCCACCATGCAATCTTCCTCTGAGATGCTCGGATCTGTCCATCGCTGCTTGTCCAGGACGATAAATGTGCACTCTGCATTTACAGATGTAACATGTCCATTAATGGACTGCACTTCACGGTGTGCTGCCATCAAATCATCACCTTATGCCATATGACCTGTAAAGACTGCTTTCACTCTTTTACAGAAAAAGTGCTGACCAAAGCACCATTTGTGCTGGTATGGAAACACACTGTAACCATAACAACGCACCTACCAGTCCCAGATAGTGTTCACTAACTAACAACTATCGACTACCTAACTAACCTAGCTTGCTGGCTTTTAGTTACATTGCAACTTTGAAATATTTTGGATTCAGCATATAAATCTCTTAATATTTGCTCAGTAACAAGATTAATTTTTTCACAGACACTTTGTCCTACAAGTGAAAAAGTTCTTGATGTCATATGGTACTTTTGTAACACCTTTTTTGGTTGCTGGGCCATAAGATGAAGTAAAAGCAATACTGTGATAAATTATGCCACAATATACTTTTCTCAGATGTCGCGATATCATTTTATGGCACTATTTATTATTATTCTTTTTTAAATAATTACAAATTGACTGGAAGCAGCTGATTTTAAAACGTTGTACTTAATTTTTTACAGAAGTTTTTTTCTACTTTCAGTGTTAGAAAATTAAATGAAAGATATATTTGTAGACATTAAACAAAGCATTGAACAATTTTTAAATAAATGCAACGCTACTGGACTGGTGGGAAATTGTAAGCAAATCTATATATCAAGATAAATATCATAGAAATGTCTTTATGAATCACATAGGATGTGATATTTTTGTCATATTGCCCAACTCTACTTTAGAACCTCCACTGTGACCAAAAACAATGTTTTTTTATTTTTATTTTTTAAATGTGGCCACTGTCCTGTTCCTTCAGGGTTACATGTACAGAAACTGTGTAATCCTATAGGAAGGGATTAAAACACCACTCTTCAAAAAGATAGTTTATGAAAGTCTTATGATGTTCATGAGAAAGTTCATGTTCATGAGTGACTGTTTCCAGCTCTTTTATGGATGTTCCACAATTAAATGTATCTATAAAAAGATAAAATGTACATGTCCAAATAAAAATTGTAATTGCTGCAAATTGCTAAAAAACAGCCTTAAGCTACACACATCTGATTAAACACCATGATGACATTTAACATTTGTGTGTGTATGTGTGTGTGTGTGTGTGTGTGTGTGTCTGTGTGTGTGTGGAGGAAGAGAGGAAGAAACCTCACTATCCTCATCTTCTCGCCAGCTTCTCTGCATGTCATATTCCTGCTCCAGGGTTAAAGGTTCAGACGCAGTGAGTTTCTGCAGCTCGGCTGACGTCATCCACTGGTGATACCTGTATGATTATAGATCAGATTCATTCAGCTCCATGCGCGTTTTTTAACTTGCTTTTATTTTCAGTATTTGCCTTTTTTTTTTTTTATCCCTAATACCTGAACTGAATACATATGGTTACCAGTACAGATTCACAACTACAGCAGTCTTGCAGTTTACTTGACGTTTAATATATGACATCAGTTGCATTAATACTGAAAATGACAGACCACCTCCTCTCACAGAACAAAATGCATTTAGTTTTAAAGCACAAAGTTCTTTACACAGGAAAACAAAGGTTTGTTTTCCTTTACGTGGCTCAAATAGATTTAATTATAGCTGAACATTGTACAGTGCAAAAGTTTTTATCCCCAGTAGTTTTTCACTGGGGTAAATGTGAACAGTGTCTCAGTTTTACAGTTTATCTACAATTAAAAAAAAAGAAAAAAAAAACACCAAGAAGTTCTAAAAAGTGAAATCCAATAATCCAAAACATAAAAGGAAAAACAACCAAAGGTTGTAAGAAGTTGTCAAAGTTTTGCTGTGACCCTTTTGGTCTCCAGATCTGAGTTTAAGAAGGGAAATTTCTAATCAAATTTAGAAAACTTTGAACAGATGAACAATATTTATTTTTTTCCTACTATTTCTACTTCTGATATCTCAAAATGCATGATTTAACTAGTTGTGTTACTTATGATTAATAGATTTATTTCTTCTTTCTGTAAAATATATTTTACATTCTGAAAAATAATTACAAACTTTAAACTGACATCATTTTGTTTTGTTTTTCCTATTAATATCTTACCATTCACTATTTGACCTGCTTTATTACTTGCGATAATGGATTAACATCTCTAAAACCTCACTCTCACACTAAATGTGTATAAAATCAATTATTTTGTCTTCTTCATTTTATCCTAAGGGTGTGTAAACTTTCGCACACAGCCATAATGTATTATCTCAGTGAACAACAGAAAGAGGCCTAGGAAAATATTAACAGCTTGCTAAGCACATAAAGAGCACTACTAGCTCTGCTCACTTTCAAATATTTAGATATTTATTATATTACTATAAACATGGCAGGTCTGCAAAAGTAAAAGCACCCCAGTGAGACCAGACAAGTGATGTTCATTAATATACACACCCTCAGTTATCTCAGGACACTTAGGATTTTAGGAAACACTGCTAACACTTAACATTACGGGGTTTAGAAATAATAAATGAACTGACCTTGAGATTTAAAGAGATATTTATTTGACTAGTTAACAATTATTTTTCAGTGCTTGTGCTCATAAACACAAACATTAACATGAGCTAGACATGTACAAGCATATCTGTTAGAGCCTATAAAATGAGTAATACAGCAAATAAAACTGATGCTGATGCTTGTGTGAGAGATGCTGCTACCTGGGAACATGTTCAGTGTTGTAGGGAACCAACACAACCTTACTGCCTTCCAGTAAAATGTCTTCATTTATCCGCATTTTTCTGAAATTTTATCCTGGAAGAAAAATCAGAACAACACATACAACGCGACCAAGCTCACTACTTTAACTGTTTTTAGCACAAAGTTAGCATACCTGCTTTTAACGGCGTGTTTTCAAGGATTCTTATTAACCATTCAAATTAAAATTAATTTATATTATACAGTTTAACACTCACACATAATATAAATAACCAAAAACAACACCGTTTCTACTGAAACGGTTTAAAACCAGGCGGAAAACACGCATACCAATTTCTCACTGATGTCATCAAGGTGCGCCCAAAACAGCTCTTGGTTGTAGTTACCTATGGCGAACACACGAGGGCGCTTTAATTTCGCTTACCATAAATTACAGTGCAAACCGCCGTATTAGCTGTGGGTGCTAGCTCACGTCAATGCGTCCGCCATATTGGAAAGGAACACATTCAACCGTAAGCCTGTGGAAGAAATTGTGGCCTGCCTTGATAAAAGGAGATGCAATTCAAATTATGTTTAACTGATTTTTAGAAATCTGCGCCGTTACAGACGTGAAATATTTCTGCATATCACAGGATATCTATTTGCACTATAAAATTATGCTTTACGATAGTTTTATTGTGTCCAGTTGATAGACAGACGCACTAGGCTAAGCCACAGGTTTCTAAACCTGGGCCTGAGGAAGCCCCTGTCCCAAACATTTTTCAAAGTCGTGGCCTAATGGATAGAGAGTCGGACTTGCAACCCGAAAGCGAACCTGAAGGTTGTGGGTTCAAGTCTCAGGTCCGGCAGGGATTGTAGGTGGGGGGAGTGAATAACCAGCGCTCTCTCCCACCCTCAATACCATGACTGAGGTGAGACCCTTGAGCAAGGCACCGAACCCCCAACTGCTCCCCGGGTGCCGCAGCAAAAAAGGCTGCCCACTGCTCCGGGTGTGTGTTCACTACTGTGTGTGTGCACTTGGATGGGTTAAATGCAGAGCACAAATTCCTAGTATGGGTCACCATACTTGGCCACACTTCACTTCACTTCACTTCAAACAATAGAAATTGCACTCAGAGATTTTTTTTGATAAATAAATAGACAGACAGACAGACAGACAAATAGATAGATAGATAGACAAATAAATAAATCATCACTTTGTGGTGACAAATGACAGTTACACCTACGCTAATCTTGCTAAATTAGTGGTTTGCTTAACACTGAATATAAATGACTCGGCACAGCGAACCAGCCATTACATTTAAGCCTGGCTCTGGGATACAAACTTATAATCAACAAGTCACTCCCCAGTAAAAGTGCAGTGATCCAGTAATAACTTCGTTGTTCAGTGTTAAGGATAGAGTAACATACAACACTGATAACTGCAGTACACTGTTTGCACCTTGTGTCAACTGTTTATGAAATCTAAAATGATTGAAAAAATTAAAATTATATTATTCATGTCTGTTCATTCTGTTGTAACCACTTTATACTGGTCATTTAAGGGAACGTTGTAGCAAATAAAAAATTTTACACAATCACCCTGTTACCCTAATGGTAGTCAGTCATTTAACACATGCTATAAGGCTTATGTAGTTCACTTGTAATAAAAGTCTATTTTACCAGAAATACAGGCTTTAATCTTAACATAGTTTTTTTATTTTTTAAATACATTGCCTTGTAAAAATCAAAATGTAGATTGTGTTATTAGATTTAAGTTTAAAATGAAATTATACTTTTCCAATTATGTTACATTAGGCTCCACCCCCAAATGATGAAATTTTACCAGAAAGCTGGTAGATAATACATGGATAAGTATGCGTAATGTGTTTTGTAATACAACCTGTATATGACATTGTACACCATTGTTTAATTAAAACTGCAATGATGATGATGATGATGCAACATGTAATCAATGTTAACCAAAGTATATATGAAGATTTTGCCATGGATTTATGGAAAAGATTTTGGACAAGACAGACTTCGAGTGCAGAACTAAAGGCACTGAACATTTCTTAGCTGATTAATGTTGTTATTTAATATTGAGTTGATTCTGATGGACACTATAAAGACATGTATTGAACAAAATGTAAAGATCTTACACAGAATTTTTTTTCCAAAGCTTTTTTAAAATTAACAGGGTGTTTTCACAGCTTTCATGTCTTTCACCAGAATTATCAGCATCCTTCATGAAAATGACCAAAAATAAATATTAAAAAGATAACTTACAAAGAGTGATATTTTGAACTTGAACATACAGGGAGGCTGTATATTTTTATTTTAACACAATATTTCAACATGAAAGCTTTAAACATAAGTAAAGCATGTTTTTTCCTGCAAAACACTAGTTTTAAAATTGTCACCACACCATAGTTAATAATCCGTGAAAATCACCGGTTTCTATTAATGCGCTCGTTCTAATATGTTACCGTTTCTATAGTAACAACAGCTCATTTTACAAGAACCCTTGTATGCAGGATGCGCCACATAATCGAAGCATAATAATAAATGGATTAAAAAAACCCATGATGTTATTTAACAAAGAAGAACAAAGGTAAGGAGATGTTTATTTATGGAAGGAGTCTCCAGTGTCAGTGCTTTGTAACAGGCAGAGGTAAAGCTGTAACTAAGTTTTCTTTAAGTTTTTCCAACAAGGGAGAAGTCTTTAAGACAGAGGATGTTGTGATTTGCAGTTGCTCAGTATCAAGGCACAATTTTTGTCTTATTAAAATGAGAAAATAAAAAGAGGCTGGTGAGGGATCAACTGTTTGTAGCCGCTATAATGCAAGTGATAACAGGAAATGCAACTAAACAGATAAAAAGTATGACATGTTGTTCTTTAATACATTATTTTTTAAAATTTGTTGTGGTATAAGAGGAATAAAACACTAACAGACATTCTGTTTCTGGAAACTTCACGGTGGTAACAGTAACTCCGCTTCATCACACCATCCCATCATTGATTATTTTCCTATATAAGTGTTTTATTCCATACTTACCATATGCATTTGTATTTACAGAACATTGAACAACATAAAAAGCTCTTTCTACATGAGTGACACCACATTTTAAGTGCTGGAATCAGCAGTTAACACTGACCAAATGTTCAAAAGGTCAACGTTAAGACATCATCTGACAGAAACGGTTTTAAAACACAGCAACAGTATTTCATCATAATTTTGTTCTTCTCCTCAGGAAGTCAAATAAGGAGGTGTCTCGACATGTGTCATGATGATTAGCTATCTCTACACACAATTGTTATATTTACACACAAGAAAATGTACATCCTGCACATAAGAAATGCAACAACAATGCTACAACTGGAAGAAAATAACAAAGGAAACAAAAAGAATTCGATCTCCAGTAGCTCCAGTGATGATCACTCCTTTCCTCGATAGGTAATGTTCATGAAAGTAGAAGTAGCACCCTTGTAGAGAGGATTGTGGCCCTGAAATAAAGAAAGCACTTAATTAGAGTAACAGTTCCAGTTTAAGCTCCATATAGCTTCATAATTATTGGCACTCATTAAGAGAGTGAATAAAATTTGGTTGCATAAAGTAGAAATTACAAACGATAATTCAGATTTTCCACATTTTCCAAAGTATTTGAGAAAATACTCAGAAGAACAGCTTTTAAAAAATATATCTTTTAACTGAAAATGGGGCAAAATGGTTGACTAAATAATACTGAAAATAATACATGCACAAACACATTAGCCAGTAAAAGTGTTGTACAAATTGTCAAAACAACAAAAAATATTTTTTATTTCTCCAGAAAGTCTACAGTTTGCTTTGACCAAATATGAATTAGGACACATGTAAATCCTTTCATAATTCATCACCATGAGGAAATGAATTCTCAGTATCTGCTCAGCGGTGGTCATTTTTCATTAGTTGAAGACATAAAGGAGAGCTGATACATTGTGTGTAGAAATAGATGGACTACAGTCAGTAATTTTTTACCTAATAACATGGCTGTAGATACTATGTAGGTACAGCCTAATAAAGTGACAACTGACTGCTTAGTGCCTTATTTTGGGAATAAGACACCACTTTGGATACAGACAATTTAGCAAGCTGGATATGAACAAATTTATTCTTAATTTGTGTGCAGAAACATTTAAATAAGTAATGTGGATGTCATGAAAATCTGAAAATTCAGGAAAAAACATTCCTATCCAACAAGAGCTCTTGAATCTGTGCAAATATAATATTATAAATGTATAAAGAGATATGTTACTCTCGATTGATCGGCTTCAGGTTGTACAAATGACGAAGAGTTACTACACTTTCACATACAGATTATGCTGTCAAGATTGAATGCAGCTTTTAAATGATTAACAAGTACCTCAAACTTATGTCTGGTCTGTGATTGCTGCATTTGTAATGCTATGAGCATTACTAGCACAATGCTAGCACTCTATTTTACATCACTTGTAAGAAATACATAAATAAATATAAAGGAAAATGTAGCTGATCATTCCTGTGTTTAAGCAGTAATGAAACTGGGAGCGCTGTAAAGAGTTTTTAAGGAGATGCAATCCCACATGTGGTTGGAATAACGTTGTGTAAGTGCGAGCCTACAGACCTCACCAGGAAAGCTTAATTAGCAAGGCATAATTTAAAGCCAAATGTGCCTTAGGGAATGGAGGCGTTGCTTTGTTCTGCAGGGAAAACAGCATGCCACAAGGACAATAAAATCATCCCGCCCACATCTATCATTTACCAGATGACTTTTAAACAAAACTAATGCTAATTTTGACATTAATGTAAACTAGGCAGGATGTGTAGGATAACATTTGATTGTACCACATACCACGTGTGTCAATGCAACCCTGTTAAATGGTATAAAGGCAGTATAAATATGAGTGATTATTAGCTTTTTGTTTAATTTCCCAGACTCACCGTTTCCCACTTGGCTCGTGCTCGCTCCTCCTCGAACTTGGCAAACTCGCGGCGGTCGTGAATCGTCACCAGCAGCTTCCAGATGAGCAAGGAGACGAGACCCAGGATTAGTATAGCTCCAGCAACGAAGAGGAGAACGACCAGGATGTCGGGGCCTTTAGGGCAGTCTAGGACACAGCAGGAAGTGGGGCAGAAGTCAGAAAAGACCATATGGACCAGGGGATGAAGTCAAAATAACACTGTTGCTCTGAGTATGAAAACACATATATAAAAGACTTAAACCAAAATTTTGGAACGCAACTGGCCAATAAATAAATAAATACGTTTCAAGCAAAAGATACCATTTCCTTATGTCTGTTAGTAAAAAGTGTCAAATTTCCATCCTTTACAGAAATAACATTGCTTTCACACGTTTACATTAGAAATGTAGTGTGTGAAATTGTGCGATTATTTTCAGATGTTTTTCATTGTTACACATATAATATACGTGAAAATCCCACAGGTAAAATAAAAAAATATATATTTTTAGTTTGTGATGTTTAGCCAGGATGTCTGGAATTTTATTATTATTTTTAATTTGAATTTTGGTCTAGCTCATAATTAATGACTATTAAAGTTGTTTTAGTAGTAGCAGCTGTTATTTTTTTTTTTTTTGTTATATTATAGGTACTCATTTATTTGGACTGTGAATCAAATTGGTTTAACTTAAAAACAAGTATAAATAATGTCATCCTGAATTTGAATGCAATTTTAATAAAATATGATAATATTTTAATATGATGCAAAATGTTTCAAAATTTTTAAAACACAATGTAATTGTATAATGATATTTGATATTTCTGTGCGAATAATGAGTGAGATATTGGGATTAATTAAGCATTTTTTTTTATACACTGGGTGGGGTCAAAAGGTTTGAAACTAAAGATTATTTGATGATAACATTTCAGGCTGATAACTTGAATGGTCCTCTGAATCAACTTCCTTGCAGCGTCATACTTTATCAGATGTGTGTGTGTAGATGTGTGTCCGTGTCTTCCTGTGTGATTACACGGTACACATTGTGCCATGTCAGCGTGTTCCTCAGTAGCTCGGATGCTGTTTATTGCCTTGCTTTACTAGACCGGGCTCCTTTCTGTGTTCCTGGCCTGTGAGTTTGAGTGTTTAATGGAGCCCATGTTTCACATGTGGGTTTGTTAAAGTATAGGGGCTCAGCTCTCACTGCAGGCTCCAGCCATTTGCTGTTTTAATGACCCACACCCTCACCATGGCCGCTTCAGAAGCAGAAATGTGCATAGGCTCAGACACACACGCACTCATCCACCCACCGCCGTGTACCTGGACACCCTGGGTAGTAAACCGCAGTCTGATATTCAACCCGAGGAACTCAGCTTAAATATCACACAGCACACACTTACACATTCTTCATTCGTGAGATTGAACCACAGCACCCACTGCCACATACGTGTCTAAGGGTCTGTTTGAGGCTATGATTTAATAACAGTTTAAAACATGTATAATCTTAAACACCTACAAAAAGTCTGAGCTAATTTTTAAACAGGGTCTATGGAGGAATTGGTCTTTCAAATGAACAAAACTTGCATGTCTGTTTTGTTGCGTTTCTGCCCAAAAGTGCAAAATTCAGGGCCATGTTTATGCAAACAGATTCATTTAGCACTCGCAGGTATGCTGGCTGACAGGAACAGAGATTTGTGTGTAAATTAGTCCAACTGAAGGCAGGTAGTCAATTTATGGAAGCTATTTTTCACCATTTGACAAAATAACTAATAATTAATTTATTAAAGGTTCTGAAAATAATGTCTCAGTATATCAAAATAATGAGAATGTCTTTTGAATTTATGACTTAATTTTACTACAGTAGAGTTGGTTTCCTGTTAGATATTCCCAGCACAACATTTAAAAAGGCTGTTAAAAGTTAACTTAAGGATGTGAGGCAATGTATTGTTTATTTCAGCTTGTACGAGCAGCTGGGAACGGGGGTAGTGACTCAAAAGCTGAGGCCAATGTTTGTGCTCTGTATTATGACGTGTCTTTTGGTTAATATTGTTTGTCCCACCTCTGACTGGAGCAGTGATGGAATTTCCAGCACTATTCAGTGAGTCAGATTACTTGGCTCAGCTCACCAATAAGAATTAGCTTTTTTTTCTAAACTGGACAAGGTCATTGTTCTTCTTAGCCTGAGTATGCCTGAAAATTCATGGCATGTGGCATATGCCTGAAAGTTCATTGAAATATGACATTTCCATGGGAGGATTTTTATTAAATTAAAACTATAATAGTAATTGTAGGATTCTCAGGTTTCACCTAAAAGAGTCGGTTCAAAGAGCTGACTCATTTGTGAAAGACACATCGCTACGCTACGATAAAGTGTCAGAAGTCAGAAGTTGCTGTAATTACACACAAAGAAGAATTTTGTCTTTTGAACTGAAGAGTACAGATGAAACATATACGATGGTCATGAGCTAACTATGTAAATAAGCAGATTTTTATTTCAGGTTGTCTTTAAATATTATTTTTTCCTTTATTTATTCTCTTAACATCATTTATACAATTCTTCTTTGTAAACCAAGGAAATTGTAGTAAAATGACAGCCCTGAAAGTGCTGAGATTGTTACCTGGCTCTTTTACCACAGACAGAATGGACTTCCCGCTGTTGTCCTCATAGTACTGAAACCTCTGGACACAATCGTCCTCGTCCTTGTAAGTGCAGTTCACAGCGTTCTTATCATGCAAAACTGTGGAGCAGGAAAGCACCAGAAAACTCAGGAAGTCATTTGAAAGACATGTATGATCAGCCTTATGTTACAGACTACAGTTTTGTCTCTTACCCAGATCATCAACCAGCCTAATCTCGTCTCTGCAAATTCGGGCACAGCTGTCATCGTCGAAGAGCCTGCCTCTCTGAAAATGCTTACACTCCACACAATCCCTGTAGAAATCACACAGCAAATCACACAACATACCAACCTTGCCAAAAAAAACATCACTACAAGTCATTACTACACAGGAACAGACAAAAAAAAAATCAAATTCACACAAATTCTCTCCACTTTACTCAAACAAAATGAATCAACTCGGTCATCAACATTTGCTTCTTTACAGTGCTTTGCATAAATATTCACCCCCCTTGACCAGTACGAATCACTTCAGTTTCTTCAAAGTTACCATTGGTATCTTGTTTGCTTCTCGGACTAATCACTTCTTTACCCATTCACTGACCAATTTGGTGGATGGTCTCCTCGAGTCATCGTGGTATCACATTCTTTTTTTAAATAACTGATTTAATGATGCTCTGCAAAATGTTCAAAGTTTTGGAAACCCTGATGGACACTTTTCCAGAACTTTGTTCTAGACTTTTTTTTGATAGCTCCTTAGTCTTCAGGTCACAAACTCTGGGTTCTTCTAGGAACAGCTATATTTATATACTGAGAACAAGTGACACTTTACTTGCACACAGGTGAACTCCATTCATCTAATTCTGTCACTTCTGGTTGCACCAGAAGCATTTAACAGGGTGAATTCCATAAATATTTCAGGGGTGAATGCATTCACAGCTTTTATGTTTTTTTCTTCATAACTAATTTTTCAAACTACATTAATTTCCCCACCATTTCAATAATATGGATTATTTCATGTAGATTCATTACATAAAATCCCAGTTAAGTCCATTTCAGTTTCAGGTAGTATTTGGAGAAGTTCAAGGGGGGGTGAATACTTATGCAAGACACTTTATTCTGACTCTGTGAATTTCATTTACCAAAGTAACTCCACCAAACAGTGAGTCTTTATTATAAGAACAGTTTTACAAGATGGAAAAAGATGTGAATGTTGACGAGATGAAGCTCAGTGGTCAACTTTATGAATCGTTTGAAGTGACAGGTTCATTTTTTTCTGCTTAAATGTGAAATCTTTGATTTCCATATTATGAGAACCTGTATAACATGAAACATAACCGTGTTCAGGCAAATAGATTAATTCGGCACCCTCTGAGTGTGATTTATTTAAAACTAACAGAGATTGTACGTGGCAAATAATACAACCGAAGGGCAGGTTGTAAATTCGCGAAAGCTTGTTTTCACCATTTTAAAAAATAAAAGCATTGTTTTATTAAAGAGTCTCAAAATTATATTTCAGTATTTCAACATAATGAGAATGGTTTTCAAAATTATGGGTACGTTTCACCACAGTGAAGTTGGCTTCATATTAGACATTTGCAGCAATAAGAGGCTGTTAAAAAGTTAACAAACACTTTTATTTATTTAGTCCCAGTGAGGAGTGAGGCCATATTTATTTCAGGCTGTATGTCCAGCCAGATACAGAGGCAGCACTGAGGCCAAAGTTTTTGCTTAGCATCTCAATGTGTCTTTGAGTTCTTGTCCTAACCTCAACTCTACCGTAATGAAATTCTAGGTCTTTTCAGCGAGTCAAATTATTTGTCTCAGCTCACCAATAAGAGTCGACTCATATCGTTTTATTGTTAAACTAGGTCAAGGTAACTCACTTTTTCATAGTGCAGGCGTCAGGGCAGGTGGGACACTTGTCACAGGTGGAGCCATAGGCCCCGGGCTGAGTACACTCACAGCTTCCACACACACACTGACCACGGCCGCTGCACAGCAACCCCAGGCTGGACATGCAGGTATCTGTGCGGGTTGAGCAGTTACAGTTTTCCCCTGACCAGTCCGGGTAACACTGGCAGAAACCACACGAGCATGTGCCATGTCCTGTAAAAGGCAAATCCGTAACATCAGCACAGCCTTGCTAGCCAGGAATCAGATCACCAGATGCTGAACAGTTGAGATCATGGATATGTTTGAAGTAAATCAAAGAAAAAGTGTGAAGGGTTTAAAACTGCTAAAGATTTACTGATACCCAAAGGCACAGCTAATATCCAGAGTGATTGCATGCGAAGAACATCGGCCTTGTAATGTTTTCTGTGAAAGCACGCAATGTTTAGATGTGTTTATTTAATAGTTCGCCTGTAAAAATACATCATGTTACGAGCTGCGCATTCCACACATGCACAGAAATAAAGCTCATGCCCGAGCCGTCCTTTCAGGCTGGATACAGTTTACAGAATGAAATCCCAGAAGAACGATGCTGCTGTCAAAATGCTTTAATCTCACTATACATGGCATGGTTTTCTAAAAATGGAAATGTTATGAAATCTCTGGAATTTCACGCAAGGCATAGCATAGTAACAACACTAAAGCATAGTCACAACCCTGTAACAATCCTGAATGTTTTATTTAAATAGATGGCAATGCTGCAACTGAAAGCACATTGATCCATGTCCAAAAGTTATGTTCAAAAGTTTGTGCACCCTTAAAACAACATGAATAAGACAGAAATTTTCACATTATCAGTGTATGTTAAGACACTAATAGTGAAAAATCACAAAATGAGCTCAGTTCAAAGGGTGGCTTACCCCTTTTTTTGAATATATGTGATATAAATATTCTCTAATATCCTGTCATTCTATTTTATAGGAAGAAAAAAACTAGATGTAACTGTTACAAGTTGATCTGGATCACTCTAAAACCTTAAATACAGAGATCCGAGTTATTCATAGAACACCTGTTTATTATTTATCCCTTATTTTATTGCTTTTATAAAAAGCTAAATGTTTGTAATTGTTATATAAAGCCTTTTCCAGATCAGGTCTGGAGAGTGAGAGAGCATTTTTTTTTCAAATTATTTTTTGGATCTGGTGCATAACCATGTCACATTTAAAAACAAAATTTTATCAATTCTGTGATTATGTGAGGATTATTGTAACATTAATGATGTACTTATTTCCAATCAGAAACCTTAGGGGAATCAAAATTTTGCACTCCAGTGTGTCTGTTATTTTCCAGTTCATGTTTAAGGCAAGTGCATAACACATTCAGAGCAACCTGAGGGAAAAAAAACAGGAAAAAATGAATACAATGGCAAGACCACTGTAGACAAAAAAAAAAAAAAAAAAAGTCAGTACCACATGAGAAACACCACACGGCCTATAATCACGCATCCCACATAAAAACCTCAATCCCATTCCAGCTAAGTCTGAAATCCACTCACCTCCCTCACTGTGTCCAGCTATTTTAATGCTATGACATCACTGTCGTGTAGTAATGCAGAAAGGCATGTTCACTATAATCACTGTACTTTTAGGGAAGAAGGTAAATATGGCTTTAATTGCTGAGTGACAATGGGGCCAAGCAAGCAAGCCTGTTTATAATGAAAACATAGAAAAATACTATTGCAATGTGAAAGCCAGATAGACAAAACCAAAAGACAGATGAGATTTAAAGCTTAAGTTACGGGTGGTAGAATGAGACAGTGATATTTCTACGCAGCAGTTGAGTGAGTGGTCTCTGCTGAGACGTTCCATTACGTTAAATGAACTGCTGACCAGCTCCAATCCGCCTATAACACAAACACGCTCAGCATACTCACATTGCCAAGTCCACACCCTTTCACATGGAATGTTTATTACAAATGTTTGCTACATAAAGAGATGCCCATTGTGTTATTCCAAGTAACTCCTCTCCAATGAGCTCTTCATGAAATGCAGTAGAACACTGAGCTACAACAGAAGTTGACAACTTCGAGACTTGAGAAAGACTCTGTCAGAATAAGTGAAAATTTCATCCATACTGAAATACATCAAATAAACCTAAAAAGAACCTGAAAGTTAAATGTTTTTGAACACATCATGGGTTTTTAAGGTTTTTCTTACAGTTTTCCCACTACTGGCAATTCGATGAGTAAGGAATAAAACACTTGAAGGCATACCCTTATAGGAAAAAGATCAACAATAGGTGATGTTTCCATCCTGAAGTTGATTATTTTCCAACAATAGCACACTTGTTTCGCAGTAATTTACCAACAATGATCATTTTTGGTTAATTAAAGAAAGACATGTCATGCTTTTTATCCATTTATAGTTACAGTTAATGTTATGGAACGCAAGACAAGATCACTGTTATCTTGTTATCGCTTACATTATAGCAGCTATGAACAGTCGTTCTCTCACCAGCCCCTCTTTTGTTCTCATCTTGAAGTTAATAAGACAAAAATATGCAGCTTGCCATGTTGCCAAAATTCTCTCTTCTTTGTCAGAAAACATAAAGGAACAATAATTACACTCTTTTAAACCATTTTTGCAGACCCATTTATGTGGAACTGAAAGCCATAGAAGTTCCTGTGTAGCTTACAGCACATTAGTGAGCTCATGATCTGTGCAACACCTGCATACAGTTTGTCATAGTGTGAACAGGCAGAAATCTTGTTGTAGTAGTATGATATGAATATGAAAGTCTCTTACCTGAGCACAGCTCTCCTTTATAACGCAGGCAGCTGAAGTCGTCACACTCGCACCTCTTCCCCCAGACCTTTCCAAAGTCGTTGTTGTGACACACGCACTGACCGCATACACAGTCCCCTCGCCCACTGCAGATCACTTTGTTAGGGCCGCTGCATGTGTCCTGCTCACTCAGGCTGTAATCACCCTCAGCGCACTCACACCTCGGACCCAGTCGTCCTGCATGGCACAGGCAGATGCCACACTCGTAGGTGCCGTTGCCTTGGTGACAGATAGGGCTGTTGGGCTGCCCCTGAGCCTGGCACTTGCACTCACACTCGAAGTCAACGGTGATCTGGAGTGTGTCTTTGAAGCCCACGGGTTTGATGGTGAAAGTTTTGGTCTTCTCCTTTGGGCAGCCCCTGGCACGTACCTCAACACTGAAAGATACCTATAACAGCAGCAAATACACAATAATAATGTGATGCTTTATTACATACACAAACTGTGTGTGTTAGTAGATAATCTCATCTGGATAATGTAGATTTGTACCTAAAGCCCTATTTGGATGGGAATAGTTTTACATGTGGAGGTGGAAAAATGCAATTATTACGGGAGTATCTCTGGGATTTTAATCCTGTCCAAATCTGTCATATCAGAATTTTTTTAAGGATTGTGTTTGTATGCGTCTGGAAAGCGTTTTAGGTTCCATAAAATACTCAACAGAAATAACCACAGGTAATATACATAAAATCCCATCTAGATTGACATGTTATTTGTAAGACTCCTTTATATCCAGTGGGAAAAGAGGTTTTGTGCTTTTTCTTCAGTATAGACACTCCAGGAAGCGCTTGAGCTTTTCTATTTTCAATTGAAAAAAAAAAAGGCCAAGTTTAAAATGCAAAGCAATAGAAAAATAAATAAATTTTAAAGGACTCCTCAGAGAAGCGATGTTTCAAGGGATTTTATGTAAGTTATTAAGTTATTGAGTAAGCTTTAACACGCCTGTTATGGTCATGCGATCTACTAATGATCTAACCTAACTTGCATGGCCACGCCCCCTACAACAAGTGGCTATACTAAAGGTAAAAAAAAAAAAATAAATCATTCCCTAGGGATCCAAATCTACGGCTGTAAAGCTGCTTTGTGACAATGCCCATTGTTAAAATTTTATTGAATTAAATATTAACCATGCATCAAGGTGCATGCAGTCAGTGACTCATTTTATTCCCCAGTTTACAGACATGAGTGAGTGGGGAAGGGCATGATGAGACGTTCTGACAGACAAGCTGAGCTAACATGCTGGACACAGTGACTCACATAATGAGGACAGGATATATTGAAGGAAACAGACACTTCTGATTGCCAGAGACATTCAGCAAAATGAGTAACAACTTCCTCCCACCCTTCCTGTATGAAACATACGTGCGAACGTGTCTGACTGAAATATCACCAACTGAAATAACGGACTGTGAACCACAAAGCTTATTGCAAGTCATTTATCAGGGATAGCACACATCAGAAAGGCCTTTTCCTGTTCTTTTGTGTTCTTCCTTATTTGGGATATGTTAGAACAAATTCCCCAATGTGGAATGAGTGAATAAGGAGGAGTAAACTTTTTAGGGGAAATGGGAGGTAATAAAGTACTTCTGGAATGAGCCGTTAAAAAGAAATATTACCAGCCATACAGAGGGGGGAGAGAGATAGAGTGTCTAAGGATTAGAGAAGCATTAGGGATTGAAAGAATGAGAGAAAGAAAAAATGAGCAGGAATTTCTGTGAGCATAGAGAACAAGGTACTGACCTGGTCTCCTCTCTTGAGCCCAGAGCAAGACTTGAGTCCAGGGATGAACTCGTCATTTAAACATGTGGCATTGAAGGACAAGCTCAATTCTTCGGGCACGTTCAGGAGCTCAAGCTCAACCTTAGATCGAAGTTTCTGTCCGTGAAAGACAATTAGATTTTATGTAAATGGGCATTAAGTTCATGAATATAATCAAATGCAAAAATAAGGAGCAAGATCACAGTGTTAATGAGTGTGGGCATGGTCAGTCATCGGAAATCAAAATGCAAATATGCAGAAGTGAAAATGCAAATAAGACAATTTTGTAAATATTGACATACATCAGATTTCATTTACATATTTGCCATTAATATATTAGTAGAGGAAATAATCAGCTAATAAATGTGTATTGTGTATTGTATGACAGTGCTTACATCAGCTAATTTATCTTTTTTCAAACAAGGGCAATACATCTAATATTTAATATTTAATTAGTTTTGCTAAACATTATAATGTTGTACTAGTTATACAGAGACACGCTAACTATCTTATTTGGATCTAGTAGCCAAAACTGAGTTATTTCATCTTATTTTTACAGATAAAATAAATGATCCAGGTGTATTCCATATAATATATGGGTGAAGTAGCTTATTTATTTTAAAATGGGGTGGCAAAAAAGTGTCCATCATTAAAACTGGGGCAGAAAGTCAGAGAAATAGAGTTTTGCCTTTGCGTTTATGATAAGTGCAAGTATGGACCTAACAGAGCTCAAAAATATCACTGTGTGGACATTTCTTATATTTCATGTTAC
This sequence comes from Pangasianodon hypophthalmus, assembly GCF_027358585.1. Taxonomy (NCBI): domain Eukaryota; kingdom Metazoa; phylum Chordata; class Actinopteri; order Siluriformes; family Pangasiidae; genus Pangasianodon; species Pangasianodon hypophthalmus. Next base: position 21,874,117 of record NC_069721.1, on the reverse strand, counting down.
GCTATTGTACTGACATCCATATAGCTGTGTTCATTTCTCTCCCAAAAAGTAGAAAATAGGTGACAACAGAAAAAATGTCTTTCACCCTTCAAACTGGCAATATGTACGTGTTAAACCACTGCGCTTCCTAGCACTTGCATAAAAATAGAGCATTTAGAGTCAAATGGATGAACAACCTGGTCTCAAAATGTAGAAACTTATGTATGATAACACAGACACAATTATAGCAACCACTATAATGCACCTACAGCGTAGGCATCTTGGATCAGCTGGATCACATTGTGTGAGTCCTGAGACAGAGTCCCCACCACGGTACCGGGTATCAGATCACTGTAATTCTGTGAAGAAGAACATAAAAACAGAGAGAGAGAGAGAGAGAGAGAGAGCATAATGAAGAGTATAATTAGAACATCAATTTCTTGTAGTCCTGTATACAAAATATAAACCAATCCTATTACAAGCAACTAGTGCTAACAGAAGTGCTAAATGCAGCTGTTTCAGCAACCATTTGTGCTGTTGGATGTGGCTAATTTAGCACCTTGTGTAATCAGCAAATGGCACAAGCTCATAAACCCTAGTTTTAAACATGTTATCTTGTCAGCAAATGGGCAGATCTGGGCAGACCCAATTTTACTATGTTTTCCTGTGCTTTTTATATCACATACAACTGTTTAATCATTTAAAGAGTCAGGATGTATCAGGATACTATTCTTGGTATTACTTGGTATTGGATTGAAAAGAAAATCAGTGGGATCACCCATCCCTGAAGAACCCCTTCCACCAGCTGGATGTTACTCTGGACCAGGGCTCATTAACTGGCGGATCGAGATTTGGATCCGGACCCAGCAAGTATTTCAGCAGACCAAACTGAGTTCCTAAAAAACTGTAGCAGAGCCGACTCTAGTTTTCTAAATATGAACCAGTGAGGCTCGTGTAGCAGATCTTCAGATGCGGTTTATCCAATCACATGCATTTATCACTGAAGGCATCTCATCGGACCACAGAGTAGCTACAGGGCTAGAGACACTAAGTCAGAAGAGAAGAGTTTTTGAACATTTGTTTTTAAGTTATATTTACTCTGTCTGGTTTGAACTGACGACATGATGTTTAAAAGATGACAAATGGACAGAGAAGTATGCTTTTATTCTCACCACATCAAATCAAAAACAGGTGTCTCATCTGTTCAGAGTCTGTGGCATTAGTCAAAAGTGGTAATGTGAAACAAGTTCAAATATTCTTATTTATAGCCATGAATGAATCATTTAATGGTGAAAAATAAAACGTAACTATTGTTGCTATCCAGTCATGTCAGTCGCTTATCCAAACCTTTGAAAGCAAGGAATTTTCTAGACTCCAAAACTCACTTGGGAAATTACTAGTTTCTGTTTTGAACACTAAAACACATTTTTTGATGACACAAAACATTAGTAGTCTTAAATTCTACCTTGTAAAGTGGCAGTACAGGTCTGGTCACAGCAAATATGAGATTTATGTTGTTCTCTGACATTTTCTCTGTGATCAGTGCCAGAGATGGGTAGTCCTGTGGGATTATATAAAAATATTAAAATGAAAAATGCAGACAGTTTACAAAGTTTCTACATTGACATAAAGCTAAATACTATTATGTAGAATCAAAGTGCTATAAGGCAGTACCATTGTAGTGGACATGTTGTATACATTATCTGGACCCATGTGACACTGGCCGTCATTAGGCTGCACGATGCCAGCCAAGCGTCCATCCAGCGCTACGTGAGTCTTGGCATCTGTGGTAAACACAAGCAGGTGAGAAGCACCCGGGCGCCAACCGATCTTCTCCTGACAAGAGTAAGATGCAAAAGAAAAGTAGTGAAAATCCAGACAGCAGCTATTTTTGATTATGTCATGTATTTTTGGAGCTTTTGAGTTATCCTACCTTGCATACGGCTGCCTGGATGATGGCATCAAAGCCTCCTTCAGGGGCATCTCTGTTCCGAGATACTTTCTGTTTCTTTACTTCCTCTGTGAAGCGGCTCACTTCATCCGTCAGAGACAGGACATGTCTGTAGCCAAACTGCGGCTGGCATTTGTATGGTATCCTGTCACCATTAGAGGAGAAATAGGTGAGATTTAGTCTTACACTTGATTCAGGACTTGAGGCCATGCCTATTTAGGATTTGAGGCCATTCCTGTTCCCTACAAAGTGCACTTTAGCTGCCATGCATCCCCTAAGATATATTGTTTGGACACTATGGATACTGGATATTCTCCACTATGCTTTCAGACATGACTAATGGTAAAATAGGTTGCAGTTTCAGACCAGTTTGGCTGTTATATCCCAAGCTGTCTTTAAAACCATGTACTAAAAGTACTGTATACACTATGTACTAATCTGGAAGATGAGATAATCAACACACTTTTATGGCTTGTTAAATTTCAACGCTAACCATTTTATACTTAAGGGAAATAATCAAAATGCACCTCACTGAACAGTTCCAGATTATCTTCAGTGTTATGTGTGTTTTTCATTTTCATTAAAAGTTACAGTTCTATGAAAGACAAATGCAGACAAACTCTAAAACTCCACCATTTGTAGCCATGTTAGTTCTGTCCTTTATCTTCTATAAGCCCCGCCTCTTCTGTTCCATGGTACATGATGGGACATTCGTTCATTTTCAGTAAATGCCTTATCCTGATCTGGGTTGCAGTGAATCCAGAGTCTATCCCAGCAACTCTCATTCACACCTAGGGGCAATTTTGTGAATCCAGTGCACCTATCAGCATGTTTTTGAGAGGTGGGAGGAAACCGGAGAACCCAGAGGAACGGTGAGAACATGTGAAACTCCACACAGTCAGTAACCTAAGGATGGAACTTGGGACCCCGGAGCTATGAGGCAGAAACGTTTCGCACTGTACCACCATCGTATCATAAAAAGTTCCTTTATTTTGAATTTTTAACCTTGATTAGGGAGTTTGGTATATTATGATATTATGGTTGTGCTCAATGTTCTTGACAGGGTGATTGACCAGTTAACCACTTAATCTCCTGGATTATTATTCAATTATTTACCTTCAAGCATATAATTCAGTAGCTACTATGGATTATTTAGTAACTACAGTCAAATTAATAGGAAAGGTGTGTAGTTACAAGAGTACGGAATGTAAGTCTTGAACCATTAATGTTATGAAAGAAAATTCTCATACTGATTTTATTATACAGTTGGCTTTATAATTATTGGAAAGTCTGGACAGTCACCTCAACCCCACGCTCAGCATATGATGTTATGTCAACATGGCGGCTCACAGTGTCAGCAGTAAATAAATTATCACTACTTTAAACAGGGTTATTTCCTTTCGAACAATCAACATAGACACATTGGGTGGTTAAATCTATGAAACTGACCATATAGTTCACTGTTTTAAGAAAATAAAAAACGTCATAATCTCATGATAGCTAATGTTAGCTGGAGAGCTTTCATTCCGAGTTCCGACACTTGCGTTACAACATGATTATAAGCTATCAAGGAATTACTGATAGTACATTATTAGAGCTTTATAAGGCATCATTAGAGTTAATAAACATGCTTACAAGTAATCATTACCAATTCACAAAGAATTAGAAGCAGTTATATTGATTTAGGAATATGACTCATAGAAAGTGTTACAAGTTTGTCTTTGCAAAGTTGTTCCCATGTTATTCTACAGACTTATATCACTTTTTATCTTCCATTTCTGCTTTTGCCTTGCCCTCGGTAATCTGGTAAACAGTTTTAATCGGTTTTTTTTTGCCTATATTCGGACTGTGGACTGTGTTTTCTCAGATTAAACACCTCTCACTGTGTATCCTGACACAGTCAGCACAAGTTTTGCCAGGGAAAAAACACAGAGTAGTATATTTAGATCAGCTAACTTGTGGCAAGGGTGCAAGTCATCCCGTGAACCCTTAATGAAGCCGCTGAGTCATGACTGACATGCGTGCCTTAAATAACCATGTTCAAGTAGGACTTTAATGGTTACTTGTATGCTACGTAGTGGCACGCATCGTTTGATGTATTTATGGTCACCCACAAAAAGGATAGTACAGAGAAAAGTTAAGCCAAAACATTGTCAACTCACACACACAATCATCTTATTAAGGTTTACAAGACAGCTATTACAGTATATGTAGCAGCTGTTATATTTGTTATGCCAGGTTCTGGATATTCACTCACGAGTAGCATGGGTTCTTCACAGCTTCTGGTGGGGAGATGTACATATACGGTGATAAAGGTTTGTCCACGAAAGCCCCGAAGCCCATACGCAGGTTACTGGTGGTTTTGCTCATCTCCTCTGCCAGTCCATTTCCCAGCTTCCTCAGCTGTGTCAGGTCATCATTCATGGAGTAGGACAAGTCCATCAGATAGTACAGATCCACAGGGTAGTCTGCGACCTGCCTCACCTGCAGCGTGAATGTCCGCGAGTCATCTATGGAAAGGAGGAAGCTAACGTGAGAAACAGTCAACTGCTAACCGTGAGTTATAATGACAAAAATATATATAGTCAGGTGCAAATGTTTGCACACCCCACAAGACATTTAAAGTTCTTTCAATATTACATTTGACAAAAATGGTCAAAAAAGTGCATTTTAAAAGATTCTCAAATCTGATTGGTCAAAAGGTGTTGAATAATTTTCTATACTTTTCTATTGCAACAGCTCTGATAATAGGGGATGCAAACTTTTGCACTCAAATATAGAGTAAGCCATAAGGGATATAAAGTTATTTCAGAGGCTTTATCATTAGTTCTGTATTAATTAATGCCTGGCTCTATGCACACATTAATAATCAATGTATTCGACTGATGTATAAGGCTTTGGGGTACTGATCAGAAGGTTGTGAGTTCAGATCTCAGCCAAGTTGTCACTATAAAATGTAAAAGACTCACCAGGTCTTAGAGTGATGTGCAGTTTCTGTGGTTGGATCTGCGTGACATCAGTGGTGGACCCCGAGGCCTTGTCACTAAGAGGTTTGTCCTCAGTAACAGTCATCATGCTGATGGGGTACTCCAGTTCTTCTGCTTTGCATCCCGCTTCTATCAGGTTCTCCTTTAAGTCACAGCGTGATGCTCCTGGCCCATTTAACCCAAAATCCTGGTGTGTCACACAAACACAGACACTGAGATCTACAGTCATTCATTTCTTTATCTAAGTCATAAAAAACTTATTATCACATGTTTTGAGCCACACCCACAAAAGACATGCTACTGCCTGGTGCTAGAATACCTGCATGCTAGTGCAACAGACAGAGCTCTCTGAAATGATTGGCAACATGATTGACAGGAAAGTAAAGACGACTCCCTGTCCTCATTGTTTGAACATTAGTGGTCCACATCAATTTTTCCCCTTTACAGAATCACATTTTACTGGCAGAATAACTTCGCCAAAAAACAAGACCTTGGAAATGTAAGGTTCGAATCTACAATTTTAGCAATTTTAGGATATTAAGCCATAAAATCTTGACCCTGAGTGAGGTCAAAGATGTCTTTTTAACCTTTTAAGCAATATTTTGGTGTAAATCTTCTCACACATATTCAGTAGAAAGTAAACAATGTATTTTTAACGGTAACTCAGAGTGGTTTCTGATGAAAACATTGCTACCTTTAAAGGCACTGATTTATAAAAGAAGAGTACATTCAAAGCTGAAATGCACAAAGCAATTTAACAAGTATTTTTCTATCGTTAATTCATTTTCAGTAAACGTTTTATGGTGGTCAGAGTAGTGGTGGATCCGGAGCCTATCCCAGGAACACTGAGACGCGAGACAGGAATACACCCTGGATGAAAGAAAGGCTATCCCCAGTCTATCTTTGGGCAACTATTAAAAAGGCCTAATCAGATAATAATAAAATAAAACTATAAAGATGATATACATGTATGTAACCAGCACGAAGGGCTGTTCGTGTTTAGCTAAGCGTGTGCAGTGAGGATTTAATATAGAAATGGCGTACATCAGCATTCAGACCTCAGAAGTAACAAAAAATTTTAAAAGTTTAGAAATTTTAGAATAAGTAAGAATTGCAGGTGGGGTGGAATGTGACAAAAACATAGGCATGTTTCCGTTATGTGTGATTCTGACATTTTTATTCTGCAATTGTGAATTGAGGAGCAGTATTAAGTCCTGCACCACTGTCTGACAGTTCGATTTAACCACAATACGTCACACTGGAATTCATGTTTTGGGCTGTAAATTCATTCCAAAACTATGTAATGCCATTTTATTAGCCAATATTACAGACATAAATATGACACTATTATTAATAGTATAATTATTATTAATTAGTAAATGGTATCATCCCTTAAATAGTAAATCCCAGAAAATGGGACTTTATTATGCACAAAGGGATATTGGAAGAGACAGTGTCTTAATCAGAGACAATGCCTTTCTTGAAGACTGAATTTTATTATAAATACATTTATGAATTAACTTTCAATGGGATGTAAACATAGCAAAACTCCGAATACAGCCCTAAGTAAATATGGACAGGCATCAACAAACCTTCTATACATGAACTGATTGTATGTATTATTTTTTATTTTATGCAAAGCAAGTTATGGAACTCTTGAGGGTTCTTCAGCTTATTAATATGGGTAAATCCATAAAAAAAATTAAAAAAAAGGTTATGGTACCCTTGAAGGTTCTTCAGGCCCAACATTTTTGGGATTTGAACTCATAACTTTCCTAATACTAGCACAGAACCTTGAGCTCACAGCCTCTACTGGTGTTTTAAATCTTTAATCACTTTTTTTTCTAGATAAGAACCAATGTAAACACTGCACATAGAGTGTCTACTGTTTGGCTTTTATATTGTATCACCAGGTTCACAGGGTCAGATGTTGTGTTGTGATTGAACAAAGTGAGTGTGTACCACACCTCTTGGAAGCACCAGGCACAGGAATGGTGCACTGCCAAACACTGCTGACATGTGCTAGCTCCCCGAGAGGTGCAGATATTAGAGCCTGAAACAGACAGAAGAACATTTGCAGTTTGTTTGTTCTACGCATGACTTAATCTATATCCTACTCTTAACCACTTTTGAGTGAGATATTCCAGGAACATACCATGTCATGGCAAACAACATTCTCCAGACATATGAGTAATTTGATGAAAGACAAAAAATGCACACACAAACCCAATGGCATTTCATTATGTACACACTTTGTACAAGTTCTCATGGCATTTATCAGAGCAGAAGCAGCAGGACTGAGATAAGGCTGATGATTAAAAAACCTCAGATCATGGTAGTGATGGTACCAAACTATCACAAGGGTGAATAGCCACTTTAAACCTGCTGATGGTTATTTGATCTTGGAATGGAAATATGCAGTATCCCAAAATGTCCAAGTACAAAAGAGTGGAGTAAAATTAGATCTGAGCTACATCAAATAAAATGGCTGAGTAAATGGTTTAATGTTGATGCTTCTTTTCTGTTCAGTTTCTTTAGGTTGGCTTAATGCCACAAATGAAAGCATCTAAGCATATCTTCACCTTAGATGGACTCAGTGCTGAGACACATTTTGAATTCCCTAACATATAAGTATCTTTAAATATTTCACCATTAAATAGAGAAACTTCATCTCTCAGTTTAGCTTTAGTATTAGATAGTACAAGTGTGATACACTGTAAGTGCATTTAAATACATTCCTACCACAGCTCTTCTGAATGCTCAAATCTGATTGGTCTGAAGCTGTTGATTAATTTTCGATAACAGCAGCTCCTGGATGAAATTCAAATCACAGATTTATATTAATGTGTTCATTCTAATATGTTATCATTTCTATAGGAACAGCTCATTCACAGGGACTTGTATGTTGAATGCTCGACATAACCAGATTAAAAATTGTGTGTAACTGTTGACTTGGAGCTAAAGTTTTCTGCAAGGAGATGTTTATTTAACATTTTTGGAAGGAGTCTCCAGTGTCAGCACTTTGTAACAGTCAGAAGTAGAGCAGTAACATAGGATTTCCAACACAGGAAAGGGTTCATGGTGGAGAACTTGCCACTTTCAAATTTCTCTGTAACATGAATATGTGCATTTTACTTCCTTCATCAAGAAAGAGAAAAAAGTAATGCTGCTATAATGTAAGTGATGACAGGAGCTAACTTGTCTCGCATATTAGTCTTATATTATAACATGTCTACATTATTACATGTTCTTTAATAAATAAAATATTATAGGGATTGCTGTGGTATAAGAGGAATAAAACACTTTGGATGTGCTGTTATTGGAAAATAATCAACTTTAGGTTTGTAACAGTAACTCCAGTTAGCATTGAGCCACATCACACCACCCCATTGTTCATTATTTTCCTACAACAGCATGACACCAAGTGTTTTATTCTTTAAATAGCCTATGATAGCATACTGAAAGGATATCCATGTATTTGTATTTATTTGCTACAGGCGTAATTGGGACAAAAATTAAACATGAACTAATAAGGGAACTTATTTCATGTTTTTAAATTTACTCTGAAGGACACTTTGAAGCTATTAGTACATAGTTACAGTATGGAAAAAAAAGAGTTCTTCAAAGTTTTTTGTGGTAGTTTCTTAGTTTTTAGTACATTTTAAATTTTTTAAAGTGTTTTTACATTAAACAATCTCTTATAAGAAAACACACTGCAGTACAGTTCTACATAGAGCCACTCATAGAAGGGTGGGGCAAACCCATGACGCCATATGGGTTCAAAATTTATTCTAAGAGTATATTAATGACTGTAGTTAATGTATTAATGACAGATTTGTGAGTGTAATTAATGTGTTAATGACCGGATTTAACTTGAAAGTGCATTTAAGCTGATGAATTCTCTAACGAATGCTTTGAGTGTACACCTTTTACCCTTTAAGTGAAATCTACCAGTCTGGGAGTGTGAGGGTTCTTCATCTGAGACACATGAAGCCACTGCATCTTTTCATACTGCTGCTCATACAGCTTCACGGCACAGCTGAACGCACCGATTCTGTCTACATAAGCTAACAGGCTCTGATCGACACTTGGGGGCTCGCAAACTGGTTTTAAACGTTTTGGATGAATTCTGAAGTTTGTGGTACAGAGTTGTCATTAGGTCATGCATCAATTTCTCGTCCAAATACAATTTTAAAATGCTCATCAAAAAAATATAATCTGAACATAATGTACTGTATATTGGAGTAATGCTTGGAGTAAAGAACCAAATAAATAAATGATCATAGATCTAATATAGGGGTATTCATTTAAAAAAAAAAAAAAAAGTTATGGCACCCTTGAGGGTTCTTCAGCTTGTTCTTGCTCAGCTTGTCTCAGTGGAGGAACCATTAAAGGTTCTTTGTAAAATCCTACAAATATAGTGTTTCCCTGTTAGAAAGGGTTTCAGGCAGAAGTTCTGTAGCATGCTAAAACCCTTAAAAGATCCTTTGAGGAACACTTTTTACAAGAGTGCAGACTTACTAGGCTTATACACAAAGATAATTTTCATAACTGGATTATTGCTATTACATACAGCATTAGAAAACAGAATTTACCTTGCACTTAGTGTATTTTTCTTTAGTCATGATAGTATTTCTAGAGTAAATAACAAGTATACTTGACTTACACTTATACTATAGTCTACTCCTTTCCAAGTATACATGTGCAGTGACTTTGTATCAACTTTTTATATACATGAACGCACTTGAGTGACATGGGTAGGGAAGGATGATGAACATGATGATGAACATCTTGTCCAGTCACTTTTTATTCAAATAACCTACATGTTTAAAAACCTTTATGAATGATTTTAAAATATTCAGGTGATTATTTTTTTTTTTTTTAAAAGTGCATTCTGTTGAAAATAAAATAAGTGGAAATGCTGCTGAAATAACCCAGTGTGGGATAAAAGAAGGACTTACCAAACACTTGGTCTGAAATCAAATACAGTAAAAGGAGATAATAAATCCGTGAATGTGACGCGAGGAACGTCGGCGTTTTGGCCATTTTGGTCCGTTTTGCGTAAAATCGCCGCACCTGGCGTCCTGAACGCGCGGCTCCTCCGACCGATAGCGAGTGAGGCAATGAGGAACAGCAGGGGAAAAAAAACACCTCGAAAGTCGAGCAAAGCTGTCGTTTCTTTCAAGAAAACTCGAGTTGGGGTGTGTAGACAGAGAGAGACACACACTCCATCAGCTGTCCATCAACCGCTTGCTTCAGGATGAAACATAGAAAGTGTGTGGATTAGGATTAGGGAGTGACTTGTCCTGGGATTTTTTTTTCTTTCTAACGTTACTTCATTGGCACAGCTCGAGCATCTCAGCCTGACATTGTGGTTTTCATTATTTTCTTCCCTCTAGTGGCATAAGTGACCACTTGTCATGGCAAAGCACACACAAGGACTACTATACTTTATTATTATTATTATTATTATTATTATTATTATAGATATTTATAAGCATAATTAATTTCACATACAGAAGAAATATTATTAATAACTAACTTTTCTGAATGCTTTACAGATCATTCATTTGTCATTGGCTCCTCACAGCTCCAGGGTCCCAGGCTTGATCCTGAGCTCGAATACTAATTATTTTTAATGCATTCTAAAAAGATTAGGAACTCCACTGTTTTTTTTTTTTTTTTTTTTTTTTTAAGCAGGCGATTTTTGTACTTTCATGCAGCTCAGATATGAAGCAGGATAAAGAAAGGCCACCATGAACATGTTGCATTGCATGATGCATTGACAGCATCCTTAGTAACTGCCTGCTCAGGGTCTCGGTGGTTTAAAGGCTACTTGTTATATTTTGGGAAATAGAACTAGCTAAATCTGTTGGTTCACAGGTATGTACAAAACATAAATAATAAGTGCACAAGCACAAAAAAAAAGTTCTGTGCACATCTCTAGTTGCGACCAGTTATGGCCTAGAGTGATGTAGCTGAGTTTGAGGAACTGTTAGAGTCAGGATTCACACACCATACTGACAGTGCTGGCATTTCTACATCTGGGTTTTTTTAAAAAAAAAAAAATGTTTTCCGGTGTTTCCAGGTTCATGTATAATTTTAAAATGTTAAGACCATGCCCTCTTCAGGTTTAAATCAGAATACAGACTGAATTGGCTAATTGAATTTTCACCTAGGTGTGAGTGAATGTGTGAATGTGTGTATGCATGGTGGCCTGCAACGGACTGGCGTCCCATCCAGGGTGTATTCCTGCCTCATTCCCAGTGTTCCTGGGATAGACTCCAGATCCACCTGGCCAGGATAAAGCACTTACTGATGATGAACGAATGAATGAATGATGAATAATTTTCAAATCATTACTTGTTGAATATAAGTTATGTCTGTGATATGCAGGTTACTGAATATTCACAACATATTCATATTCTAAAGGAGCAGTTTGTAAATTTTAGAGCCCTCTGCTGCACCGGTGGTGAGTTGCAATTGCAATAAAAACACTGAACAGAATTTTTACTTTCCAGTCATCCAGTGCTGCCTATCTTTTGAAACTCAAGAGTTGTTGTGTCGCTCTGTTTTGTCTGGGGCGGAGCTAATTTCTGGAGAAGTGTAAACAGGATGTGAAATGAAGAAACTAACGAGATCCACTGCCTGGTAATATTACAAACCACAGTTCTGAAACAGCTTTTAAAATTATTTTTAAACTACACCTTTAAATTAAGCTGAGTTTTCTGCTTGTATTACTTTAGTGTCTTCCATGCTCTAACAGCACTCAAATATTAAATCTTAAAAATTTGCAACCCAAAATTACATGTGCAGGAGGAATGTTAAAGTTATGATTGCATAATAATTGCATAATAAATATTTTTTAAAAATAGTGTGTGATATCTGGGGTTTAGCAGATGTGTCAAGATTAAATGGACAAAAACTGGCCAAGCAATCAGGCAGATAGTTAGAACTGATATGTCTTATCATAATTTCTATATTTTAGCACTGTTTGACCATTTTTATTACTTAAGAAATGCAAATTCTTTGTCTTTTTTATGTGTATGCAAAATTTTGAGCAGTATTACAGTGACTTGCATAAGTATTCACCCCCCATTGAACTTCCACATTTTGTCATGTTACAACCTGGAACGGAGATCGATGGACAACACAATATGCAAATATGTTTTTTTATTGTCAAAGGTTAATTATACAATAAAGGAGAAATTTGTTGGTTGAATAAGTATGCCTATGGGATTTGTGTCTATCAGCTTTGCATACCTGGGCGTTGATAGTTTTGCCCATTCTTCTTGGCAAAACTGTTCATGATCTGTCAGATTGGATGGAGTCTTGGCACAGACTCACAACTGGATTCTGGTCTGAGCTTTGATTGGGCCATTCTAACAGATTCACGTTCTTGGTTTTGAACCACTCCATTGGAGCTTTGGCAATACGATTAGGGTCAATCTTTTGGAAGGTGAACATGTGCACCAGTCTCAAGTCATTTGCAGACTGGAATAGGTTTTCTTCTAGGATTGCCATCTACTTGGCTCCATCCATCTTGCCCTCAACCCTCACAAGTTTCCCAATTGCTGCTAATGAAAAGCTTTCCCACAACATTATGCCACCACCACTATGCTTCACCATGAGGATGGTGTTCTTAGTGTGATGAGCAGTGTTTTTTTTTTTTTTTTAGAAAACAAAGTGCTTTGCGACAAGGCCAAAAAGCAGACCATGAGATGTTTGCTGATTCTCAAACTATAGCTTTCATATGGATTTTTTTCAGTAAGTTCTTTCTTTTTTGCCTCTCAATAAAGCGATAAAGCCTGGTTTTGTGGAGTGTCCAGGCTACGACTATCCTGTGAACAGCTTCTACCATCTGGCTAATATTTCTGCATATTATTTAAAATCCACCCCCCCCCCCCCCCCACACACACACACTTCAATGTAATGGGCTATTTTGTGTAAATTCATGATGTTTAATCCTAATTAAGTACATTCAGTTCCATGCTATAACACAAAAAATGGGAGAAACTCTATATTCAAGAGGATGAATACTTATGTAAGGCACTGTAAAATGCTGTTAAACTGAACAAGTGAGAAAAATGTGAGAAACAACTGTATAAAATATGTATTACAGTTGGGTGTCATAAGTTTACATACACCTTGCAGAATCTGCAATATGTTAATAATTAAAAAAAATAAGGGGGATCATAACAATTGCATTTTGTTTGCAGATGTTCAAAAGTTCAACCAGTTCAAAAGTTTACACATGCTCAATCCTTAATAATGTGTGTTGTTACCTGGATGATCAGTGACTGTTTTTATGTTTTGTGATAGTTGTTCATGAGTCCCTTATTTGTCCTCAGCAGTTAAACTGCCCACTTCTTCAGAAAAATCCTCAAGGTTCTGCACATTCTTTGCTTTCCCAGCATCTTCTGCATATTTGACCCCTTTCCAGCAGTGGCTATATGATGTTGAGATCCCTCTTTTCACACTGAGGACAACTGAGGGACTCGTACAAAACTATTACAAAAGGTGCAAACATTCAGTGATGCTCAAGAAGGCAACACATTACATTAAGCGCCAAGGGGATGTAAACTTTTGAACAGGGTGATTGGTGTAAATTATTACTATTATTTTGTTTAATGATCTTATTTTTTTCATTCAGTACTGCCCTTCAGAAGCTACATAAGATAGTTTCCCAGAAGACAAAATAATAACAATATTGCAATAATAACATTTTGCAGATTCTGCAAGGCAGATATAAACTTATGACTACAACTGTATATTAGTTCAAACATGTTTTCACCATGGCCTTTTGAAATACATATCCTTATCACAATTTCTAACTCAGGGCTACCACAGACAAAACTCAAAGCCCACTGGTGGCTTTTAGGCTATCTTTAGAGGGTCTATCAGCATCCTCTAGTTGAGGATTGACAGGACAAGTGTGGCCACGAAGGAGGGTCTGGATCCACACCATGCTCCCCAACACCCCACCCTCCAACACGGCATTCCAGAGAAGAGAGAGAGAGAGACAGAGAGAGAGAGAGAGAGAGCAGTCATGGAAATCCTTCATTACCCCCACCCCACTCCATTACCCCACTCTCATTCTGCCCAACCTTCTCACACTGATAGTGAAGTGAACCGGCAGAAGCAGAGCACACAGGGCCACTGATTACGGCCACGGTTCCAGTGATGGGACGAGAAGACTGAGCGTGATCAGAGAGGCGCACATTCAGACGAATACTGGCAAAATGGTGGCAGAAGAAGTAGTGGTCACCCTCTCAGGTGGAGCCCCTTGGGGGTTTCGACTGCAAGGAGGAATAGAGCAGAAGCAACCCCTTCAAGTGTCTAAGGTAAGATTGTATTGCTTTATATTGCTGATTTCCTTTTCACTACTGTAAAACTATTTACAGTTCTACTGCACGTAGATCTTGTTTCAGGATTCTAAATTTGGTTTTGTGTGTGCGTGCGTGTGTGTGCGTGTGAGAGAGATGGTGAGAGCCATACCAGTGGGGCCCACACCATTAGTATGAATCCATGAAGCCAACAGGTGTAATCTTCAAACACATGTTTTAGGTATTACCTTTAGGGAGGACGAGGGAATTTTTTAGTCGATCCATCAATGTTATACACATGTCTGTGATTTTGTGAACATTTTACCACTTATTTGCTGATGATTATGATAAGGAATTTAAAAAAACCCAGTGATTAGCTATTAAAGAAAGAATTATAGTGTATCTTATGCTGTTATCAGTACTACAATTACTATTATAATACCATATCTTATGTGATACCAGATTTATTTACAAATTTCCATCCACAACATTGTGTTTGATCACTTTTGATTCAGTCTTGGTCTGAGGTCAGAGAGTTTGCGTGCACCAGATAAACCAGGCTCTTTACAGCATATCTCTTTGCTCTTATCACATTGTCAGCTTTTTATTTGGCTTTCCCTGAAACCCAAAACTTTCCAATGGCTTGTCTAAATGCGGATGTTATCTCAGGACTGAGTAAAATTACAGCCTCAGATTTATATTTGTATTTGTATATTTATACACCATGGCACATCTGCTAAACGATGACTTAGATGATGTGTGGTACATTTTCCCTGATCTAGGAGCTATTTTGGAGGGATGAGCCATAGCTGGGTATAGTCTAGTCTGCACTTGTAGGTTAATAAATGGTAGTGTGCACTCATGCTCTTATGATCCCAGTTTTATGACAATTACAAAAAAAGCCAATTTCTTGAACAACCCCTACCCCATTCTGCTTTTTGTCTCTTCTGTTAGAAACAAGGTCACCTCTGTGGAGTTTTATCTGTCTGTGACATGACCTTTTTTTCCACTGCTAGTATTGTTCCCAAATGAGATATTCAGATCCTCCGGCCGTCCTGATTGCCTCTTTTAACATAGACATGCGGAACAACCTTGGTGACATTTAAACAGACAACAACATTTAGTCTTTGAAATGTTCCAGTGAGCCACATTTAGTCAAAACCAATGTCGGCTCCTAAATACTTCATGATTTGATGTTAGTCCCTGGGCTCAACTCGAACCACAAGCTGCAGTGCATTGTCAAAAAGAACCTGTTGTAGCCGATTGACAACTACCTCCTGACAAAATGCTGAGGACTTTATTTAGGCTCTATGGGGAACACATGGTGAATTCATGACATGCCCCATGTAGAGAGGGAACAGCTGCCCTGGCACTAGGTGTGCATGTTGTTCATTTAGTCCACATTCTTTGCCCATTAGATAAAACTAAATATCAAGCCAAGGTGAATCATGATTAAGCGTTTAGCTTAGGTTTAGCTTAAGTGTATGTTCATGATTTAACTGGAATGTGAATGACCTCATATAAAGTGTTATATGCTAGTTGCTCACGAATGGAAAAGTTGAAAAAGGAATCTGAAACTACAGTGGACACAGTCTCATAAACACTGGACAGTTAAAAATTTGGAAAAAGACCAGGCAATGTTCTGCCAATCTTCATCTGTCTGGTTTTGGTGAGTATGACAGGTATAGAACTTGATTGACTGTTGTAGCCCATCCACTTCAAGGCTTGATGTATTGTGCTTTCTGAGATGCTTTTCAGCTCACCAGGGTTGTAAAGAGTGGTTATTTGAGTTACTGTAGCCTTCCTGTCTAGCTCAAATCAGTCTGGCCATTTTCCTCTGATCTCTCTCATCAACATGGCATTTCAGCACGCAGAAGTGCAACTCACTGGATGTTTTTTGTTTTTCACACGCTTCTGTGTAAATTCTAGATTTTTCTGGGTGGAAATTTCAGGTGATCAAAACTTTTTTAAAATACTTAAGCCAACCAACAACAATCCCATGGTCAGTAAAAAAAAAATCACATTTTTTCCTTATTCTGATGTTTGATGTTAATGTTAACCAAAACTCTTGACCTATATTTGCATGATTTTATGCACTGAACTGCTGCCACATGATTGGTTTGAATCAGCAGGGGTACCTAATAAAGTGGCGGGTAAGAGTATATGTACAGTAGGTATCCCTGGTTTGATCCTGATTTCGGGTTACTGCCTGTGTGGAGTATTGTGTGTATTATGAACAAATTCTTATTTCCAAATTCTTACAATTCTTAAATACACAATACTGTGGGACATCACATTTGTTTGAGAAACATTCAGAATTACTTCTGTACTAAGAATTGGGTCTTATTTATAGATGATCAACCACACTGCTGCACTTTGTAAAAGGAAAATCCCTACTGTTGGAAGCAGATACTAATATCAGGGCTAGTGGATAAAGATGGCATGTGCTGGTGAAGTGGGTGATAGAACAACATGCTCCTATCTGACAGGTGGATTCTAGCACATCATGACAAACGAGAACACAGAGCCAAGAGCTGTTATCTCAAGGTTACTGTATGTCCTTGCCTTTAGGACAATTAGTCTATAATTGCTTGTTTACTGTTATAGAATTAGCCTTATAAGCTCATTTGAAGGAATATTTCAGGGAAAAGTTCTAATTTCATTTGTGTTAGAATGATCACAAATGTAAATGATATCTGAGGCATGTCTGTTACTTCTTCAGATTTGGAATGAAGACTTACTAAAAATTATTGTTAAAATAAATGTAAATGTTATAACCACTATTAATGATGTGCTAGTACTGAAAAAAAAGAAAGAAACCTATATGAAAACTGTAATCATAGCCTTTTAAAACCAATAATTGCATCATTTGATTTACATATATCTTTGGAGCTAAGTGTGAGCATGAGCACAAGCCTAAGCATTAGCTAGTGCTGATTTACGCAGTCACACAATTTACACAGAGCAGACAGTCCAAAAGAAAGAAAGAAAGTAATAAAGAAAGAAAGAAAGAAAAGTAGATAAACAAATTTAGATAGCTGTAGAAACGTTCATGTTTCAAACATGTACTGTTTAGCTGGTTTTAAGCTCTCTACTTTCAAAGACATGACACTGCTTTTATGCTATTTTATGCTAATGCTAATACAGCTGATAGCTGACAATAGCATTAGCGTCAACTTGCTGAAATTACTTTATGGTATGCTTGGATTGATTCCATCCTCACTAAGTCCCCTGTTGAATGACAGAGTCTAATGATGGGTTTTCAGGTAACAGATGGAGCAGTTAGGTGGTAAATGACATTCATTTATTTTGATTCTAGCATATCTGCACAGAGAGCTGCTAATTATAGCTTTACAAATGAATAGCCTATGGTGCTATGGTGAAGAAAACAGCTGAGCAACATATGTGACTCAAAGTAACTTGACTTTCATGTGAATATCTGTTGTTTTAGATAATTTTTAAGATGATATGTGTTAATGAGTGACCTCACGAGTGAGCTCAGAGAAATGAGTTGCTGAAAGTGTGAGAGTTTTATTATTCATGTTATTTGTATTGACATTGTCTCCCCCTGCTGGTGTAGGTAAGGAAGCGCAGTAAGGCTTGCCGAGCAGGTCTTCGGGAGGCTGATGAACTGGTGTCGATTAATGATGTGCTGTGTGGTGAACTGTCTCATGCTGAGGCCATGAATCTGATCGACAGTGGCCGGGGAACCCTTCATTTACGGATTAAAAGGTATAAGTTTGTATGCAACACAATGATAAAGGTTCACGTCGCTCTCAGAAAAAAGGTACGGAACTGTACTTTCTTGTCACTGTGGTGGTACACTGTAATCCGGGGGTCATCAAAGTTCTTGCAGCCAGGGACTTCTATAACTGTATAGTAATAAATAAATAAATTTAAGAAGTAAAAGAAAGAAAGATTGATTTTTGGCTACTTGTTGGCACTAGTCTAGCTATTCCTGAACTTTCTACCCACAAAGAATATTCTATTAAAATTTTCATGAGAATCAACTTGACCTTTGAATGTTCTTTGTACCTTTAGTACCTTTCGCCCAGAAAAGTTAATATAATGCAGCTTTACTTATTTAAGATACAATAGTCATTAAGGTCAAATTATAGACAATAACTTAATTTCTACACAGAAGATGTGCCCTAGAGGGTGACAAACCACCCTACCCGGGAAGTATTAAAGTGCAATTACTTATTTATTATACCAAAGTATGGTTTTCAAGCATCTTTACTTTCAAAAAAGAAATCTATACTTTCCATTCATTACATTTCCAAAAACTATATTTTTGTATAATCTACAGATATAATATAACTTATAAGACAGTTTCAAGCAGTATCAGCTCTCAAATGTTTTGTCTTTGCCTCACGGAGTTTCTGATAACTTTTGTACACTTTTCAGGCCACAAGCTTCAGAATCTTGAAGGGTGATTTTTGATTGTCTCCCTACACTTCCAGATACTTAAAAACAAACTTCTGAAAAACATGACAAAATGATTCCTTTTTGGAAGAATATTTAGTCACTAGGTTGACAAAAGTGCACAGCATTTCATGCATATGCATAGTTGGATGTTTCCAGTGTCAGTCAACCAAGATTTTTCTCAGAAGATTTTTTTCTCAGAAGGAGAGTCTTGGCAACATTTATTGGTGAAAAATACCAGACCCTCTAGTAAAGGCTAGTCACAACAATAGTTATTAAGATCTGATTATAAAAACTAGTTTATATAATTATAACCTAGTGAGCAGAGCTGGGAAGTATCAAAGTACATTTACTTTTTAATTAGTGTATTAATAGTGTGGTTTTGAAGCATTTGTATTTCATCTGAACTATAAAAAACTATAATTACTACTCATTACATTTCCAAACACTATATTTCTCAGTTGATCACAAATCCTGATAACAAACTGTGACAACAATATTAGAATAGTTTGCATCATGCTAGTTTTTTAAGTGTTGTATAATGGCTGCCATGCTCTATATTTAATTTTGCAATTTTATTTTTCATTTCAGGGCCCCTGTGGGGTTCCCATCAGTAGTCCTACTGGATCGAGCCCCCTCTCCTCGCATTGATAAAGAATACCGAGCAGCACTCAGAGCTTTATCTCCTCCAGTGTCCTCGAAAGTGTCATCTGTCCATAGAGGATCACTCATGTCACCCACCAATGGTCCAGAATTTCTGAGATCCCCTCCTGATAGTGAAGCATATTATGGTGAGACGGACAGTGATGCAGATGTTGCAGCTCAGGACAGACAGCGCAAGCAGAAGCGTCGCAGTCCCAGCAGCTCCCCAGCCAAAGCCCTTGGCCGAAGCTCACCCCTTCAGGATGACAACTCTGAGATGAGTGGCTGTGAGAGCACATCTGATATGTCTGCATACTCCCAGACTCCATCCTGGGCCATTCCTAATGGCACACATGAGGGGGCGGGGCTTCCGCAGCAGAAGAGTTTACCTGGAGTGGCACGAAGAGAGGTGGTGTACCAGCCAAACGGGGTGGAGTGGTCTCTTCAGGCTGAGCACTCTTCTGAGAATTCTGATCAAAACCCATCAGGTGCTGTAGAGATGGATAATGGATTCCAGGAACCCCCTACAGTTCCACTTGTATCCCCAATGCGGGCCAAAGAGGCACTCATGCGCAAATCCTACACACAGCTGGTGCCAATGGTGGGTCCTGTGGATAACCCTGTAGATGAAGAGCTCACCATGACATATATGGATAAAGCCAAGGAAGCCAGTGAGTACCTAACCCACAGTACACACCTTGTACACATGCTATACATACACACATTACTGTGGCACTATTCAGTATATCAGTCCTTAAATGCCCTGTAGGTTTTGTACACTTTTCTGGCCACAACCTTCAGAATCTTGAAGGTTGAAGACTGCTTGTCTCTCTACACTTCTGTATACTGAAAACTAATTTCTAAAAAAAAACATGACAAAGTGATCTTTTTGGGCAAATATATAGTCACTAGACTGAAGACAGTCAACAGTACATGTAGTTGGATGTTTGCAGTGTCAATGAACCTGCCTTGTCCTGTACATGTAGGCAATTCTTGGCCACATTTACTTATGAAACATACCAGACTCTTCAGTAAAAGCTAGAAGTCTGGCTTGCAAAACTACTGTACCACAAATCCTTTTGAAATTTTTAGATATATCTAAAAAGGGCTGATGGCTGCTTTTTTTTTCCCTCTAGGGTCTTTTCCTGTCTTACCTTATACACTCTAATTAGAAACAAGCAGTTCTCATGTTGCCCCCCAGTGGCCACTTATTGAAAGTGCCATGAATTTCAGACTAAATCGCTAGCGTTTATCTTTAACCACACAACGCTGTCAGGTGCTATAATAATGGAACAGCGCTGACATGAATGACATTACTATTAATATATCCCAAAAGATTTCAGATACATATAACTATACTTATAAGTGAAACTTAATACATAAAAAAAAATAATATGAACATGCTCAGTTGTATATAGTTTATGGTATCTGTACACATATAGGTACTTGGAAGTGGTTGCTCTATAAGTTCCTGCGCTGTGACTTTGTAACTGGAGTATGGTGGAGTGGTGAGCTCATATATGTGGCAATGGGGGTTCTTCTATAGTCCTGTTGAATTAGTTTTATGGTGACAGGCAGTACGGGAAAGGCAGGAGGGAGAGAGGAAGAACCTGAGGCTATATTTTCCATCTGACTCAGTCTAATAATGCAAGTACTTCAGTTGCATGCCTGGAATGGCATGTCCAGTTGCTGCTCCATGTCTGTTGCACGTTTTAGGAGCTTTGCCTCTGTCACTGATTTTGTTTCATGTGTTGTTCTGTTTTGGACCACCTTCATTTTTATCTAAACACCCACAGAACAGACTTTTATATTTTATTTGCATATTATCTATCTATATTATATCTATTTCTGGTCCCAAGGTTTTGTTATTTCCTTTGCTGGGCACAGTAAAATGTGCATGAGGTATATTTAGATCACTGTGTAAGCAGATGACCTAAACGTAGACACCAGCAAGTGTAATATGATTGAATATGATTGATGTGTGTTGAATAGATTCACTGAGTAGATTTTTTCATTCAACATTTTCAGAAAAACAACCTGAAAGATAATGGTTTTTATGCAGTCACTGTTTGATTGGATTTGACCATAACATTTTAGAAACATGAACTAGATGAAAGACATGTCAAAACTATGTTAAATAAGCTTTCTTTTTCTTCTTCTTATTCTTCTTAAATCAACTAATAAGACAAATGTAATCAAGGCCAGTCAGCTATTTTTAACAGATATATAGCTATACATACATACATACATACATATATTACTTATCTATTTTTATGTGTAGCTGACACGCGGGGGTTAATACTACGTATCTAGTATCTTGGATGATGAGGTGCTGACTCTTATCTCTGAAGTGTTTCGGCTCTCAGCACAGGGCACAGCGCCCATATCCAATCATGGAAGGTCACCTTGCTGTCAATGATTATTTCAGAGAGGTTTATACAAACTCACGTTCTCTCAAATTCTCGTTTGTATACTTGTTTTCTTTTTAAAAAATAAAAAATGAGAACATTAGAGAACTGGGGAGCTTTGGGAGATCTTTGTTGTCAGATTTAATAGTGAATAGCCAGAATGTGATTTGGGAACAGCCATAGGGAATAATGCTGATGTATTTGACCATGTAACATCAATACCATTGGTGGAATTTGTTAGGGTAGTTGGTACAATGAAATGTAGTGTCCCAAGTGAAGATGGAGATCATCTGAAGCATTATTATTAGACTAATCTATCTGAGAATAACAACATGACCAAATGCTTTGGAAAAGAGATAATGTTAAGCCTTCTGCTTTCAAAGACAACCTTCTCTTATTGCTAGTCTCATACTGGTTTACAAGGCATGAGACAGGGTGCACGAAATTGCACATAGCAGTATGGTGTTATGTGTCAACACAGACACCGATGACGACAGTAATGAATGATGATGGCAATCATGAGCAGTTTGTTCCTCACAACTCTGTGAATCAAACAATACTTAAAGCCAATGGGGTATTACTAAACAGTCAGGGCAGACAGTGCCCAGTTTTGTGCCTGGACAGGTGGGCAGTGTTCATCAGCACTACTCACCGACTGAAATAGTTTCAATGACATAATAGGGTTTCATTGGGCCTGTGGCAGGATCTTGTGGGTAGATGAATGCTCTTTAAAAGGTCTCACCCCAGACTATAGGCAGAAGGATTTGAGGGTGATGTGGACAGAGTCTCCACCTGGCTGCTCTCTACTAGCATGTGAGTGTATGTGTCCTTCCATTCGAAACTGACGTTGGGAAGGTAGGAGAACAAACACATCATGAAGAACCTCACATCACTTTCCGAGCTTGCGCATGTAGCACCCACTGTCTACACAGGTAAAACCTGAGCTCTTTTATAACTCTGAGTATCCTGGCATACTTTAGGATGGGACCTATTTTTTTAATCCCAAGCAAAACAAAAAATGGAAGGAAGATTTTGGACAGAACTTAAGTAAACAATGAAATATTTTATCTACCGAGTTTTAGGTTACTGAGCTGTTTGGACAAACTTTTTTTTTTCAGACATTTTTTTGAAAACTGGAAATGATGTCTCATACAGTTAGAAGTTTTGATTACTGAATAGTCACTATGTACATCTCAGTGGATATAGACGCATTCATATGTTCATATTCATGTTTGATAATTTTGATAAGTAAATTACATTTTATTGTATTTTGAAATAGATTAATTTAGTGTCTGTCTTACACAGTAAGACACATTTTCAGCTTGAGGCATTACATGAAAGTGTAACACAAAATGTTTCAACATATGCCAATACTTTGTTATCTATAGTTAGGTTTTGTCGACTGTGAAGACTGTCAGTTTTTCTCTTTAGAGGTCACTCTCTCCTACTGTTAGAATGTGTAGGGCTATTTGTAGTAAAGAGTGAGCTCATAGATTTATCATAGGCATATCTTTGCCAGACACGCTTTCAACAACTACCTCAGCACATTACAATGTCCTATTTCAGCTCTTTTATTACATTAGATATTAAAATCATTTTCAGCAGTAGCTCAAACAAACTTTAAAAAAGTTAAAATGTTAGGTATTTTTGAAATAAATAGTGAATGGGATTTTGTCTATTTATCTGGTCAATTATTAAACTTTAGCCTGGCGCTTAGTAATGAGTATGTCTGTTCACAAAACCCATATATTCTGTCGAAGTGATATTTTGCATTTGAAACTCACCAATTCTTGTGATGTTATAGGAAGGCACCTGTCATTTACAAATTCAGGGAATGATCTCACTTTACATCAGGACATATAAAATATCAGAAAAAAAATCTCTCTTTGACCATTGAAAACCTATTATCCCCTATAATTTGTTTTGACTGTAGTAGGAACTCTAACTGTCTCCTTTCATCCTTAGAACTGCACAGAAGTGAGAGCGTACAGGACAAGCAGGTGAAGGAGGCTCGATCCAAGTGTCGCACCATTGCGTCTTTGCTGACAGACGCTCCGAACCCTCACTCTAAAGGTGTGCTTATGTTCAAAAAGCGCCGGCAGAGGGCTAAAAAATACACACTCACCTGCTTTGGCAGTGTTGACACTGACACCTGCAGCAACACAGACGGCGAGACGGAGGACGAGAGCCTTTTCCTTGGCAGTGAGTCAGAGATTGACGAGGACAGCCTTTCTGCAGCACCAGACCCTACCTGGGACAGTGGCTACCTGGACGTTTTAGAGAGGAGGACATCGGCATGTGTGCTGTCTGATGGGGAGGCAGAGGGTAGCCTGGGCTTGAGTGACACTTCAGGGAGAGGGGCACAGCTCTTTGAGCAGCAGAGGAAGAAGGCTGAGAAACATATACCAACACCTATTACTCCTACACCGACCCCCATGCCCCAGCAGCAGCCTGACACCATGCTGACCTACACGTCTGTTACTCCAATGACCCCAATCTCCTCCCACAATACCAGCATGGTGAATGGGGAGCCTGTGGTGGTGAGCAGAACCAGCTTAGTGTTGTCTTCACCAGGCCAGACTCCCATGCCCACTATGTCAGGAGCCTTTCCAGAGCAGTCAGATGCTTCCTCTGGAAGCTCAGTTCTCAACAGAACTGCAAGGCCTTTTGCCCCAGGCTGTGTCAGCCAAAGAGCTGCAACAGCCCCAGTTGCCTTCAAGCCCAATACCGCCAAGAAAACATCACTTCAGGCCCAAGCAGTGTCTGTGGCAACAGTACCAGCTTCTTTCTCTCCTATTGGCTCTGATGGGAAGAGAGCAATTGCCAGTACATCCCTGTACATCCCCCTAAGACCATCCACTGTCAGTGTCCCCGCCTCTGTCTTGTCTCCATCCTCCTCTGTAGCCTCTGCCCCATTTTCTGCTGCTTCTTTAAATGCTACACCTTTTGCACAACAGAGTTCAGGCATGCCTGCTTATCACTCTCCTCCAGCTGCCCCTACTCCAACATCTAACTTAGCTCCAGCTATGAGTTCCCAGTCTTTTTCTTCACAACCAACACAAAACATGTCCTTTAGCCCATCGCCTGTCATGGCTCAACCTCCACCACCACCCTCTGTGTCATCACAGTCATATTTATCCACGTATACCCCTAGCCCATCCCTTCCCCATGTCCCAGCCCCAACCCCTGTTCAAGTACCTGCACCGGCCTCTCAGGGCCCAAACATGCAACCACCACCATCACCTCACAAAGTTTCTTTCAACCCATATATCTCAGTGGCAACCACAACATCTGGAACAACAGAGTCTCCCATAGTCCATCAGTATCCCCTTTCCAATACGAGTACAGGAATTTCTTCTCGAGAGCAGCGTATCTCTGTACCTGCTGTCCGAACAGGCATCTTGCAGGAAGCCCGCCGCCGTGGCACTAAGAAGCCTATGTTCAATAAAACTGAAGAGAAGAAACCTGTGTCCTACAACCCTGAACTGCTGTCTCTAGTGCAGAACCTGGATGAGAGGTCCCGTTCCGGGGCAGAGCCAGGATTTGAGTCAGGTCCAGAGGAAGATCACCTCAACCTGGGTGCTGAGGCTTGCAACTTCATGCAGGCTCAAAGGAGCAAGATACCTCCCCTGGTCGCTCCTAAGCCATCAAACAGTACAATTGATATCCCCCAGATGGGAGGAAAAGGAGCAGATCTGTTTGCTCGTCGACAGAGTCGAATGGATCGCTATGTGGTGGACAAACAACCAAAGTCTCCAGCCAAGCCACGAGATCCCTCGCCCACTCCATCTCTTCCAGCTCACTGGAAATATTCCTCCAATGTTCGTGCCCCTCCACCTATCAGCTACAACCCATTGCTGTCCCCCTCCTGCCCCCCAGTGGCCCAACGAGGTGGTAAGGCCAATGAGGCTGCAAGAAGTGGAATAAAGACAAACCCTGGTCAGCACAAACAAGGCATCAAAGCTCTGGACTTCTTAAGCAGACAGCCATATCAGCTCAATTCCTCCTTGTTCAGTTATGGTGGAGGAGTTCCCCAGACTATCACCACCTATCAACAACAGCAGCAGCAGCCATCAATGGCAAATGGAGTTGGGCTAGTCGGCACAACCTTAAACTCACCGAAACAAGTGCCTGTCAAAGCACCACGCATATATGAGATCAAGCGCTTTTCCACTCCCACACCAATGTCAGCACCCACAGCCCTGAACCCCACTGTGATTGTACCACGCTCTGCCACCACTCTGGCTGAGCCCCTGTGGCGTTCTGACATTGCTTCACCTCCTCCTGTTACTCCACGATCTGCTGCACCCTTCTCCCCACCACCTCCTCCCCCTACAGGGGCCCTACCAGCACTTCCCATCCTTTCCACTGCCCCTGTACCCAATCCAATGCCTATCCCAGGACCTGTTCCCTTGCAAGCCAATGCACCTTTCCAGGCAGCCAAACAGTTTAAAAGCGCTCCGGCTCTGAGTCCCCTCTCCCCAAGTGGTATGCGCTCGGCAGTGTCTGCAAGTAGCCAAAATCTGCAAGCACCTAGACCACGCTTTAGCACCTCTAGTATGGGGCTGCAGCCCAATGTGTGGAGGCCAGGCTCCATGCTCTACTAAGCAATAGACTGTCATAAAAACCACCACCAACCGCATCAGAGACCCTGCCTGAAGCGGATGTATTACACTTCATTTTGGTTGTGAATCATTTACCAGAACAGTAGGAGCAAGTCACCGATTACATGATTTATTCAGAACATGATTTATTTGTCAAACATTTGTACATCACTTTAAATAGCTGCAGCTGTGATCTGCAAATTTCCTGTCCTTTCACTTGTTATTAAATTTATGAATGTGTGATGCACAAAAAATTATGTATAATGGTAATACTTGGATATTTTTCAGCTAAATAACAACAAAATGCTCTAAAGGTATTTTATTAACTGGATCTATCAGGAGAAGGAACTACCAGGGACATTGTTTAAGCCGTCGAAAAAGGCAGCACTAGAAAAAAAAAGACTGATAGTTTGAAAAGAGGGATGGAACTTTGAAAGATGAAGATGAAAATAAAGACAGATGAAAATGTGCAGCTCTCAGTGTCAAGAGCTGTGGACTGTCAGTGACTGACTCAAGGACTTGTCATCGGATGTTATAAAGAATGTGGATATATTTGAAGCAGTGATGGACAGCAAGACACAGTTATTGTGACAAAAGCGATATAGGAAAGATGCTTGAAGGATTCTGTGTGGAAACATGATTGACATCCTCACCAGGAGAGATGGTACAAACCAAAGTTACTCATATCTGGATACAAATCAGTGTGGCTTCTTGATGCATGTGCACATCTGCGTCTGTTGCTGATTCAGCCTGCCGATCGCTTGTCGCTGCCTTCTTCTACAATCTGCAATGCATGTGAATCCACCTGTGAGGAGTTGAGATGATTGCATGACAAGATGGGAAAAAAACCATTGTGTCATTTTTAAACACCAACTGAATGTTGCATCTTTTTCAGTTTTGCTGCTTTGGCTTTTATTATCGCTCATGCTTTTGCTTTTTTATTCTTGTGTGTATTTTTGCATCTCAAATATTTTTTTCACGTGTGAATGAACTTAGTTTTTCTGAAATTGTCCAAATGTGTAAAAAATTATATATGTAGATACGAAGAAAAAAGGTAGTAAACTGTAGAAAAAAGGTAGTAAACTGTACATTTCCTTGTCCCTGGGGTGGTACCCTCAAGCATACATCTTTTGCTTGGAATAGTGCATGTATTGTACCTTTAAATCTTTACTCTAAAAAATAATTACAGGTAAAAGAGTAGTCCTTAAGGTCCAAATATGTGCCTTAAACCATTTTTAAAGTTAGGTTTTTAAAGTGCTTTGACATTACCATGTAATGTATTCATACCCCAGTGACATAGATAGGTATAGCTTAGTACCTTTGTCTGACTGTATAGACTGTAGCATAACAAGCACTATAGTCAACTAAAATCAAATTTTGTGGTTGGTGCCATTTCTCCTCTGAGGTTTGGTAGTTGGTTGTTGGCTATATTGTTGAGAGTATCCATAGTAGTAGTCCCTCCTTTTTTATTTTGGCTTGTAGGGCACAGACAATGGTGTGTTTGTGTCTTACAATCCAAGATAAGATGTTTTAAGATGTTAATTTTCCTATTGTATTATCTGCCTTTAGTTTTCTTTTAAAATATGCATTAAAGGTAAATATTTGCTTTGTTATAATGACATAACAACAGCTTTCGCTATGAATAAAACACAGCAAGACAGGTAGTAGCTTGTTTAACAGAAATACGAAAGCTCTGGATATTGTATTCTGTGTCTGGCCAGATGGCAACTGCTTTCTTGATTAGATGAGACACTAAAACTATAGCAGAGCAATAAAATAAAACAAAAAATTACATGTTTCTTGTCAGTTTACAGATACATTCACCTTCATTGTCTCCACACCATATGAACATTCCTCAAACACAATCATATATCATATCTTCATGGATAAACTCCACATCTATTTGCAATCTAAAAGCAACTTTACACTCATCTCTATTTGTGCATCAAAGTTCAGAGAGACTGTTGTTGTCCTTCTGTCGGCTGCTCCCATTAGGGGTCGCCACAGCAGATCACTGGTCTGCATGTTTGATTTGGCACAGTTTTTATACCAGATTCCCTTCCTGACGCAACCCTCCCCAATGTTTATCCAGGCTTGGGACACGCAATGGGAGTGCAGTGTCTTGTGCAACCCCAGTGGCAGGGGTCAGTTCCCTGGATGGGAATCGAACCTGGTTCGTGGCGGCAAGAGCGCCAAGGCCTAACCACTAGCCCTCCAGGGACCCAAAGTTCAGAGAGACTGTACTTTTATTAACTGAACACCAGTTTTCTGCACTGGCATCATCCCAAAGTTATGTTGGGAAGATTTTACTTGTCCAGTAAGACAGCATCACAGACCTAGCTTGTAGAGCAGGGGTGTCAAACTCCTTTTTAGGTTATGAGCCACAATGTCAGGTGGGCCAGACCAAAAAAATCAATTTTGTAGACCAATATCAACATCAACAACCTCTTAAATGTGTTCATTTATCAGCATTGTTCAGAGGTACATTCTGAATGCACAATCGATTGAACATATATCACCTTCAGAACAGGGGAACAGACTGCACTTCATTACCAGAAAACCTTTTCCACATTTTGCAATGTTTCTAAATGGAACTAAAAACAGGCTTAACCTGGGTTTTGTGTGTGTGTATATATATATATATATATATATATATATATATATATATATATATATATATATATATATATATATATATACATATGAAATAGACTTCATTGACTATATTACAAATTTTTACCTTGCTAAAAAAGTATTACAGCACATTTTTTCAGTAGCTGAGTTTATTTTGCTGAACTTTCCATTCAATTATGGTCATGATTTTAAATAAATCCATTTGGTGGACTAGATTAGTTACTAGATTAGAACAGTTTTTGGGCCAGATCCAGCCAGCAGGTGTATGTTTGGCACCTAGGGATGTAAACCTCAGGTGACACAATCCAATTTAGATTCATTACGCAACAATTCGATATTTGATGATACCACTGAATTTGTTACGATATGACACGATACAATAAATGTACAAGCCTCCCATCAATATGTGACCAGCTTTGCTCAGAATCAGGGGTCGACCTACCATTAATTTGCAAATGATGATGACACAGGGAACAACTATTTTAAAGGTATTAAAAGTGTTTAAAAGAGTTACAGGAAAATCACCTCGCTAGCTTGTTGAATTATTTACACATAAGTTTAAAAATTAAGTATGAAGTCCTTTTTCGATAATAATCAATTTATAATCAATTATAATTTATAATATTTGATTTATAATCAATTGTAACCAATAATAATTGACTGTCATCACATTCCATGAGACATAAGAGAAAATATTTACTTCATGCTATCACCAGAGAGGGTTTAATGGCTATTTCCTGTGGAACTGTTGCTGTAATTTTGTTTTAAAAATACTACATAAGAATACAACTTTGTTTTATTTTCATCAAAGATGCAATAGTCCATTTTTTATTCCTCACTTGTACAGATAACCTGGAAGATATGTAGAACATGATAATAAAAAAACAATGAATTAAGCATCTGATGGATTAAGGAAAAGCAAAACACAAATGTCAAGAGGAGAGAGAGAGAGAGAGATCATTAGAAGGAAGGATGCAGAGAAGAAAGAATAATTATCCTTACCAAAGAACAGTATAGAGCACACAGAGAAAAAGAGGACAGACTTCAAAAAAGAAAGAGCAGCCTTCCCAGCCACTGAACTAACAGTGGGCTGGACCTGACCACCTAAACTAACTTTACCTTACAAAAATCCACCAGCTTAGCCGAATCAAACCTCTACGTGTGAACAGCAACTGGCTGAGCACGGAGCCCTGCAGTGTGCCAGTGCTCAGTGTGACTGTGCAGGAAGTGTCACATCCGATCCGAACAGTGTGGTGGTTTAGTCAGGAAGTCCACGATCCAGCTGCAGAGGGAGGGAGTGAAGCCCAGCAGGTTTGATTGATTTGGGGCCCTCTTTCATCCAGGGCCCTGTGCTATAGCCCTGGCCTTAACTCTACTCTGCACCATACTGAACTAACACTAACATGATCTCTAATTAATTAATACTCTCTCACTCACTTTTAGTAAGCGCTTTATCCTTGCCAGGGTCGCGGTGGATCCGGAGCTTATCCCGGGAACACTCTGGGGGAATACAACCTGGATGGGTGCTGTGAGGTGACAATGTTAAATTCTGAAGAACTGTGCCACTTAATGAATAAATTGGCCTACAGAATTTAAAATAAGTAAATAAATAAATAAATGTTCTTGTTCATGTTGTTGTTGTTGTTGTTGTTGTTGTTGTTGTTCTTCTTCTTCTTCTTCTTCTTCTTCTTATTATTATTATTATTCTTATTATTATTATTATTATTATTATTATTATTATTATTAAAAGGGTCAGTGAGAGGTTTTTGTACCCAGATTAGCAGTCTCTGCATTTTTGAGTTACTGTTTTATTTCCCAATCTCACTTGGGAAAACACTGCCCTCTTGTGGAATATTGCATTATTTTAGGAAAATTGGGAACATGCATGCAAAACACAGCATTATTATTATATACCCTTATTGTATACTGTATATTCTCACAGATTGCATGAAATTCCAAATTATAATATTTTTAAATAGCATATACATTAAAATGGAAATCCAGAGGGGAAGAGAAAGAAAGAAACAATGAAAAATAGATTTAAAAACTTGTGACTTCATCCCCTAAATGTCAAGTGACATTATTATTATTATTATTAGTAGTAGTAGTAGTAGTAGTAGTAAAATAATAATAATAATAATAATAATAATAATAATAATAGAAGAAGAAAAAAATAAAAGAAAAAAAAACGCGTGTGTGATGTCACCTTTGCGACCATTGTGACGTCACAGACGCTGGATAGAAAAGGACCGGCTCACGCGCGTCCAGTGGAATTCATTTGCTGCGACGAGCTGTATTTGTTTTGAGCTTAATTACTGCATTATTATTATTATTATTATTATTATTATTATTATTGTCAGATTAGCTGATTATTCGGATGATGGAACACACACACAGTGCTAAGGACTTCTCCATGTCGGAGTCAGACAGTGGCCATGACCTGCATGTGCGCTCCATGAAGTCGCAGCTGCTCCAGGAGAATAAGGGCCTGAGGAAGCATGCTGAGCGTCTGCGGATTTTACTGAACGACGTCCCAGAGTTTGAAGAAGAGAAGCGCACTATGCTGGAGGCTCTCCATCAGTCCTGCGCGAGAGAGCAGGAAGTGAAGGAGCGCTTGAAAGAGGAGGAGAGGGAAAACGAGTGTCTCGAGGACGCGCTCGCGGATCTGAGATACATCAGAAGAGCTGAAAAACACAGGCAGTTAAGGTTAGAACATCTCAAGCGAGCGGTGTTCACAGCCAAACGTAGCGTGCACGAGGTGCAGCACGCCCTCACTGACAGAGACGAGATCATTAGGAGGAGAAATGCAGAGATTCAGGAATTATTAGCTTTACATGAGAACTGCTCCGTGCACGCGGAGGAAACCGCAACGCGGCTAGAGGGTGCAGAACAAGCGGCGCGCGAGAGGGCGCATTTGCGCGTGCGTGAAAGAAGGGCTTGCAAGATGACGAGGAAGAAGTCTCCTCCAGCTCCAGTGACAACAGCTCACAGTGAAGTGAGACAGTCCAGAGTGAAGGACATGCTGGTTACAGTGTGCAGCTTCATCCTCACACTCCTTTTCCTCCTCTTCGTTATTTCCTCCGTTATCCCGCCATTCAGCCGTGAAGAAAGACAGGACATCTCGTGCACTGAGCTCATCCTGGACAGTGTGAAGGGGCTCATAGTGCCTTTCACTACTGTTCATCATACTGAACTACCACTAACATGATTCCTAAATAATAATAATAATACTAAGAGAGAGAGAGAGAGAGAGAGAGAGAGAGAGCAGGAACTAAAAGCAGAATTGAATAGGAGGAAAGGAAAACCACAAATATATAAAAAAAATTAAATGATTTAAGCAATTAGAAAAAAAAATTTAAATGAACTTGATATTCACAGCAAAAGGTGGTGAGAGCGAGAGAGAGAGAGCGAGAGAAAGATAGAGAGAGAGAGCAGGAACTGAACGCGGAATTGAGTAAGAGGAAAGACACAAATGTCAAAAAAACAATTAAATGATTTAAACAGTTAGAAAAAAGATTAAAATGAACTTGATATTCACAGCGGAAAGTGGTGAGAGAGAGAGAGAGCGAGAGAGAGAGAGAGAGAGAGAGAAGTCCTCACAAAAGAACAGTATAGAGCACACGGAGAAAAAGAGGACAGACATCAAAAAAAGAAAGAGCAGCCTTCCCAGGCACTGAACTAACAGTGAGCTGGACCTGACCACCTAAACTAACTTTACCTTACAAAAATCCACCAGCTTAGCCGAATCAAACCTCTACGTATCTTATCTTAGTCTGGCTACTGTGGGATCATCTACAAACTTGATGATACGTTTTGAGTCACACAGTCATGCTTCATCAGTGTGAACAGCAACTGGCTGAGCACGGAGCCCTGCAGTGTGCCAGTGCTCAGTGTGACTGTGCAGGAAGTGTCACATCCGATCCGAACAGTGTGGTGGTTTAGTCAGGAAGTCCACGATCCAGCTGCAGAGGGAGGGAGTGAAGCCCAGCAGGTTTGATTGATTTGGGGCCCTCTTTCATCCAGGGCCCTGGGCTATAGCCCTGGCCTTAACTCTACTCTGCACCATACTGAACTAACACTAACATGATCTCTAATTAATTAATACTCTCTCACTCACTTTTAGTAAGCACTTTATCCTTGTCAGGGTTGCGGTGGATCCGGAGCTTATCCCGGGAACACTCTGGGGGAATACGACCTGGATGGGTGCTGTGAGGTGACAATGTTAAATTCTGAACAAATGTGCCACTTAATGAATAAATAGGTCTATATAATTTAAAAACAAACAAATAAGCAAATAAATAAATAAATAAAGTTGTTGTTGTTGTTGTTGTTGTTGTTGTTCTTCTTCTTCTTCTTCTTCTTCTTCTTCTTCTTCTTCTTCTTCTTATTATTATTATTATTATTATTATTATTAAAAGGGTCAGTGAGGGATTTTTGTACCCAGATTAGCAGTCTCTGCATTTTTGAGTTACTGTTTTATTTCCCAATCTCACTTGGAAAACATTGCCCTCTTGTGGAACATTGCATTATTTTAGGAAAATTGGGAACATGCATGCAAAACACAGCATTATTATTACATACCCTTATTGTATACTGTGTATTCTTACATATTGTACGAAATTACAATTTATAATTTTTTTTAAATTATTACATACATTAGATACAGAAATCCAGAGGAAACCAGAAAGAAAGAAATAGTGAGACAATCAATTAAAAACTTCAGCAGTTAAATTACTAAATCAATGTCAAATATCAATTAAATGACAAAATTTGAGAATAACATGCTTAGAGAAGTTAGTGCAGTGCAGCTCAAGCACACACACACACACACACACACACACACACACACACACACACACATTACATATTGACCAATAATATTTTGACCAAAAATTATTTGGCATAGAGACTTGCTTCTTGTTGCAAAGAGCCAATTACAAATCCAGTTGTAGCTTCATATTTTACCAGTGAATCATATGTTTCTGAATTATACACAAGCATTCTTATTTAGTTGCTGTTTTTTTACAGCAAAGGAAAGGATTCTGCAAAGGATTTTCATCCAAGTATTAAAATTATGGTTATATTTACAATTATGTCACTTTGTCCAAATACCTTTGAGCCCCTGAAAATGGAGGTACTTTGCTTAAAATGGCTGTAATTCCTAAATGGTAAATGCCATATATTTGTGGAACCTCTTAAAATAAAGCTGAAAGTCTACACTTTGATCACATCTTGATTGTTTTATTTCCAATTGATTGTTTTATTTAATGAACATGGTCTTTGTTTGTTCCAAAGTTTCTGGCCACTCACTTATGTCTGAAAGTAAAATCCTCTCACATGCATAACCTTTTGTTATGAGATCCCAATTATGATGCACACCTCTAGTTTCTGGCAAGCTTTCTAAAATAAATAAAGTGCACCTTCTTTTGTACCTATACTGCATATAAAGGGTGAGTCAAATGAAAACATAATTTTTTTTGTTTTGCATTGTTTATTGCAAATAGGTATTACAAAAGTGTATCATTTTCCTACATAATCTCCATTTCGTTCAGTGCAAGTTTTTAAACACTTAACAAGTTCCTTAAAATATTCTTCTGGTTGCTAATTTATGTCATGCTTTTAAGGTTTTTATTTAGCTCACCCTTTATATACAATGCTAAACTGTATTTCATTGTACTTGTAATTTGTGCAATTCCAGTAAAGTTAAGGTTAGGTTAGGTTAGGTTCAACTTTATTGTCATTGTCAGAGTACAAGTACAGAGACAATGAAATGAGGTTAGCATCCAACCAGTAGTGCAAATAGCAAATTAGGTAAATGAACTGCTCCAGGTGTGTGTTCACGGTGTGTGTGTGTGCACTTGGATGGGTTAAATGCAGAGCACAAATTCCGTGTATGGGTCACCATACTTGGCCACACGTCACTTCACTACCACTACTGAAATAAATAAGGTTGTGGTGCAATAAGTTAATATGATAGTGTACAGGTAAAGGTAAACAGTATGATGCATACCAGTAAGGCAAATGGCAATTAAGTTAAATGAAATAAATAAGAATTATGGTGCAATAAGCTGAGATAAACAGTATACAGACAGAGGTAAATCTAATCTAATATTCTGCCATGCACAAATACATAAACACACACAAATATAAACCTGGACCTCAACTCGGCCTGAACTCTGTGTCAGTAAAATTCAAATCAATGCTTATATATTCATGTGCTGACTAGTGGAACTACAGGATGTTGTCTTAATTTGTTTGTTTAGATTTGGACCAGACTCCGTCTGACAGTCAGGATCTGTCTGATATAATTTACCTCAGAGCATTTCACTTTTTATTCTCTCTCACTCTCTCTATCCAGTGTGTGTCATAGCTGTCTTCTACTCAGCACGTCTCTGATCCTCTAGCTGGCAGTAACCAAGTAAC
Source organism: Pangasianodon hypophthalmus (assembly GCF_027358585.1). Lineage (NCBI taxonomy): Eukaryota > Metazoa > Chordata > Actinopteri > Siluriformes > Pangasiidae > Pangasianodon > Pangasianodon hypophthalmus. Next base: position 21,838,738 of record NC_069721.1, on the reverse strand, counting down.
ATAAGCTCCACATCTAGAGAGAGGCTTCCTCCAGCTGCTGCTCTTTCAGCTTGACTAGAAGAAAAGGAGCTAAAGATCCTTACGTACACTAGACCAGGGAAATGGATATTACACTGGCTCAGCTCTGACGCTCCACCTGCCCACTTAAGCTTAACGCTTAAAATAGCACAGCGACGGACACCATGTGTTGTGGCACAGTGGAAAAAAAAAAAAAACAAGGTCTGCTATAACTATTACCAGACAGTTATAATGCACATATTTTTAAAATAAAACTGCATAAATTTGAATGTAACATATGACTTTGAGTTATTAATTCTGAAAATGTCGAATAAAAAAAACTATCTATCTTAACCCCAGATTTAAGATAGATAAGTTTTAGGTTATAAGCATAAATTATCGGAAAGTGTGTCATTACTCCTGGGTGAGAGGAAGTTTGTTTTTTCAGGCAGAAAAAAAGTTTTAAAAGTTTTTTTTTTAAATGTTAAGTTTTCCACACTTTTGCTCTTGTAGATTTACAAAAGAGAAACAACTTTTCCCGATCTACCACAACATTGTAAAAATCTTAGATCTTGTATTTTGTAACTAAATTTCCCCCAATGCAATAACCACAAAATGCCAACCGTTCATCAGCATTAATAATCACAAAGCCATATTGAAATACAGAGATGAGCCACAAAAGTTCTCCCAAGATTATCCCATGATTAAATTCTTCCAAAGTGATAGAAGGACCCAGAGAAATAAAGGATCTTCTCATTATCCAAAACATACGAGCTGATCGATTAAGCATGGTGGAGGTAGTGTCAAGGCTTGGGTTTACATGGCTGCTTCTGGAACAGGCTCACTAATCTTTATTGATGATGTAACTCATGATGGTCTGCAGAAACATTCTGTTTGCCAATTTACAGAGAAGTGCATCCAATCTAATTGGGAGGAATTTCATCATGCAGCAAGATAATGACCCAAAACACACTGCCAACACAGCAAAGGACTTCATCAGGGACAAAAAATGGAAGGTTTTAGACTGAGCATGTCAATCACCAGACCTTAACCCAACTGAGCAGCATTTCACCTCCTGAAGAGGAGAATGAAGGGATCAACCCCCCAAAGCAAACAACAACTGAAGACTGCAGTACAAGCCTGGAAAAGCATTGTAAAGAAGAATGCATTAGTTTGGTGATGTCAGTGGGTCGTCAGCTTGATACAGTGTTATTTACTTTAATTTACTCCAAGACTATCAGTTTCAATACTTTTGTTCACCTAAAAGTTGGGTGGTCTGCCATGTTCTAAGTTATTTAACACATCTGTAACTATTAGGAAACGAACTCTGAAATTCTGATCTATGAGCTCTTATTCAACTTTTGATCTCAAACGCAAATGTCTTCAGTGTATAGCAAAAAAGAAAATCCAGTACTTTTGGAGGGGATTGTAGGATATACTCAGACTCAAACTCTTTTAATTTTTTTTTCACCTGGAAGTGTGTGAGGAGAAATTTGTCCTCTAGGGCCAAACACAGGTTAATGACATTTTAGAAGACAGAGAAACAACTTCTCCTATTATACCACAGTATTGTAAAAAAAAAAAAAAAAAAAAAAAAATCTTATCCTGTATGATTTGTGTTTGTGTGTGTGTGTGTGTGTGGACGAAACTACATCATTGGAGGTAATGTAAATCCATTTGACTATTGATGCCAATTTGATGTTCCATGTGTTTGCACACATGCTATACACATACACACACACACACACACACACTGTGACCTCTGGTGCTACTTCCTCTCCACAGCTGCTGCCTCTACTGATCGATATTGTACAGTGCCGACAGGCAGAAAAGTCCAAATCAGAGCTGTCACTATGGTAACTGTCGTCCTATTTCAGATCTGCTCATCAATGGAGGCTCAAACACTGGACTGGTGAAGGGGAACGGCTGACCCACTTAATCCAGAGCATCCAATAGTGAGAGTGCTGTTTGGTGACCATCACACCTCCAACCAGGGCAACAACAAGAGCTTGCGTGAAAGACGTAAGAGATTGCATGAAAGACAGAGGAATGATGTGTGTGTTTGGACCTGGATTCTGTTCACACGTCTACCTGTTGATCCTGCTGATGGCCATGTGGCACTACATCAGGCCACTGTGCGGAGGTAAGAGGATCGTACCACTTCCTGTGTGGCATTTTCTCAATCAAAGAAAAGGAGGTAGATTTGCCAGACTTGGCCGAGATGCAGAGAGAGTCAGAGGAGGAGGCTGTCTTCAGAAAGGAGCTCTAAGAAGAAGCATGGAGATGTCAGAGCACTACAGGGATTTGAATAGATTTTTTTTTTCAATAACTATATTTCCAACCTTTTAACAGTTACTTACTTACTTTTACTTATTTAAAGCTGGGGTTCGCAAATATTTAGCACATTTTGTTCTTATAGCAAGAACATTATGTAAATGTGTATAATAATATTTTGGTTAATTATTAAAGCTCCAGAGCTTTCTATTCCTGAATTTTCTACCAGTGGAACACATTATTTATTAAAATTGCTATTAGCTTCAAGTTGATTTATAGACCTGCTTGTTTTTGAGGTATTAAGGTTTCAAGTCAAACAGGCTAATAACTACTATAAGTCCTCAATAAAAAATATAATAATTTGAATAATAGCTGGTTGTGTTTTGCATGACTGTAACAAAATAAAAAAATAAAAATAAAAATAAAAAAAAACAAGGCCCTCCTAGCTATGCTTCACCGATCCCTGAGGGTCACCAGACCCCATTTTGATTTAAAGTATCCATGACCATGTAACTGTAAACCATTAAACTATTCACAGTAGAATAATAAACTGTTTAATATGTTTTTATAAATACAAGAGACTACTAAAAATGGCCTAGAAAAATCTCCACACTTTTAGCCTTAATAGAAAGAAGAATATAGTATATTAATATGCAATTTTTAAAACTTCCGCCGAGTTGACCATCTTTCATCTTAAATAGCTTAATATCACTAACATTAGCTAACTGCTAGCATTTCTTATAGGTAGACACAAATAGATTTCAGTATCCACATCTCAATTTGCATCATATTCTTATAGATTTTTTTCAACAGTAGCCAAACCTCTCGAAGTACACCGTAACACCCACAATTTATTCATCTACTCTACTGCAAAATTTATTAACTTTTAGAGATTTGTAGTGGTTCCTAATGGTTTTTAATGAGTTTCTGGTGGTCTGTAGTGGCAGTTTAATGGAACGTTTTGATCCCAATGTGTCTTGTGGCTTATTTACTTTTTTTATGGTAATCATCTACCTGTGAAAGAATGCTTATGGACTGATCTGGTGGTATTTAATATTTACCCTTTTAATTAAAAAAAAAGTAAATAAATAAAAAATACAAAAATACAAAAAAATAAAAATAATAATTTACACCCTGCTCCCCAGTACAGATTTATTTTACAAGAAAAACTATGAAAATAAATTAGCCACATTATCTAAGCCAGAAAGTTTTTCTTATTTCATTTTTAGCACAATGACATTAGATTCCCGTTGACATTATTTATTCTCTCACTCATCAATTTCCAGCGATGTTCAACATCATATTAATGAGAAACCCAGCATAGTAGTGGAGATGTTGGTTAAAATGCTGGACTCAAAGTCCCAGAATGTCATACAACTACACGGTACAGCTGCTCTGTGTTACGGCAGAGACTCAACTCGGCTAATTGGCGATCTATAAGATGACAAGCGGAGCGTGATGGCACTGCAGGTGGTATTAGCATGAAAGTTGAAGCTTTGGAAGCTGATCTGTTTGAGCAAAGTGTACAGATGAGGAAGTGAGTGAGCTGGACAGAATAAAAGACTAAAGCACTGCTGCACTGTCTCTTTAGTTAGAGATTAGCAGGGGGCTTAATCTCGTTGAACCACTATCAGAATGGCATTATGGGTAATGTAGGAAACATTTAACTGAATTGATAATACTCAGTGAAAGAAGTCACCTCAGGATTTCATGACAAAGTAAATCTTGGACAACACTGAAGATCACATGTTAATTATAAAGATAATTATGCAAGTTGTTTTAGGTGGATTTTTCCTTTAAGCACAAAAAAACTACTTGTGTAGGTGTTTGCTCAATACTAAACTGGTAGCTATGTGCTCCCCTTACTTGCTAGCTACACTAGACTTGTAGCTATGGTGCAAAAAAGAAGCAAATGGGTTTTGTTTGGTTTTGTTTTTTCATTTTTGACTGTTTTTTAACCACTGAGCAACCACTGCTACTCTTACCATGTAATGTGTAGTGTGTAAGTGTGTCTAAGATACTAAAGCAGAATATATTCCTTTAAATTTTTATAGAAATTTTTTTTTTACTTGTTTGGATAAACGGGTTGTGAAGTGCGAAATGGACGTTTATTTAATCCTGTTTGCCTTCTGCTGCTGCTGATTAGTTTATGATTCACTTTATAGGTCATGATCATGTGGTTATTTATAACAGGCGAATGGTAACTAGGACAAACGTAGGTTTGTTCACATGGGTGTGGTACCACACACACGCAAATGCACCATGGCCAGAGCCAATTTCTATTAACACACCCCAGTGCACAACTTCGAAACTTCATGCACAGCACAGAGAAATCAATCTTGTCAGCCTGACGCGTGTTCACTCAAGCTTGTATGGTTTCATTTAGAAATGGAAGTGTGAGGACAACCTGTACTTGAGCATGTAATTTTAACAATGAAAATCAGGAAGTGCAGAGAGGATTCACGCTACAAACCACATTTGCATGTGCACATCGAAAAGCTTGTGCATGTGACACACCGAACATTCAACAACTTCATAATACTGTTGTGAGTGTCATAATTATGATGTTAAACTCTTAGGCTCATTGTTATATATTAAAAGCTTATTATACATCAAATAATGTAAAAAAAAAAACACTAACAACAATTTAGATTTAAATATCATATATCTGATTAAGACAAACAATGCAAAGTGACATCTGGTGCACCCTCTGTAATATAATCTCTGTACACACTGTATAGTATATGATGTACACTGTAACATGATACATAATTTACTGAAAGCTCTAGTGCTCTCTATGGCAATATTAAACCTAACATCGCTAATATTAGCTAACGTACCTAGCCAGCTAGCTAACCACTAGTATTTGTAGCACACACAAGCAAGATTTTAGTATTTTATAACTCTAGGGTTGCATTGTCATGTTCTTAGTGATTTTTTATTTAACAGTAGCCAAACCTGTCAAAGTACATTTCACTAGTGTTATGTTAGCTACTAGTAAATTAGCTCGCATTTGTGTGAGATTTGTGTGACTAGTGGGCTAGCTATAGTTTTATAGCTACAGCTATAGTTTTGTACTGATGTTTTTGAATAGCAGTATTAACCTGGACTCCTAGAGAGCTGTAGCTCTATATATGACCTCCCTCACGTTGTTCATTCATGCATCCATTCATTAATTCATCTTCAGTAAAAGCTCTTTCCTAGCTGGGGTCAGGTGCAAAGTGGGAATACACCCTGGATGAGATGCCGTTCCATCAAATGTTGCTGTCTGGTGCCTACTTATTAAATGACTTTTGTGGACACCATGGACCATATTCAGAGTTGGTGACTCTGATGCAAAGTCCAAATGTTATCTAAATATTTATATGGGGAGAGTTATACGTATTCAGTTATACGTATACATATTGCACAGTTGCTTAAGTTGATTTTCTGGTTGGGCCATTCAGATTATGCAAATCACATGAAGGTGCAAGAAAAATTGGTTTAAATCCAATGTCAGAATTGCACATAACTGAGAAACACCTCCGTTTAGACAAACTCCACACCGTCTTCGTAATTCTTGTGTAACTATTCTAAACAGTGTTTAAGTCTGTAGTTATGTCTGAGTACCGATGTGCACAATTTTGGAATTAAATCCTCACTGTGCGGGATTTAGCACTGTGTTATCTCAACTCTGAATACAACCCAATAATCGTGGATGGGTCAATAATCGAAGGACGTCCTCTGATAGAATACTCACCTGCGAAGATAAGATAGACACTCTGATAACAAGCTAAAACATATTTTGACAATAAACCATCAGCACATTTACATTCACTTAATAACAGTTAAACAAGAGTTTCCAAGGGATTCAGTAATAAAATGTCTTTATTTCTGTTTTTAAAATATTTTGTCTAGCGAAGAGGTAGCATATTCCCTTTTAAATCAGTAACTTAAGCTGCTGAATTAATTTAATTAATCTTAATCAGTGTAATAGCATAGATGATAGATGCTGCATTATTTTGTTTATTCCTTATTTGTTCATCTCACACTGTTCACAATCTATACTTTTAATCCATCATGTATTTCTTGCTGGTTGGCTGGAAGAGGTTACTCTAAATACAAGTGAATGCTTTTTTGTCTAATCCTGATAACAAACACTTTATGGACTCTTAGTGCATCCTGGATGTATTATGCATTATGCATTACCCATACAGCTCTTCATTGTTTGCTTTATTAATTTAATATTATTGAAGTTACTTTCATAACAGAGGAAAAACAGGCATCAGTGGTCGATTCAGATTTATGGACCTGTACTGTTCTGTAGGAGTGGAACAGATACAGATGCTCCATATCTCCCTCTATCCAATGCAGGTCTGGTGAGGTTGGATGAAGAAGTGGACAACAGCGTCTCCGTGATCAGTCACTCTGAGCATTTAAAGGCGCAGCTAGAGGCTCTACTGCTGCATGGGAACAGCAGCGATGTGTCTCTGCGTGTGGAGACGAAAGGCGGGGATGAGGTGAAGGTGATCCAAGCCCACACGCTCATCTTGTCTCTGCAGAGCCGCACCTTCCAGAAGCTGCTTGAGAAGAGGAACGGCAGTACGCTGGTGCTGAGAGAGAGTCCAGAGTGCATCGCTGTTTTCGAGAAATTTATCAGGTGAAATTTTATTAACTGAGATTAGAGGACAGATAACATGTTTACTGTTTTACATAGATTAAGAGTATCCATTTTTGGTCATGGAGGGCCTTACAAACATTTGCAGCCTTGGTTGAATCATGTACGTTAAAGAAGGTATGATGCTAAAATCCAGGATGGGAATCTGGCGTCCCTGAAACCAGCAGAAGAAACCATGTAGTTCTTTGAATTACTCAAACAGTAGATTCTTGTGAAAAATTACTGAGTGTTAACTCACTTGTTAGATGTGAATATTCTCTTACTTCCACACAAACAAACATCTAGTGGTCAGCCACATAATCCAGCAAGAGACAATTACCCATTCATTCATCTTCAGTAAGCTCTTTATCCTGGTCAGGGTCATGGTGGATGCAGAGCCTATCCTGGGAACACTAGGTGCGAGGTGATAATACATGCTTGATGAGACGCTGGTCCATCACAGGACACTATGCACACACACATTAATATCTACAGGTTATTTAAAGTAGTCAGTCCACCTACCAGAATGTTTAGGAGAACCCAGAGGAAACCCACGCAGACACTGGGAGAACATGTGAAACTCCATGCAGACTCAGGATCAAACCAGAGATCCCAAATCTGGACTGTTTACAGGTCTTAGAGAGTTTAAAATGTTAATCAGCTTCTAGAAACAAATACTTTATTCATTCAAAAATAATTAAGCACAATATAAATCTGTGTTTTATAAAACAAACTGGATAAGTAAAGTAACTTAGATTTGATTTATTAGGTTTATGTTTATTTTGTATTACAAAGTTGGGGGTCCCTGGGGGACTAGTGGTTAGGCCACAGCGCTCTCACCGCTGCGGCCCGGGCTTGATTCCTGGCCAGGGATCCAACCCCAGCCACTGGGGTTGCGTGCAACAGTGCACTCTCAGGGCCGGTCCCAAGCCTGGATAAAAATTGGGGAGGATTGCATCAGGAAGGGCATCCGGCGTAAAATCGTGCCAAATCAAATACGTAGACCAATGATCCGCTGTGGCGACCCCTAACAGGAGCAGCCCAAAGAGGAACAACAACATGTTTGATTACAAAGTTATTCAGTTTTGTTCAATTTTCCTTTCACGTTGCTTAAAAAACAATATGAACCATTCTCTTTTACAGGTTAGCCTAACCATGCAAATGAGTTTCCCTAGTAGGGATGAGTTAAATGTCCCTGACAACATCAAAACTATCAGGTATTCCTATCTTTGTGGAAAAATTTGGTCCCCCCAAGATATAAAAACAATATATAAACACATACTAAAATGATGGTGAGTTCCGCTAAGATCCAGTGACATCTATGATCTATTTTATAGGGTGAAGGTCTTATGACACACGTCTTAAAGCCTTTGATGGTTCACGTAAATATGGCAATAGAAGCTGGCAGAGTCGATTTGGCTCCTCTAAGTTCTGATATTCATATTTTTCATCTGAAAAAGTGTGATTGGTACATTCCTAACTCAAACACAGTGTTGTCTCTCTGCAGGTATTTATATTGTGGTGAACTGCATTTACGTTTGGATGAAACCACCGCTCTGCATGAGCTGGCCACCAAATACGGTATCTCAGTTCTCCAGCATGGCCTGACGGAATACATGATCCAAAATCTGGCCAGTGCTTCTCTGAGTGGCCACGTGGTGCGCTGGTACGAGTATGCGACCACCGAGGGCGATGCTAACCTTCGTGCCAGCTGCCTGCAGTTCCTGTTGCGGAACTTGACGTCGGTGTTGTGGAGCTCGCAGTGGTCGTCGGTCAGCGCCGAACTGCTGATGGCGCTACTGCAGCGCTCTGACCTGGTGCTGCACAGCGAGCTCGAACTGTTTAAGGCCGTCGAGACCTGGCTGTTGCACAACGAGCCAGACAACCTGACAGTGGAAAATGTATTGCGTGCAGTGCGTTACCCTATGATCCCACCACGTGAGCTGTTCCGCTTGCAACGTGAGTCGCAGGTGCTCTTGCGCTACTACGAGTCAGTGCGCGATCTCCTGTACATGGCCTACCAGTTCCATGCAGCGCCCCCACCACTGCTTGCCAAGTTTTTCGATGTGAACTGCAGCCTGTTCATCCCACGCAACTACCTAGCACCAGCGTGGGGCAGCGCGTGGCTCATTAACAACCCAGTACGTGATGACCGCACGGCTACCTTCCACACACAGCTGGGCCCGAGTGCCCATGACTCCAGCAAACGTGTGATTTGGAATGCACAGTTCTCACCACGCTCACGTTCTGACGGTAACCCACGTATCGTAATCACACCCGCCTCCTCCAGCCCCGACTTCGCGGGTGTCATCTTCCAGAAGACGGTGATCGTGTGTGTGAGGCAGCAGGGCCTGCTGGTGGTACGCCGTGTGTACAACTTCCACCAAAGCACAGAAGAGAATGGCGACTTTCTGACTGACGGTGACCTACATGAGAGCACTTCTGAGTATTTGGTGAATGGCTGGTTGCACCTGCACGTTATCATCAAACCCATCTATCAGACACTTATCTCCACAAAAATAAAATAAAAACACGGTTTGCTATAAATACAGGAAATACAGGTGATGGAAGGATTTACATTTCTTATGTACTCTGTTTTCCCATGACAATTAATTTATTTTAATTTTTCCCATTTTAATTAATTTTAGTTTTCTCATAATCCCAATTTTTTATGTTATAATCAGCAAATAAGAAATGTTGTTTCTCTTGAGATACCTCAGCAAATTTGTAAAGGTCTTAGGAGAGTTAAACATTATTTTCCTGAGAAAATTACATCGTAAATCTGAGATTATAAAATGTTTTGATTATAAATTGTATAAAATGGACAAAACAAATTGAATGTCGATTGGCCCTACTGGGGTTTTTACTTTATTTTTGAATTTCTTATGCTTGCAAATTCATAGATATACCTGACTTTATGTACAAGAACAGAGCAAACCACATTTGTTTTTCATGCCATTACAAAATATATTAAATAATTAATTAAATATTTTAAAAAATGTTCACATACAAAATTTCTGAGCATCAGCTTTGAAAACAATAGAATAAACAGTGACAGATGTCAATGAGATTTAAAACTTTGGCGACATGATTAGTGTACCTGAGATTCTAACATAAACAACATAAACATTTTTTTTCCAGAAGAAATAACACCATAAGCAATCTTACATGTAGCCAAAAAATAATATTAGCAATGTATATTTAAACACAAAATGATACAGTTACTTACCACTGTTTTACACTGTGCTACTCTCCATTCACTTCAGTTTGCATTTGCAGCTTGTCAGTTAACACCATGGAGTAGGGCTAGTACAACTTCTGACATAAATCTGCAGTAATCTGAGCGTACTGTCAGTGATCTGTTGTCTAAATGCTCATTTATGCAGGTCTTTAAATACCTTATTTAAGGTATAATAAATACATTGGAAAATCTCTAAGGCGAAAATCTCTAATCTCTGGTGATATGGCAGTGATTCATATGGATAATGTACAGGTTTAACGCTCCTGATGCAGTAGTGGTAATCATGTACATTATGCATTTCAGAAATGTTTACTCTAAAAAAAAAAAAAACAGTTTCAATGTGAAAATCTGTAACTTCACCAATCTTCTGCTTTTTTTGTTTACTTCCTAATAAAATAAAGCCAGTGAGAGTTGAACTTCTGCTTCGTAATTTACTTAGCACCATGTGTAGGTGCAATATGTAATTATACAGTATATGTGTAAACATGTTAGATGTAAAACAGAGACACCTGCTGGAGACTTTTGGTTTACTTTGGCACATGAAGGGATAACAAATATGGTGCCATTTTATGGCTGGGATAAGTGATGTGGAAGGTGCCAGCAGGTGCAAAGTTGTCAGTCTTCCTTTTAACATTTCCTTTTTTGAGCTTGTTGCCATGTAAAATCCTCCTGTGTTTGTTGTTGTTGTTTTGTTTCCTGTAATGACTTAAAACACATCAAACAAACTTCATATTTCCTTGTCCCTTGAGAACTGCTGAAAACCCCTGTAAGAATACCATAATGTAAGTGACATTAGAAACATTGTAAGCTCATAATAAATGTACTGGAAAAAAAACCCACTGAATGATGAAACCATTCATCTACTGAACTCCCAATCATCCTGTCATATTAATATTATAGTATTAGTCAAGATGGATACAGTTGATGAATTAATGGGTAGATAATTAAATGGATGGATGGATGGATGAAACACTGGATGGATTGACTGTTGAATGGATGGACAGATGGATAGATAGAACGATGGATGAAGGAATGGATGGATGGATGGATGGTTGGTTGGATTGTTAACTAAATAAATGCATGGATGGATGGATGGATGGATGGATGGATGGATTGGGTGGCTGATGATTGGATGCTTCACCCACAGATTGTCTGAAAGTATATTTTGTACACTGGGGCTCTCAGGTCATGGCCTCTAGTGAAAGTAGGTGGATTTTTACCATATTTAAGGATGGATGGGTGGATAGATGGATGGTTGGATGGATGCATGTATCAATAGTTGGACAGATGGATGAACTAATGGATGGATGGATAGAGGACCAGACTGATGGATGGATAGATGAGGGATGGACAAATTCATGGATGGATGGATGCTCCACCCACACTGTCTGATATATATTGTAAACTTGGCTTTGGTGAAAGTAGGTGTTTTTTTTCCCCTTCCTGTCAAAGTAGGTGGTTTTTGACCATGTTTATTTTCAAAAAGTACCCAACACTCTACCAAGAACTAGAACACAGGATTGGACAACTAGACACATAGTTGTTCAATCCAGCAACCATTCATCCATCCATCCGTTCAATTATTCATCCATCTATCCATCCTTCCATCCTCTTTAGGTGCACGGAATAAGATGGGCTTGCGTGTCAGGTTCTGTTATAGGTTTTATATCTCAGACCCAAGTTTCTGCAAGTACTGGAAACATTCTATAAGGCCAACCCACATGGCAATCAGTTATATTGCTGCATTCGACTTGCTGTATTTGATTTAAAGTGGTAAATCGTGGGTCAGAATGATGTCATTTTCGACCTCGTTGCATTCGACACATGGAGTGAAAAAAAAAAAACATGGACGCCTCCATGTTTGTTGTTAAACAGCGATCGATTTAGTCAGTGTTATAGATTTAACAAGTAAATATGTCTGTATGTTGGCTGATCTAAAGCAAATACCTGTACAGTATAACTCATTTAAAAGTAAAGAAGTGTGGTTTTGTTTTCTTTTAATGGGGTGAGCAGCCATGTTGATTAGACAAAAAAAAAAGCCTTCTCAACTCGAAATTCCTACTCTTCAACTTCTTCTCAACTATGAGTTCTTTCCAGTTTGTGGAGAACTCATAGCTGAGAAGAAGTTGAAGAGTAGGAAGGCATTTTTTTTTGGCTTTTCCTGGTTGGAGGTTGGGAACTACAAGTTGTGACCTCTAGCTGATCTAAACAGGATATTGCTTTGAATTTCTATCCAACTCTTGACGCTGCTATTTGCTCTGCTGTAGCCTTGAACTTATGAACTCCTGCTCAAGCCTATCCAGGTCTTTTTCCACTCAATCACATTAAGCATAAGGAAATTGGCATGGTTTGTGGAATTTTGGAGGTTTTTACCTGGCTTAATTTCAATGTCTGCTTTTAGTTCTGCTTTTAGCTTTTAGAGGCATTTTGGAAACAAGTGCTGTGGACCAATGGAGTAAAACTGGAACTCTTTGGCCACAATCACCAAAGGTACTGTAAGTTTGGAGAAAAAAGGAGCAGCATTTGATGAAAAGAACACATTGCCAAGTGTTAAACATGGGAGTGGCTCTATTATGCTTTGGGGTTATGTGATAGCCAGTAGCCACAGGAAACACTGCGTAGGTAGGTGGGAGAATGGATTCCAGTAAATATCAGCAAATTCTGAAAGAGAATGTGACTCTGGCAGTCATGAAAATAAAGCTGAAAAGAGATTGGCTTATATAACAGTACAATAGTCCAAAACATACCTCAAAAGCCCCCATGAACTACTTCAGGAAATGCAAGCTGAAGCTTTTGGAATGGTGCTCACAGTCCCCTGACTTGAACTTCATTGAAATATGTAGGGAGATTTTAAACATGCTGTGCATGCAAAACAGCCCAAGAATATCTCAGAAACAAGTGTAGATAGACTCCTAGCTGGCTAAAAAAAAAACATTTGCAAGCTGTGATATCTATCGAAGGGGGTTTCACTAAGTACTGACGTAGTAGGGTGTCCAAACTTTTGCACATTTTTTTTTCTTATTTTTTAAGTTCATCACATATAAAGAAACTGTGCATGAACATCTGCAGAAAAATTTTGGTTTTTAAAATAGTTCACTGCAGAGTGTGTGTTAACTTATACACTATAGATAAAATACATTATATGGCCTTTAAGTTTCTGGAAACCTGACCATCACACTCATATGTGCTTAAACATCCCATTCCAGATTTATTCCTCCTTTGCTGTTATAATAAGCTCCACGCTTTGGGGAAGGCTTTCCAGTAGATTTTGAAGTGTGGCTGTGGGATTTGTGTTCATTCAGCTACAAGAGCATTAGTGAGGTCAGGCGCTGATGTTGGGTGAGGAGGTCTGAGGTTCAGTCGGTGTTCCAGTTCATCCCAAAGGTGTTCAGTGGGGTTGAGGTCAGGGCTCTGTGCAGGACACTCGAGTTCTTCCACTCCAACCTTCACACACCATGTCTTCATGGAGCGCGCTTTGTGCACAGGGGCATTGTCATGCTGGAACAGGTTTGGGCCTCTTAGTTCAGAGGGAAATTGTAATGCTACATACAAAGACGTTCTATACAACTGTGTGCTTTCAACTTTGTGGCAACAGTTTGGGGAAGAAGCACATAAGGCTGTGATGGTCAGGTGTCCACAAACTTTTGGCCATATAGTGTACGTAGTGTGGTCAGGGGTGGTCAAATTTTTTGAACCTTTGCATACATCATACTAAAATGCACAACTGATTTTGATATGATTATAGTATGTGTGTTCAGTAGAAAGAAAGAAAGAAAGAAAGAAGACCATAGATATTATGCAGTGTTTGTAGGCTGTAGGAAGGTTTCTGATAGCACCCAGACTGTCACAGTGAGCACACTACCCCTTATATAAGTGCCCTATATGAGCAGTGTAGGCAGCCATTTGGAACTCAGCCATTGAGGGCGTGGTCATTTTTCAACGGTCATTTCGCGTGGACTACAACCCCCATGAAACCTTGCGCGATTTTACCGGAAGCAAAGACTTCGCCTTGTTCGGCGTTACATAAACTAAAACTGCAGTTCCCGTGAAGCCTTGCGCCGGGTTCCTCGGAAAATCGCGCCTCTGTAACGAACCAAACGAAAGAGAAAACTACGATTCCCATGAAGCCTTGCGCTTTTTTTTTTTAAACCGGAAGAACGCGTGCTCACAAGGGGGGCTCATACTTGATCCAAGTTAGGAGCTGTGAGCTCAGCTGCTGCTAGCTAGCCTCAGGCCCATCATGTAGCTCAGCGCTGCCGAGCTCATTTTCCCCCCTTTTTTCTGCAGAACGGTTACAGAAATTCACCGTTTCCTTTAAGAGCTGCAGCTCGTGCATTGAGCCTCGCGCTCGCGGGACCGACGCGAGCCGACTTCAGGCCGAAAGCGCACGAGTGCATGAGGATCACGGCTTATATTTCTGCACCTTTTGTTGCAAAGAAGAAAGGAGCGAGTGAGCAAGCGAGAGAGAGAGAGAGAGAGAGAGAGTGTCCTCCAGACCGCCGAAGAAGAAGCACGAGCGAGGGGGGGGGAGAGAGAGAGCGCGCGCGCGAGAGAGAGAGGGAGATGGAGGGAGGGAGCGAGAACGAACGCAAAGTCTTTTGTGCTTCCCCTCCCCCCCACCGGAGCAAAGGGGAAATGTCCGTGTCCAAAGGAGGAGGTGAGTGCCTTTAAAAGCGAACCGTGCAGAAAAAAAAAAGACCTACAAAAAACAAAAACCTCGCTATTGCACACACTTTTGCATGTTTTGCGCCATGCACGCTTTTTGTAACTAATGCATCTCAAAGTTGGAAGTGTTTTAAAAAGGGTCAGTTGCGTTTCCTGTTTTAAGATCTGCCTTTTTTTCTGCAGAGTTTCCTGGTAAGACAAACGCTCTCCTGGGCTTGCTCGTGTTAAGTAACCTTAGCAAAGCGCTTGTGCATTCTTCTTCGAGCGGCATTGTTTTTGTTTTAAATATCAGTTTGTGTTTTTACAAACCCTGCTCGTGCAGTGCAGTGGATTGTGCATCGACGGCGCGAGTTAGTTACACATATAGCCTCTGTATATGTATCTATATATCTATGTACATTTTCCGTGGGTCGGTTTTTGCTTTTGCAATGGCTGCATATTCTGCAGGAGAGCGTGCACGCGATTTATTTTGAAAGATTGCATGCAAAGTGCATGAAATAATACGTAAATAAACTTTAATTTCTTCCTGCAAACAAGACACAGGGAGATAGTGGAGGAGGGGGGGGCGGCCCAAACTATAATATCTCTGAAAAATAGTTGCATGGCATAATCGAGCAAGGTAAAGCAAGCGGAGGTGGAAAAATGACGCTGGAGTTTAGACGATTTTATGAGTTGCCAGTTTTGTTGTGACTGTGCGTAATGGAAAATGATTGGGACGCCCTGAGCTTTGGCCCAGTAGCAGGCTGTTGCATAGGCAGACCTTGCAAAAAAAAAAAAAAAAAAGCTAAATATAGTGTTGCTACTGAGAACATATTGAAAAAGAAATGCAAAAAAAAAAGGTGTCCAGCTTTTTCCCAAGGAAGAAGCTATGAATCTCTATTGCAAGATTTCTCCAACTTGATTGTGACCTGAAGGCTCTCTTGCACCTCAATGCATGCTCTATTCTACCCCTAATCTAAAAAACCTTGGGTTTTCCAGCTTGTGCAGATCTAAAACATGGCCTCTGACGTACGTCAGATGTCTGATTCTGCAGCAGTGGAGCTTAAAAGATTGCAGCCCCAGAGCAGAAGTCAGTGTTCACATAGTAGAAGGCGTTGTGCAAGAATGTGAGGCCCTGCCATGATGTTTTCCATATCGGAAGAGGAGTGGTTGTGTTAATGCGTAACTGGGACACACCTGGCTCCACGGTCTTAAGATTTGGTTTGAGTTGTGGCCCCAGCAACATGCACGCAAACACACACTCGTCTACCTGCACAGGGACAGTTTGGGAGTGTCCAGGAAATGGATTGTGGGAAGGCAGAGCTGTAGTGCTTCGTTCAAGTGTTCCTAAGAAGCTTCTGTTTTCCAGTTGCTGTGTCATCATCATTGTATAAGCATTTTTTTTTTCTCCGTTCAGATATTGTGGTCGTAGTGAGTGTAATTTGTGAGAGAAAGAAAGAAAAAAGAAAGAAAGAAATATATGTAGCTTGGAAACGTGGAATACTGCGCCATATAGTAACTAGGTTATGATTGATTTAAAAGCTAATTTTTTACAGAGGATTTTTTAACTATTTTTCAATGCTGACATGGTTAACATTCTTGCATGCTGCTCTGGTGCACACCTGAGGGTTGCGTGACTTGATTTGTACAAGTCGACTAGTAAGAAATGCAAAAAAAATAGACATTTTTTCCATGGCTAAAACATAAACTGATTGTCAGCATTCTCAGGTATCTTTTAGGTTATGTTTTTAATGCAACAAAATGCTGATAATCCTGCAAGCATTTCTGAGAAACCTGCATTTACACAGAATTTCTGATGATTGCACTTTGAGTAAAATTTCCTGGTTGGAAAATCCCGTTTGTGATCAGTCAGAGCAGAGCTCATACGAGGAGCAGCTGCCTATAGAGACTGCACTGTTTACCTGGAAATGCAGGATTTTCATTCAGAAACTGGAACCAGGTTGAAGATCTTTAGGCGTGACTCTCAAAGCAATGGATTTTCTTAAGAAACAAAAAAATGCAACTGACTTCAACCTAAAGCATATGGTGCATTTCAGCATAATTGGTTAGTGTGTTATTTAGATTTAACCTTTTGTAGCTTTTGTAGTTCCTGTCAGCCACATAGACGTTTCACTTGCTTTTACATTTAGAATGATTCAGATTCTCTGCTTTAGTTTTTTTTTATATAATTTTTTTATTATTATTATTATTTATAGATGCCATTGTATTTTGACCCTGAACATTTAACATAAAGTTTTCTCCAGTTTCAGTTTCATGCATTACCATGAAATAATTTCAAATCTCACTTCAAGAGGCACTGGGTGACATTTGTTCTATGCAAGATGTGTAATGTTCGGACATGTTTTGGTTCAAGTGGCAGGAAGTTACACAAATGTGTATGAAATGTGTGTAACCTCCAGGATGGATTGTCACGTTTTGAAGGGTTCACACGTGCAGAGAAAGAATAAGTTATTAAAAAATTGATGTATTACGCCATTTTCTTTATTCCACTGAACAAATCGGAGACTAAGGTTAAAAAAGCGTTCTGAATATTGTTGATATGCACATAGCTTAAAAAAAATGAGCCAATTTGCATACTTTCAGTCTTGAGTCTTGAAGATTTAATGCAAGTTGATCAATGACAACCTATACACATAATGTTGCAGACTTGCTGAAACCGGTTCCAAACAAGCACATTGTTCAGGAAAAAATAACTACAATTGCTAGGACAACTTGAACAGCAGGCCTAGGACAACTTAAACAGCACAAAATAACTGTCAGAACATTTTGATTAGTTTATAAGTTTGTGTTTGCAACAGGCAGTGGTTTGTTTAAAGGGACTTATTTGTGCCGATCTTTGTGTTGACAGTTATTTTTTTCACTGTTTGTCAGCGTGGCCATGTCTTGCCTCCTGGCCACTGCTTTTACATGCAGTTGCGACATTGCATGTGCCTCTCTGGCCACAATGGTGCGCCGTGCTGTGGCCCCACTGTCCCCACCATGTCTCGCCCCTGCAGCCGGCCCTAAAGTTACGCCGCACAATTGTTGCATTTGTCATGCAAATGGCTCCTATGCATTTTAGATGCAGAGCTACTAAATCTGCCATTTTTTTCGACAGGCTGTTTGTTGGAACGCTGTGTGGCCATGCTGTGTTTTATGCAGCAGGAACAATTGTATTGTTTTCCTGCATTGTGCAGCCGTGACATTAGCCTGTATGCCTTTTGACTGTGGCCTTGAATGGGGAGAAACGCTCAAGCTGCAAATCCGAGTCGGGAATCTGCACGAGGCTTTCAGCAATTTGATCATTGATCTGGATTTCAGGCCTGGTTAACGTCACAGATCACGCAGTGCACACGCATGCAAAGAGGTGGCGTGCTGAAAATAAGACAAGCATAAATAGTGTCTCCCTGGTGTTGAATCTCTTGGGAGTAGTCAGCCTGTTCGGTATGCAGGCTCTCTGACTGAGAGGCCCTGCCTAGAGGGGGCAAAGCACACACTCTATCTCCCTCTCTGTTCTTCCTTTCTCACTCTCTCTTACTCACTCCGTGAAGGATGTGAGCTATGCACGGGTTGCGCAAGCTGTGTTCTGACATTGATCTGTCTTTTTTTCTTTTTCTTTTTGCAGACTTCTGAATAATTGACTTTAGGAAATTTTTCCCCCTCCCCTCTCTGAACTAGGTTGGTGTCTCTTTATGATAGCACTTACAAGACTTGCATCCAATCACACAGGCTATTACAAAGCCACAAGGGTCTGCTTTTAATCTGCACTGCTATTGCTGTCAAAAAGGAATTGGGCTGTGCTAGGCCCTGCTAGGTTTCTGAAATCTCATGAAAACCATGATGGTTGCATTGTGACGTTTGACCTTCTCCTCAGCCCTGCTGGAGGTAATAAATAGCCTTGTGTCATCATCAACCAACAGCACAATCTGTTCGATATTAAAGTGGCACACTTACTTGGCCCTAGATGCACAATTTGCTAAAGCTCTTGCACATGCAGGAAGTAATCTTCTTCATGCGAAACAAGAGCGCCAATTCATTTTGCTTTCAGGGAGCTTTTGCATAATTCAGGTGGCATGTAACGGCCATGTGATTTCATGTTGAGAAAACTTAAGACATTGCAGTGACCTATTCAAGGGACGCAGTGACCGGTTGTAGAGTTGCAAGACAGTATCATTTGGCAAGCTTCATGGTGAAATGATTGGAGCAAGAGGCGAACCTCTAATGAGCACGAAGTGAAAGTTTTGCACACCTAAGTGCATCCCATTAAAACACCTGTTGAGTGTTGATTACGGGTCATCGCATACGGTAAGTACTGAATAAGAAATCAGACATCGCACGGTCCACTTATCATGATGGCAGCAGCCTGAAAGGGAAGTGTGGACAAGAAGTTGACATCTGATCTCCAGTGATCCCCTTTTTTCCATGGCTCTCTCACCCAACCTTGTTAAGTCTCCTGTCAAAGAGGACAAACTGGGAATCTTTGGCAGAACTTGTAGCCATGCATGCAGTGGGTTTTCATCCAAAGGTTCTTCTTGCATGTGTAATTCTTAAGTCTGACTCTTCTAAAATGGGGTAAGGATTGGTTTTGTGGGAAGACGTTATGCAGGATAATGGTAGAGGCATTGGTCTGGACATGAGAGATCTGTAGAAAGACCTGCAGAGGAAGCAGGCAGACAGGAGCCAGTGACGACACTCTTCCCAAACTAGCGGCCCCAAGCAGTTATAAGCTACACGGTCTGCCATCTTTGGAAGTGTGCTCTGTCTTACAGACTGCCAGAGCGGTCGAGGGGGGGCAAACAGCCGGCAGCTTAAGAGAGGTTATTTTCATCTCTCTCACTCTTTCTCACTCTCTCTCACACTCTCTCTCACAGACTCGGGTAGTTGCATGCTGAATGGTCTCATTTGCTTGTTTGTCCTCTCTCTCTCTTTTGCACGCGCACTAACTGTGATTCATCCTTCCTCCTCTGGGTCCTTGAAATTCCACAGCCAAACTCTTGGGATTGTTGGAATTCCGGGCAGAGTGCGTTAGCGGTATTGTGAAGGTTGACAACAAGCTCCCTGGTCCTCGCCCAGGAACTCCAGGCATGCCGAGGCCATGCTAGTTGCCAATCAGAGGCTCCCAAACCACACAAGTTAAACCAGCAATCGGCCATTTAGAAGCGTGCAAAATAACAGCAGGAACATATTCACAACTTGCTGCGTTTTTAGGGCTACTGGTTATTTTGTTATCCTCTTTCTGTGAGTTTTCTCTGAGACTTCTCAGAGACTTCTTGAAAGATTTAATTAGAGGTCATTTGAATGTAAATGCTATGTACAGTTGGAGCTTGGCTTTCATGAGACCAGCCAACCTACTGTGTCTTGGCACCATCTGCTTTGGATTGTGTGCACTTTCTGCGTATATCCAGAGACTGTATGGAGTAGCGAGAGTTCATCGGTTGACATATGAATGGACCAGTGCGTAACACTCAACATGACTGCCCTTTGATTAAAAAAAAAAAAAAAGCCAATTGCCTTGTTAGTAAAGGAGTACTGAGAAAAAGCTAGTCCTATCAAATTCTTAGACTGAGACATGCACAGATAAAGTACTGCTTTCTCTGCAAAGGTCCTAACTGGTTTTTCATTAAAGTGTGTAAAACTCACCCAACAGACCCACCATAATTTTTAGTTTTCCATTCATACCAAGAGCAGCAGCCAAACTGCAAAATGACTAACCTGTCAACTCAGTATGATGAAGATAATTCACAAGAGAGTTCAGCACTCTGCGTAATACGTAGTACATCTTTTGGTTCAGCTTAGATCCCGACCAAAGCTTATATATATATATATATATATATATATCTATATCTATAGATAGATATATATATATATATATAGATATATATATATATATATATATATATATATATATATATATATATATATATATATATATATATAGAGAGAGAGAGATATATATATATATATATATATATATATATATATATATATATATATATAGATATATAGGGTGTAGAGGCCATTCTATTTTGCTGTATGTAGTGCACATATGTAGGTATTAGGAAGCCATTTGGGATTCATCCTGCTCCCTGATCAGTTACCGTAGAAACAGTCGTAAAGCGGTTTGGTGTCGTCAACGCCTTTGTCTGGCATGTTATGGAGAAACGCAAATATGCAGTACCCGGTACAACCCAAAAGGAAAGACCTCAGATTTTACACACCATTTTTCAGATTTTAACAGTGATGTCAAATCCATGTTTGAAAAGTCAGACTGTTGAGCTGTAGGGTTTTTGGTTCACCCTCGCATTCAAGTAGATGCTCAGGGGTGCTGCCAAGATGGCCGCAGCTTGGACAGAATTTGTTAAAGTCAGAATTTGGTAGAAAAGTGGACCCAGTGCTTGTTGAAGAGTTTTGATGTCTACTATTGTAACTACCTGTACTTCCTAATGAAGATAAAATTCTGAGCACTCCAACTGGCAAGAAGTCCTTGAGGAAGTGCCAGTCTCATTCCCTTTCCACGCTGCTAGAACAATACACGCTGGCCATTGTTTCTTGCCAAAAGTGCACAGTTGTATAATCCATCGATCATATTATGTCCTTTCTTGGCCTGTAGTTGTCGGTTGAGCACAGGCCAGGCTATGTTTTGTAGATCTACCTCCATGGAAACGGTGTTTTAAAAGACGTATTTCACCAGACAACAATAACACAGTCACCAGCCTTGACCAGTAGGTGTTACTCGGCATGGGCTGATCCATGTTGGCTCTTATTTAGTTCACCATGACCTGCTTTGGCACTCTACAGGTGAAGTGTTACTTTGAAGGCAACTTGGCGTGAATGCCATCTAGCTGTGCATGGATACTGCCTTGAATGCAAGGTGTGGCTGCACAGCATGGAGAGTTGCTGCTTCCTGAATCACTGAAAGGACTGCATTGTCTTAAATGCAGTATTTCTGTGGCTGTGGATGGTTCTGAGAACCAATTCATAGCTTTCTTTAAGCAGCAGGGATGCACAGATCCCACATTTTCGAAAATGATTTCAATGCCAGTGCTCTGTACATGGATTTGATACCAGTCTGATGCTGCCATCATCTTAGTAATCGGTTGATTTTCTGCAAGTCTCTTTTGGTAAATTATGCAAAGTGTCAGGTGTGATAGAGGTATGCTTTAGGACAAGTCGTGTCCTGTGTTCCTGTGCAAGATCTGTCATGTCAGTCAATATAATGTGCTTGTGGCACAAAATATGTCAAATGTCAAAATGTCCCGATTCGGTGTTACAGGTGAGTATTGCTCCATTACCAGTACTCCAAATCGAATCCGTGCATTCTTAATTGAAAAAGAATTGCTATCTGAAGAATACAAATCAATGCAAAATTCAGTAATGACATTATTGTCTCCCAGAAGATAATTGAGTAGCTCTTCTGCACAATACTAAACAATCTGCCTTTCTTCAGTCTTCTCGGAGGTGTTTTTTTTTATATCTTGGCTCTGAAGGTTGTTGCATAAATGAATTCAGGATGGAGCTGTGAGCCTCTTTTCACCACTTTAAGTAGCATCTGTGCAACCAGGTTGGGTTCCTTCCCATGTTTAGATGGAGCTGTTTAGAGTTTCTGCAGATCACAGTGTGTGTGTGTTTGAGAGCATCTATCTGATTTGGGTTTGTGAACGTGTGTGTGGGTGAATTGGTAATTTGCATGGCTGGCTGGGTGCAGATGAAAGCCGTCCTCTACTCTGTGGAGCATGCCACTGCCTGTCCCAGTGTCTCCAGCTCATCTCTCCATCTCTCTGGCCGGCTGAGATGAGGAGAGCACGGAAAAACGGCCGCGTAGCCAGAAAGCAGTGACAGCTGAGTAGCTTTTGACATGGCACGACACCGCTTGTTATATTTGGAGGCTCTGGACTGGCCTCGCTAATGCTTACGTAACCATTTCTCAGCTCCCTACGAGTAGCAGAATGCCTGAAGCCTGCTGATATACTTACTTTTCTCTCGTTCTGGTTCTTCTGTGATAACAGTTTGCAGTAGCTTATTAGGCGTCAGACCGTGACAGGTTGTAATTGTCAGGATTAGGGATGTTCACTTCGCCTGTATTTTGAGTAGATAACTAGGTGGTCATATTGTCATGTCTTTACCTTATGTGAAACGTAATGTAAAGTACTTTTCGGCAGTGAAGTGCACCTCACTAGGATGGCCAGAGAGAATTTCCCCCTCACCTGATGTCAGTGTATTGTGACTTTCCTTAGGATATTTCACATGTGCAGTGTTTAGTCTGTTTGACTAGAGCCCAGGTGTGTTTTCCTACTCGGTGTGGTTCTTTAGGCAGGCAGACTAAAGCAACAAGTTTGAGAGCTTATGACTGAGGTCTCGGTCTGCTTCCGAGTGAACTGTGTTTGATTGCAGTGAGAGTGTGATTTGACTCTGAATTCATACAGCTGCAGGAAGCCAAAAATGGCATGTATTTTAGGTTGCAAGCAGTATTTTTATTTTTTTCCCCTGTAGATGCGAGCTGCCAAACTGAGCCATTAGACCTAAACTGAGCCAAAGTAAAGAGCTGTAATGCTGCATAGATGCCATGTGCTCTGGAGATTTGGATTAGGAGTGTAGGGATACATTCTGGATGTGAAGCACAAAATGCATTAAAGTAGTTCTTTGTAAAATTATCAAATCATTTATTTAGCGCTGGCTTCGTGGCAAAGATTTGTTTACCCTTTGTATGTCTGTGTATTTCTGTCCAATTAATTAAAGAGATTTATGAGTATGTTTTCAGCCCTGCACGCTCCTTAGTCGTTTAATAACGTACAGGGTGATACCAAACAAAACCAAGTAGCAAGCAGTCCAAAAGTCTTAATATTACTCTGATTCGGACTTGTCAAATGGAGTAATAGGTGAGAAGGCACCCTGACCTTTTTGGCTTAATGCCCCTTTGTATTCCTTGTTTAAAAAAATAAATAAAATACAGAATGTGTCCTAAAAGTAATATTACATCCAAGAATGTCCAAAATGCACATATTGGGCCTGTTTTTGAGGCTGAATCTCAGATTATTACACCCATTATGTTACACTCTAAGTGGTGAGTGTATATTGTATAGTAAATAAGAGAAGTTTGGGAAATGATTGCTGCAAGAAGATGAGGTTATGATAATGGATGTTAACGTGTATCCATAAGAAATGTAAAAACAAGCTAAGCACCAAAACCAGTACAGTGTGTCAAATGAAAAAAAAAAAGACACATTAAAGTTGCTGATGCTTGTTCTGTCTGAGGCCGTATGAAATTTTAGCTTTTTAAATACACAGTGTTTAAGTAATTAACATTGAAATGTAACTCAGTTTCAGCTGGAGTAGCTGGATTGGTAGTTGTCGGAGTGTGCACCTGAGCACCGTGTGTATATCTCGGGGCATGTTTGTGTATGGTGGTGGTTGTGGGGGTAGTTCAGTGTCAGTTTTCTGCCATTATTGTTGTGTGTGTAAATGTGGGTGGGAGGAGATCCTCCTGACTTTTGGGCAACAAAGCTGCACTGAAAATGAGAGGAGCACAACCATGAGAGGGGGTGTGGGGCGGAGGTGGTTATGAAAGGGCAGGAACACACTGCTCCGGATGGGCAAAAACACATGCTGTGTGCCGTCCTGTGCCTACACTTCCTTCATGTCCAGTCAAATAGAGATAGGGTCTGTGTGTTTTTTCCAGCATGTGCTATTTTCTGTGTACACATCACTGGCATCAACTATCTCCTACTTGAGCAACAGCACTGGTCAAAGATTGATTATAATGACAGTTTTTTTTTTGGGGGGGGGTTCTTCAGTTAGCCAGCCATTGACTACAATAGGCCTCATTTATCAAGCTGAATACTAATGGATTTATTTGTAAGTCATATGTATGAGTGTTTACACAAGAAATTTGGTATTGATGAAAATCCTGTAAAATCAGAATAGCTTTCGTATCCTTCCCGGGCTCCTGAGTGTGTGTAAGTTCACGCATAAGGACACTAACTAATGGAAACCCTGACCTGATCGACTTCAAATCTTATAAATAGCGTGGATTACTGCACTTAGGTACGGTCAAGTATAAATTGTTTATTTTTATTAGGTTTACAGCATTTTTATTATGTGTAGAGCAGAAACTCTTATCCAGAGCGACTTATAGAAGTGATTTGGAGTCTCTAACAGAAACACGTCCTCATGCTAGTTCACTAGGTCAGGGGCTAAGAATACCATCAAGAACATGTAGTGAAGACCAGTCGTTTTATATTGTTGGCACTAATTAAATAATATGAAAAATAAACAAAGCAAGCCAACACAAACCCATAAATTAAGACAAATAAAATTAATCATTCAGTTATGACAAAGGATATGGCACCATATAAATAGAGGACGGGCCGGTCTGTCTGTGCAGATCCGTAAGCTGTAAACAAATACCTTAGCTGACATAGGATTTAAGGCTCACTTATTATTATTAGTACATAAAAAATTTTCATTGGCATAGAAGTGAGTCAAAATTCAGTTCAATTCAATTTTATTTGTATAGTGCTTTTAACAATGGACATTGTCCCAAAGCAGCTTTACAGAAATAAATGGATTCAGAAAAAATATATTGTAAATATGTGAATTTATCCCTAATGAGCAAGCCAGAGGCGACAAATAACTTCCACTTCAGCCTTTCAGCCTTTACCCTGATCGTTCATTTCATGCTCCCAGCTCTCTGTGCACTTTACCTTTTATGGAATTGTGTGGGCGTCACTACATGCAAAGGAGCTGTGTTAGGAGCGCGCTTTGTGCTTTGCGGGTGATCAAATATACAAACATGAGTACGAAGAACATCAGCGTTTCCGAAACCTTTGTAAATCCGGCAGAAAGTGTTAGTTCGGTGTGGTTTAAGCAAACATTTGCATACAACTTTACTAAAAGATTGATAAATGATGCCGAATATTAGTGAGCTTATCTAATTAGGTCAGTGGTAGAGTTTTTAATTTGGTGCATTAATTCACAAGCTCCCTGTTTGTTTTAATTATGTGGTTGTGTATTATTCTGTTTCACATTGTTTTTTTTA
This sequence comes from Pangasianodon hypophthalmus, assembly GCF_027358585.1. Taxonomy (NCBI): domain Eukaryota; kingdom Metazoa; phylum Chordata; class Actinopteri; order Siluriformes; family Pangasiidae; genus Pangasianodon; species Pangasianodon hypophthalmus. The sequence goes on along the minus strand of NC_069721.1, from coordinate 21,812,911 downwards.
AATTTATTTTATTTTGTCTCATTTGTAGTTTTATTTGATTTTAAGTATAATGTGACATAGATTTTAGAAATTTAAATTATGCGTCCAGTTATTATGAGTAATGTCCACACTAATACACATGTAGTTGGAAATGCTACTTTTATATCAAAATATTTGCTGTCCATTTTGGCATTTTTCTGTCTTTCTCATGGTTTTTCCATCCGTGGTAAGATGATGCCTGTACTGATAAATTTTTTTTTTTTTTGCCGTTTGTTAAGTAGTTTGCAGCAGGCTGCTTGTATGTATGTTTATATACAGTACAACAGAAGCACAAGAATGACATGTTGCTATTGCAAATTGCTGCTTTCACCGTTCAGAGAAGGACGAATACACATGGCACAACAGTTGAATTAACTCATATTAACCCATATTTTGGATGTGTTGGATCACATGGTGTTCAAAAGTCAATTACAGGAAAATAGTTATCAGCAGTTTCAGATATCTCTGGTTTTCCTACACACTGCAATGTACAAAACAGCATTAAAAAAACCTTGGATGTTTACAGTCATTGAAAGCAGTAACAGACAAACCTGGTATATTTTAAGTCTGTATTAGTGTGTATGCTGCCAAAGGAGGAGGATGTTTTCCATTGATTTAAAATGCTAGAATGATTAAGTAATGGAAGGAATAAAGCATAATGGGGCATGCCGTTTTAGGAAAATAATCAATGTCAGGCTGGTGTGATGGAGATCTGATTGCTTTCTTATAACTGCATGTCCTGAAGTGTGTTATTCTTTTTGTCGCTTAAGCTATAACAGCTAAAAAGAGAAATAAGAATAAGACGAAAAAAAATGCAGCTTGTGTCGATACCGAGAAATTGGAAAGTGCAAACTCTGCTGTCCTGGAGACTTTCCTGCGATGGTGGTGTTACAAAATGCTGACAATGGAGACTCCTTCCGTAAATGTTAAATAAATGTCTCCATACATAACGCTTCACCATATCAAAGATTAGACACTTCGTGGTTAAATAATGGCTTATTTTTAAACTCTGCTTAAGATTATGTCTACAGTATGCCATACAAGAAAATTGATTTGTTAGTATAGAAACGCTGTATTAGAATGAGGGCTTTAAAATAATAAATAAATAAATAAATAAATAATAATGTGATTTGTCGTGCAGAAAGAGCTATTGTTGCAGTTTTAGTTTCATGAGTTTAGCAGTGCTGTGGTATAAAAAGATTTAGCAAAGTAATCACGAGTTCATCATTAGGTAAAATAATCATAGTTGTTGTTTTAATCATAACTAGACAGATCTTCTCAAAATAGTTTTCCCTGAATGCAGCTAATATGGTGAGGCAAACATCTGAAAGACGAGAGATTCATCAACATGCAGAGCTGAGTTTCAGCACTCCTGGCTCTGATATCTGGATCAGGTGTGTTAGGTTAGGATTTGGGTAGATCATGCACTGTGACTGAAAGCAGTTGCTGTATAGACTGTTGCTAGACTCCCTCCTATGCTACATCATTGCTTAACAGAGCTGCATTCTTAATATAGATGAGAATTTTGAATTTCAGCACGTTTATACCTATACTATAATAATAAATAAAAAAATTTATTTCTAATGGGCCTTCCTTACATTCAATGGGGAGATAAAATAACTAAAATCCGTTCACTCTAAGCTTGCTTCTGTTGTAACACAGCACTATCGAATCCTTGATTCTGATTGATCAGAAGATATTGATTAATTTTCTATAACAGCAGTTCTGGCAGTAGTGAAGCTGCAAATCATGTGCTTGTGGTAACATTATGAATTCTGTAGTAACTTGCACAAGAACTGGTATAGCGGATGCTTTTTGGAAGGAGTCTCCAGTGTCAGCGCTTTGCCATGGGAAAGGTTTGGTGGTTTCTCTTTAACATGATGAGCTGCCTTTTTTTTGTCTTATTAACTTCCAAAAAGAGAGAAAAAAAGCTGCTATAACATAAGTGATAACCAGAACTTGTTTTGCAGACGTTCTACATCATTAAGCAGAATTCTAAATGGGTTAAAAAAAGTTGTCGTTATTGGAAAATAATCAATTTTATGGTGGTAACTGTAACGCCGCTTTGTCTCAGGTCACATTACACCACCTTTATTTATTTATTTATTTTAATTTTTTTTTTTAATTTCTTACTCCTTACTCAATCAACAGGTATGTGACTTTTTTTATGTTATCGAACACGTTCTTGAATTCTTCACTAAGAGATTGTTGACTTGTAACAGAAGCGCTAAATCTGTAATACTGGTTCTTTGAGATGGAGGTGAGAATTTGTCAGTGTGTGACACCGCAGCTCAGATTGAACACCTCAGGAAATTGTAAATAACGAGTTATTTTAACTGTATGCTTCAGTATTGGAGCGTTGGGTATAACCTTTAGTATTTTTGTGCAGTGGATGTAGTTTTGCATTATATAGTCGCATACTGTAAATGTTTATGGATATAATCCAACATCTGCTCTTAGATTTCTGTTCTAAGTGAGTTTGGAGTAAATGGATTTTCTATTTTTTCTGTGCAGAGAAACGTGTCCAGAATATTTGTAGTAATCACACCTACATTACAGATGCTGTGGATAAGGATTAGGTCGAAAAGCTCTAGGGTATTCCTTTAATAGCTATATGACGTACACCATGAAACATCACACAAAATGGTGCTGCTGTTTCCTAAATTTCACTGTTAAAAGTCTGCACAGATATTCAAGGAATGTGAAGAATGTCTTAATGCGCTCAAGTCGCAGACTGAATTTACATGTCGTCTAGCTTTTTATGTCAGTGAAACCAAAACCAATAGTGTCAACAGAAAATGTACTGTTACTATGACCTCAAACCATGTTTTGAGTTTTAAAAATTGCTGTAAAGAGGAATGTCTCAGCTTTCTGATGATACTAATAATATTTGCACTCTAAATATTAGATGAGATATTCACATATTTATGGGTTTACTCTTTTCAAATGTTATTTGTTGAACTTTTATTCAGATAAAAGGCGACAGTGCTAACAGTGACACATTCTGAAACATGCAAATCTGCAGCTAAGGCTCTTATAGATGAGTGATGGTGAGAAAGAGAGAGCTACTATATCAACCCACATTTGTTCATTGAAGTTTTTTTTGTTGTTCAAAACACTGATGGAGAGATAAGGAAATGGAATGTAAAGCATCTGCAGTTAAACACACCATCCTGTGTTTTTTTTTTTTTTAATATCAAAATTTCTACAGAAAATATCAGTGAGGGAGGTGTGGCCTGTGTGCCTGTTGAACACAATGAAGGAGGTGTGACCTGTGTGTGTTATTTCTAGTGAAGCAGGCATGGCTTCATTGCTTGTGTTTGGCCTCTGTGCTATCAGTTCCAGTGAAGGAGGCGTGGCCTCTGTGCTATCAGTTCCAGTGAAGGAGGCGTGGCCTCTGTGCTATCAGTTCCAGTGAAGGAGGCACAGTGGAAATCACAACCCAGCATTTTAGCATTATCAAAGTTATCATGTATATTATTACCTAAAATATATATATAAAATAATCTAAACCTCAGTAAATCATGAGTAAATAATGTTGACTCTGAAAGACAAGTTTAATAAACATGTTTTGTATGAAGTTCAGGAAAAAAGCTGTAATAAATACCCCTAAACATTACTGTGCACATCTAATGAGTCTAATATTTGTATAGTTGGAATATGTTGATAAAGTACATATGTACTCTGAGGTCTCATTCATTCATTCATTTGTTCATTTAACAGAATTTAAAGCATTCCTGGCTGCAAAAAGTGAGATTATGTAGTTAAATTTCCCAAATATTGAAGGTCCTGTATGTTTGGTTAAAGCCTGCATTTCTCGTGTGTATGTGTGTGTCTGTGTGTATGTGTGTGTGTTTATAGTCCCAGCTCTAAATCTTCACATGTGCCTCTGTACCACATATACACACACACACACACACACACACACCCACACACACACACACACTGCTCCAGCCCAAGCCATCCCTGCACCCGCTGCTGTTATTCCTCTTCAGTGGAGTGGAAAGGATGAGTTTGGCAAGCAGCTATTTGATTTTTTGTGTGTGTGTGTGTAGAGCTGCCTTTATGGATCTCTATTGGCCCGCCCACCTGTCAATCACACCACGGGCCCTGCCTATGGCTGTAGCACTCGACACAGCCAGTGTAATGCTTTATAAGAGAGAATGCATCCATCGCAGTTAGCTCGTGTCCCCACCTTGCTCCTGTACAACACTCGCACTGACTTGATACTCTCGCGTGCACTCGCGCGCTCGCTCCCTCCCTCGCTTTCACTCAGCCAGGATCTGGAGCCGCGGGTGCCGTCCAACCGTAAGTGCTCTCGCCGTTCCAAAGCTGAATGATACAGCAGGGCATTTCTGAAGAGCGTCTCTCTCTCTCTCTTTTTTTTTTTTTTTTTTTCTTTTTTTTTTTTTCTTCTTTTTTCCCCTCCCCCTCGTCTTGTGCATGTTCACTCAGTTCATTTGTAGTTGTCGTTTTGGTGGCAACATCTTTGTTTGCATTGATTTTCAGTGTCCACGTCGCCATTTTAATGTTTCTTTCTTAACATTGTTTTTTTTTTTCCCCCCTCTTTCTTTTCTCTGTGTAGCTAAGAAGAAGCCGCCTGTGCCCAGGCTCCCTAAGGAGGCGTTTGAGCAGCAACCTGCAGCTGCTACGTAAGCACTTCCCTTGTTTCTTCTCTCCAGTCTTGTTCAGATTTGACCTGTCCCACCCAAACACCCCTTCATTTAAGTCTTAGCCTAGGGAACCTTGCAGTTATGAAGAAATAATTAAGGATGCATGCTGAAGTTGCTTCATTTTTTGAAGTGAGCTCTAGGATGTGATTAAGGATGACTAACCTCCTGAAATATGATTAAATCTGATTTCTTCATGACTCTCCAGACCCCCGAGAGACCTGGACTCAAAAGCCTGCGTTACCATCGGAGAGAAGGTAGGACTCCTCCTCCCCTCCCTTCTCTATCCTGTTATTCTGTCTTTCCATTTAAAAAAAACAAAAACAAAAACTCCAAATCTATTCTGTCATGACATATTATTTTTTTTTATTCTTCATCTCCTTATTCTTTGTCATTTTGCAAATTATTGTGGTTACTTATTTGTCTTTATTCAGGAGGTTAAAAAAATACAGCAGACAAAATTGTAAAATTTTCATCGTGATTAGCTGTTCTTTTGGTTTTCTTTTTTTTACTTTTCCTGTGCATAGTAATATAATAATAAACTGATCAAATAAATTAATGCAATTAAAAACACTGATTGAAGATAGAGTAGAATTATAGAACAAAATAATAAAATAGAACATTAATTAATAATAAAACTAAACTATATAGAGAACAGAATAATATATCTTAAAAGTGGAAAGAATAATAGGACCGAGTTATGAAATAAAGCATAATAGAAGGTGATATAGAAAAATAGAACAGAATATTAAAGTCTTTTAAAAACAGATACTGACATGTAATTAAATAATTTTTCTCTCTGATTAGGAAAAAAGTCTAAGTAAGGTCAGGGCACAGTAAATAAAATATACAGATTATATTGCTGGAACACAGAACGAGGTTACTGAGCAATAAACAATGTACTATAGCAAAATCTTTTAAAATAAATGACTAAAAAAAAAAAAATCTAGGCCGTATTCTAGCAATTACAGCTGCTATTATAAATATGTGCAAACAGGCCACAGTTCAAAGCCTTAACGAGTCATAGTGATTAAAATAGCGATAACGATGATGCAGTGATGATTACAGAGATGAGCTTTTTGTGAATGAACCTCGTCGTGTTTGCTGATGTCTTTTGCTTGACTGACTACATTTATTTACGTGGAAACGTAACGGATAATTGTAATCGGCTCAATAGCGATTAGGTGAATAGAGACCACGTTAAAACTGGACTATTTGATAACTAAGCAAAAAAAAAAACCCCCAGAAATCTACGAATGTGAATCTTTGAATGTGTGAAAATGTTTTATTTCCTTAGAAAGTCTAAATTTGTCTGAAATGACATTTTGTTTATTCAAGGCCATAAAATTTCTTAAAAGGTCTTGTATTCAAATGAACGTTGTCTTATTTTAGACATTTCATATTATTTTTTCATTTTAATTTGTTTTTATTGTTATTTTATTATTAATTTTATTGTTCTTTGTTTTATTTTACATTTTTTTTTTTTTTTTTTTTTTTTTTTAAATAATTCTTTAATTATTTGTTTTTGGTTTGTTTGATGCTTGCCTTTGGGGAAAGAACAAAAATTGCAAAACAAAAAAAAAACATTTTCACTGCATGCATGCGTTTTAATATTTTGAGTTTTGTCTTAAATTACATTAAATTAAATGTTTTTAAGAGTATCACATCTAGAGTATTACATTAGGCAGTGTGAAGACATCCTGTGAGGACACTGGACTTGATTCTTAATTTGCATTATCTTCATAAGAGTTTGACAATGATAACATTTGGTTATTTATTTATTTATTTATTTGATTGTGGTTTGTTCTCATGTGTGTAGATCAGCACAAAGTATTTTTGAGAATGTCATATCCTCTAAACTTGAATTCTTATCCTATGATGATTAACAAACACAGGATATGTGAGAACATATTTCATATCTTGCGTTATTGTATGTGCAGTGATGTAAGGTTCTGGCTCTGACAGACCTCTAATAAATGTTTGGCTCAATTAATCCCCCCCCCATCCCCATCCCCCATGAGTCCTGAAGAATGGCCCAGCGCACTTTATAGCTCAATTGAATCCTTCTGATTGCAGGCAGACAGGAATGTGCTTTATTGCCTCCTGAGCTGTAAAAATATTTATTTTAAACCCGTCAAGTAAGTGGAATTTTCCATTGGCAGAGGTGGTGACTTTTTTTTTTTTTTTTTTTTTTTGTCATGACAGTTTAGCACAAAGTTGCTTTAATGGTGGCTGTCTGATAAAGGCAGGTTGGATTTTATGAGGGGGACTGAAAGGGTCTCAGATTACTGAAGGCTGTGTTTTGTGGCCATCAGGTTCAAAGCTCTTTCTGGTGTTAACCAGTTAGAGCAAGTAGCAGCAGGCAGGAACAAGCATGAGCTCTTTCACCACCCACCACCGCTGGAGCCACTGCTGGAACAACCACACTTTTTCCCATCATTAATAATTTTTAAAAACCAGAATATCCTTTATCTATTTTCTGTCTCTTTCGTGGTGTCTTTTTATGCGTATCCTGGCTTCATTGAGTCACTGTGAATGAATGAATCACTTGGTGCTGAAGTACCTCTTTAATCCTTCGCGTGTGTGTGTGTGTGTGTGTGTGTGTGTGTGTGTGTGTGTGTGTGTGTGTGTGTGTGTAGAATTTCGAGGTGAAGGCAGATGATCTGGAGCCGATCGGAGAGCTGGGCAGGGGGGCGTATGGAGTGGTGGACAAGATGAAGCACGTGCCCAGTGGCATAATCATGGCTGTAAAGGTTAGAGATGCACTAATGTGGAATTTTTGAGCCTATAATTGATCAACAAGCAATATGTGACAGATTTTTATCACACTTTTACTGTGTTTAAAAAAAGCTTGCACTCTGATTCAATGTATTATTGTATAATATATACAATATGGTTATTTTGCTCAATATTGAGATCATGATTATGACAATTCATACAGTTTAGGACCAAGGTAGCTGGTTTTGTTGTACAGTTCAGATCAGAAATGATAGAAAATGGCCTTTTTCATGATTTAGAGCAGTTAAAATGTGGTTAATTGTGTAGCCCTTATCTTATTCATAATTTGATAACATTTGTTTTTTAATTGTTTTTCTCTTTGCTGCATTATTTCAGACGTCTGTCCATCAGTTGTACTACATAACAGTTTGAATTTTATGCATGTGTTTCTAGAGAATCCGGGCGACGGTGAACAGCCAGGAGCAGAAGCGGCTGCTGATGGATCTGGATATTTCAATGAGGACAGTGGACTGCTTTTTCACAGTCACTTTCTATGGAGCTCTGTTCAGAGAGGTAGCTAAAAACCTTCAAGTTAAACACAAACTATAAGAAATAGCAGACCTTCCAACTTCCGTGCGTTTCGAGAGAAAAAAAAGCAGGCTTCTTTTCGACATGAATCTGAATGACGGTTGCACAGATATTTTAAACTCTGATATCAACTGGCCCCTTGGGAGCCCCGCCCCCTTCCTTCCTTTCACAGTACTAATCTCTTGGCTGGTGCCCTTGCTTTGTCAAGGTAACTAGACAATGTTTTGGGTTCATTAATGTGATCTAAAATCTATTAATGTATGTTTGACTTGGCTAACATAGACAAGTATATAGTTAACATCAGTTGGCTACATTTATTAGGGATTCACCAAAATTTTGCCTGAAAATGGTTAAAATTAGCAGAAAAACAGCTGAAATTTTTGACTAGAAAAAAGTAATGATGGTAATGAATTTTTTTTTTTTTAATATTTCCTTTTTTTCTAGTCAAAAATTTCAACCTATATACAGTAATGAAAATTAGAAAGTGTTTGAAAACACGCTTAGAGTCTCACACTAATTAATGGGCTCACAGTAACAGTTTAACAGTAACTTAGTCTTATAGTAACTTACTGTCTTACATTAACTTATGATCTCACAGTAACTTAGATTTACAGTCATGTAGTCTTACCAGTTTCGCAGTGTCTTTAGGGTCTCGCAGTGTCTTTAGGGTCTCGCAGTGTCTTTAGGGTCTCGCAGTGTCTTTAGGGTCTCGCAGTGTCTTTAGGGTCTCGCAGTGTCTTTAGGGTCTCGCAGTGTCTTATAGTTTAACAGTAACTTAGTTCTCACATACAAAGATGTAGTCTTTTGATTTTATTTAATTCATTTGCATATAATGGGTAATACTATAATCACACTCAGTTTTAGTGTATGTGAGGGGTACTGCTGAAAGTGCAGAACAACATTTCACTTTTTCCCCAAACTTGACCTGGTATAGTTTTCACAGAAATGGTGCAGTTATGAATAGTAAATACTCGATACCTGAACCATCTGGTATGCGATGATGGGGAAATCCATAAACGGGAATCAGTTTCACAGGTTCTGTGAGTTTCAGTTATGGTTTGTGTATTAAAGATTTCCTCCTTTTAACAAGTTTCTGAATTCGAAAGCTGCTTTTAAGCAATTCTATTTGTTCCAAAAATGACATTTTTACATAGAACTGCAGGATAGCTTGGTGTTATAGACCAGAGAAATAAAACTGCAAGCATAGTTGATATTATTCTTTCTTTATTTAAATCTTTTTTTTTTTTAAATTAAATTCTTTGGGTACTGTTCCATGAAATCATTGCAAAAATGATAGCAAGTGATATCATAACTTGATATTCGAGATACTTATCCAGTATTTCTCTCAGAGTTTAAAGTAAAATAAAGACAAAATTATTAAGCCCGTTTGTTTTGTAATTTTTATAAATTCCAAGCGTCTTGTTTTATTGGTAGATCATCTTGAATATTTCATGCCTTTGTCTTATATAATAATATAAGATAATAATAAAAATAATTTGCCAAGACAGTTTTAAGAATGAAATTAGACTATATGGAAAATATTTTCACTTTATATGATAAAATTTTTTTTGCAGGCTCACTCAAAAAAAAAAAAAAAAAAAAAAAGAAAAAGATACCAGATGAAAATCTTCTCCCATTTTCAAAAGAAAACAAAAAAAGAAACAGACAAATGTAGTATAATGTAGTAATATGATATAGCGTAATTAATGTTGCCAATTTTTACAAAAACTTATACTTTAGAAAATTAGAAATGTTGTGTAAATGAACAATAAATACAACAGTAATATAATAATAATAAAACACTGAGCCTAAAATATTTGTTTTACAGTTCATGGAATATTTCATGAGTCATGATTTTCTCTTTTTTTTGTTTTGTTTTAGAATCAGGGAAAAAAGGTTACAAAATGTTACGACACAGTATAAAAAAAAAAAAAAGGAATATATATCCACTTTTTGAATGTAAAAATAAGTGTAAAATGTCAATATCTTTCAAGAATCTCGTCTTACGATATGCTTACCTTGGCACTTTTGCCTCCTTCACCTGATTGGATGAATTCCGTGTTGCCAGGGCGATGTGTGGATCTGTATGGAGCTAATGGACACCTCACTGGATAAGTTTTACAAGCAGGTCCACGAGAAGGGTATGACCATCCCTGAGGACATCCTGGGCAAGACAGCCGTCTCGGTGAGTGTTGGGCACAATAAGTGACTCAATATTATATTATTATATTAGTCACACTACATATACACTGTTCCTGTCTTCATTTTAGCCCCAAAACCACCTTCAGCATGCTTTTTTTTTTTTTTTTTTTTTTTTTTTTTTTTTTTTAAATAAGATGTAGCATTTTTATTGAGGAGTGATTTATATAAGTAGTTCATGAACTAAAGCTAGTTAGAAAGTTATCTGTTGGGTTACATTATGTTACTTAGCCGTATGCCCTTTGTTAGTCATGTTATTAAGTTTTTGTCTAGGACTTCCCCTCACGATTTGCTCACTTTTGGGCACTGGATAAGGAGTTTCACGATTTTAAAAAATAAATGTGCTTTTTCCCAGTAGTAAGCACATACGTGCATGAAGAGATTTCAGCAGTAATTTGCATACTGTTTTGTTACATGCGGCTGTGGCGGCCCAGCGGGTAGGCCTCCCGATTACTGATCGGAGGATTACTAGTTTGAATCTTGGTATTACCAAGCGCCACTTTTGGGCAAGTCCCATTACCTTCAGCTCAACTGTAAATCGCTTTGGATGAAAGCGTCTCTAGGCAGACTTTATTCAAAATCAAATGCTAATTGGAAAACGATCGTTCAAACGTATTTGCAATTGGATTTCCCTTATAAGCATGTAAGCATCATAATTTGAGACATTATCCAGATTCACTTGCAAAACATGTATTTGCACTTTCTGGCACAGCATGTTTTATTTCCCAAGTCTGTGCTTCAGTCTCGCAATGACTGCTATTACTTTCTTCTTAATATTGCAGAATCAAAACATTCCTCTAATTTGCGTTCTCATTAAACAGGACAGTAGTGACTGAGATGACAGCTGCTGATCTATGAACAAAAATTAAACTGTTCATCAAAACCGTTTTTAACAAACGTTCACTGTTAGTAGAACATTTTGTTAGATTTGTAAATGTGTTGTTCAGCCCGAACAGAAGTTCTGTCTGCAGTTAAAGGAATTATGGAATCGCTTTATGAGATATGGGACTCGAAAGAATGCCTGCAATGCAACTTGATATCAGCACATCAGCAGAACGCTGTCTGTTTAGGCAGCCTCCGTCCAAAGTGTCAAGTTGCAGTCATATTTTGACACGCCTGCCATAACATGTTCATGTTGAATATTATATAACTTACTGTTGTATTGTTGGCACAGATATGCCACAGTACTCTAACCTGACTTTAAGGCAGCTCTAATGGTAAAGCAGCATTCGTGAGTAAAAGATCCTCAATTTTAAATAAACCAGTGAAAGCAAAGTATTAAAGTAAAGTGACGGCTAATAAATTGTTGGAATTGTTGTGAAAGAAATGAGAAATAGTTAACAATAGCAAAACCGTAAATACAAAAATAAACAATGTAAAAATTGTATAAAAACTTCTATTTAAAATATAGGTTAAGTTACATGTTAACCATTAATCTTGAATGTAAGATTCCCACAAAAACGTGGATGGCTGCAATATCATTTATTCTTTAATTCATTCATCCTGAGTGATACAATTAATAAAAATCAAAATAATCTCAATATGCGATTTATTTATTTATTTTGAAATCTTTATATCACAGATGCGTCTTTTGTGTAGAGGAACATCATGAAAGTTCATGTTTAGACATCAAGGGCCACTCTTGTACATTAACCTTTTAGAATAAACAAACTTGGGATGTTATGTGCCCTTTTAGTCATCAGTTTACTTTGAAATCTGATGTTCTGTTTATTTAAAAAAGACTCCCAATAAGTGTTCACTTTTATGCATTACATAACCTTATGTATCAGTAAGTGAGAATAAAAAACAGCTTGTCTGGAGCGCTCAGATGACAGAACGGAGACGGCTGTGTTGGGTAATAAGAGAAGACTGTAGCAGAGACAGACAGGAAGACAGTTTGGCCACGTCCCAAATTGCTGTTACTGAATTTCCCTTTCTGTACATGTAGGGATAAGGGCTGGGCAGTTTGATAGTAGTGTGATAAATGATGGCACAATACGTCGGAGGTCTTATGGTGATCTTATACAATAAAAAAAAGTAATTACAAACTGATTGGAAGCATTGGATAGTGGTGATAAAATGTCTTACTGAAACTAGAATTGTTTAATTTTTCCTCATTATAACTGCATAATCTTTTTTCTTTTTTTTTTTTTTTTTGTGGAAGATATTAAATAAAACCATCATTAATTTCACACTTCCTACATGAAATACTGTATATTGTGTATCATAGAAGTGTGTTTATGTATCATGTTATTTTTTTATGACGCACAGCCAGGGTTTTGTGTAGGTTTTCAGAGAGCGTAAGTGCTGTCAGGGTTCCGGGGGTGGTGATGGCTGGGTGATTTTGAAATTTTTTGAATGAAATTTTTTTTCCATGTTGTTTTTTCAGCTATTATCTTTACCATATTTGTGAAAGAAAGCTGGCAACAGAACAGTTATTGTACTTGTAGGCAAAAGTCTGTTAATTTCATAAAAATAATAATGAGATTTAAAGAAAATATATGCGGATTACCTTAACTTGTACACGTAGGAAGAATAAACATGTTGAAATACATATGTAATTATTTTTAAAATGCAACCAAAGGACATAAAGGAGGCAGACGGAGAATTTCCTGATTTATTTCAACATATTTTTTAAAATAATAGTGTGTGTATATATATATGTGTGTGTGTGTGTGTGTGTGTGTGTGTGTGTGTGTGTGTGTGTGTGTGTGTGTGTGTGTATATATATATGTATATATATGTATATATATATATATATATTTAGTTATATCTTTTCTCTATCTGCTATTATTGTTAACATCCACAAGAATTACTCACTAACAAAAGAAAGTTTATACTGCAAAAGTTTATAATTCTTTGTTTGACGCTTACCTTATCGATGGTTTTCCACTTGCTTATCCGAGTCGATGGTTGTGTTGACTGTACAGGGAAATATCCAGTCAGCTGTTTGATTAGCTTAGCGATGAGCATCTGTCACACACCAATCACACAAACGTTCGTCCAAACACTGATTAGCAGGTTATTCTTGTTGTCAGCTTATCTTTCTGTCTGATGTCAAGTAACCACTGAGGTTTTTTTGTTTTGTTTTGTTTTGTTTTTTTGGGTCAGTGAATACAACTCTCACCGCTGTTTTTACATTCATTGTGATATGTCGACTAAATGCCTTTTTGCGTTCATTCGGCTTAAGGCACGTCGCAAAAACACTTAGTCTCTGCACCTAAGCCGTTCTACGTTAGGGAGAACACTGCACACCCCGAATACAGATTATATTTGTGTGTGTGTATGTGTGTATGTATGTTTGGCAGAGATGACGCTGTAGAAATAAGATATTTCCTGCTTTCTTGTGCAAATGACAAATGGGCTTCCTCTGTTTCAATTCCTCACTCCTGCAAACAGCCGTGTCCATTAGACACAATTACTGCCCTCCACATTCAGGAAATTAATGTATCTGTTGCACTGAATCTTGTTTCCTGTTGCAGATTGTGAAAGCTCTGGAACACCTGCACAGCAAACTGTCAGTGATCCACCGAGGTGAGAGACGACAGCCCCCCAACACACACGCATACACACACACACACACACACACACACACACACACACACCTAAAATCCAGCTCTGAAATTCAGTTAGATGTCTCTAGTTTCCTGCTATGTCCATATTCTCCATCACTGCCACAGCTTTTCATAATATCCGTTACATAGAAGTCTTTTTCTTTCTTTCCTTTTTTTTATGCGCTCTCTCTTATTTGCAGCCTGGGTGTTCTATGATTTGCTTTGGTTTGCTTATTGTTTCTCATTAAAGGTTTGTGTTTCCTCTACAGGGCCATGGAGGTACATTTTTATTAGACAAAATATAATATTGAATCCTAATGTCCACACTTATGGACAATCCCTTCACGCTGGTTTTTTTTTTAGGGAAATATATGATGCAAAACACTTATTAAAATTCGGCATGAACTGCTGACTAGAGTGTTTGCCATATCTTAAACAAAATTTCTACACAAAATCCTTAATGAAATAAAATTATATAAAAACTTTATTTTTCTGCTGTGCTTTTTTTAAAAATTTTATTTTATTTTATTATTTTTTTTAAAGGAATTGGAGTCTAGATTTTTTTTAAAGTTATCATGAATATTGCTATGTGTATTTTTGTCATCAACATTAGATATTTTAGACCTAAAAGTTTTTGTTTATAATCACATTGGAAGGGTTTTTTTTCCCTCCTTAAAAATTCAGATATAATGTTTTCGCATTCCTACACTTGGACAATCTGTTTGTTTTAATAATAATTTAATAATGTGCCAGTACCCATAGTTTAATGTCAGTAACAATTTCTGATGTTTTCACACACACATATAATGAACCAATATGCACAGTTTAAATTCAGTAACAGGCCTGACATGTTCATTGGAATGATAAAAATATCAATTTAAAAAAAAAAAAAAACACAAGGAAAACAAATGTGTGTAAAATGACAAAAATTCACATTATGTTTCTGTATTAATACAGTGTCAGACACTGAATGCCACCTGCAATTGCTCCAAATCGTGCATTTATAGAGCTGTTTTTAGAGCAGTTTTATATTTTAGAGCCAATATCTATAATTTAGAGTTGACAGAGATTTATAACGTTTCTATTACACACCCATGGACCCAGTGTAGCTATTTCTTTTGTTCAAGATCAAATATTTCATAAAATGTAGGCCTAATTATGCTATTTAAAGTAAAAACTGTGCGTCCATTAATCTTCACCTGCAATGTAAATAATGTTCTGCAGGGATTAACACACTTTTTTCCTATCATATGCCTCATTCTCTGTTGTGTCTATTATCTCATATCACTGCAAATGGCACAAATCAGACTGGGTAGATTTTAACTGATTTTAAATATAAGTATTTCTCTATATTGGCCTTTGCAGTACAGATATCTAAGTGACGTGCAATACGCAGACCTGCTAACCTTTACACTTTGTATATAGAAACTGCATTTTAGCATCGCTCAAAAAAAAAAAAAAAAAAAAAAGTCATCTTTTTCTCCCATCCAATAAAAGTGGTAGATGAGCCAATCGACAAGTGAATCTGGAATGATTGATAGTTGCGTAGGTGTTTTGAAATCTGATATTAACTGACACTCCATGAAAGTCCCGCCCCACTTCCTCCCGTCCCGCCCCACTTCCTCCCATCCCACCTCCCTCTCGATTTTCCCACTTGAAAGATGCGCTGATGCGTGCTTGCTTTCTGTCACAGTAAATGGAGCATGTCGTGAGTTCATTCATGTGAAATAAAATCGATCAGTTGGCTAACCTTAGACAAATACAGTCGGGTCCATAAGTATTTGGACAGTACCAATTTTCATAAGTCTGCCTCTGAACACCACAATGGATTTGAAATGAAGCAATCAAGATGTGATTGAAGTGTAGACTTTCAGCTTTAATTTAAGTGGTTTAACAAAAATATGGCATTAACCGTTTACGAATTACAGCCATTTTTTTTTTAAAAAAAAAAAAAAAACAGTGTCCCTTCATTCTCACAGGCTCAAAAGTAATTGGACAGCCTAACATAATTATAAATGTAAGGATTATTTTTAATACTTGGATGCAAATCCTTTGCAGTCAATAACTGCCTGAAATCTGGAACTCATTGCCATCACCAAATGCTGAGTTTGCTCCCTTGAGATGCTTTGCCAGGCCTTTACTCTATCCACCTTTAAAATTAAAGTCAGTTCTGCCTTTAATTTTGTCTTCAGTAAGTGAAAAGCAAGATCAACTGGGTTAATGCAATATTTTTTGTTAAACCCCTTTAATAAAAGCTGAAAGTCTTCATTCACATCTTGATTGCTTCATTTCAAATCCATTGTGGTGGTATACTGAGGCATTTATGAAAATTGTGTCACTGTCCAAATACTTATGGACCCGACTGTATGTAATTAACATCAGGTAATTATATTTATTAAGGACGCCGCAGAAAAAAATTGTCCAAAAAGGTGTTTAGTTAGGTGTACAATGATGTAAAATCTAAAACTTGATAAATAATTTTAATGGGAATAATAATTAGAAAGTGATTAAAACTGCTGCTTGCAGTGCAGTAAAGCAGGTCAAGGTGTAAACTGGAGTGTGTATGGAGTTTTACAGTAACCGCCAGGCAGACACAGCTTCCCCCTGAAACTCCCGGTTGTTACCGTAAAACCCCATATATACATGCAGTACATTTTCTACCTCAGACAAGTGATTTGTGAAAAAGAAAAGTTTTTACACCCGACCCAGACAGTTCCTATTGAGGCATTGTTCCTATTGAGGGGTGACCCAAATCTAAATATCAATCAAATGCAAACTAAAATATATTTTTTGTCTTACAGGCTGGTCTTTAGATCTGATACGTTATGGGTTTAATTTAATATATCGTAAGCCGTATTGCAGTTATAATGTGTGTGGTTTAAATGCAGTTTAATAGTATGGTCTGTATTATGTAACTCTAGAAGGAGCGTCCTGCCCCCTAAGCAATGTATGTTGTCGGTCACTGCAGACATTTTTTTTTTTTTTTTTAAGTTACTGTAATGCATGGATACATACATTATAGTCAAAGATGACAGTCGTTTCAAGCAACTCAGTGTTTTATCGTCGCTATTCTTGACATGGCGATTCTACCCTTCCTGTTTCTGCAAAAAGAAGAAAGAAATGCATGCACGCTGTTTTGCATACATGTTTTTTTAATTTATTTTTTTAACAGGCCACTTGCATATGCTAATCTTCTCTAAAGTCAGATCTGATGTGATAAACATTTTGAAGCACCATGGCAACTTGGAAACATGTAGAGCTCTGTGACATGTCTTGGGGCAGCTTGGGTTTTGTAGAAACTTGAATAAAGCTTCATTTATTATAAAAATATATCTAATTTTTTAAAAAATCCTAATTGAATCTTTTAACTCCAGGTGGTTCTTGTGACACGCAGCACCTGACACGTCATCTCCAAAGAAGGGAACATTGTGTTTATCAAAAAAAAAGGAGTATTAATGAAGTGTTCAGTCGTGTTTGTATAATAACTCTGATAGGAAAATGTGCTCAAGGGTTTATTTTAATGTCACATTCCTACATGAATGCCATTTTCTCTTTATCCAAGTTTAGAATTTCTGTGTCTTTCTCCCTCGCTCTTTTCGGTGTGTTTAGACGTGAAACCCTCCAACGTGCTGATAAACATGCAGGGTCAGGTGAAGATGTGTGACTTTGGGATCAGCGGCTACCTGGTGGACTCAGTGGCCAAAACCATGGACGCCGGCTGCAAACCCTACATGGCGGTAAGTCTGGGAATTTCCTGGTAAAGGAATAGTTTGTAATGTGTTTGCTAGAGTTGGATAATATGAACTGACTTGGAAGCTTCTGTTGCCCAATTATGCAAATCATCACAGGCAGGATGGTGGTGTGGTTGAAAACACTTTGGGGACTGTGGTTACGTGTGTGATCTGTCATGTCAGCATCATGCATGTTCATAGCAAAGCAAAAAAAAAAAAGCATCATTTGGGTCAGAAATTTGATCTTATGCCAATGAAAAATCACCTTGATACAAATTTTTTCTTTCTTTCTTTTAGCGTTTAGGTTGTCATCAAGGCCTCAGAGGGTTTTTATTTACTTTGTTTATTTATATATATTTACATTACCAAGTAACTGGTCATTTTTTTTAATCTTTAATTTGATCTTCTTTATACCAATAATTTAACTCTTCTCCTCTTTTCCACTTTATTTATTTTGTAAATTTTGAATATAATTTTTTTTTTTTTAAACTAACATGGCTCTAACATATTGCTGCTTTTTTTAAGCAAATCCTGATCAAAACTAAATATCATGATACATTATGTAGCTAATTAATATACAAAGTATTGTGATATAACTTTGACACTCTTAGTTTCTCTGATTATGTATATTTGACCATTTTGGAGATTGAGTGAATCTGGCTAGTTTCTGTTTGCGTCTGTTGACACATTTCTGGCCCAGAAATTCGCTCCACCCTCAGCCAGAACAGATCTGTTCAGCTCTGGCTCCTTTTTCCACTGACAGAAAATGCAGAAGACTTTTATAGTTGTGACAGAGAGGGTGAGGTTGGTTTCGGGGAAGAGGAAAGCTTGTGAATGTTTTCAGTGTTTGCATGACAGACGACAGAGTTCTAAAAATGACAAACTGCTCCTTTAATGAGTTGACGGTAAAGACTGCCTACATGAAGTAACACTGAATAGAAGCTTCATACAGGAGGTTTGTGTGTGCGTGCGTGTGTGTGTGTGTGTGTGTGTGTGTGTGTGTGTGTGTGTGTGTGTGTGTGTATGCTTGACAGCTTTGTGAATGAAAAGGGAAGCTCTTTGTAGTGTGAGGAAGAGATTTGTTCATGCTGAAGTGACATCATCTACTTCCTCCTCTAATCTGTCTTTCCCTCTGTCTCTCTGCTTCTCTCTGTCTGTCTATCTATCTTTGCTTCTTTCTTCTCTCTCTATTTATCTGCTTCTTTCTTTCTCCCTATCTATCTATTTATCTGCTTCTTTCTCTCTCTCTCTCTCTCTCTCTCTCTCTATCTATCTATCTATCTATCTATCTATTTATCTGCTTCTTTCTCTCTCTCTCTCTCTCTCTCTCTCTCTCTCTCTCTATCTATCTATCTATCTATCTATCTATCTATTTATCTGCTTCTTTCTTTGCTTCTCTCTCTCTCTCTGTCTCTCTCTCTCTCTGCCTCTATATATCTATCTATTTGTCTGGTTCTTTCTTTGCTTCTTTCTTTCTCTTTCTCTCTCTATTTATCTATCTATTTATCTGCTTCTTTCTTTCCCTCTCTCCCTCTCTGTCTCTCTATCTCTCTATCTGTGTCTGACAGCCGGAGCGGATAAACCCAGAGACCAATCAGAAGGGCTACAATGTCAAGTCTGATATCTGGAGTTTAGGAATCACCATGGTGGGTCTGAACTTCTACCCCTTTATTTATTTATTTATTTATTTATTTATTTTTTATTTAATAAAGTTAGAAATAAAACCATTCCTAAGAGAGGGAGAGAGGGAGAAAAGAGAAAAAAAAGCGATGAGAAAATAAATACTGTGTACATATGAATGAGCTCAAGGTCCCTTCCAGTGTAATTACATCAAAACACATGAGCACAAACTTCTATGAAAGATGGAAGAATTCTGTTTTATATATTTAACATCATATGGTGTTGATGTTTTTAATAACATGAACTTTTAGGGAAGGAGTCTCCAGTTTCAGCACTTCGTCACAGTCGGAAGTAAAGCTGGAACTATAAGATTTTAAGACTGGTGTTCTAAGAGAGCTGAATTGAATGAATTTGAATTAAATTAAATGAATTTTTATAGCTGCTAAAACATAAGTGATAGCAGGAATTTCACGCACGGTCCGCAACATTAAATTTAACCATAAATAGATAAAAATTGTGGTGTGTTTAATAAATAACAGTTTGTAGTTGTTGGCAAATTGCTGAGGTATAAGAGGAATAAAACTCTTTGGTACGTACCGTTGCAGGAAAATAATCTTTAGGATGGTGAATGTAACCCACTTCGCATCAGGCCACAACACACCACCCCGTCGCTGATTATTTTCCTAGGATGCATGAAGATGAATAATGTGGATTGGTGCTGTTGTGTAGTTGTTGGTGTTGATAGTCGGTTGTGGTGTTGTGTTCAGATCGAGCTGGCCATCCTTCGTTTCCCATACGACTCATGGGGGACGCCGTTCCAACAGCTGAAGCAGGTGGTGGAGGAGCCGTCCCCTCAGCTCCCCGCTGACCGCTTCTCCCCCGAGTTTGTGGACTTCACGACACAGTGGTGAGTTTTATTTACACACACACACACACACACACACACACACACACACACACACACACACACACATTATTCAATCATTAAAACTCCTTTTCGAATAGATTCATGAGGGAACTTTAAATAATGTTTGTGATACTGGACATCGTTCAGGATTCTCCGCTTGATGTGTGCATTTTTTTTTTTCATTTTGTTAACAGATCTGCAATATAATAAACATGGATTTTTTTTTTTTTTTTTTTTTTTTTTTTTTAATAATCAGACAAGTTTTTAAGTTTTACTATACATTAATAAATATAGGTGTTATTTACCTTAACATTACTTGTGTATTATTGTTAGAATTTTAGCTAGGGAGAGTTAAAATTTTGTAATTAACCATTAATATTGCAAAATGCTTAATAAAATTTTGTTCAGTGTTAAATATAATTTATTTTTATAAATAAAATAGTTTTATTAAAACAGAAAATATAATTGAATGTGTTGCTGGCTGTTAGTGAGCAAACTTATAAATCGTGATACATATTGCGTGCCATAGAAATGCTTCTGAGAATCGTGATATGAATATTGAAATATGAAATATTCCAATACTGGAGCAGTACAATATAAAAAAAACTATTATTTATCCTTTCCTGAAGGTTTTAAATAGTTCTGTATGTTAAGACATGACCACGTTTTCTACTCTGTAAAAATGGGGTAGTTTCTGTATTGATGACTTCATATTTAGAGCATCCTTCACAAACACGTTTGACTAAAGGATTCATAAAATCATAAAGGATTCAAAAAAAAAAAAAAAACTACTAACCTTCTACTTCCATTGTAAGAGATTTCAATCCTTTTCTCATAACAGAGAAATTAAAATTTATTCTAATATATAGCTGTAGACTGATCTTTATACATTGGTACATATATTGCATGCAGAAGGAAATTAAGATGTTTTAATTCAGTTTTGTTTCTTCCTTTCGTTTGCTTTAGCTTAAAGAAGAATTCCAAAGAGCGGCCAAACTACACAGAACTCATGGTGAGTTTTCCCACCTGCACTTTCTGACCGTGACCACTAGATGTCAGCGTCATATCACTTAACAGCGGTCAATTTGTCATTGGCATCAGACACTGCAGTGACTGGTACAACAGCAGGGGAAGAAAAAAAAAAAACTCGTCTCTCCTCAACTTTTTTGGTATCACTTACTGATTTTTTTTTTTCTTTCTTTTATCACTTTCTCTGTGCAGCAACACCCCTTTTTCACCTACCACGACTCCAAAGAGACGGACGTGGCCAGCTTCGTCAAGATCATCCTGGGCGACTGAGCGCCTCTTCTCGGCGAAGGCGGGGCAAAGCGGGACTAATTCCACAGAAAAAAAGAAAAGAAAAAAAAAACAACCACCCAATTGCAAGACTGACACCTGTAAGCCACGCCCACCTCAGGCAGCAGTGCAGGGGGCTCATGAGAAAGAAAGTGAGAGAGAGAGAGAGAGGGAGGCCAGGGGAGTGGGCGGAGACTGATTCTAAGGGGGCAGGGCATTTCCTAGGAACACACAGATGACAGGCAGGGGACAGGGTTCTGCGTGTGTGTGTGAGAGTGTGCGCGAGTGTGTGTGTTTGTGCACGTGTTAATTAAAGGAGGGTGTTAAAGAGTCCCGATCTGATTATTTTTTTCTCCCATATGAAAACAATTAAGATGCCAGTTTACTTTACATCATTATAACATCAACACACAAATAAAGAAGAGCGATATAGATATATTTATGTTATATAAATGTGTGCTATTAATATGTGTGATAAATATATTGTGGGATTCATATCACGGTTGTTTGAGATGCTTAAAATTGCTTCATGCTTTGGAAAAGTTGAGCCTTTAAGAGCTGACCTCAGGTCAGTTTTTAAATGTGCAGCGAGTATGCAAGGTCAATAGTTAATCCCACAAAACTGATCCGAGTCGGCGGGAATCATGGATTATTTTACGAAACACCTTTTTCAGTGAGTCAGTCCTACGTTTTTGCACTCTCCCGCCTCCTAACACACCTGTACCAGGTGATCATGTGATCTGCGTTCTCAATGAATTGAATCAGGATCTGGGACAGAGCAAAAATGTGACGCATCTTTGGGGGGGAAAAGCTTGCTTAAGTTATCTGGCTCACTGAGAAATCCAGCAGGACCCTTCATGGAGTGTGTGTGTGTGTGTGTGTGTGTGTGTGTGTGTGTGTCTGTATTAAGGTTATCTGGGGAATTGGTATCTTTTTGGTCTGTTGCTTCATCTAGTCCTCTGTTCTGAGCCAATCAAGAGAGTTCTCGCTCTGTGTTCAACTGCAATTCAACTGGAAATTATTACTATTATTGTCATAATGATTATCATTATTATTACAATATCCCCACATTATGAGAACATGCGTATTAACCCGTCTTGAGGTGTTTTGCAGTTTCTGTATTTATTGTAACTGCTGTTTTTTTTCTCATTGAAAACTTGACATTTTTTTTTTCTTTTTAATTTTAAGGTGTGCGTGCGAATGTAGCTTTTGTGAGTTTGTGGGAGAGAGCGTGTGAGTGTGTGTGTGCGCGCATGTGCGCGTGCGTGAGAGAGAGTGTGTGTGTCTGTGTGAATATTGTATTACAGTTTGGACACACGTAGCTGACACTTCTCTGAAAGTCTCACCGTGACTCAGAAGCCTGATTTGTGCCTCTTTATAGAAAAAAAAAGATCTACAATACATTAAACAGAAAAATGACAAAAACCCACGCTGCTTTGTGTGATGCATGCTTTGCTACAGGATTTAGATGGACGTCTCGGGAATCCTTTTACTGTCCGATTTAACTATAAACACTTTGCTTTTTTTCTGATGCGTCTTTTTTGTATCACTCTGATCAAGTGAACTGTGCAGTCTGCATCCTGCTTTCAGGGTGCTTTCACTCGGTTTAAATCGAACTCTGGTGTGTTTTCCCTCTCGGTGTGATTCATTTGTCCAGTTGAGAACACAGCTAATGGTCCAAGAGCGTCTGATTGAGATGGTCTTGGTTTGTTCCAAGTGACCTCTAGTGCGGTTTGGTTGCAGTGAGAAAGCGATTCGACTCTGAATCGACTCACTTGCAGGAAGGGATTCAAACATGCCATGTATTTTGGGTTGCAGCTTTTTTTTTTTTTTTTTTTTTTTTTTTTTCTTTTTCCCTTCTTCTTCTTCTCCTCCTTCTTCTCTCTCTCTCCCTGTAGATGTAAGTGAGCTGTAATGCTACAGATATGCCATGTGTTCTGGATATTTGGACCACTGAACAAAAAAGGAAATAAACAGTGTTTTAAACTAGTTATTTATATAATTACCTAATCACTTATTAAGCGCCAGCTCTGTGTTCTCCATGCTCGGGTGATTTTTGTGATTTCTACGTGCACCTGCAAAAGATTTGTTTACCTTTTTCTGTCTGCGTCTTTCTGACCAGTGAATGAGTTTACGAGTGTGTTTTCAGTCCTACATGTCCCTCGGGCAACTTATTTTTTTTTGCTTTTCGGTTCATTTTTTAATCATGTGCAGTGTGAAACCAAAGAGCAAATGAACCAACTGCATCAATTTCTGATTCATAATAGATGTGAAAGATGTAAAAGATGTGTAATAGATGTGAAAACAGCTTTAGTTTATATTTCAATTTAAAGTAACTGACCTGCATAAAATGTATTCGACATGGATAATACTTTAATAAGGTTATAATGCACAACACTGCATGTGTAAATATTTAGGACTGGTTGTGTTCTGTATCTTACACCTCTTCTTAATATAGCTTCTTCACCTTAAAGTGATAAACAGACGGTAGAATGCCTTAAACAGACTTGAGATTACATTTCTATGTTCATTTGGACAGATTTCCAATTCAAAAATATCAGCAAAATTATTCAAAAAGAGCTTAAAATATTTCATAAAGCATTTAATGTTAAGTTACTGTGTATTTATGTAATTACAAAGCAACAACATATAGCACCCAATCACAAGTACAGTCCCTTTTATACAATCACAAAGACATTTTTCCTTCTCTATACAAATACACAGACTTGTGACAAATTAAAGGGAAAAAAAAAACAGTAAGGTGATTCTGCAAGTCTATGGAACTGTACTGGAGGGATGAACACTTCTTCCAGAAGACATTCCCTCGATTGGTGATCATTTTGATGATAATGGTGGAGACCGATGTCTAAGCCTGATGTCTGGTGTTCAGTTGGGTTGAGATCTGGTGAGTGTGACGGCCGTAGCATATAATTTACATTATTTTCATTTTCATCAAATCATTCAGAGCACAGATTCCCAGCCCTGGTCCTAGAGTCCCCTCCTGTCCTGCACATTTTAGTGTTTTCCATACACACATTAGCACTAAAAAACACTAAAATGTGCAGGACAGGAGGGGACTCTAGGACCAGGGCTGGGAATCTACACCCTACATGTTTCCAGAAATATGTCTGGATGCTTCGCTGGTGGTTTCTTGCTCGCTGAAACCCTTGTCTCTGCAGCACACACTGGTCGGAATGCTGCTATATTTGGGGGGAGGAATTCCCAGGCCCTGTCCTGCCATTCAGCTGCTCCAACACACAGCTGATTCCACTCAGACGTTCGGTAATAAGGCCTTCGGTGTTTGAAAGATTGTTGGAAAGCAGAGAAACTGCTACACTATGAAAGTTTGTTTAGCAGAAAACATTTCATAATATGCTTATAGTCTCAATTTTAAGTACTTATATATTTTTATCTATTGTATAATATAATGTAGTTATATAAGAAGCACTTGCACAGGTGATAGATGTGTCCGAAACCCACACACATGCATATGTAAATATATAGATATACATAATGTACAAGTGGCACCTGTTAGTCAGCCTCAGTTTCATTTAGTTACACTGTACATGTGTTGAGGGCTTAATTATCTCAGAAGTGTTAAGTCTAGAAAATGTATGAAGTATTTATCATATTTAGCCAATAAAATAAAAGGTGAATTTGTAAAAATAAGGGTTTTGGGTTTAATGATCTTGACAATATTATTTATTATTTGAAAATATTTTTAGCAGTTAGCATAGATATATGTAGATACATGTACTTTATTGCTCCCAAAGGGAAAGATTTTTTTTTTAAATCAATAATAATATCAACAAGCTCTAAAGTATCTTTTACAGCATTTGTCTTCACATGATGGACATTTGCATGGATTTTTAAAAAAGAAATGTAAGATCATTAAGCCTATTTTTTTTTTTCAGATACTTTACTCATTTCAAGCATGAAATTTTCTTTTTCTGTTGCCACATAATTTTGCTTATTTCAAATGTTAATTTCTGGACAATTATGCACAATTATCTGCTAATAGGCTAAGACCATTTTAAGCTTAATAATTATTAAATATGTCCACAAATCAGGTTAATGGTCTTATGTAATAATCTCAATGGAATGAGATTTGGAATGGAATTACATAACTACATACATATTACATATATATATATATTACATAACTTTTATTCAAGCTATCTTGACATGCTAAGATAGCCTTTGCAGTGCACATGAACATTTACGTCAATGAAATATTTATTTAATTAGTTAATTCCTATTCATTCAGTTGACAGTGTTTCATGTAAATTCACCACTTCAGTTACATAGCATCAAGTTTAATTTTATTCTGCCATATGAAGAATTTAAATACACTTATAAAAAAAAAAGTCAGAAGACAGGATAGATGTCTGAAAGCTTCATGAATATGCTTTTAATACAGACAAGCTAAAGACCTGTAAGATGCAAAAAAAAAAAACATTGCAGATCCAACTGTCTTGATCATGTGGCCCATAATAATAATAATTGTGGGTCGTTCTCTATTCATTCTTTTGTATAAAAACTAGTTTCATGTACTACATAAAACTTTCAAGGCTTTTGGTGTCGATCCTTTCATAAACCTTATGAAATCTTAGGCAGCTTTATGCAATGCTTATGAAGGTGTTATGAAGGCCTCTCACTAAATATTTTGATGAAAACAGCCCTGGTTACAGTGATGTAAAAGTGTGTGTGTGTGTGTGTGTGTGCATGCGTGTGTTGGCCTGGTCACAGTGGAAAAAGTACCTTGTTGCCATCCAACATCAAAATCCCCAGTGTCGCTGCCTATTTAAGAAGCTCTGCAGGAACCGAGTGCACTCAGTGTGTCACTGAATCATCATCATCTTACTGGAACTCCAGATTAGGACTGCAATTAATCACAATACTTATTTTCATACAGGTGTTGCTATGGGGTTAAAGATCAGAGATCTTCAGAATGAAAGGAAATATGAAACAGTCTTCCTGGAAGTGTTATATCAGCAACATCCCGTCTGACAACCTTACTCACTTTTTTGTCTTGTTTGTTTGTTCAATGGATGCTGAAATATTAATGGTTGTGGTAGATTTTTTAAGGATTAATTCAAAAAAAGGAGCACGATTGAATGAACAGTACTTAATAGAACTGGACAGCTGAAGATTGGAAAATTATCACCTGGTCTTTTTCTGATCATCGTCTGTCCAGTTTCGGTGATCCTGTGCCCATTGTAGCGTCAGATTCCTGTTCTTGCCTGACAGGAGTGGAACTCGATATGGGCTTTTGCTGTGCTGTGCTTTCTGACCTGCTTTTCTGCTCACCACGGTTGTAACGAGTGCCTATCCGCCTGCAGGACTGTCACTCACTGGATGTTTTTTTTTTTTTTTGCACCATTCTGTGTAAACTCTAGAGACTGTTGGGTGTGAAATTCCCAGGAGATCAACAGTTTCTGAAATACTCAAACCAGCCCATCTGGCACCTACAACCATGCCACGGTTAAAGTTACAGAGATCACAGTTTTTCCCCACTCTGATGTTTGTTTTGAACAAGAACTGAAGCGCTTCACCTGTATCTGCATGATTTTATGCAATGCACTGCTGTCACATGATTGACTGATTTGTTGCTTTATTAGTTCCTAATAAAGTGGATGCTGAATATACATCAACAGTGCTTGTTTCTGACAGCTGAATGCAGTAACAAATTAGCAGTGCAGGTCGCATTGCAGCCTCACAGCTCCAGGGTCTCTGGTTTGATCCTGAGCTCGGGTTGCTGTCTCTGTGGAGTTCCGCATGTTCTCCCTGTGTCTGTGTGGGTTTCCTCCAGGTTCTCCAGTTTCCTTACCCCTCCCATAAACATGTCGGCGGGTTGACTAAAATAAATTGCCTGTAGGTGTGAATGAGTGTGTGAATGTGTGTGTGTGGTGCCCTGAGATGGGACTGGTGTCCCATGAAGGGTGACTCACACGTAGTGTTTCTGGGATAGGCTCCAGATCTTCAATGACCCAGACTAAGAAGCAGTGACTACTGAAGATGCATGAATGGAATGAATGAATAATCTGTAAGTCTCAAGACTGACTGAAGTTGGAAAATGCTAAAAGCACTTGGAATTAAATGTTCAGATTTATTTGGATACAGTTTGTTCCATCCCTCAGAATGAACATTTTCCAGGTAAATTAAATGCAGTTGTATACATTTCGCACAATGCTATCAGATCAGTGGTAATAAGCCTCCATTACTGGGTCACTATGATTGAGTTACAATGAAAATTAGTGATAATTAGATTTTCTCCTGCACTAGCTGCTTACCATATAAGCATGCTGAATCATTATGGGAATCTTACCTGTGTAAAAATGTAATGACAGTAGTAGCTCGGTGTGAGACAGATTTTTATGAGGGACACACTGAACTTCAACCAAGTGCTAATTTTATACTGACTGATTTTTGGGAGGGGTTTTTGAGCGGTCACGTAGCATCGCCTGTACTGTCTTTTCAGGGTTAGTGAACCTGTTGAACTGCTGAGGATATTACATGTATTAAAGAAAGGAAGGCCTTGGATTTTCCACTGTAACCTCAAACAGAGGAGGCCAATAAAACAAGCAGAAATAAAAACGTGTCTGTCAAAACAAGCTTTGCTTTGACTGCGGGGGAAGTGCATGAATACGATTTGGCCTTGAACCCAAGGCTTGTCGAGAGACTCCTCGTGACTTGAGAGTTCTACCTCACGACCACCTGCTCTAGACGTGACGACTGTTTTGACTCACATCCTCTTTTCTGAACTCAACCTCGGCTTTGGCCTTGTTGATTAAGAGGTTATTTATAGTGGCAGGGTCTTCACTGACCTTACTACTTCCAGGAGTCAGACAATATATGGGATGTATAAATTCACGTGCACACACATGCCTCATTTTTAAGATTTCTGTAGAGTGTAACGGATCATCGTAGAAAATGCATGCTCACAAATACGCTGTAACCTCCAAAAAATTTCTTTTTCCACTTGTGTGTTTGTTGAATGGGTAAATTTGTGGTCTCAAATCTCTAAGAAAAAAAAAATCATATTTGAGCTGCTGTATAAACAGGCAGACCTTGATCACTCACACACACACACACACACACACACACACACACACACAACCTTTTTCATACATGTGGACTGTAAACCAATGGGTGCAACATTAATGTGTCACTATGTAACTTTCCAGAGTTTATACACTGTCAGTCACACATTTTTGTACACTTGGGGTTTCTTATGTTTTATGTAAAGAATAAAAAACTTGGAGATGTACTCTTATAGGAAAATAATCAACAGGGTGTTGGGATGTGGCCTGACATGAAGCAGAGTTACTCTTACCATCCCAAAGTGGATTACTGTTTTACTCCTACCACAGCAACTTCATGAATTAAAGAATGACACATTGTACCTTTTAACTGCTACATTTAATGTTGTGGAGCATCCAAAAAAAAAAAAAAAAAAACAAGTTAGTTCCTGTTACCACTTACATTATAGCAGCTTTTCCCTTGTCTTAAAGTTAATAAGAAGGCAGCTTGTGCGTATAAGTGGTGCAGCAGAAAAGCATTCGCCCTGTCATCTGGAGATTAGGAGTACCTCTGTTGCCATGCGCCAACACTGGAGACTCCTTCCGTCAATGTTAAATTAACATCTCCTTACAGGAACCCAGAACACCTTCTGACCAATCAGATTCGAGCTTTCAATGGGTAGAACATAGTTTAATCTCTGTTATTACTTCAGATCAAAAAACTCTACATGATAGCAATTAAAAAAGGAATGCTAAATCTTAATATTTAAGAACTAACCATCCAACAGCTCGCTCTCAGATCCAATGCTGAATGATCTGAATGAGTGCTTGGAGGATAAAGAACACTTGGAGTGTAAAGCCAATAAACCTATAGTTAAAGAATCACAGACAGTGCTAGTATTAAGTGTAAAACGTGCATATGTAGCGTACTGCAAGTAAATAATTAAAATGATAAAGATTTTAGTCTTCGTATGATTAGATTCCAATAAAATAGTCATTTCTAACATTTCTCAATTCACAAAACTTTTAATAATAAACAATTCATGATTCATTTATATCTATTATAATAGTACCTATTCCTCAATTAGATTGGTAAATTTTAGAGTAATCCATACAAGCTCATTAAAAAAAAAACAAACAAACATAGGCCGTGATTGGAAGTGTATTTATCCAGCTTCTTCTTGATTGGGTGTTGATACAGAAATGTATTTTTCCTTGTACATTTTAATAACTAGCGATATCTTATGAGGTGTCTGTTCATCATTTGAGGCAACAATATGGACAGATGACTACAAGTTTCCTTTCCAGTTTAATTTTTATTGAAGTGAGAACATATATATCCCTTCCTATCAATACGCGACTAGTACATGGCTTTGTAAATACCAGGTAAATCAATAAATCCTCATGATGTAGGTCGATTTCTCCCCCACAGTCCATCACTTCTGATCACCGTTCTACATTCATTTCCAGTAATGATACTTTTTTTCCTTTTATTTACTGTTTGTATTGGAAAATTCCTCTTCCTGATCTTTATGTGCAGCTGAGTGACAGATAAAAGTAGCAGATTAGAAAATATAACTGGTGAGATAATGGATGATATTTAAAAGCTTTTCCTGGCTCAGTGAAGACCTAAAATCAGTGCTCTTAGTCTCCAGATCTTTTCTACATATCTGTCTGGCATCATTCATGCACACATGCACATGTGGATGTTCCTGGTTTGTGATGATCTGAGACGAGCTTTGCTAAATCTCTCCTAATGTTGAGGGATTTAGATAAAGGGAACTGATCCATTGGATTCAGATCCATACCGCATGGTAATATACTTTAGTGTATGTGTGTGAGCTTTCCTGTTGCGTGACCAGCTGGTTGCCTTTTTTTTTTCCATGCCCTGGTTTGAGTTTCGCAATCTAAGCTACTGGCTTCTCTTACTGACAGCTGATGATGTCATGGAAACTGTTATGAATGTGCTTTTTAAAAAATTGGGAGAGTGAGTTGTAATGAAATGCAGCCCCCACACCCTCTGTCGTCCGGAGGTCGTCTCCCATCGGCCTTTATTAAGTCCATCTACCTGAGCTGAAGTCTTGACTTCTGAGCATATTTATGTCTTTATGTAACCCGTAACAGCCACTTCAGTGAATTTGGGACATGCAGAACAAGGTTTTTTTTTTTATTCCTTATTGAACCCCTGGTAACTAAAAGGCTTTAATGTATATGTTTATGTTCTCTGCTTTTCAGCTTGTGCACTATAGAGCGGCGAGAGGACAAAAGAGCTTCTGAAGCGTGATGCACAAACCTCGATCTCTCACGCCACATCGCCTAAACATAAAATGAACATTCAGGGGGCTTCTGGGAAATGGAAATTTCTCATACTCGCCCCAGACAGCATTACATAAAGAACATTATATAGTTTAAAGAAGAAAGAACATTCAGTACAAGAAATACAATCAGTGTAAAAGTTGCACTGGAGTGTAAATAAAACCACATGCTTTAGTTAACAGTGGCAAATGACACATGAGTGACGTGGTTAAGACTGAAAATCTAACATCAAGAATACATGCGTGGGTAATTGATAAAAAAAAAAAAAAAAAAACTCAAGTGGATCAAGGTGCAGAAATACCGTAGTGATACTTTAAAGTGTCCACAAATAACTGTACATGTAAAAATAATAATAATAATAATTATAATAATTTTTAAGATTTTAACTCAGATTAGAACTCATATATTAGTATTAATAAACATGAATGATTTCAGGTGCTGTTGTGTGTAGTGCTTTGACTAACAACTAGAAATGATTTGTAGTATCCATATGAAGTGGTATAGATTTGATTGGATATTTAAAAAAGAAAAAAGTCATAAATTTGACATTTGCAATAAGTACATTACATGTCTAAATGAAAACATAAGGGATAGTGTGTTTTAAATAAAAAAAAAGTGTTTTAAATAAAAAGAATCAACTTTAAAAAGCGTCAAATTTAGAAAGAGTTAACTTTAAGCCCCTAAAATGATAATTATAGCAATAAAATAGCCAGTATAGAAAATTTTAAAGAAGAAAAATATATATATGAATGTACAGACTAACAGTATATAATAAATAGAAATATTGTATTCATATAAAAACATGAATAGAAATATGAATATTGATAAAGTGTTATTATTTTAATGCTAATACAAATGTTTCATTCTTATCCTCAGCAGTTTAATAAAATAAAATAAAAATAAAATCAAATTTACGACCATACCCATGACTTTTAACATAAGTGAGCTTAGGGTAAAAAGTTTTATTTAAAGAACTAATAAAAAACAGAATATTGCACACACTATTCAATCTCTAGATAATATAATAATAAAATGTCAAGTTTTTTCGAGCTGTACAGAATTGTACACAGTTACATTTAGGCCAGCTGTGTATCGGCTAGTGAAAACGCTGACTGGCTACCTGATGCACAGCGAGCTGCTGTTGAGTTACAAAATTAATCGTAAGTCCTTATTTAAAAAAAAAAAAATCTTGTCTAACTGACGTAACAAACTTCAACATTCAGCAGTGTGGACTAACAATAGATGCCATTGTTTGAGGATGATGTGTGTGTGTGTGTGTGTGTGTGTGATGGTGAGAGTTGCAGCTCCCACAGAAGAGAAGAGATGAGTTGGGCTGCTGGAAAAAGCAGGGGGGGAAGTTCTCTCTGTGCACCTGCAGTCGTGCAGCTTATTGGTAAAAGGGAAGAAAACAGGATCTGGATCTCGAACAACATCCTGTTGCGCATTCCCCTCACTGTTTGTATATGTGTGCGGCTGTTCCTGCCTTCTGGGTAGAAAGTTGGAAAGCGATGAATCAGGGTGCGACGAGTTCCTGCACTCCAGCTTCGCTTATCTTCACATTCTTCCCTTTTATTTCCTCTTCGTTTAGCTCTTTTCTTTCACTTTGCTCTAAGATGAAGAGACTTGTGCGTGTTAGAGAGAAAGGTATAGTGAATAGTGCTGAGTTGTACATGTCATGTCTGCGTAATTGCCAGTATGGTCTATTTACTGAATCTGCGCTCTTCCTTTTGGGGAAAACCAGTTGTGATTAACTCCTGCTGGATGTAAAATAACCTCACCACGTCATTTCCTCTCAGCGCTTTTGAGCCAGCCAAAGGTGCACATGTCGGTGCCCTTCGTTCTCATCCTGCATGAAAAAAATGGCTGACAAATGATAAAGCTGTTGCATCATCAGCTTCTTTCGTTAAGGATTTTTCCATGTAATTGTTTCTCCTACAGTATGTCAAATGATGGTGCTACTACTATGTGAATAGAAAAGGAGTAACATCAGGGCTGGCTGGTATAAATCGGCTAACAAGGCATGTACATAAATATAAGGCTCAATTTTTGGCATCTACATTGTCTTATTTGCTGTTAACAAACGGCTCAAAGTGAATTTTTTTTTTCACAGTACCACCAACAGTCATTCATAGTAGTGATGCTGGGGCTAATTTCTTTCTAGCCCAGACTGTAGATTTACAGTCATGTCAGGTGATTACACAGAGTGACACACCCCATAGATTTTGCGTCCTTTATTTAAGCCCACTTCAGCAGTGATTGAGAAGACACGTGTGAAATACAGTCCCAGGTGTAATGAAGGTTAACAAGGTGGATTGTACTCGTATTGTTTCCACTTAAAATGTCTTCGGAGGAGAAACTAAAAGTAGACAGGGCAGATGACATAATAGTTTGAAGAAAGGGTTACACCTTTTCTGTTTATCATGTTTAGTATTCAGAGGAAACACAGCACAAACCACGAGCATTACAGACTGGAAAAAAAATTATAACTCACAAATTCAGCTGTCGATCTATCTTTAAGTGTGCGTGTGCATGCGTGTGTGTGTGTAATAGTTTGCCCAACATCATTTATGTGAAAGGTGTAATGAATTACTCAGCCCTAATAGTTTCATTGTCAAGCTATTGATAGATTTTAGCCTTCACATCTAATATAATGACCAGCCATCACTGCTTATCTGTCTTTCAGTGTGAGCATTCCTATGTTTATGCATAACAGTTTCATGCCTATGATAAGACCTCATGCCATAATTAACACCAAATTACTGATAGATAGAAGAATTTTTTTAACCCTTTCGCTATCGTGACCAGCCGTCACTGCACGACATGACAGACTTGAACATTTATTACACCTTATTCCTTATTGAAGCACTACATTTTCCACCTGAGCCAAGTTACACAGTTTGGATCCCCTTAGGATAAAACAAAGAAATGTCATTTATAGTGACATTAGTGGATTAGATTTTACATTTCCTTCTTTATAACAAGTAACAGATATGGTCAAATAGTGTATGGTAAGATACTAATATCGAAAAAAACCTAAATAATATCAGTTCATAAGGTTACATATTTTTCTGATGGTGATATAAATATTTTCTAGTAATTTTTATTCCCATGCTTTGCCTTTATAACATCCAGCCTCCAGTCTCTTTCTAATCCTCTGAAGAGCTTTTGGATCCTCTCAGTATATAATTTGCCCTTTTTTTCTTGACATATCTTTTGAAATGCTGCCAGATATACCAGTTATATACCGCTTTCTTCTAATCAGGTCAGCAAAACCTTTTGTGTTTTGCCTGTTTCAGGATACACGAACATTTCATTTTAATATAATATAAGCTTGCTTTTTTTCCATCCAGAATCAATAGGGGTACAAACTTTTCAACCTGACTGTGACAAAAAGAGTTTTTTCTCCCCATATTCACTTTCTAGTTTATTAGGTATCAGAGTTTATGTAGTAGGTTTACCTAATTTTTTATCCAATTTTTTTTAAACAGTTCCATATAGGTCTTCTTGAGCACAAATGTAAAATTTGTATAAAAGATACAGGATTTTGTATAAATACTCCCAAATTATTTGCCTGTATTAAAAGAGGACTGATTCCTGCTGAAGATGTAGATGTGTCTGTGGTCACGCACACACACACACACACACACACACACACACACACACACACACACACACACACACTTTCCCTCAGTACAATGCATGTCTGGGCTTGCCCTACTGTATCATGCTATAAATAGCTCACGGATGATTTGTGAGCTTGACAACACATTTGTAGAAAAAGTGCACTGTCATGGATAAAGATTTGTAAAGTCAACTAATCTCTCTATTTTTGATCCAGCTTTCTTTCCTTCCTCTGCTTTCATCGCTGCTGTTCCAATACTGCAGATAAAAAAACAAAATATACAGCTGGACTTTGTCTCCCAAAGCAGGATATTGTAGTTAAGCCAGTTTTACACTGTACAATTACAACCGTCATTTAAGATTATTACTTGTCACACTATTCGAGATGATCCCAATTAAATCTTGGCTGAATTTTATAACAGACTACAATAATGTGTGTTCTCAATGTCAAGGTTATTTGATGAAGATCCTCAAATCCTAGACCTGAAAATGATTGAGTTCTGCATACGTCATCAATCCGTGTGATCCATGTAGAAAATAGGTTTGCATATACAAACAAGTTAGCTTGAGATAATAAATATATTTTTTCTGTCCATTAGCATGTTTCACCATAAACAAGACCATATTTGAACAGAATCATTTCTATTCTATGATATATTGCAAAGATTGGGAAAGGGAAAGGGGGATTACGGAAAGCGTAATGTCCATATCTCAAAAGTGAATGACTTTGTTTCTGAAGGTTGGGATGGAAATTTTGCCAAAACCTGGCAACCCTGGTTAATGGTGTTAGCTTTTCTGTGCGTGCCACACACACTGTGACATTGGTGACGGCAAACACACCTGCTGTTTTGAAGAAAGATATGTCTTAAATCGCTCAAAACGAGCTGCTAGACAGGATGCTGAATGATTGTACGTTGTTGACTCCTAACCAACTAGTAGCCTGTAGCATAAATCAAGTATGATATTACTTGACTTAATTTTGTTTGAGGATATTTCTTTATTAATGTCATCCTGCCTCATCAAAATCTCTGGTCACAAGTCACTCCTACCCCTGACATACAGCATGTGTAAAGGGGATGCTGTTGTATCCTCTTCCTTTTACACCCACGATTCATATGCATGACTATCCCTAATTAGCCTATCATATCACTGTATCATATGTGGAATTGCCAACCACAGATCATTGGTTTTGCATGATGTATAGGTTGACAAGATTATGAAAGATGGTTCTACAGCTTGCCCCGTGTCCCATCAGCAAACACTGGTGAAGAGCTTATTTACGTGCCATTCTTTTAAACAAATCTGTTGAATAACATTTAAAGATGGGATACCTTGAACCTTACAGTTTTTTTAATTCACTGATTATATCCTGCTATTGAAAGCTAATTGTTGTCACAGTGTTCAAAAATCCAGTTCGCTCTGAACTGATAAAAACACTCAGAGATGCAGAGAGCCAAACAAGTTATCGAAGAACCCTTGAGTAACTTGTTTTTGTTTTTGTTTTTTTTTTTACAATTGTTTAATTGTACTGTATCCACTCTTTAAACATGTTCTTCAATGGTTCTTTAAGGGGTCATTGGATAAATTAAAGGGTCTTAGGTTCCAAAAAGGTTCTTCTTGGAAATTCAAGGGTTCTTTGGATAGGTAAGGGTTCTAGCTTCCTAAAGCTGCCTGAAAGAAAGAGTTAAGTTGAGGGGCAAACCAAAGAACCCTTACTAGGTACTAGATGGACTCTAGGTTTTTTTTCCCATTGTATCCTTCTTTAAACATTGGCCAATGCAATACCTAGTAGATAACTGATAACTTGTTTGGCTCTCTGCATCTCTGAGTGTTTTTATCAGTTCAGAGCGAACTGGATTTTTGAACACTGTGACAACAATTAGCTTTCTGATAGGGAAGCCACCTGTTGTAGGGTTTTACATAGAACTCTTACGTAGTGTTTATATTACTCCTGAAAATTCATTCTTGTGGAATACTCTCTTGTACTCTAAGCGTGTGGTACAAACTTATTTTTAATACCTAGATCCTGTCAGATATTTAATATTTAACTTTAAAAATTAGGTACTTGGTACAGCCTTAGAAAAAAGGGTTCTTCAAAGGTTTTTAAGGGTTTATTGGACAAATAAAGGTTCTTGGCATCGTAACAGGGTTCTACCTGGAAACATTTGACTAACAATATGTTACTGAGTCATACATGAAACCTACAAGGGTTGCAAATTTTCTAGGAGCATAGTTACCTAATAATGTGCTTTTAAGATGAATAATTGAATAATAATAAGCCAAGGGATTAAGGGTTAATTATTAAAGCAGATCTGACTTTTCCTCTCTCGCTGTCTGTCTATGAGCAGAGGAAGGGGAGTTGTTGGTTATGGGATGCCAAAGTGTTAAAGTTATTAGGCAAGTGGGACATATGCGTGTACGGAACTTCCTGTGGCCAACAACTGCTTCCTGCCCTCATTTCCACATATGACAAACACAAGAGAAACAGAAGCACAGTAGATGTAAGGTCAGTGAGGCAGAAAATTCATAGCTCATTATCAGTGACACACTAGCATCTCAAAAATCTCCATCTTTTTTGATTGACATCCTTCTATTACAGACCTGTCCCTTTTATTAAAAGTATACTCTTTAGAGGAACCATTTTTGGTATCCCAATTAGTGTGTATTCCCGCCTCGAGCCCAGTGTTCCTGCGATAGGCTTTGGCGCCACGACATTCCTGACCAAGTGGCAATGAATTAATGAATATTTGGTCTATGATTCTTTACACATTTTTATTGTTGCCACAAGACAGTGCACTCCCAGTGCCGGTCCCAAGCCTGGATAAAATTGGAGAGGGTTGCGTCAGGAAGGGCATCCGGCATAAAAAACTGTGCCAAATCAAATATGCGGACCAATGAGCCACTGTGGTGACCACGGATGGGAGCAGCCAAAAGAAGAACAACATATTAATAACATTTATGGTGAGAAAAAAATATTATTATTATTATTGC
The DNA here is from genome assembly GCF_027358585.1 of Pangasianodon hypophthalmus. Classification (NCBI taxonomy): domain Eukaryota; kingdom Metazoa; phylum Chordata; class Actinopteri; order Siluriformes; family Pangasiidae; genus Pangasianodon; species Pangasianodon hypophthalmus. Next base: position 21,775,660 of record NC_069721.1, on the reverse strand, counting down.
AAGAAAAATATTCTCTGTGGCACCAGCAATCTCAGCAATCAGCAAGATCCATCAACCAAATGGCACTACTTTAAAGAACCTAATTTCATTTTCACATCGTTTCAATAAAATATATTTATGCTTTCTTAAAGTTAATGTGACAAAGCATGTTTTTTTTGCCAAAAAAAGCCAATTTTAGTGGGAATTTTTTTGGAGAAATTTTTGTCCTTTTCATTTATTTATTTTTTCTTGGCTGTTTGGTAGGATTCAGCAACAACACTATCCGACTGCCACAAAAATATTAAGTCAAAGGATTACACTCTTCTTAAACAAGATTTGCTTTTATTTATTTTCTTGTTACTATCTTCCATGTATTGCTTTCTCAGTCGTCCAATCAGTACTTGAAGAAGCAAAGAGAAATCACTTAGTGTCTGGTCATCTCAAAACAATGGCTGGCCTATTACAACCCAAAGAAACATCTGGTGGCATTAAGGCATTATCAGATTAACTAAATTATATGATGTAATCAGGACCAGTAACCAGTGATCTCCTTGCTCATGTGGCTCACTGATCTATAATTAAGATAATTAAGGAAATAGAGGCAGAGGCCCAATCAGGTCCCAGTGTGTCCTCAGTTTTCCATGCCGTGTCCTCTATCGCTTCTCATGCCCTCCATCCAGAATGTTTGTGCCACTGGCATTGGTTTACCAGAGCATGGCAGGCTGCCATGCATCCTCTTTTAGTCCTGCTCTCACGGGGAAAGTCTTAGGATAACCAGGGTGTGGGCCAAGATACCATCTGTCTGCTCCTGTGCCAGCCGACCATCACACATGCCACTCCAGTGCAGCAGGTGTCCATGCCAGTCTTTTCACACACACCTTTCAACAGACCAACTGAACTGGCCACACACACATTCACAGAGAATGCTTGGGCCGCCTGCTGAAATAGAGGCACACACACACACACACACACACACACACACACACACAGTTGAACTGCTGGGTTTTGGATTGTTCTTGGATTATCAGTGGCTAAGGCATGTTCACCACTCTGCTGAATGTTTCCTCTCTGATAAATATAATATTAATTATACTATTTCACCATTATTAATTTCAGTTTCCTGGCAGATGTCTTTTTAAATTACAATCATTAATATTTCCTTATGGGCATTATTTTCCAATACAATCTGAGTAGCCCTTATTATTGCAATGATGAAACTAAAAAGCTAGGCCCTCATTTATAAAATATTAGTACAATCAGATTTGATCTTAAATTCCATGGATTTAGAATTTCTGTCTTCTTTTTTCTTTTTCTTTTCTTTTTATGATTGTGAGTTCTTATTAAAAAGCTTATTACTTATCAATTTAAACCAATGATTAGTTACTGATTTACATGAGAAGCTCAGTTGGTGGTGTAACTAAATAAACTCCATGGCTCTGGACCAATCATGTTCAAGATTAGAAGATCACATGGTAACCAAAAATATTAGTTATTTTGACTGGTTTTACTGATGTAAAATCAATTACTGAGAAAATGGCGATGCAAATCGAGACTGGAGATTGAGATACTGAAACCCCACTTGCGTCAAGATGCTATCTAGCTTACTGGAGGTTAGCTACATAGCTAGCAAAGTTAGCTAATGTTAGTGTCATTGGGCTAATAGTGCAGCATGACATACGTGTGTATCCACATTGCATATCTGTTCATAAATGTTTGGGTTACTTTGCAGTAAATTCTCTACAGAGTTCCTAACACGTTTTTTTTCCCTTTAATGATCATATCCTTTTGGGGAATTTTTGAATATTTGAATGCTGCAGCAAAACTCTATCAGTTTTGCTAAATTCCTCTAAGAAACGAAGAATAAATCTGAGTTAGTATTGACAGAGAAGTGTTACATAAGAGCTAATCATATTCCAATATGCAAACTCAGGCCCTGTAACACCTGTTTCCCAGAGCAGTTCTGTGTAGGAGTGGGACATTTCCAATTTGCATATTCATATACTCATATATTCATAATTTTCTCTTTTGTAATACCATTTTTGTGGTATTACAAAATATAATACCAATGGTAATACTATTATTTTTTCAAGAATAAATACATCAAGTACTTTATCATCCAAAATAGAAAACATATATGAGTTAATTTTGTTGGCAAAAATATTCATTGACATTTTTTCTATGATGAGTACTAAGCAATAAGTAAATGATAATTCACTCTTCCACTCAAATTATACAATGAACTGTAATGACATTTTTGCTAATGAATTAAAAACAAGATGAACCAATTGACTGGACAAATGGGAAACTTTTTTCCTCTCAAATATTCACCCCTCTTGAACTTTTCCACATTCTGTAATGTTACAACTTGGAACTGAAATGGACTTATATCTGTGATTATATCTGGGAAAATATCCCGTAATACTGAAGTGGGGAAAATCAGTATAGTTTGCTAAATTATTTACAAATAAAAATGGTAAAAGTTGTAATTGCATAAGTATTCTCCCCATAAATGATCTCTGGTGCAAGCAGTTAACATCAGAAGTCATGTAATTAGTTGAATGAGGTTAACCTGTGTGCAATTAAAGTGTGCCATGATCTCAGTATAAATATACCTGTTCCTGGAAGGCCCCAGGGTTAGTTAGTTAGAGAACATACCTAAACAAACAGCATCATGAAAACCAAGAAGCTATCAAAAGAAGTCCAGGACAAAGTTCTGGAAAAGTATCAATCAGGATTTGGTTATAAAAAAAAACTTTGAACATCCCATAGAGCATCATTAAACCCTTGATTAAAAAATGGACAGAATATGGCACAACCACAACACTACTTAGAGGAGGCTATCCACCGAAAGTCAGTGACCAGGTAAGGAAGGCATTAATCAGAGAAGCAACCAAGATGCCAAGGGCATTATTGACTATTTTGTGTAAATTCAGGACATATAATCCCACTTATATCCATTTCAGTTCCAGGTTGTAATACTACAAAATGTGGGAAAGTTTAATGGGGTGAATATTTTTGCAAGCCACGATATATAAGGGATTTAGATAATAGATAGATAGATAGATAGATAGATAGATAATAGCTAGATAATCTCTGGACCAGTCTTCACTCATCTGTGTATGCATGCTAATGTTAAAAGTTTGTGGTTGGAGAAGATGCTAGCAACCTTTTCGCATATAGTAACATTATTTTGTGATAATGTGCATTACTCGTCAGCCCCATCGGGCTACTACAGATAACATCATGCCGTCTTGATTGCACTCACCTGTTCTGTGTTTCACCTTGATTAGCATCCCTATTTAAGTTTTTAGTTTTGTTTGTTTAGGTGCTAAACTTCTGTTGTGTATATTGCGTATATGTACATATTGGGGGGGGAAAAAAAAACTCAAACCTGCCATTTTCATTAACCAAAAAACTATTCAGTATTAGTTGAGTAAAATTAATGTAGTTTTGCATCAACTAAATCTAAACTAAAAACTAGCAAAAACCAACTGACTTGCATATGACTATACAGTTACCTTTTCATTTGACAGCTAAATTAGCTGTCAAAATTAACACTAATAAATGGACTTCAAAACATAATTTTTGTCTTTTTGGTTAAAGCTGACTGCAAACAGCAATAATACTACACTACTAAGTCCAGGATTCAGATAATTTTATCTATCACAAATGTTAGGTATTCAAGTAAAATTTATGAAGGTCCGGCCATGTAAAATTTCTTGTCCAGATAAGCAGCTAACATGACTGTAATAGTGACCTTTTAATAATTAACCATTAGTGATAAGTTCTTGTCTTTTAATAAGACTCATTCATTCAAAGTAGTCATATTTAATTTCACATTGTGCTTCACGGATAGGAGAGATACATGAGTTTTGAAGTGGATGCTCATCTGTGTGTTTCTCTGTCCATTCAGCTTTAAACATTCTGTTGTTCATCGTTGATGTTGAGGTGTTTTTTTTTTTTTTTTTTTTTGTGCAAGTCGCTTTACTAGTCAGACCAGAAAGGGAAATGAAATGCAAATGAAATAAAAAAAATCTCTGAAAATTCTTATCTTTTTGTCTTAATGTGTCTAGCCCTGTAGCTAGGCTCCGGTCTGATGAGCTGCCTACAGCTAAATCATTTTCATAAATGAATGGGTTTTAATAAGCAGCAATAGTGGATCTGCTACAAAAGCTGCAATGGTTTATGTTTAGAAAACTAGAATCGCTGAACTAGTTTTTTGTGATGACCCCTGTGAGGACATACACACCATTCGGTGTAGTGAAGCTAAAGAAAGTTATGACCGATGTGGGGATTAGATATACTTTAAATCATCCTCTGTGTGAAGAGCGCTAACAGACTAATGAAGAAATAGAAACCTAGCGGAGACTCATTTACACCCTTTCATCACTATCCTACATCACTCACTAATCACTCTATTGCTGTGTGTGTGTGTGTGTGTGTGTGTATGTGTGGTTAAAGATACTTGAGGAACTTTTTTAAATAATTTATTTGTGTACAGCGCAGAGCGAACATGCATACATGCCCGTGTGTGGGATCTGTCTCTGCGCCCTAGCAACCTAAACTAGACCGCCCTAAATGGCCGGGCAGCTTGGATTGCACATCTGCATATGTGTGCGCGCGTGTGTATGTGTGTAAGACAGCAAGCATGAGCGATACGTGTGCAACATGTGTCTTCAGTGTGTTTATTTATTGCCTGGTGATGGCGGTCATCCTGAAACATTACCTCAGTGTCTTCTCGTGCATGTGAAGACCGCAGAGGCTAATCCATCTCGACTGGTATTTACAGCCACTGTAATATTTGTCTTAATTCGTGACCTCAGAATGAACGTACCATTATTACAGAAACGTGTGCATGCATGTCAACAGTTAAAATTGTGTAATTCAATACAGAAGGTCTGTGGAAAATGGTTTGTCCCTTCCCAGAAGTGGTCAGGTGGGAGCATATCTTGTTAAATTATGCAACCGCTAACATTTAATCCTGCTGTTCTGTAAATCCCTACTGTTTTCATCTGCATGAGATAAGTTATTCCACCACAGTTAAGATTTTTTTGAGTAAAATGAAAGAGTTTATATTAAATTGGATGAGAAAGAATGGGAATAGTTTATGTAATCGCCAAGCAGAGCAGAGCTCTAGTACTGTAATTTGATGACAATTGAACTATTTGATGTGATGAATCATACCGAAAGACAACATGAAATCTACTACCTACATTAACACCTCTGACTCCTAGATGTATAATGTTCCATGATGTTTTAAGTCCCTAGATCTTTCTGGCACTGCATTTTTATAGCTATGTTTCTTCCCATTCTGCTGATTAGGTAATATTTCCTCTTTATAGTAGCTGATATTATAGCTGTTATTTTTCCTGCTTTCTGTAGTAATTCCAAAGAATTCTTTCACATAGGTAGCTATCTAGACAGCTAATGAACCTTCCTTGTATATCCAGACGAAATTATCTCCACTGAGCTTGATAGCTAAATCTAAACACACATCTTCATAAAATATACTTATTTTATTTGAATTGATTTTCATTACATTTGTTAGGGAATTTGTCCAATTATGGTGGCTACTGTAAATTAATATGCAGTCAAAAGGTAGAAGAACATTTTGTATTTTTTATCCGTTTAAAGATACATTTAATGTTATGGAACATCCCTGAAGCATGTTGCAGAGAAACCAGGAAATGGCAAGTCCTCTGTCCTGAAGACTTTCCCAAAACTTACTGACTGTTACAAAGTGCTGACACTGGAGACTCCTTCCAAAAATGTTCATCATATCAACAATATGGTTTTCTTTGTTAAACACATTTCAATTTGTTTGTTTGGCATCTGCCATATAAGTCTCTGTGTTAGTTACTACAGTAAACAATATTGTAGTACAACAAGTCTATTAATATAAACCTGTGATTTGCCTTGCAGCTTGAACTATTGTCAGATCTGCTGTTATAGAATATTAATCAACACTTTCTGACCAAACAAATTTGAGAATTCAGCAGTGCTGTGATAATAACATTTACTGAAATTGCTAATCAGAGCATCAAATCTGCTGGTGAAAATATGATGACTTGATGACCAAAGATGCTAGTTTTGTAGTAATGTAGTAATTTGTCTGATATTAGGCTAATTTTATAATTTGGTGCTAGTTCTGGTCTATAAAAGAAGAAAACTGTGTTAAGACGAGGCTTTCCAAATGTAGTTAATTAAATGTAACCTCTAGGACAGAAATGTGAATATTGGTAAGTTGTTTAATCACGTTTCCATTATACAGACTATGAGAAGTTCATATAATTACACATAAATTAAACAACAGATTTACCACAGTGTTGGCATTAAAAAATTAGTGCTTCTCCACCTCCTAAATTCCAATTTAACCCGTGATTGTTACTATCCACTTTTATCAGTTATATAAAATATAGAAGCAAAAAATAACCATTGTCATAAAACTGTTCACTTGTGAAGACACTGGAAAAAATATTTGACTGACTGAAAAGTGACCCTGATATGTTTATCTCACTCCACACACTCTTGGCGTCAGTGGCTGTAGGACAGGGGTCCTGACATGGCCACAGCAGCAGGAGTAAACAGAAAAGTACTGCATGGACACGACCAGCTGCCAACTTGTTTTTGGAACATGAAAAGACAAATGCGAGCAGAGGGAAAGGTTTCTGTTTCATAATAAGGAGAGCGTGAATAAGAGGGATGTGCGGATTAGAGAGAGGTGAAATGGGAGAAAGGGCATGGGGAAGGGCAGAAGGTTAGTGTCTCAGAGTGTACGTGATAGCACACTTTCTCACCCTGTCTGTTTATAACTCATGAACGTTCATGCAAAGTGCTTTTCTTTATAATTGGGGGTATTTCCATCCTTTTTTTGTGATCAAATTTTTAAAATTAGTTTCCAAAAGGTAACATAAACCATCTAATTTTACGCATTCACAGCACAAATAAGCAAATGACATGAACATAATAACACAAACTGACAAACTGAAAAAACAAAACAAACAAAAAAAACAAAGCACATACAATAAACAGGGTGGATTATTTACTGCATTTATTAATGAGATAATATTAAGTCCTTAAGAGACAATGCAATCTCTGAGCAACTTGATTTATCACAGTGAGACAATACGACATTGTGATTGTGGATTAATCTACTCACTTTCAGTAAGCTTTATAATGGTCAGAGTCAAGCTGTGTCTAGAGCTTTTTCCAAGGAACACTGAGCGTAAAGTGGGAATACATCCTGGACAGGATGTCAGTCCAAAGCAGGGCACCATACACACATTCACACACTCATTCACACCTAAGCTGTTTTTTTTTCTTTTTTTGGAGGTAGGTAAAGATAAATCCAATTGTGCAAAAATAACTGTTATTAAGTTAAGCAAAGAAAATGTATGTTTTTCAGAGAGTGTGAAGTTAAATAGCTCTCATCACTTACAAACAAAATATAAAAACACAGATAGGTTCAGATAGTGTTAATAATACATTGTCCCAAAACTTGATAATCAAACCACAGTCCCAAAACATGTGCAAGTAGCTACTGACAGTGTCTGTGCTGGGAACAATCTGGCAGTAATTTTAATGTTTTTGACCACAGTGGTCTAGCACTTCCAATTTTGTGTCACAGCAAATTTTAGTCATCATTTTATTATATGTATGTGGAGCGTTTCTGAAAATGATTTGCTTGGTTTATTTAGTGAAGAGTTTAGATATTTGTCAAGTTTTACTCAGTGGGAAAATGGCAGTCAGAAATTTGGTATCAACCAGTAGACTGAAAACAAAATCAATGAAACTTATTTCTTGTAGCGTATTTCTATAAATTATGTTAGCATTAAGCTTGTATAAGCTTGTTATTGTACAGTTTGTCCCTTTAAGATTTTCTTTATGTCCAGACTCCACTCAAACCACACCTGAAAAGATCTCTCTAGTGATCTCTTTTTTTGATAAAATATATTTGTAAAAATATATATAGAAAAAGTAGACTTTTTCTTCTCCCAACTGGCTCATTGCTATTTTTTCTAAACCAGACAAAGTTTGCAATATTATGACCACTGATTGTTTTCTTGAAATAGTTTCATAAAATCTTAAAATCTTACTCGACCTTATCGTGAACAAAATAGATTTCCAGTGCATTACATTTTAAATAATTTAGCTCAATATTTGTTAAATCAGCAAGGCAATGCAAATGTACATTGACAGATATAATAAGCATCAGTGTGTTAATGTTATTGTGCTGCTGTGTCTGTGCTTTGTTAAGAAAATTCGTTAACATTTATTCCTATATCAGGATAAATTGTTTATCCAAAATACATTAACTATGTACAGTCCATCTTCAACAAGCAGTGGCTCAGTCAAACACACACTGCGTCCTTTACGCTAATTTTTTACACTAAGCAGTTTGATGAAATTGCACTGTAGGTGAACAACATAGTGTACATTTTAGGGAAATAAAAAGGAGAAAAACACTCACATATGGGAGTCAGCATTCACCTAAAAGTGTCATGGCCTGGTTTCTTCCATCCAATAGATTCAAGATTCAAAAGGTTATGTGCCACAAAAGTGCAGTGAAATGAGATGCGGAAACTAGGAAGACTGTGCATAGTGACAAAAAAATAAATAGACAATATATCAATGGGTATAGGGTAGGGCGAAGTGCAAGGCGAAACAAGAGTATACAAAAATACACATATGAAGTATGTATGTATCTGCATATGTACAGTAGGTGCATGTGTATATAAACTAAATGTGCCAGGTGTGTTCTAGTGTCCTGTGTATTTATTGTGTATATTTTGCACTCGTGTCATACTGTCTTGTCTTTGCACTTTATGTTGTCCTGTGTACCATGCTGTTGTATTGTTATTTATTACACCATGTTCCCGAAGAAACATTTTGTTTCAATTTTAAGGGTCATATGGAGGAATGACAATAAACCCCACCTGACTTGACCTGACTTGACTCAAAGAGCTTACTCCTCAATATTTGCACGTCATTAATGTTCTTTTAATGTTTTACCAAGAACTGAAATTTTGGAAGTGAGTCATGATTTTTTAAGTACTCGTGAACTGTAAATGCAATTATCGGTGACTGTATAAAGCTCCAATTACTGAAATTACGCTACATTGGAAGTTTTCTTTTAAATTAAACATAAACCCTAGCGCTCTGCCCTAGAACATCTGGGGGAAAAACCCAGGGCTTAAGGAAAAAGACGTCGTTTTCATTCACAACATATAACAAAAAATTCGCAAAAGTTCTCAGTTAATGCAACAACCACATTGTTACCAAATAATATTTTAGCAGATTTGCTATACTTTAGTTTTTGGGTTTGTTAAATTCCAGAAAAATCAGAAAAGTTGACTGGACACACTACTAGAATCTACTATAAAACTGGGACACACTTTAAGAGCTGCTGCGAGTCAAACTGGGATCCTTTAAGTGACATCTCATTATAATGAGATGAGATTTTCATTTATTAATAATGAAGAATACTGAAAACATGCACAACTAGCATACAAGTTAATATTTATTTAATTAATTAGGCTAAATTAATTTAGAGATACGGAACTCAGTAAGGCAGTGTTCAGGTCAGGGAACTGAAGCAACCCTCTGATGACAGACTGAAAAAAAATAATAATAATGCACCTCTGATTCATATCTGTATGTCTATCTGTTTATAACACATTGTCTGTTCATTTCAAATAATGTATTCATTCATATTTTGCTACGTTTCTATTGTGAATAGATTCCAAATCATGTGAACAGGATGTAATGTGTGTGAACTGTACGTGGGCAGTGTTTCTATAGAGTGTATGTTACAATACTATGTATGCACACTTCTGTGTGTGTGTGTGAGTATGTGTGTGTGAGTGAGTGAGAGAAAAGATGGAGAGAAAGGAACTGACATTTATTTACTGGACTTGAGTGTCGTATGGAGGAAGGAGAGGAGGAATTTCCCATGCGGTCTGCGGTGCATTTAGGAAGTAAAGAGAGCATTTATAAAAAGCCCGGGCGGAAACTGGGAAAGAAGGGAAGGCTCAGCAGCGGGCCAGGATCTGGTGTGAAGTTATTCCTGCCCTGAGAATTCCTCACACACACCGGATAAAAACACTGTGAAGAAATGGCCTGTCAGTAGCATATCGCTCCTCCTCTCCTCTGCACTTCTCGCCTTTGTATCGAATGACCTCAGCTCGCAGTCTTTCCACCAGCTCCATCTTTCGTGTCACTCGATACGAGCTGCCGAACCTGAGCTAACGACAAAACAGTTAAGTGAATGGCCAGAGGAGAGACTTGGATCAGAACGGACCTTAATGAATGCGAGAGCCGCTCTCGTGGGATCACATTATTATTTTCCGTATGTTTTTCAGGGCGCCTGCTTTTTCCATTTTCCAAGGCTGAGGTGGTTATGCTGCCTGATTGCAATCCATTTCTTGCTTGTTAAAATGAAACAGTCGGGGTCTGGTTATGGACTGACATCTTTGTGGTCTTGTATGACCTTTGACCCGAAGTTGAGTATTTCCGTGCCTCTTCCAAGAAAACCAATGTTGCAATTTTTGATACTAAGAAAAAACCAAGAACTCGTATAAATCCCTTGAAGTTCTGTGAGATTTTGAACAATTTTATCAGAATCTACTGAAAATGCCCTTCAAGTGTTCAAGTTCACTGTTTTGAAATTAATTAGTGAGCATGTGAATTTTAAAGCAGTGATTATTAGCTGTTAAAAGTTGTTAAAATTATCAGAATTTATTTTTTCTCAACTTTTCCCAGTCCAAACATCAACCTACCCTATAAATCTCATGATGTGATCATTAGCTGATCAGTCAATTAGCTTTCCACCATGCTGAATTTGTTCAATTTGTTCATGCTGATCTGGCTTTCACATCAATCAGATTACATAAACTCATATTATGTAATCTACATACTCAACACAAACACACAAGGACAGTGTGATTTGATTTCATTCTATGTCACCCCTAACCCTAATTACAACCATGAGACTGTTTCAGATAAATGCTCCTACAAAAATGGAACAAATTTATCTGTTGATATTTACAGTTACAGTTAAATAAGAGTAAATGGGCTCTGTGTGTGTCATGTAACTTAAATTTTTCTGAAAGTCTGCAGGACAGAGGAGTTTATGCTTTACTAATGTGACAAGCTGCAATTTTTGTCTTATTAACTTAAATCTGGGTTGCATAAAATTTATTTTAATTTCAAAATGTGTTGTGGACATTCCACAACACAAAAATGTAAGTATATATAAAAAGTATGTGTCATTCTTTAATGAATAAAAAATGGTAATCTTTGGTAAATTGCTGTGGTGGAAGGGGAGTAAAACACTACGGGGTGGTAAAAGTATCTCTGTTTCATGTCGGACCACATCACACCATCCTGGCATTGAATATTCTTCTATAAGAGCATGCGTAACAGAGTTTTATTCCTCAAATACTTCAGCACAGTTAACCTAAAAAAAGACTCACTTTCATCCAGCACAGACATATCTCGAAATTACTGCCTTACAAAAACCTATTTTTAGAATATTTTTTTCTTACTTTCAAGAAACTGACTGAGAAAAATGAGAAGTTGAAATATTCAGCTTCAAGTCAAAGGTCATTCACGACCATCAGTGCAAGCGCCAGGTAAAGATGTCAGTCTGTAACCAGACCCTGAGTGTTTCCTACTGACAGATTCAGAGTGTGGGGAAAAATCTGATCCCATGATAAACGCTGTTTCCATTAATAACCCCTGACAGATTGTTCTGTCCAAAACAGCGAAGCAAGAGAGAGACTGAGATGCCAGATTTTTCCCATCAGACTGGCCATTTAGCCTTCAGTAATGATGATGGACCACCAGTGGAGGAAATCTGACCATTTCACAACCCAGTCTTTTGCTCCATGAGCCGAGTTTTTTTTTTTTTTTTTTTTTTTCTCCCTCGGTCATTAGGTTCAGAGGATGGAACGGGAAGACACAGGATCATTGTAACACTTCCAGCTACAGTCCCCTAAGTTATAAGTATTAACCATAGGTATTAATTACAACTGTATTCTTCTCTGATCTCTCAGGACTCATTGCCTGGTCCAGATTTACATTCCTTACTCTTGTAATGACATTTTTATGCTGTTCTGTGAGCAGTACATAAAAAATATGCAACTTCATGTGTCTCAGAGGAGGTATGCGTTAGCCCTCATCCTCACAAAAAATTACATCAAGTGAAAATATCTATATTATATAATATAATATAGAAATGTATCTAATATTTTTGATAGTGATAAAAAAATATAAGATTATTAAGCAGTCTGTGTATGTAGTGTTTATTTTTTGTTTTGAAATTAAATTATTCGCAACCCAGATTTTTAGGCCTTTATATATAATATATAATATATAATATCTTCTAATAATATCTTGAAGGACCCAGATTTGTATCAGTAATTACTGGGTAGCTAGTAGCAAGAAGAGGTTAGATTAAAGATCGCTACTGGTGCCTGATGTACTGCACCATGGATATGGATCACTATACTCTTTTTAAAAAGAGGGTGATAGTAAAGCATATTGCTACCTATAAACATTTGCTCAAATTACCCTCAGACTAACAGATTGAAATGCAGTAGTATATCATCAATAAAAGATTCCCAAAAAATAAACAGTGAGTGGAGTATTAGCAGAAGTGCCTGAGACATGATCCTGCGAGTGCTGTAAGAAGACTTCACTGGCATTGCACAAGACAGTAGCGCATACCAAAGAGTTATTTACAATGTTCCAAAGGGTCTGTCTAATAGTTACTGCACGGCACAGCCCATGTGTGCGCTGTCACTGACTCTATACTATTTGTATTTGTATGTGTAGTTGCTATGGCAGGGGTATCGCCGGTATGGAGCTGAACGTTGTGTGAATCGTGGTGGACGTATGAAGCTGAGCAGTGTGTGAATGAATACACATTCAGGCCGTGTCACCCCAGGAGAGATGTCACACGGCAGGTTGTGACGTTCTCTCCTCCTGTCCAGAACAATAGAAGGAACCAGCTGTGGCAGGAGGCTATGTGACAGCAGAGGTGCTGTTTACACACAACACATCTCCCTGCCAAGATCACACACGACAAGACACAAGCAGACGTCAAGCACATATTTTCAAATAAACCCCCACTTCCACTGACTTTCATACTCAAACATCCACCTGTACCTTCATCCCAAGATGTGTTCAACTTGCCAAAACATTTTGGAAAGCCATCAGTTTACACTCTCCCTACACTCTTAAAAAAGCAGTTCTTCCAAAGATAGTTCTAGCTGGAATCCTTTCTGATGCATCCTTCTGACACACTCTGTTTAACTGTTGTCACAGAAAGCCAACCGGAGAACCGGTTAACCCTATGTTCACACTAGCAAGAGACGAAGTGACACAAGACCATTCATTCTCTACCCATTTTCAAATATGAGCAATTTCTTCATCCGAAAGTTACATGCATGGTTGAATAAGATTCACATCCGTATTTTTTTTTTTTTTTTATTTCCTGACCCTGAATCACTACATTCAACTTTTTGCTAGAGTCTTGTCCTTGATAACTGCTCTGCTGTGCTAGCCATGTGGGTAAATTTAAAATGATTTGTAACATTATTTAACATTAATGGCACTTTTTAATAAATATCTTATTTTGAGCATTTTTTCTGCTTGCAGTCAGTGGGATGCTGATATAAAGGCAGCATTTTATGACATGCAAATTCATACTGGGCACTTTAGACATTACAATTGTACCACATTGCCTCTGATTAAAAAATAAATAAATAAGATTTGATAATAATCACTTGGCAGGCTAAGATGGTTAGTCATTTAGCTTGTGTTCAGTATGTAAATCTCCACCTCATTAGTTCCTGATCTTTGGACAAAAAGCCAAAAACGCTTACATACTGCAACTACAGCCCACAAGTTCTCATTGGTTTGTGGTTCATTTGGAAGAAACACTCCTAAACACCCACTAAGTGTACCAGTTGGTCAACAGCATTTTCAGGTGTTTCTTGCGTCATTAATTGATGCACAAGAGTTAACAAAATATCAGTAGATGATTGTAGGTGTAACATTTGCATGTGGCCTGTAAGTGTTTCTCACCACAATGACCAACATGTTTCTGAACAAGAGAAATGTCAATGCTGAAATTTGAGAAACAGTAAGAAAGTACTGGTTAGATCAGCAGTAAATGACTAAAGAGTACTTTTAGTCTGGGGCTAACACAGCTCTTTCTATATAAATGTAACAACTTTAATCCTATAGTCATGATTTAAATTCAAATCCATAAATGTTGAAGTGCAGAAACAATCCAAATTTATCTCTCGGTGGAGTGAAAAAACCAATTAAAGCTTGATTGGACTCACACATTCTCCACAGACAGCTGACAGTATACACACACGACACTGCACTGTGACGTGCGATCTATTCCTTCATAGCTGCTAAGGAGCTCCAGGTAGGAATATATTCTATTTGAACTAAAGCAGTTTGCAAGCCAGTTTACACACTGCTTCATTAGTCTACTGTTTGCTGAGTTTTATGAGGCTCAAAATGAGAAGGCAGACAAAACAGGATGTCTGGAATAGTAGCATTCATTCATGACCCACCTGCCAGTTCTTACATGACAGAAAGCATTTATTTTGTCTGTGTGGAGAATAAGATAAGATAAGATTCCAGTGTTACAGCAGCAGACAAGAGACAATAGAGGATATAAGACAAAAGAAAATATAGCAAGCAGAAGACTATTTAAATAAGTTAAAAATAAACAACTATGCAAATATACAAAAAAAACAAACTGTAGAGCATATATAGACAGAAAAATATATTATGTGCAAAATGAGACAAAATGGCCACTGATACACTCATATGCAGGTTATAACAGTGTGCAAAAATGTTGTTTTGCAGCATTGGACTGAGCAAAATTCTTAAAGTGTGATATTTATCCTCCAAGAAGTAGTTCCAATGTTCCTTCCCAGGTGCAGAAGTTATGTGCAGAGTTGTACAGTTTGATGGCTGAAGGTAGAAAGAACCTACGAAAGTGCCGCACTCTGCCCCGAGGCAGGAGTAACCTCCCGTGTGCTCAGTGTGCTCCTCTGTGCAGTGAGTGCTGGATGGAGCGATTGCTCAGGATGACAGTGACATGATTCTCCTCTCAACCACCATCTCCACTGTGTCCAGTCTGGAACCCATGTCTGATCCAGCTCGCTTAATGACTTTGGTGTCTGTTGGTGTCCTCTGTAGTGATGCCACTGCCCCAGCACACAACAGCATAGAAAATGATTTAAAATGTTCGCTCTGTTTTTGTGTGGGTTTCCTCTGGGTTCTCTGGTTTCCTTTACCTCCCAAAAACATGAACTGGCTTGTCTAAATGACCCCAAGATGAGTATGCGATCCCTGGATCTACTTTGACCCTGCCCAGGATAAAACTCTTACTGAAGAAAAATGGATGAAAATGTGAAATAAAGAGAAAAAAACTTGAAATAGAGAACACAGCATGCGGTCTTTTATATAATAAATTACTAGGGTAATTAAATACAATGTACTATATAATTAAGAGTACAATAGACTGGTATCTTGAATAAACTTGTAATTTCCTCTTTGTGTAATATCAAATCTCTGCTGTCATTTTTTGCTTTATAATTTTTCTTTTATAGTCACATATATAATATATATGTATATATTTTTAAGCAGGATAATACATAATAAAAAAATAATTAGTTGATAATTATTGATTGCAAAGTGGTTACTGCTTTAAGTTACCGATTTAGCTTAGAAATACTATATTTAATTTCAAATACACTATGAATAATTATATACCTATTTCTAACATCTTCAGTAGTAACCTATGTCTCAGCCAGTAATATGCAATTAATTAATAATCAATTAATGAATAGTTATTTTTTTGCAACATTTTTGCAGCATTATATAAAATATATTTTAAACATTGGAAAATAGAATTATAATTATATAACTAGTTTTTATATTTAGTTATCATTTTGCAAACTTTAAACTTAGTTTTAATAAAAGGTTTTTATTTATTTAGTGCTAAAATATAATGCTTTATAATAAATGTTTCCTTACTATTAATAAAATAATGTTTTATTTAAATGACGTCTTAGATATTTAATTAGTAAAGTATGTATTATTTGCTTAGAAATATATATATATTTTTAACTGAATCTTAAATTATAGTTGCACCTTCTTTGTAAATGCTAGACTTAAGAAACTAGGACATGTTAATGGTCATATACTATTCAAATGAAACTGCTATCCGAAGGATAACAATATCAGCAACATGTGAGCATCTAGTAGGGTGGATAATTTGTAAATTATATATTCATATTATGCAATGCAGAAAGCTTATGGGAGGAATAGTAACAGTGGGACACGTGCGTACTTTCTCGTCTTTCTCACATCACCATACACACATACACACACTCAGACACGTGCACACCCACCCACACACTCTCTAGCTCTTTCCTGAAGGTAGGCCATGGCCCTTTATATTTAGATCACAGCTGTCCTGCATGGAAACATTCAAGGCCTTGAGCAGCCACACCGACGGGAGTGAGACTTTCACCACAGACCCCCAGACACACCACATCCACTACACAAACAAAAGTGTCCATGACTGGAAGACAGGCAAGTAAGCAAACCGTCTCACACCAAAAAGATAAAAATAATATGTACAGACAAAATACTTGGACTAGATCGCAGATATTTATGCTATTTCATATACAATGCATAAAATACATGATAACAGTGTGTGAAACAATGTGCAGGTGTGTTTTGACCTGAGAGGAAATTTAAAGGGCAGTCAAAATACAACTGCAGTTAACAGGAAAGATGTTACTGGAAAGCTGCTGATCATTCACATAATAAGATGTACACTTACAAAACGGTACTTAAAACGGTTCAAGGAGTTATGTAGGTTATGTTAGGTAAAGTTTATGGGCCTTTGAAAATTCACTGAAATTCACAACCTTCTGGTCTCTATAGTGCAGAGGTTTTCTGTGGTTATAGTATGCTCAGTGCATTGCTTTATGCACACAGCACATCCATTTGCACAAATGCATCCTAACTAAGTCTGGCTTAACCACTCGACCTACCTTTATTCATCTTAAATAACGAATAAAACATGACAGGGCATGGGATAGGGTGGTGTGTTGATTATGCTATGTTTTATTCCACTCATACCACAGCAATTTGCTGTGACATTCTTTTTATCCGTTTATAGTTACATTTAATATTGTGGAACCAGTTAGTTTCTGTCAGAGGTGTATTTAAGGGGGTGTGATTTTAGGTTTGAACCCAATTCCAATTGCTTATCCATGTTATTCATGTGTGCCAACATAACACACATACAGCACAGCTCATTGTATATACCGTTTATGAACATCACAATTATATAGCACAATTAATGCACATGAATGTTATGGAATGTCAAATGAGATTTGTGCGCAGTAATTGTGCTATAATTACATTCATAAAAGGTCAGCAGAGTCATCATTGCATTTCTATATTTAACTACCCAAATGTCAGGAACAAAAGGAACAAATCCCATAGTTTGTTTAATCACATTAAGAAGAAAGAGGATTAACCAATTAGTTACATCTTTACATCTGTCTGCTGATCATTTAATACTTTATTGGCTATCGATTTTTGAGTTTGTCTGCTTCAGTCAATAAAACCCTGCACTTGCATCCAAACCCTGTCCATTCCTTATGCATAATAACAAATTAAAAGAAAAGTCAACACTGAAAATATTATCATGGTATGTAAATGAATGTTTGGCTGTAGAAGGACGGCAAACAGATGTAAGAAAAAAATACATCTTTTGAAAGTTGTAAGAAATTAGGTTATAACTCGAAAGATCTATACATCCAACCAGCAGGGGTCCGAAACTATCTGTGTATTGCAATAATGTTGTACATAGTTAAATCATTAACCAGTGTTTCAAGTCTGTACTCATGCTGTGTCTCTTCTGAATAGCAAGCACAGCAAAAAGAAAAGCTGTTCTTTTATTTAACCACACAAAACTTATTGTTCTGCCATTTTGTTCCTTCATGTAATTGGAACAATATTTGCTTTGTCTATTTACTTCTGTTTTCTTGTCCAAAGACATTTTGAAAAATTATCGATTGTGAAAGTAATCTACCTTGTTCACTATTTTAACATCTGCAATTATATTTCATGTGCGCATCTCTTATGGAGATTGTCTGTTAATTCAATTCAATTCAATTTTATTTGTATAGTTCTTTTAACAATAGACATTGTCACAAAGCAGCTTTACAGAAATAAATACATTCAAGATATAAATTTTAAATGTATGATTTTATCCCTAATCAGCAAGCCAGAGGCGACAGTGGCAAGGAAAAACTCCCTGAGACGATATGAGGAAGAAAGCTTGAGAGGAACAAGACTCAAAAGGGAACCCATACTCATATATTATAAATAATTCCCTTTCATAACTGTGTACTACATTGACAAATAGTGCAATTGTGTAACCAGGAAAATCATTAAAATTTTCGCAGGAAGTATGTTTTGTTGAACTTATCCACTGTTCACTGATAGAGACTTGAGGGCAAAACTGTTTGTGGCAATTGTAGTCCTAAGCCATCATAGCATAATTGTTGACATGAATTGTGGTCCAAAGCCATCTTCATGGTTTTTAAGCGGTACCATCCTGAGTAATCTCAATGATCTTCAGGCTGTCCATGTGGGGCCATCCTCTGCAGCAGTGAGTGATTTCCAACTGGAGAGAACTCCAATCAGAAGTAGGGCATCAGGATGGATCAGGCAAGTCCAGAAAGCAAAAGGGGTCAGGATCACTGGTATCTCAGGAGTAGCATGTGTAGCTCAACAGAGGGGGGAGGGAGGGGTGGCAGAGAGATGGAGAGATTATTAGGTATGCTTATTGTCCCTTAATGGTTAAGGACAATGTACTTTGCATGCAGAGTGCAGGCAGAGCCTCTGGCAAGACTAGCTATAACAACATAACTAAAAGGGAGAGCCAGAAGGTAACATAGACATGAGAGCACCCTGGGACATAAAGTGGCCAGCCACTCCACCGTCAACAAACCTGAGTGACTGTATGAGAGTGGGTGGGTGACAGCATCCAAACATCCCAGTTCACCACAACACTCTATGCCTGTGAACCCTCCAGATATGCTCCTTCACCTAAGAAAAACATATTCACAAAAGGCTTGACCAAACAAATATATTTTAAGCCTAGACTTAAACAATTATCTAGTGTGTAGCGGAACGTTGAATCAGTTGCCTGATCAAGTTCTTTGGGATCAGATGGTGATCAGATCATAGTTGATAACTTTGGGAGATTATCAATAAAACACAATGTAGTAGCTGAATGTACATTTGACGCGGTAACGTGGCAAGGTGTATATATTATGATTAAGACACATTTTAAAAGAGATGAGATAATGATCTGAGATAGCTTCAGAATATATTTTCTATATTTAATCCAAATGTTAGTATTAGATCAAGAGTGTGACCACCATTATGAGTGGGTCCTATTACATTCTGATTGACCCCTACTGAATCTAGAATGGACACAACCACTGCTCCCAGAGGGTCTTCTGGGTTATCAAAATGAATATTAAAGTCTACAACAATTAATGCTTTGTCTAAAGAAACAACCAGGTTAGAGATGAAATCTGCAAATTGACAAAGGAATTCAAAATAGGGCCCTGGGGGTCTGTAAATAATAATTAGCAGAATCGACTGGGTAGACCTTTTTGGCTACATTTGTTAGGTTAGTATTAAAAACTTAAAACACGTTGAATTTATGACTAGGTTTTTGTGTGATGCCTAAATTATCATAATAAACAACTTCAACATCTCCTCTTCTGCCAGTTAGATGGGGCTGATGTATATAACTGTATCCAGGAGGACTAGTTTCATTTAATGCTACATACTCATTTGGTTTAATCCACGTTTCTGTTACACACCATACATTGAACTCTTGATCAGTAATAGTTTCATTAACAATAAGTGCTTTAGATATAAGAGAGCTAATATTTAAGAGTCCTAGCTTCAGCTCAAAGGTGCTGGCTGTGCATTCAGTATGATTTTAATTTTATTTTTTAATTAAGTTACTAAAATAAACTTTCTGAGTATTTCTACATTTTTGTTTAGCTCGGGGAACAGACATAGTCTCAATATGTTGGAACCTAAGTGATGACTCAGTGCAGCTAGCATACGGTCGGTTTAGCCTGCTTGTCTGCTCCCTGGCCTTGGCTCTGGATTGTCACCGATTAAAGAGGCCTGTTCTGAGACTATGTGCTATGCTGCAAGAAATGAGAGCAGCACCTTCCCGAGTGGGCTCGATACCATCCTGCCCTAACAGGGTAGTCTTGCCCTCCAAACTACTCCAATTATCTATAAAGCCCACATTGTTTTCGGAGCACCACCTGGACATCCAGCAGTTCAGTAACCATAACCTGCTGTAACCTACATTGCCACACCACTTTCGGATGGGGCCAGAGCATACTACTGCATCGCTAATTTACACACCTCTACAATGTTACTCTTAGTAACCTCTGACTGACAAAGCATATACAGTCAGATCCGGAAGTATTTGGACAATGACAGAGTTTTTGTGATTTTGCCTCTATACACCACCACAATAGATTTGAAATAAAACAATCAAGATGTGATCGAAGTGTAGACTTTCAGCTTTATTTTAAGAGGTTCCACAAAAATATGGCATTTACCATTTAGGAATTACAGCCATTTTCAACAAAGCACCCCGATTTTCAGGGGCTCAAAGGTATTTGGACAATTGACTGACAAGAAGTTAATTGACCAGGAGTGGTCCATTCCCTCGTTACTTCAAAACAAATGAAGCAGATAAAAGGTCTGGAGCTGATATCAGGTATTGAGTTGGCACTTGGCAGCTGTTCGACTGGAGCTACCAATATGAAGTCGAAGGAGATCTCAATGCAAGTGAAGGAGGCCATCATTAGGCTGAAAAAACAACATAAATCTATAAGAGAGATAGCAAAAACCTTAGGTGTGGCCAAATCAACAGTTGGGTACATTCTTAAAAAGAAAGAAAGCACTGGTGTGCTCAACAACATCGAAAGGCCTGGAAGACCATGGAAGCCAACTAACGTGGATGATCGCAGAATCCTTTCCTTGGTGAAGAAAAACCCCTTCACAACATCAACACAAATAAAGAATACTCCAGAGAAGGTAGGTGTATCATTGTCAAAATCTACAATCAAGAGATGCCTTCATGAATGTAAATACAGAGGGTTTACAACAAGGTACAAACCACTGGTAACATTCAAGAACAGGAAAGCCAGATTAGACTTTGCCAGAAAACATCTAAAAAGCCTCCAATGTTCTGGAATAAGATTCTTTGGACTGATGAAACCAAGATTAACTTGTACCAGAATGATGGGAAGAGAAAAGTATGGCAAAAGAAAAGAACAGCTCATTAACCAAAGTATACCACATCATGTGTCAAACATGGTGGAGGCAGTGTTATGGAATGGGCATGTATGGCTGCCAATGGAATGGGCTTACTGGTGATTATCGATGATGTGACTGCTGACAGAAGTAGCAAGATGAATTCTGAGGTGTATAGGGCTATGCTGATAGGACGCTGCTTCACAGTTCAGGTGGATAATGACCCTAAACATACTGCGAAAGCAACTCAAGACTTTTTGAAGGCAAAGAAGTGGAATATTCTTCAATGGCCAAGTCAGTCGCCTGATCTCAACCCAATAGAGCATGCTTTTCACATATTGAAGACAAATCTGAAGGCAGAAAGACCCACAAACAAGGCCTGTCAAAACATCTCCAGGGAGGAAACTCAGAATTTGAGTTTCGAGAACATAGGCTCCAGACTTCAGGCAGTCATTGACTGCAAAGGATTTTCATCCAAGTATTAAAATTACGGTTATATTTACAATTATGTCACTTTGTCCAAATACCTTTGAGCCTCAGAAAATCGGGGTACTTTGTTGAAAATGGCTGTAATTCCTAAATGGTAAATGCCATATTTTTGTGGAACCTCTCAAAATAAAACTGAAAGTCTACACTTCGATCACATCTTGATTGTTTTATTTCAAATCCATTGTGGTGGTATATAGAGGCAAAATCACAAAAACTCTGTCATTGTCCAAATACTTCTGGACTTGACTGTATCATTAGCTCCTACATGAAGTACTATCTTATAACCTACGCTTGCCTAAGACCTTAAGATTACTTGCTATGTCCGGTACCCTGGCTCCCAGTATATACCTAATTAAAACTGCTGGTGCCCCTAAAGGCCTAGCTAATTTGACATGCCTTCAGATAGAGTCTCCTATAAGCAGATCTCTTTCAGGTTTCCCAGCAGGTGCTTCACTGAGGAGAGCAAACCTGTTAGACACATGAAGCGGAGAGGAGTGGTGCTCCCATGGGTGAGCCTTTGCATTAGCTTTGGTTTTGCGATTATGCCACCAAGTTGTCACCCATTCGCCCCGCTATGAGGGCTCTAATGCCAGGGTTGGGGGATTGCTGTCTCCGCCTAAGGCACCCAGACTTTCCCCTACAGAAACTACGGACTCTTGCTTTCGCTATCTCTCTCTGGAGTGTGGATATGCTCCTCTAATGCTGCAATCTGCAAATTAGCACTAATAAAGCTATTACTAACGATGGGGGAAGAATGACTAAACATCTTGCACTCAACACACTGAACAAGCTGAATGTTGAACGTTAAATCTACTGTAGCCAAAGATTAGCTGAGATTATTTTATATGGATCCAGGGTGGATTGCTTCCACTCGCTGTCTTTAGACAAAAAACAAAAGAGTTCTTCAAAAAAATGAAAATATGGCAGAAGGGAAAGTGAAAAATACAACAGATGAAAACTACAGCACAAAAATTATTGATGAAAAAGAAAGAAACAGAATAGTTTAAATGGTGACACAGGCAAGAAACTCCTGGCAAACTATTTGAAGGAACTATGTCACCCGTCTGTTCTGGATGTGTCAGAGAAGTGGGCTTAAATAAATTAGCCTCAATGCACACAAAATCTACGAGATGTTACACTCTGTGTAATTCACCTGACACAACTAGCTGTGTGAGTCTACAGTTTGATCTAGAAAGAAATCAGCCCCAGCCTCACTTCTTTATACCATTCTGTGTATTTTTGCTTATTGACTGTTGCTGGTTCTTTTGTTCTTAGTTCCACATAAGTAAAAAAAATTATCCACTTTAAGCCATTTGTTAACAGCAAATAGGATGGTTTGGAAAAAAAAATATTAACCATTATTTAATAGAGGGAGGGCTTGGCCCTGGTAGCCCATTTACTCCAGCCATCAGTCCCTAATAATACCCTGTGTAAAAACCAGCAATAAGTATTGTTAAATCTAGCAAAACACATTAACAAATCAAAGTCGGTACTGCAAATCTGAAAACACAACATCAGAAATTGTAGGTCCGAATAAGTTTCTCCTTTTATTATAGCAAGGAGTAATTATTTCTTCTGAACAAGCTGGCTTCCTTCAGGCAGCTTTTCAGCATTTGCATAGTTATATTAATTCTGTGAAAAGTTGACAGCATAAAATATGAATGTCCTTAGTAAAAATAAGTGCAATTAAAAGCATTAATAGATCTATTTAGACACATAGTACTCTTACTGTAAGCATTCTCTAGCTCTCCGTTTCCATCGTCTCTCAGACTGACAGATGCTGTAGCCAATCACGAAGTCTACTCTAATTAAGTTATGCTTTTATATATATATATATATATATATATATATATATATATATATATATATATATATATATATATATATATATATATATATATATATATTTAAGATAAGATAAGATAAGATAAACTTTATTAATTTCAGTTATAGTTTCAGAAATTCAGTTATATGTGATATACATCAGGTATATACGATGATGAATTATTATTAGGGGAAAAGGGAATAACCAATGCATCATAAAACACACACGATTACGACAAGACGATTACGATGTACCTACCAGAGTGGACATGTGTCTGCTTTCATGAGGGTCAGCTGTGCATACCCCCTCCTGGGATTTCCCACAACTGTGTGTGCGTGTGTGTGTATGTCTAACCATACTGACTTTACTGACCTTAATGTGTCAGCACAAACAGCTGCTCTCTGCCCATTCTGGACAGACTTTGAGTGCGAATGAGAGGGAGTGTATTCTGGTTGTGTGTGTGTGAGGGGGGGAGAGTGTTGATGCTGTGTGTTTTTAAATAATCTGACCCCTTTTCAGAAATGTCTCACTCCCTGAGTCTCCAAGGGAGCTGCTGAAGTCATTTTCACTAGCAGAGTGGGAAAAAGGAGACAGCTGGAGTGTAACATGAAACCACAGCAGACAGATATTTAAAAGGAAAAACTTTAATGATGAACTGTTTTTGGCATGGAAAAGGCCACGGGTCAAAGGTCACCTTCCGGGAATTGTCCCAGTATTGCCTTTGTTTCCGTAATAGACAATATACCCTAACACCCTGTCAGTAACTACACGCACAGAAGTAATGCCTGTAATCTATTATTTTTGGTTTCATTTTACGCTTCAACAGCTGGCACTATGAAATTGAGGAAGTGCAGTTGAGTGCAAAAGTTTGCACCTCCCCACGGTTTTTGAATGGGAACATGGAAACTACACACCTATGTATTATTAATTGATTAATGATTAATTTATATCTTAATCACTAACTACATTTTAAATTAGCTCAATCAAGTTTAAATCATAATATATGACGCAGTGTAGAAGAGTCATACACGTTCTACTTAAAACTGCAATTTTTTTCAGCTCAAGTAAATGTTTCCCATTAGATGGTGGAATTCTGGAAAAATGAAATGTGGGTGTATTCTGCAACAAGACACCAATCCAAAATATGAGGCACAATCAACATAAAAAAATGATATGCTACAAACCTCTCTGACTCCAGTCCTGATCTGAAGAAGGAAATGCATAACATCTAGCAGAGTCAGAACTGCAATATACTCTCAAACTAAATCTGTCAACCTCTGTGTCATCGGTACATGTGTTGTAGATATAGATGTAAATAATGTGTGTCTACCTGTAAGTTACAAACATAAATATGAAACTTTCTTCTAGAGTTATAATTACTGCTGTGTCATATGGAAACATGCTTCGTTAACACTTCAGACATCTAAAGCAGAAGTGTGCTTTCACAAGAGTTGCTAGGTCTTCTATATCCAGTGCTTCTTACAGAAAGTAAAAGATGAAAAGGAAAAAAGTAAGAAGAAGTAAGTAACGGGACATATTTTAGACAAGATATACCAATCAGCCATCAGCCAAACATTGAAACCACTGACAAGTGAAGTGAATAAAATTGATTCTCAATTGAAATCTCATTACAATGGCACCTGTCAAGGGGTGGAATATATTAGGCAGCGAGTGAACAATCAGTTCTTGAAGTTAATGTGTTGGAAGCAGGAAAAATGGGCAAGCGTAAGGATCTGAGCGACTTGACAAGGGCCAAATTGTGATGGCTAGAGGACTGGGTCAGAGTATCTGCAAAATGGCAGGTCTTGTGGAGTGTTCCTTTATGCAGTGGTTAGTATCTACCAAAAGTGGTCGAAGGAAGGACAAACAGTGAACCGGTGACAGGGTCATGGGCGGCCAAGGCTCACTGATGCACATGGGGAGCAAAGGCTACCCTGGTCTGGTCTGATCCCACGGAAGAGCTACTGTAGCACAAATTGCTGAAAAAAATAATGCTGGCTATGATAGAAAGGTGTCAGAACACACAGTGCATCGCAGCTTGGTGAATATAGGGCCACGTAGCCGCAGACTGGACAGAGTGCCCATGCTGACCCCTGCCCACCGCCGAAAGTGCCTACAATGGGCATGTGAGCATCAGACCTGGACCATGGAGTAATTGAAGAAGGTGTCTTGGTCATGAATCACGTTTTCTTTTACATCACATGGACAGACGTGTGTGTGTGTGTGTGTGTGTGTGTGTTGCTTACCTGGGGAAGAGATGGCACCAGGATGCACTATGGGAAGAAGGAAAGCCGGCGAAGGCAGTGTGATGCTCTGGGCAATGTTCTGCTGGGGAACCTTGCGTCCTGGCATTCATGTGGATGTTACTTTAACACTTACCACATACCTAAACATTGTTGGAGATAAAGTATACCCCTTCATGGCAACAGTATTCCCTAACTTCAGCAGGATAATGCACCCTGTCACACTGCAAAATTGTTCGGGAATGGTTTGAGGAACATGACAAAGGGTTCGAGGAGTTTACTTGGCCTAAAAATTCCCCAGATCTCAATCCAATCGAGCATCTGTGGGATGTGCTGGAGAAACAAGTCCGATCCATGGAGGCCCCACCTCGCAACTTACAGGACTTAAAGGATCTGCTGCTAACGTCTTGGTGCCAGATACCACAGCACACCTTCAGAGGTCTTGTGGAGCCCATGCCTCAATGGATCAGAGCTGTTTTGTGGCACATGCAGGATCTACAAAATATTAGGGAGGTGGTTTTAGTGTTATGGCTGATCGGTATATGTAAAGAATAAAACACGACAGCATAGTGTTATAGGAGAATACTCAACTAGCAGGTGGTGTGGTTGTCTTATTATTTTCCTGTCGGATTTTGATAATTTAACAGTATTAAGATTTTTTATTCATTAAAGAACAAGTTCTACTTTTATCTGTTTATTGTTATGTTTATGTGTTGTGGAATGTCAACAAGTTACTTTTTGTTATCAATTATATAGCAGTTGTAAACACTCATTCCCTCACCAACCTTTCTTTTGCCCTCTCTCTTGAAGTTTATGAGACTAGAATTTCAGCTAGTCATGTTACAAATAAACTGCAAATTCCTGAAGACTTTCCTGTGTCAGAAAACCTAAAGTTAAAGTTTTACTCCTTACTGTTACAAAGTACTGACACTGGAGACTCATTCCAAAAATTTCCAAAAATTCTAAATGTCTTCTCACCATATTACACACACTTATTTAAAACTATATGTGAATCGTTCAACATAGGTGTAAATTGTTACTATAGAAATAATATTTGAACGAGTGCGTTAATATACAGAAACCTGGAATTCGCCTTGCTACTATTAGGGCTGCTGTTATAGAAAATTAATCAAGCTCCTCTGGCCAATGAGATTCGAGAATTTGACAGTACTGTGCTATATTTTTAATGTAGTCTTTTCAAAATGTTTGTTTGTAAGGTTCACTAAATGAAGAGATATTAGAAGAACATGAAGTAGCAATTTTGGGATTCCCATTCTCCAAAAAACTCTTTCTTGTTAAAGTGACATCTGCTCCATCAGTTCTCTTAATTGCTGTGGATTAGTTTTCTTGAAGCCTAGTGTAACAAAGTGGACTGGATTGAAAGGGGATGAAAGGAAAGTGTGTGTGTGTGTGTGTGTCCTGTAAATTTATAGTGGTTTGAATATGAGAGTTTTCTTTTAGAGAAACATTTTTTACATATGTCGCTCTGAGAAACTAACAGAGTGAATAGAGCTAAACTGATATGTAAAAACATCACAAGCCATTGACTATTATATACAGGATCTTTAATGTACTATACTTTAAAAAAAGTGGTGGGACAGGCACACTAGTATGTTAGCATAGTGTATATTACATCTTCAACCTAATTTATCTGCCTACAAACAAACACAAAAAAAAAAAAAATTGCACCGGTAAGCCAAAGGCTAAAATTAAACGAATATAGAAAGACAAATATATGTGCTTCTGCATATGTGTGTGTTTGTGTGTGTGTGTTTCCTTAAGTACATTTGTGTGTGTACGAGGGGTACAGAGGTCCTAAGACCCTTTCATCATTGTGTTCCCATACCATGGAGTATAAAGAGTGCTGTTCCTCAAGCTGAGGAACCAAAGAGGGCATTGTCTCTAAATTAGGGGCTTCAGCTCGATCCACAAAAGATCAGACTCAACCGCAATGGCTGCGGGTTTGAAGGAGGTCATCAAATTTCTCTGGAACACTCTAACCACAGTCCTTGGGGCGTTTGGCACTAAAAAAAAATCCCAAGTGGTTTTAAATTTGATCCTGGTCAAAGATCAAAGATCAGCCAGCGTGGAACAAGCGTCTCTTCAAGCACTGGTCAAGCTGAACTCTTCTGAACCGCTCTGATTTCCGTTCTCCTGAGACGTGGCCAGTTTAGCATGTCATATATCTCATTATGTCTTTTCCATTTGGACACTGCTGTTGTGTGTCTACTCATAGGTCTGGAAAATATACAGGGTAATTGGATAGCAATTTTATCCAGAGGAATCTAAGAGTGTGTTGTGACAAATGCTGCTTCATGCTACATTGATTTTTTTCTTCCTCTTCTTTTTTTGATGAGGTTTGAGCTTCATTTGCGACAGCTATTACTTGTGCAAATTAGTTATTAGGAAACGTGATGTGTTAGCGCCATTGTCGGTAATGTTTTATTTAGCATGCAGCTCCTTGCACGGCTATTGTTGTAGCCTAAAGGTGTGTTGCTGGGATCGTATTGAAGGCAGGGAGGTGTTGTATTAGGTTTCATGTAGTACAACCACAGCACCCACCACTATAGACTGTGTATAACACAAAAATGGTAGGATAGCATGAACATCCTTTAAAATTCCTATTCCTTTTTCATATTTTACACCATATAAACATTGCCATAACAAATCCTCTTATGGAGACATGGCTATTGACATTATAAGCTTCTTTTCTTTCAAATCTAATTACACTCTATAAAGTCAAATTTACTAAATATACTGCAGAGCTAGATATATAATTATCTAGCTCTAAAGGTCAGTTGTGAATTACACCAGGTAAGCACACAATTAAACATCCCAAAGGATATCTTCGTATGCTATAGAGTTACAATTTCCCTTCACTGGAACTAAGAGGCCCAAACCTGTTCCAGAATGACAATGCCCCTGTGCACACATGAAGCTCCATGAAGACATGGCTTGCCAAGGTTGGAGTGGAAGAACTCGAGTGTCCCGCACAGAGCCCTGACCTCAACCCTACTGAACACATGAACGGGAACACCATCTCGAGGCCTCTTCGCCCAACATCAGCTTGATCTCACTAATGCTCTTGTGGCTGAATGGACACAAATCCCCACAGCCACACTCCAAAATCTAGTGGAAACCTTCCCAGAAGGTTGGAGGTTATTATAACAGCAAGGGGAGACTAAGTCTGGAATGGGATCTTCAAAAAGCATATATAGGTGTGATGGTCTCGTGTCCACAAACTTTTGGCCATATAGTGTGTATTGCACAGACAAAAAACTCCATTTTGGAGTTTTCATCCTTTCTAGGCTGCTTTAACTCACAGACATAAAGCTCAGCAACTCTTGAAGTGGTTTAATTTGTGGAAAAATCTGGGCAGCGTGAAAATCTCAGTTGGAAAGTCTGCCCGTACATCTTTGTCTCTCTTTGTTTTTCTCTCTCTGTGGTTTCCATATCGTGACAGCACACAGGCGCTAATGTCATTTCCTATTTGGATGTCTTATTAGCTTTCATTAGTGCCACACTTCAGCGCTGTTTTAGCTTTGGCATTGTCATAGCGACCAGCTGTTTGAATGCCTCTTAGCTCTTGTGTGGGCAAAGCTGGCTTAATTTGACACTCTGCCTCCAGAGCCATCATCCTTGTTTTTGTTCCTTTTGAAAGATATTAGATAAAAGCAAAATGGAATTTTGTTTTTCAAACCAAATGAAAATTATAGCATGGCCTAGAAACCAGTCAAGTGGTGGTTTTTATTTCTCTGTGAGGAGAAGGACAACTGGTCGTTACTTTAGGTCACAAATGTCTCTGAAGCATTCTAGCTCAAAGGTTTTGCCTTGAAGGCCTGCAGGGAGAAAAGGAGATAAGTGCAAATGATACAAACTGAGAAAGGTTAATTTAGGGCACTTGAACCATGAGAGCTCCTCACATATCTGTGACTGGAAAATCCAAATGCCATTTATCACTTTCTTAGAATAATGTATCACTATTACTGTATAACTGTATATTCATAATTCCTGGAAACATGACAGAACATATGGTATAATGAAGCCCCACAATTAATATTTGGTGAAGCCTCCTCTGGAGAGAGTAGCATCACTTAGCCTCTTAAAGTTGGAGACATTTGTAGATGGATTTTGGACCCTCTACAAACTCTTTTATGTTCCTAGGTTTGCACATGTGAAAGACCTCATCAATTAACAGGTTTCAGTAGGATTCAAACATAGATGTAATGTGTGTGAAAATCAGTGTGTGGTTTATTCAGAATTGTGCAGTAGTCATAGTCAGTGTTCCAGACAGGGGTCAAATCACAGGCAGACAATATTAAAGTTGGATAATCCATAATCAACAGTGTAAACACGGGCGTAGGTCAGAACCAGGAAGTCACACGAGAAACAAAGGTCAGGAAACAGGGGAAACAAGAAACTCTCAGAAACATACAATACAATCGATGGGACTTGACAACGAGACAAAGACACAGGAGGATATAAATAGATTAATCAAGGGCTGAACAGAAAATAGGTGAGAACAGGACAGGGGCAGAGCAAGATTAGAATCATAACCAAGTGCACATGGTCAGACACAATCACATGACATAAAACAAAACCGCATGACATGAACTCAAAACAAAACATGCTTGGAACTGTGCTTCACACTGAGAGGAGGAATTTGTGACACCAGAGACTCAGTGAGCCAAGGCAAAACACAGATTTTGTTTTCCTGCAACCATTTCCTTTCAACCATTTGGGATCATTATCTTGTTAAAAGATTCTGGTACAGGTAAGTTAACCTCATGGCATATGCAACCAGGATTTAGGGTAAAATATCCTATTTTTAAAAAAATATGGTTTCCACACAGGCCACACACTTGCTTGGACTACTGCAACTCACTCCTGGCAGGTCTGCCTCTGAGCGCCATTCGTCCTCTGCAACTGATCCAAAATGCAGCTGCACGATTGGTTTTCAACCTTCCTAAATTTTCCCACACCACCCCATTGCTGCGCTCCCTCCACTGGCTTCCTGTAGCTGCCCGCATCAGATTTAAAACACTGATGCTTGCCTACAAAGCCAAAAACGGACCAGCACCCACTTATCTCGAAGCACTTATCACACCTCGCACGGCACCACCCCCCCTCCGATTCCTCTAGCACTGCTCGACTGGTCCCACCATCTCTCAGGGTACAAGGAAGGCATGCGTCGAGACTCTTCTCTGTTCTGGCACCAAGGTGGCGGAATGAACTTCCCCTAGATGTCCGAACAGCTGAGTCACTGGCAGTCTTCAAACCACGTCTAAAGACTTAGCTCTTCATAAAGTACTTAAGTTAGCAATTACCAAAAAAAAAAAAAGAAAAGAAAAAAAGTATCGTCTGAGCGCTTGTCTATTACCTCCCCAGCAGAGTTTTGGACTGATGGTATTCCTAGTTTGTGATCTAGTGAGCCAATATCAGAATGTATTTTTGATAGACTTCAAAGCTATCACTTGTAGGTCCTTGTAGGTCCTCTGGATGAGGGCGTCTGCCAAATGCCATAAATGTAAATGTAAATGTATCCTGCCCTTAAAAAAAAAAAATTCAGCAATATTTGCAGACCCATAACTTTAAAAGAGCCATAAAGCATCGGTATAAAATATCATGGCCCTATTTTGCAGAGTTTGGAGGCTTATCCTTGTATGCGGTCCACAGTCCAAATTATTTTTTTCAAGGACGAAAATGTAAATTGATTTTTAATGTTTAGAGGTACGATTTGAGAGAAAACAGAACACTGTTATCAAGAATTCTTATCAGATTTGTTATTAGAAGAAAGTGAAGTAGTTTCTCTTGTTTGAGAAGAAAACTATTTCCTCAATCTCTGCCTGTAATTCTGCATATACAAGGACTATGCATATACATGCAGAGGTATGTATATAAGCCATATAACACTCAAACATGCATGCTACCAAAGTCACAACCATACCCAAACACATCAGTACACTCACCACCAGCATGGGGTTACTCATAAGGGAACATATACAGGAATTAATAGTCTGGCATAGAGTTAAACACACAGTGGAAACAATCCTGGGTTTGGACTTCTCCTGTTACTTCTACTGATGATTAGATGTGGAAAACCAAATCAAGTGCTCTCCTTATCTCGCTGGAACCTTTGGACACAGTTAGAACCAACAAGGTTAAAATTACATTAGGACTGAGTGTGTGTGTGTGTGTGTGTGTGTGTGGATGCCCAGTGCATCAACAGGGCATGTCCTTATTGTAATGGGATCTTGTGCAAATAAGATCATCAGGATCTGATATGGGTGTTTGACTTTGTGTGTGCATGGGTGAAGACACACTTTCATTCATCACAGTGAAACTGTACACGGTGCTGTGCTGTAGCTGTACTGAGAAGGCCTCAGTGTCACTGGCTAAGATAATGTCTACCTGCGCTAATTACCCTCCAAGCCAAATATTTACCTTTACGATCCCCTGTCTCTATTTATACCCTCACAGGAAATTAATGGAATATTTTTTCTAATCAAGATACGAGCACACACAATGAAGCGAATGGAAAATATAATAGAAAAAAGTTATAAAGTTGAGAAAGTTCTGGAAAATGTTTGGGTTGGCATTTCCTTAGAAATCCATTTTGGGGTTGGAATATTAGATTTCTTAATTGCTTGCAAGTGTGTAGATGTTAAGTTAAGGTCAGCATAAAGTATCATTGTCTCTTCTTAGGAGTGAGATCTCTATATAAAAATGTTCAATTCTGTAAAAGAAGTTGTAATTCATGGAAATGAATAACTTACCTTTACCTAATAACTCTTGTCACATGAGTCATGATCATGTCAGTGGTGATTCATTCAAGCAACTGGAATCCATGTGAGCTGGATAGGACATGGAGTTGTTGTATTGTTGTATTTTCAGTGTACTAAGCCACTATGAAAAAAGGTACCATTACTGTGACCCTTAAGGGTCTGTACCTTTTAAACCTAACTTATTTAGAATAATCTCG
This sequence comes from Pangasianodon hypophthalmus, assembly GCF_027358585.1. NCBI lineage: Eukaryota > Metazoa > Chordata > Actinopteri > Siluriformes > Pangasiidae > Pangasianodon > Pangasianodon hypophthalmus. The sequence continues at coordinate 21,742,722 of NC_069721.1, read as the reverse complement.
TACCTTATGAACTAGACTGTACCTTAAATGTGTTTTAAAGGTATATCTCATTCTTTTTACCAGGTAAATGATGCATACAAAAGGATCTCAAGGCATACCCGTAAGGTGCACCATTGACAAACAATGGTACATTTCAGTACTGTGTGCATGTTTGATGCAAAAAAAAAGGGTGTTTAGTTTGTTTTTTAGCAAATGACAAACTGGATTTTAGCATAAAACACACTGTAGTGAACTGAGCTGCAGTAAGAGAAGGAGTTGCCATAGGATTTAATGAGCAGAACCTTTAATTGGGTGTCAAAATAGCAGGCGGAACACACACCTCGTGATCAAACATAGCATTTTCATTAACACCTGCACTTCTGTCATATTCAGCTGACAGCATGTTCGATGTGCATAAACTGCAGGATGGTGCATGAACCACACAACAACACATAAATTGTACAGCGTGTAATATTCTGTTATAACATGGTGCTTCTAGCAACAAGGCCTCTTATGTGCTCTTTTTCATTTGTTCTCTCTCTCTCTCCTGAGACTTTACCTGTGTAGTGTTTACCTGTCTCCCACCGCCCTTGCACGTTGCTATGGCTGTGTGTTTATGGTGGAAGAAGCAAGCAAGCTGTAGCAGCAGGTCAGGTGATAGAGGCACACACAATACACACACACATGCACACAACCATTAGTGCTGCAAAGAGCTTGGCCTGTCAACATTAATTTCCCGCCACCCCGTTATTGCAGAGTCTTAAGTAGAAAAGCGTTATCACAAACGAACATGGTGAACCTTTCCATCAAGCCAGATTGTGTGTGTGCAAGCACATGGTTAATCCATCATGTTGGAGGTGCTAGGGATTTAAAAAGTCCCTGCACCTCTACAAAGTTTGCATTTTGCAAACCGCTAATAAAGTGTTTTTAAACCATAGCCCATGTGATTGCATAGGTGTGTGTGTGTGTGTGTGTGTGTGTGTGAGACTAACATCCTCTTGGTTCCACCAATCCTTCATCTTCAAGGTCTGTGTGCAGTTGCCATGGCGTTATCCAATGTTCCATGTTCTATTATTGGATGGCTAATTGGTTTTATAGAGACAGGTTTGCTGATGCCATTATGACAAGCAAAACACTTCTGCATCACCTGATGTCTGATTTTCTTCTGAAAAAAAGAACCACAAAATGTTTGACTTGGACTTACAGCCTAGCACACATGCATAGACACTTGGACAAGTGCTCTTTAGAGAAGAATCACATTTAATTTAAATGAATACGTTACACAGGCTGAAGAGTACACAGGCGTGTGCATAGGATAAGCTCAATTTGACTAATGCAAGGGTAAGCAAGAAGTGTAGCTTTTTTTTCTGATTAGTTATAGAGACATAATGCAAAGTAGTATGACAGGATTTTCTACTGCAAAATGCAAGTACAATGTCAACTCAATGGTAATACAACATGGTTAATTTGGCATCAATGTGAGTTTCTTGTGGTGATCTGCTATGCGTATATTTGTCATTAGGATTTATCTGGAACCTTCACCCATCTCTCTATGTCTTGTCTTCTCTCCCTCTCCATCTCACTCTAGAGACCTTTGGCATGGCAGTGAAAGTGCAGAGCACCAGTGTGTCAAGTTTTGTTTCCACAGCAGCAAAGTCTTACGGAGTGTGGAGTTGTAACAGTGCAGACTCAGGAGAATTGTCAGGGTCCATGTGAAGAAGTTTATTTGTGTTTCTATCAGTTCACAAAGTCCAGTGCAACCAATATCCATACTGATGAAATACCTCATTAAAAAGTACCACTGCCACAGCAGTGCAGAATTCAGGCAACACAAGTATCATGCAAGGCTTGGACTTAGTCAATGACAGCAGGAGATGGTTTGAGGAGACTGGCAGGGACTTGTCTACGGGGCTTAGATGGAGGGAAAAATTTAGCAGTCTTCGTCAAAGTTTGTAATCTCTGCCTCAGGGAAGGAAAATAAAACTTCTTTCCCACCAGGAAGTCTAGATTTCCAGAATTGAGCAGGATGGGAACCAAATAAATAAGGCCTGGGCACATAGGTGACATGTGAAAAATGATCTGGATCTGTGGACTGTGGTCTGTGAATTACTTCTGTGAACACCCATCACTTATACATGCAGTATATGTAAGATACATGACTCAAACAAGCTAGTTTTCTTCTAATTTAGTGCCACTGGGGCCAGGGATAAAATTGGAAGGTCAGATCCAGGTCAATTGGATCAGAGCCACAGAGCTCCACCACATTTTAGCTAGTTTCATGAAGAGGTTTATTGACATTTCACCATATAATAACACATAAATTGAAACTATGATAGAAATATAGCTCCCCCACCCCCTAGATCCAGTTTAACCCCTTGATTGGGATCATTATGCTGTCATAATATTAACTGTGGGTAAACATAAAACTTTATATGATATGATGTATGCCCTGAACAACTTTCACATACTTCATGTCTGTGTGATCACTTGTTTGCTGTAATGGTGGGGGATTTAGTTACCAGGCATGAAAAAATATTGTTGTTGGGTGATTTTAACATTAATGGTTGTTGTACTTCTAAACCATATTCTGTAGAATTTTTAAATTTGATTGAGTCATTTGACTTTGTTCAATGGGTATCTGGTCCCACGCATATCCACGGCCATACCCTTGATTTGATTTTAACCCATGGGTTTTCTGTTTCAGATATTGAAATCAGTAGTCCAACTTTCTCTGACCACAAGCCTGTACTCTTCATGGTCCCTCCTACTGGCAGAACCCTCAGAAATCCATCCTTGGCACACTTAACTCACTCTCTTACTCAACACTCCAGTGAAGAGTTTTCTGTAGCATACCAAGGAACATGTAACTCCCTGGAATTGGACTTCACTCTACATAACCTGGATGTGGATGAACATCTTAATCTTTTTAATTCCACCTGTGCAGATGTTATGAACCTCATCGCCCCCCATGATGTATAAATCTCAGAAGCCTACACCAATGCTCCAGCATACTGACACTACACGTTCCCTTAGACAGGCATGTAGATGTGCCGAACGTAAATGGAAAAAGGACAGACTACAGGTTTCTTATGAAATTTTGAGAAACTCTTATAACATGTTTCAGAAAGCTGCTAAGGCTGCAAAATGTAAATGCATTTCTGAACTTATCACAAACAATTGTCATAAACCTCAAGTTCTTTTTTCTACCATTAATTCGGTTTTAAATCCTCCAGTGCATTCTTTCTCTGAGCCCTCTATTTCTCACTGTGAAAACTTTGGGAAGTTTTTTGTAGATAAGATTACAACTTTAAGATCTCAGATGTCTAATTCTATACATACTCTGCTAGATGTTCCACTATGTTCCTCCACTTGGTCTGAGTTTGACTATTGATCCGGTTTTATGTAAGGAAATTGTTGGTCACCTAAAGCCAACTATATGTCCCCAGGATGTTATCCCGCCTCTTTTCCTTAGACAAATCATTGACACAGTTGGTCTTGGCTTGTTATTGGTCATCGACAAATGCTTATCTATTGGTTCCTTACCTAACTGCCTTAAGCATGCTGTGGTGACACCAGATTCTTTGTCTCTGCCTAAATTTCCTCCTAATTCTAATCTACCTTTTATCTCAAAGATTCTTGAGAAAGTTGTACTGATTCATTTACAATCATTTGATCATTTGATTCAATTGTAATCTTATTTGACTGTAAACTCTATCCATGAAATATTTCAATCTGGTTTTAAAGCTTTACACAATACCAAATCTGCTCTTTTAAAAGTCTCAAGCGATATCTTTACTGAAACTGATTCTGGAAAATCAATGGCCTTAGTCTCATTAGATTTGAGTGCTGCGTTTGATTTGGTTGACCATGAGGTCTTGTTGACTCGTCCTGAGATATAAGTGAGTGTTTCTGGCACTGTATTACAGTGGTTCCATTCCTATTTAACTAACAAGTGTTTCACTGTTCGCATTGGTCATCACTCCTCCTCTAGCATACCTCTTAATTGTGGAGTCCCACAGGGATCAATCCTCGGGCCAGTGTTGTTTTCCCTGTATATGCTCCCTCTGGCTTCCATTTTTAACAATTATGGAGTGTCCTATACGCTAATGATACTCAGATGTATCTTCCCTTAAAACATAATAATATAAATGCTTTACAACCAGAGGTGGCCTGTTTAAAAGAACTAAAGCTATGGCTCTCAAGGAATTTCCTAAACCTAAACAAGAATAAACCTGAAATAATTCTATCTGGGTCTAAGGAAAATTGTGTCATTGACCTCGACCTTGGTTCTCTTGCTCCATATGAAACTCACTGTGCTAGAAACCTAAAGTAAAACCCTTTTAATCTAAGAGTAACTTTCAAACTGCGATTCATGCTTTCATAACATCTCGTTTAGATTATGGCAACTCGCTTTATTATGGTGTCTCTCAGTCTTCCCTTTCCCGTTTACAGCTGCTACTAAATGCAGCTGCCAGACTTCTTACAGGGACTCGCAAGTATGAGCCTGTTACTCCTATTTTAATTGCATTGCACTGGCTACCTGTTAAATATAGAATTGATTTTAAAATTCTACTGTATGTTTATAAAGCCCTCAACAATTTGGCCCCTCAGTATCTGACAAATTTGCTCCATCCATATACTGTACTCCCTCCAGAACTCTGAGATCTTGTGATCTTGGCTTACTTTCTGGTCCCAGGTCCAGACTTAAAACACGAGGTGATCACGCCTTTTCAATCGCCGGTCCGAAACTCTGGAACAGTCTACCTCTCCATATCAGATTAGCCCCTTCTATTTCAGTTACTAAGTCTGCTCTGAAGACATATTTATTCTCTCTGGCCTTCAATATTCCATGAACATTGGTTTGAACATTGTATTTGCCTTCCTTTGTTGTCTATTTTGTTTTTCTAGTAGTTTTACTTTTTGTAGTTTTCGTAGTTTTATTCTTTGTACAGCACTTTGGTCAACCTTGGTTGTTTTTAAATGTGCTTTATAAAAAAACATTGATTGATTGATTATAAGAGATGGGTCACCCTCAAGCCTCCTCCTCCAAGATTGCTTTAATGGTTTACAAGTTCCTACATTATATGTATTTTTTCTATATGAAAGTGAATCTATGGTGCAGAAATTGGTGAAGCTGAGATATCTTGTACATTCTTTATATTTTGAAACCTTCTGTAATTTATGTGAATTGGACAAAACTTAAATTTCGCTTTGACATGTTTAATTTGTACACCCTGCATGCTGACAGTGTATTTGAGAAGCAGTATGGTGGGTTATGGATTTGACGTTTCTGTAGTTTCACATTGAGGTACTTTTCCATTAGACATATGAGCGCTTGGAAAGCACATGACATGCTAAGGGAGCATTTATCACACCAAATAACATCACTAAAAATTCATAGTAACTTAATTTACTATTGAATGTAGATTATCTGCAGTATGTAAGTGTAACTTTGTAAACATGTTGGCATATTGTATAGACATATTTCAGGAAAGGAATACAGACCTATATAAGGGCTGAGACTATCATCCGCATTTTGTATACAGAAAATAATTTGTGTTACTGGGGATGTAAAGTGCATGTGCAACCTACACTCTTAGGGTAAAAAAAAAAAGTTTCATCGTTTTAACCATCACCCTTAAGCATTCTTCAGTTTGTCAATCTGGGGAATACTAAAAAAATTACCGTAGAACCCTACAACAAATTATTTCCTGAGGAGAAATACTGTATAGAGCTAAGAATCCTATCTATTCAACACATTCCCAAGGAATCTTTCTTTTTTCTAAGAGTGTAGTTTGGGTGCTTTCTTCATTTATATTTTCATTGCTCAAGTATCAGGCAGTGATTAACTTCTCGTATTAAAACCATGGTCGATAGGGAGATAGTTTGGCAGCTTTGTTTTTTTTTTTTTACTGAACATTTCAGCAAGGTCTTGAGGTTCTTTTGTGATTGGGATTCCTTTCTCCTATTGAGGGATTTCAGTGGGGGAGATTGCATGTGACAGGGTAGGGCTTGACAGAAGAAGTGACATTTGGGCCCAGACCATTAATATCTTGTTTGTCCCCAAAATGTCAAGGCTATATAAGGCAAATCAATGATTTATGGCTTTGCGTGTACTGGAGCTATAAGTGTACTGAGTAATTAGAGGAGATATAGTTTTATATTAAAGAGCAGACCTGTGTATATGTGAATGAGGATGTTGCTTTGCTGTTCCTCACTGTATCCAAGGGGCTGACCAAGGCCTTGATGTTGGCAGGAGGTGAGCAGGGAAATAAGGATGGGAAAAAAATTGATAGAATAAGTTCCCTGCATTCCCAGATCTGGTTCAGGAAAAGCAAACATCATTTGAGCACTAGGATACTCTGACATGAGGGCATATCAAACTCTTTATTCTACACTTGTACACACAAAGGAAGTCACCAGTTCAACTGGAATCAATGGCTCTGACCTGATTAAAGATAAAGACTCTCTCTATTACTTTTCCTTAGCTGATACTTACCCAGTTTATCTCCATGGCATCACTCTTTGTATTTGAAATTGGAGTCTGGGACAAGGAAGTGAACTTGGAGAAAGGATGTCTGGCTTGTAAGTACTACAATTGGCAGCTTTAATATAACCAACTACATATTTAGTGCATTTTTTTGTAGTTCATTGTGTTGAAGCTACTGATTTTTTTTCAGTGTCCTGAAAAGGCAAGCCACTTCCTACCTTACTAGTAGTTCTTAATAACTAAAAATTTAGGCAAGGGACTAATATAATGCCTAACTTGATAGCAAAGTATTTCGAACTAACCGAAGCATCCTACAGTTGTCCTCAGGATGCACAATAAGGACATCTGTTTGATCTGCATTCAATTAGAGAAAGTTATGAGACATCCTATCTTTAATGACTGCCAGGGAATGAATTAGACTGACAAATTTACTATGGTCATTTCAGTTTATGGACAGGTTTATATTTGGATATCATCAGCATAAAAAATTAAGGGAACTATTAAAACTCTGTATTATGTGACAGGTATAGTAAGTAGACCACATTGGACCATATTTTGATTTGTCCCTCTGGGTAACACCTATTCCTGTTTACTATCCAAGAGGGCTCCAGGTAAAAACCCTTTAAGAAACTAAGAACTGTTCCATAAGCTTTTCTTTTTCCCCCAAGAATTTACTTGAGGAAGCACATGCAAACTACAAGATGAAGTAGAGTTTAACATTAAAAACTGGAAATTGACGTTTCTGCTTCGTGCTAGTTTGATGCACTAGTGCGACATTATTGCATAATTGTGTAGGCGTTTATTCATACAGTACTGTGCAAAAGTCTTTGACACCATACATATTTTATGTAAAGTTTGTGTTTCATGCTTATTTTATGCCTACTTATATTTTTAAAAAATGTTCAAATGTAGTGTTACAGAGAATGTTTTGTATTAAGTAATAGACTGCACTGCCGCAAAAAAAAAAAAAAAAAAAAAAATCACCAATGCTGTCTGGGATTTTACCCGCAGAAACAGAAGTTCTCCAAGAAGCCTGGAACAACCTACCAGCAAGAAAACTGCTTAACAATCTGCACACATGACATTGTACCTAAGAGAATATATGTCATCTCATTTTTTGATTAATTATTTTACTATTTACTGCTCAGAATAGTAATTATTCAGTTCAATTCAATTCATTTTTATTTGTATAGCGCTTTTTACAAAGGTCATTGTCTCAAAGCAGCTTTACACAAACAAAGTAAAATGAATAAATAATTATTTTGATACTTAAAAACGTTTCATTTCATTATTTCTTTAACTCATTTGAGCTTCACAGAATCTTGTAGAACTCCTTTAGTATTCTTAAATGCCTAAGACTTTTGCACAGTCCTGTATATTTCATTTTACCATTACACTTTCCAGGTTTCATGGCAAATGGCTGACAAGCTTTATGTGTACTCTTATAGGAAAATAATACACGACAAGGTGGTACTGAAGTGGATTATTTTTCTCTAACATGTCCCAAAGTGTTTTATTCATCTTATACCACAGCAATTTACTAATGATTAATCATTTTAAAATTTATTACTGAACAACACATTTTTATCAGTTTATAGGTACATTTATTGCTGCGGAGCATCTGTAAGGAAAGTTAGTTCCTATTATCACTTACATTATAGCAACTATAAACAGTCATTCCCTCATCAGCCTTTGTTTTGTTCTCTGTCTTAAAGGTAAAATATGGAATTACGTTGGTATCAAAAGTATCAAGTCAAGAGCAACACAGCTTGTCATGTTAGTAAGAAACTGGAAAGTGTAAACACCCTTTGTCCTGAAAACTTTCTCATGCCACAAAATTTACTGATTGTTACAATGCACCTGACACTGGAGACTCCGTATGCAAATGTGAAATAAACATCTTCTTACAGAAAACTTCACCATAACAATTATGTTTTTCTTTGTTAAATAACACCATGTTTGTTTATCCATTCCTTATTAGACATACTGTAGATTGTCCACTACAAGTCCCTGTGAATGAGTTTTTGCTATAGAAACAATAACCTGTTTGAAAGAGCACATTAATATAAACCTTTTGAATTACAGAGAAACCTTTTACAAACCTTTTGAATGACTGTCAGAGATGATGTTATAGAATATAAACGAAGACCTTCTGACCAACCAGATTCAAGAATTCAACAGCGCTCTGGCATAAAAGCTGTGTGGTATTTAAATCACTTGTGGTCCTTCAGCAACATGTCACGCATCTCAGTATAACTTCTCTCTCTCTCTCTCTCTCTCTTTCTCTGGTGTTACATCGCTGCTGTCTGCCAGACCTCTACCACTCCTGTGTTTACGCTCCAAAACAATTCCATTCTCCTCACAGCTGTTGTTTTCTCTCTTCTAGTTTTGCTTTTTCATACCTGGCTTCTGTTATTATTGCAGTGAACCGAATGTAACATTACACAGTCCTCACTGTTCCTCCGCTCAGCCATGCTAATCTGCTCTGTTGTTTGTTAATATTTGGCATATGCATACAGCCTCTTTCACGCACACACACACGCTGACACGCACACATATGCAGTGACTCTGAAACCAACTTCTGCATTTATAATAAGCATCATGAAATCTGTTTCTTTCAAACCAATCCTAGATATTTTTCAACTTGTGTAATGACAGGAAAATTAACTTTATAGCACAGTGCTTGCACATACTGCCATCATTATTAACTACCAAATATCTTTTTGTTAATGTGAAATTTACATTCTGTCCCGGTAATCAAGATTAAGCCTGGTTCCCTCATCCACCAAAATGATCGAAATATTAACTAGTCTTTACTGTCAGTGTAGCTCTTCTATGTTGAACCTTTCATTAATGTTAGCAGGACTGATCTTATATAATACCCAGCGGAGCACACATTTTTCTCTAGAGTAACACGTTTATGATCAGGCCAGAAGGCAAGATTATTTTTACACCAGGGGGTTATTTTTACATCGATACACTCTCACACTCAGAGCAATATAACTGCTGATTGGTCATATATTAACACCTGTAACATTACATAGAATGTGATAGAAATGTGAACTCAGAGTTTGGCCCTAATGAAATGTTCCATATAATCAATGGTGGAATTGTGAAAAAAATTGAAGGGGGAAGAACAGGTTAGTTAGCTTACCAGCCTATCTATGTAGAGTCATCTAAATAATACAATGTAATGTAATTAAATACTAAATTAAATATACTGAGCACTATAACACACAACCACACAGTTTTGATCATATGTTGTTGAAAAGAAGATGGCTGTTTTACTAGACAAATAATTTTTTTTTTTAAATTTATTCCTCCTCAAACCGAGCCCTGTATACACTCTAAAATTGCTGAGATGAGGGGATTGCCATCTTTCTGTTTTTTTGTTAATATTATATTACCCCAGTTTTTAAGTACTTAACAACATAACAGCTGGGTTACGATTAGAACCCAGCGATTTCATTCCTGCACTGGTGTGTGTCGACAACCCAGCATATTGCATGAAATTTTGTACTTGGTTTTAGTGTTTAAAATTGACCGGATTATTTAACACAGGTCTTGTGGCAAAGTAATTGCAAACTTTGGGAAAAAATTCAAATAAATGGTAAACAACTAAATACATTCCAGAAGAGTAAAATCACAACTTCCATTGATTTGTTTTTATTCTAACTAAATGTATTCAAATCTGCTATCTTGATTAGAAATAACCATGAATAACGTGAACAACCCAGAGATAAGGATAAAATGACCTGTGGCTGGGTCTTAATAAAACATTTTTTGAGCAGTTAAAGCATCCCAGTACATTGGCTTCTACATATAACCCAACAGTGTGTAGTCAAATTAATCTGTGTGTTCTGTCATATATTGACCCAAAACTGGGTTACATGAATGACTCAAATTGGGTTTCATTTAACCTAGCAATTTTTAGACTGTAAAATCAAATTGTTGAATTCAGACCCATGGTTTGTGCAAGCATTTACCTCTGCACTGAAACACACCATCTGTTTTCCAATAATGAGTTCTTCAGCACTGGAAAGAAAGGAAAGTACTGAAAAAACAAAATCAGGTGGTTATTCAAACATTAAATATTTTTGTGTACATTGTATATATTGTTACATGGTTCCCTGGTGGACTAGTGGCTCTCGCCGCTGTGGCCCGGCTTTGATTCCCAGTTGGGGAACCAGCCACTGGAGAGTTGCACAAGCCAGTGCACTCTCAGTGCCGGTCCCAAGCCCGGAAAATGGGGAGGGTTGTGCCAGGAAGGGCGTAAACCTGGCGTAAAACTTGTGCCAGAATCAAAATGTGAGGACGGATGACCTGCTGTGGTGACCCTGAAAGAGGAGAAAAAAGTATATATCATTGCATCATTAAAGACAAACATCTGCATGTTTTATGTCAAATCAATAGACCTGATTGGTGTGGAACTCCAAAAATTCTAATCATATCATATGCCAAACTATAATTATAGGTTAGCAGAATGTTTTTTTTCAACATTACAGTTATAGAAACATAGTTTGTAGAAATGGTATATTCAATCTATCAAGTTTTCTAGGTGTCCTAAAAATATTTTTTTTTACATATTTTTACATTTAACTTTATAAATGTTCCTACAACATTGCTGTAGCATTTTAGTTTTTGTCTAACTGGGAAAGTGGTTTGAGCAAACGATTATTACTGCAGGTGTTTACAGCAGGAACATTATTTCTTAGAACCTGTTGGATACTCACTGAACTTCTAATAATGCTTTTTGTTAGCTGGGTGTTCCTGTGGAGATCAAGGGTAAAGCCAAATGCTGGACGATAGTTACCCTTTCCCTTGTCAGCACTCGGTTGTCAGACCATTGGAAGGACAAGTGCATTACCCGAAGTCCTTCCAGAATACCGTCATTCACATGGAGAGGAACCTGCACGTCCCTGACCTTAATCGAGCAGTGTTTTTAGCCCGAGACCCAAATGTTTGGACCACTGTCACTTGATCTGTGGAAGTATCAGATGCATTTAGGGTAATCCTGCTTGATATCAAGGCCAATGAGAGGTCTGACATTAGAGAAAGTGCTGAAAGGGGCTTGAGTCTTGGTAAGTGTTAGACCGACTTGATAAACACTGACGTGTACACACAACCATGCCCGCATGCAATACAGACATGGGCCATGTGATGATGGGTCACTAAGCAAATGCTGTGTGCTCGTGACCTTGCATAATGGTGTTTGGCAACTCTGCACAGTTATACACATGATAGCTAACTGGATACCCATGGATTTCCTGTCCTTAATGGCAATGATAAGTAGCATGAGAATGTCATCCTCTATGCTGTATTTAAGGACAGGAGTATTTTGTTGCCCTGTGATTTCTCAGTTGGTAGAACTTATATCTTAATGGTCTAAATGTCAAGCCAACAACTCAGTGTGCATGAATGAACTGAATATAATAATAACATTTAGAGAAATACACACCAAGCCTGATTATATTTGATAAATCATAAACCAAATAATCATAAATAAATTATAGAACATTATCTAATGAGGAATAAATAGGACTATGTCAGTGTTAATGAAAATTATGGGAAAAATAATAAGGATAGACAGGCCTAACATGGATTTAGTTCATACATTTATTCATCTTTAATAACCTCTTTATCCAGGTCAGGGTCGAGATGGATCCAGAGCCTATTCCGGGAACACTTGGGAATACGCCCTGTGTAGGATGCTGGTCCATTACAGGGCACCATGCACACACATATTTAAGGGCAATTTAGCATAGCCAATCTACATACCAGCATGCGTTTGTAAGGTGTGAGGAAAACGGAGAACCAAGAGAAAATCCACATGAGGGAAACATGAGAAATTTCACACAGCTCAGGATCAAACTGGTGCCCATGGAGTCGTGAGGCAGCAGCACTACCCACTGCTCTACTGTTGTACCCATGTGGATTTAGTGTAGAATTTGAAATTTTATTTTCCAAATTTACAGGCCTACAATGTATATAGTCATTTAGTGCCGTATATATTGGTACAATCTTCCGTTAGTGAGTTGTTTTTTTTAAAGTTAGCGTGAAAGGTTAGTAATCTAGTATATTCAATGCTGTATTTTTAAGATTTCATTTTCATAAAGAGTGTTCACTGAGATTTTGTATTTGTATGTGTCAGGAACTCGTCTGATATTTATCTAAGTGTTAAGTCAGTAAGTGAGCATGGCCATTTTCAGATGTGAAATGGGCCATTAAAAAAACAACATAAGAAATGTACAAGTATGTTTTTTTAACAAAAAAAATAATAATTCGAGTGATATTCCCATTTCCTGTTTCTTACATCTACCATTTTTGCCAAATTAAACACCTGCATTCAGTTTAACAGTTAAAAAAACTGATATAATGCAACGAGTATCTTTATCTTTACTTACTATCTTTACTGATATAATGCAACGAGTATCTTTAGATTAACTAAAGGTGTAACCACTTTGGGTATTACAACTGACTCTATCACTCTTAGTCTGCTGAAAATATTGATAATAATTTTGTAAAGAGTGGATTACAATTGATGCCACTCCTTCAATGATTTAAGCATGTGATCTGTGAGCAATAAGGCATGGGAAATTATCAATAGTTACATAAGAAAAAAAAATTTGGGACATGCTGTTAAAGGCATAGTAAATGATGGGGCGGTGTGATGAAGCGGAGATACTGTTAGCACCATGACGCTGATTAGTGACTTATAACAGCATGTCCTGAAGTGTTTTATTCCTCTTATGTCATCTTACCACAGCAATTTAACAACAAACAACAGAACAACAGGTTGTCCATTTTATCCATTTATAGTAACATTTAGTTGTAAGTTGTGGAACATCATTGTCCTTATTGGCTTTCATGTTACAGATAAACCTAAAATGCAAAGTTCCCTATCCTTAGACTTCTCATGGAGGAAAAAACTAAAGTTAGAGCTTTACCTCTGACTCTTACAAAGTGCTGATACTGAAGACTCCTTCCAGAAATGCTAATTCAATAAATGTTTCCTCAAAGAAAACTTCACCATATCAATGATTATATGTTTTTCTTTATTAAATAACAACAAATGTTCTATCCATTTATTATTAGTAATGGATTATGTGAAGTGTCCACCATATAAGCCCCTGTGAATTAGCTGTTAACATAAAGATGATAACATATTAGAACGAACACATTTATATAAGTCTTTCATTTGTAGTTGGCACGGCTATCAGAGCTGCTGTTCGAGAAGATTAATCAGTAGCTTCTGACCAATCAAGAGTCAAGAATTCAAAAGCTCTGTAGTATACATAATAATAAGCTATGCAATAAAAAAAAACAGAGGAGCTACTTGATGTTTACCATCATTTCTGTTCTTTTGGTTAATACAATCTGCACCAAGAAGAATTTGAACAGGATCTATTTCAGTTCTTGTCATCATTATTGTCGTCTTTGAAAGACAGCTGATTATATAACAAAAGGATAACTGTTGGGAGAGCAGATTAGCTTTGGCAGCTACTACTGCAACTGCTGAGCTAAACGTATCCTGAGTTTATCTCGCAGTCGAAAGCACTGCTAGCTCCAGCAGACAGAAAAAGCTCTTCCCATTGTTCTGAGCATTCCTGACCTTCACAGCTCCACTCACTGATGCAGCAAACACACCCACACTGATGGGTTGTAGGATTACATCTATCCAGGGCGTTGCCCATGGCTTACACACCCTGCAAATGAGACTCAGACCAGATTTACTGCCCAGTAGTCTGCCACTGGGCCACTGGTTTCATGTCTCGAGTTATTATTAGACTGCTTTATTCACTACAAGAACGTGGTCAGACCCAATTAGCGTTATGCTCCACCACCCAGCCTCCCCAGGCACCTGATGGTTTTGATATTTCTAGTGATTGTTTGCTCCACGCGCCAAGTACCATGACTAGCAAATGGACCAGGAAATAGAAACTGATTGCACAGCACCTGTAAAGAAAGCTTGAACCATGTATGGCTTGTTTTTATTTGAAACACCTGAGCAGAAATTACAACGCAGCTTCGAAACCCATAGTGCACTTCACCATTAATATAATGCAAAAAAAATAATAAAAAAAATTTAAAAAGAGGCTAAAGTGCACAGGTAATGAAACTAAAAATGGCTAACCCCCATTCAGCATGCAATTATATTTAAACAGAATTGCCACCTAAAAAAAGCTTCCATCTAAAAACAACAATCTGTAGGCTGTGTGGAATGGGATATATTTAGTAAGACTTTGAAACCATTTTGTATGGGAAGCTCACACATTGTCATGACTCATAGAGGACAGAGAGTGACAGCTGGAATTTCTATCATTGCCTTTCACATTGATCCAGAAGGAATGATTTTTGTATATATGGCCATCAGATGGGTCTCCTAAGCAGAAACAATCATGTTAACTCATGAATGAATGATCTAACTGTAGGTTGCATGACTAGAAAAGATGAATTAAAGTTGTTAGTTGATATATATCCCTTTTATTTCCTGTGGGAGAAACCACTACCGAACTGTACAACCCATTTTTTTGTCCAACGGCAGTTCCATTTCATGTTGAACCAGACATGACTTTGCAGTTGTGCAATCTTGTGGTCAATTTGCCAGGCAATGCAGTCCTCACCACACACAAACACATTCCCTGGACTACACTAACCACATGTTATTGCTGCGGGAATGTTGGTGTCATTGTTTTTGTTTATAGAAAGAACAAAAAACCCACACAAACGAGTGAGATTTGATTTGAAACGTGGGCTCTCAATATCGAGTAAGGATGTGTCATGGTCTAAAATAAGGCTTGAGGGTGGCCAAGATCAAATTAACACAATGATCTAGCTCCATTATCATCATCATGATGGTTCTGCTGATGGTGATGGCCTTTCTTTAATGGCTTCCCTGCATGTTGGCTGGTGTGTGTTATGCGTTTCAGGAGTTTAGATAGTGCAGCTTCAGAACACTAGGCTAAAGCCCAAACCACATGTTTGTGTAAGTCCATATGATGCTCAGGGTGGAACCATGCACAGCAGCCATTGCAAGGCAATTATTTCCTTTTTTTCCATCACTAATTCTATCAATATTTGATCTAAATGAAGAAGGATGATGGTAATGCTAATATTATTTCCTGTGCTATTTTTGGAATTTTCCAGTTTCCATTTGTGGCTACAGCAGACACACAAAGGGCCTGAGATATTTCAGTCAGACATCTGCTATACAAGAAATTCTCCAAGCATGTTTTGAATTTTTAGCATCTTATTTGGACCATTTGGAGAAAGTGATATAATAGCATGCTGCCATAATAGACAGGGACCAAGCACATACTCCAGTGTATATATAATCAAATATAAGTCTAATAATTTAATAAATTAATAATATTTAATATTTAAAATTTAATAATCCAAAATATATGTAAACACAATATGGCATGCTGTTATGGGAAAATAATCAACAGTGTGGTATGATGTAGTCCAACACAATGTGGAGTTACTGTTACCACCCTGAAGTTGATGATTTTCCAATAACAGCACAAAGTGTTTTATTCATTTTATACCATAGCAATATGGCAATTCTAACAATTTTTTTATTTACTACGTCACACTTATTATACATTTATAGTGACATTTAATGTTGTGGAACGTTCACAAAACAAGCTCCTTCCTGTAATCACTCATAGCGCCTGTAAACAGTTTTTTCTTCACCACTCTTTTTTTCCCTCCCTTGAAGATAGTACAACAAAGAAATGCAGCTTGTCATGTCACTAAGAAACCAGAAACAGCAAACTCCAGTCCTGAAGACTTTCCTGTGTTAGAAAACCTGAAGTTATATCTTTACCTCTGACTCAGTCTCCTTCAGTAAACATTATATAAATGTCTCCTTGCAAAAAACTTAACCATATAAACAATTACACGTTTTTTTAAAAATAAGTTTATGTATAGTGTCCATCATACAAGTCCCTGTGTAAGTTATTACTATAGAACAACAACATATAAATCTGTGATTTGCAGCTGCACTACTGTCAGAGCTGCTGTTATAGAAAACTAATCGATTTATAGAAAACTAACCAATTAACCTTCTGACCAATCAGTATCCAGAATTTAACAGTCTACGCAGTGGCAGGTAGCAGTATCTTCAACAACATGTTCATGTGGCTATGATTATCAAATATCAAGTCATCAGGTAGATTATATCCACACTTAGTTTCTTGATCTGAGGTCTTTAGCAACCTGGATTAGCACCTCATATCCAATGTCACAGCTGCTTGATGTAAACAATATTACTGCTATAACAAGAGGGGATATTTCAGACAAGAGTATTTCAGTAGGCCAGATGGATGGAAAAATACCTAATTATTCCCTATTTACAATAGCCATCTCAGTGACCTTATCCAGGATTACTTGAGAGCTAATTAGGAAAAAGCATGTCGGCATTTGTTTCTGAAGTTTTGGCAGCTTATGGGTTGGATGATTTATTTATTCAGAGCAGTGTAATATATCTTTGAGATGTGAGCAGCAGGTAGCAGATCATGATTATAGATTTTGGTGGGGCAGGACAACCTTTATGACAGCTTCAAACAAAATTAAGTCGAAACACACTTGACTTATGCTATAGGCTATTATCTAGTGACTTTTGAGATTATTCCCCATAATCTGCAGTTGATCTTCGACAATACTTTAAGAAACTTGAACAAACTAACTATGTATGCCAGTTTTCAACAAGAGAATAGAAGTGATGTAGTCTGGTATAAAAGTCAGCCCCCTAGCATCGACGAATAGCCTAAAAAAAGTCAAACAAATTTCCTTATTTGATCATACTGTTTAACTTTGCCTCGTTTGTAAAGAAATTTAGCTAGTTGATTTTTTAGATATGCAAATTTTTCAATCACAGCTTTATTGAAATTATATGTTATAATTTTATAAGCAGTTGGTGTAATTACGATGGTTTCTGGCTGTTAATAATTGCACTCCAAAGACACAGTAGTCATTGTATTGTAGAGTCTTGTGCTGTCTGCACATGTTTGCACTTGTGCACTTTATGTATACATTTATGTAGTCCCTTGTAGTTCTGTGTTGTTCTGTGTTTGTCTTATGTCGCACCTTGGTCCTGGAGGAACGTTGTTTCGTTTCACTATGTACTAACTGGTTGTATATGGTTGAAATGACAATAAACTCCACTTGACTTGACTTGAAGTAGCTAGCTCCATAGCAATGTAGAGTTAACTTGCTAATCTTTCTAATCAAGTAAAAGACTGAAACCTACACTTTTAATAGATTTCATTTTGATAATGTATGTTCAGTTGGATTTTTTAAATCAATATTTATGTGTGATAGAGGAGGTGTGGTTCCCGTTGCCATTGTCAGTGTATGAAATGAATACAGAAGATGTAAATTCGTTAACCGTCCTGCCCACTGTTCACTCCCACAAACAAAATGTTCATATTGCAAGCATAGGGCAGCATGCATCTTGCCCCAGTAGGCCTCTATAGTATGCTAGCTAATGTTATGTATAGCTTCCACCCTGACTTCCAATTTAGTTAGATTTAGAATTTTTTTTTCTTTAGATATGGATATGTTTTGGGTGGCCCCAAGGAAAGATAACTCTTGCTCTCATTCATGTGTGAGGCCAAGCCATCTTTCCCAGAGCTGCCTGGTATAAAAGGGCACGGCTGGGGAACATTTGTCAAAGTTTGAAGCCTGGTGTGGAGCTCAGGTTTCCTGCCAAAAAACAGTTGCCCAAGGCCTCCTCTATTCTCCCGTCCATTCTGCCTGGCTGTTACTGTAGCCAGGTCAAGGTCATGTCCCGGTTCCAGCTCCTGTCAATCAGAGCTATATCTGGCCATGAGTGTAGGTGAAATGATGTGCATTTGGAGGAAGGCATAGACAACAAGAAAAAGCAAGACACCAAAGTTCATTTCAGTTGTCCGTTAGGGAGCATTTGTGTTGAAAGTAGGGGTATGATGATACTATCTCCATCTGTATCTGTATTCAACTTTAAACCCAAAGTGGGGTGTGGCCTAAACCAGAAGGCTCATTTTTTTAAACAAACCCTACCACTATGTCCCTGAAAACACTACAAAACATTGGGGAATTCTGGCTTTGACAGTTCCTCAACTTTATCTACATCACTGGGTTCATAATTAATTCATAAATAGTGTTCTCCTTCATTAGACTCGTAAGCATGATGTTCTAGTGGAATGTACCTGGATTGTCTTCAGCTACAAAATGGCCATGGCCATTTTTTTATTAGGTCGATTTTGGACTGTCAAGTATAAAAATTGTCCAGGTATCATCTGGCTTCATGCACGATTTACAGGTATATCATAGTTTTATGTCAGAACTAAATATTTATGTTCCCTAGTTTTGATTTAATGCTGTGAAACTGTGCAGATGGGAGAATGTACTAAAAGTTATTAGTTAGAGAGAAAGTCTGTTATGGAAACTTAAAAAGCAGGATCCTCAGTTTTGCCAGAAAAGACACTATTTTAGTTAAATACCTTGTATTGATTTTTGTTTTTACCTTTTCCACTGAAATAGCTCTAATGTTTATAGCTTATTGGTTTCCCATTATCATTCCCCAGGAGTTTGGTCACATGGGTAGCACACAGTGACAACTAGCACCCCCAAGCAAAACCCTGTCTCCTCCAATTAACAACCCCTTCTCTGGCCTCAAATAACATCTCTGGGAGGATAATTCAGGCAGAATTAATAATAAAAAATTTCCACCTCCCAAAATCATGCCACTAGTTGGACAGGATATGCCAAATTGCCCCTAGGCTTGAATGAGTGTGAATGTGTATGTACATGGTGGTCTACAATGGACTGGTATTCTGTCCAGGGTGTATTCCCACCTCATGCCCATTCCACCACAACCTTGACCAGGACAAAGCACTTACTGAAGATCAGTGAATGAATCTAAAGTAATAGATATATGTCACTTTGTGTCCATAAATACTTTGAACCAATAAATACGTCAAATATTCTGCAAATACATTCTTATCCGATATATAAACAGATGGTGCCACACCTTTGTGTGTTTGCGCATATGCAGAAATATACCAGGAATAGGACAGACACATACCTTTTTCTGTGCGTCACTAATCGAGCAGTCCACTTTTTTCACATCTATCATGTCTTTCCCGTTTTCCCCACTTGAACGTCAAGACTGAGCCTACATTTTCCATCTCTAGATCTTGCTTTAGACACTGGATCTCTCCTTACCATAACAGCAGGAGGACTCATGTTAAGGAACCAATAACACTACCCCTTACACCATACAATGAACAGATGTAGAGGAAGGAAGTGGCAATCAGAGTCTCCACTCCAGTTTCTAGACATGTTTCTGAAGAGGAAAGTTGTATACAATAGTATAACTGTGTGAGTAAAATACTCCAGCCTTCACCACATCCACAGAAGAGTCTAATTTGTGTTTAAGGCCAGACTTATTCCTGTACTAATTTGCACTATTAATGGTGATTTTCCATTTTCCATTGAGGGCACAATATAGTCAGAGTCTAGAGGATTGGTTCCTTAAAGGGAAAATCCACCCTGAACGATTTGCATATTAACCTTGATAATTAATGTAATTTTCCAAGCATGCAAGATTTATTTTGTAATAAATTCTGAGTTGACTTTTTTAGTTTAACCTTCTTTCAGCATGTTGGTGTATTAACAGTTTCCTACATTACCCTCAGTGATATTCACCAGTACGATTCAGCCCTCATCTGTACCACTTCTTCGTCATTGTGCTTGTCATCTCATAGTTTGCTAACTCGCCAAGCCGAGTCTCTGCCAATGCCTGCATCACATCCTGTAAGTTTGAGTCCAGCATTTTCAACAGCGTCTGACCTACCTCTACCTTTACCTCTACCTCTATTAACATTAACATGACATTGAATGTTGCTGGAAAATGGTGCGTGAGAAAATAATCTCTTGCTCTTTTGTTTTTAAGGGATAACAGTGAAACCTGACCATTATCACTTACTGTATGTTTGAGATTGTAGACATTTTTTCAGCTATTAAAAACCATTGTGATTTGTATCTGTGACATCACCATGGCAGACAATAAATTAGCACCAGAATCACAGAATTTCAGTATAACCATATTTAATGTGTTTCATGGTGGAGTTATCTACACATGTTCATACTGTACATGCGGCTGCCATTCTGGGAACTTTGTCAACAATTTGGCAGCATACTTCACATGCCTCATAGGAAGTGTGTGCCTTTCTCCTAGAATTGTACTCTGAGAATAAGAGATGATTAATCTTATATTGTGTATTCGGCATGGTCCAGTAGTCTGAATCATTAAGAATCTAAGAACATTTTTTACCAGCTTGTTCAATAAGAGAATCAGTCACTGATATAAGTCTCATCATCTCATGAATCATGAACTGATGTGATCTGCAAAACTCTGAACTGAAAAGCTGGGATGTTGCGGTTGCACGGTCCGTGTGAAGCAGGAAACCACCTGATCCAGACAGACACAACAGTGGAGGGATCACAGAAGGTCTCCAAGTGTGTGACAGAGCAGTTCCCAGACTCACACTTCTTAGAAGGGTGTTTTCCGGTTATAGTTTAGAGAATGGATTGTTTTGTGGTTGTTTTGGTGAAGGAAGCCCCTCAGGCCTGCATTGTTTACTGTTGCTTCTGATCACAGCTGGTCAGAAAGGTTTAAAGTTCTAGTGACGTATTGAAGCTCTGAAACAAAAAAAAGATGTCACTGAGGACAAATCATCAGTTACACGAGAGCGGCTGACTGACGAATTTTATCCTTGCGCTTGTTTCCTAAAACCAGTTCCTTGAAAACTTGGTATAAAAATAGAATAATCAAACAGGCATGTTGTGGTTGTAGCACCTGCACACCACCTGAAAAGCTTTTCTATTCCATACAGCTTTCATTAGTAGGCACTACGATTTGCTGAATGAAACAAAGACCTTTTTTTAAAAATACATTTCAGGGCACTTTTTTTTTGGCAAATTTGCATAAGATTCAGATAGATGGTGTCACATTCAACGTGCCTTTTTTCACAAGCACAATTTCACTGGAAAATGAATGTAATTTATTTGTGTAAAATGAATTCTTTGGATTTTTAGTACTCTTCAGTCTTCTGTGTGAGAGCCTGAACCCTTTACCCTGACTCACAAAAAAAGGTTAAATTTAGCTTTGCGGTAAAACTGCCTTTATTCTAAAGCTCCAACAAGCTTGACAGGCTGCCTCCCATAAAGGGCCTTAAAGTCGAGGGTGGGGTGAGTGTAGAACAGCATAAACTCACCACCTGCTAATCTCTCTAAGGCACTTAACAATGTGCACTACTCTTCCTTTCCTGCAGGAAGTACTGCCCCAGTGTGCCTTTCCTGGCCACCGTGTTAAATTAATAATTCAATAAATAAATGGAATATTAAATGGTGTGACCGGAAAAGGGTGACGCTCGAATGTATATTTTCCCACCAATAGAGCAGTATGACTAGTACACAGTCAAGCCCAATGTCATAGACTCCTAGAACACACTCACAGTGTAAACCTTCAAATGTGCCTACTGCCCTTTTCTGCAGTCATTACATCAGCGGAAAGAGTTCACCACTGCCTTTAGAGCGTCACTGTTCACTGCAGTTTGAGTGAGAGCCATGCATTTTTTCCCTGTGAAACTAGAGACATCAAGCTACAAAGTGAAAGTCAGTTTGTCAGTGTGAAACATTTACATAAGGAATAAAATACAACAAGGTGTGCTGTTATAGGAAAATAATCAACGACTGGGTGCTGTGATGTTTGTATGGCCTGACATAAAGCTGCTCCACCCCAAAGCTGAATTTTTTCCCTAGAACATCACTTCCTGAAGTGTTTATTCTGCTTATACCACATCAATTATCAAATTACAGGTTTGAATTTATTACTGAATGATACTTTATACTTTTAACCATTTATAGTTACATGTAACGTCAATGAGACAAGTTAGTTCCTGTTATCACTTGCAGTAGCTATAAACAGTCGTCCAAAGTTGTCTAAAAACAGACTTACAAAGAACGTTCACTTTTCTGTTATTAATTGTGAATTCTGTGGAAGTTGCAATTTAACAGTGAATGATGTCACAAGCCTTCAATATTAAAGTAGTTACACATGTAGAAAATTTAGAACACTTACAGGTCCTTAAATTGGCCCAATTGGGTAAACCTTAAATTTTCCATGTAGAACTCCAAGTAGAATTGTTTTAGGAGGCCATTACATATACATAATTAAAAGTTGTACAATAATTATACATAATTACAAGTTGTAAAAGTTACACATAATTATAATTGTTGTTGAATTCTCAAATCTGATTGGTCAGAAGGTGTTAAGAACCCTTAATTATCCAATGAGCCATTAAAGAGTGTACCAAACCCTGACAGGTTCTAGGTATTACAAAGAAAATAATTATCAGTAATCTGGAGTTTGTACCAAACACTTGACCAGTTAACACATACTCCATAAACAATCCTAACAAAAAGGGTTCTTCAACGATTCCTTAAGGGATTGTTGTAATAATTTAAGTGTTCTTAGATGGGTTCTACTTAGAATGGACTTGAAGTGTCCCCCCGAGAGGGACAACTGAAGAGCCCTGAAGGGTTCTAAACTGTGTAGGGATGTAGGATTATTAGGGCATGTCAATGTTTGATACATCAAACATTTAGAATAATTTTCTAGTACTGATGCATAATAATAGTTATAGTTTACCCTTCTACCTGTAAATTTGTTAAGGCATTGTGTGCACGTCCATAGTAATTACTTATTTATGAGGAAAACAGTTGATACAATAAATAATGCATAATGGAACACAATCAAAGATTCATTCCTTCATCTTTATTAAGAGATTTACCCTGATCCTGGTCGTAGCAGATCCAGAGTCTATCCAAGGAACACTGGGTACAAGGCAGGAATACACCCTGAAATGGACACCATGTATACATACATTCACACTCGTTCACACCTAGAGGCAATTTAGACATACCAATCCACCTATCTGAATGTTTTTGGAAGGTGGGAGAAAACTGGAAAACCTGGAGGAAACCCACACGGACACATCACAACATGCGCAGAAGCTCCACACAGACAAGCAAGCAAGTGTACAAACAAACTAACAAAAACATTTAAATTGTTTTCTTTTCAAGTTTTTGAATTGTCGTATAGACCTACATCCAAGAATAACCTGACTTCTTTAATATCCTAACGTTTTCATCTTCTCTAAAACCACATTGAGAATGTGCAACATAGCAGCATGTATGAGGAAGGCTGTTTCTTCTAGTGTCTATACAGTAAAGATTTACTTTCTCCTGTAGCTAATAATATGCATAAGAAACACATGCCTAAAAGATGCAGAGCACATTTATTTCTCATTTCATTATCTGATTATATTTTTACTGTCAATAAAAATTATACATATATTATAACCATCAGAAATAAAGTTATAACATACAGATATTGTCATGTTTTTAGATAGAAAGATAGATAGATAAAACAAAGGCACATCAAATTACGACACACGTAAGACAGTAAGAAAGTAAGGAAGGAAGGAAATTAAATATTTAAAGTAATGAAAGAATAAGTAAAATGATTGTAGCGAAAGCAATCAGAAAGATTTACTATATAATGGAAATTATTTTATATTTTCGTTGGCTGAGAGAAACCATCTGCCTTCTCCTCTGTCTCCCTCTCCATCCTCTCCTTGTACTTTTCCTGTCCATCTTTCTTATTAATGGATCTTGTAATGACTATTAGCAAATAAAGGAGCGATCTCTCACATACGTACACACACAGACACACACTGTGTTACCCTCTTTCCATTGGTTTCAGAAGTCCAGGCTCTTTAAGTTGACATTAGTGTCCATAGTGCTATCCTGTGAAGGACGATTTTTTCCATCGAGCTTCCATCACTCCACTAAAACATGAATCACAGCCTGAGCTTGTCAGGGGAAGCGACTAGAGCCAGAGTCAGCTCATAATACTCAAAATGAGCCCCATTTCCTCTCATGAACGTCCTGGGACTTCTCACCTCGACATAATGACAGAAGATTACACAGCACATTGCTCACGAGCGCAAAACCACAGCCTTTTACGTTAAGCATGAGGCACATGAGGAGTGCATAGGTATGAAGATAGTATTTGTCTATTGTTTATGATGGTAGGAGCAGGAAAATTTTTGGTCAAAACCAAAAAAATTCAGAAGGTAAATCCTGCATCTGTAATCACATCTTCTTCCGATAAAGTGAAATGGTAAGCAGAAAGAGAAACGCAAAAAGTGTGAAAGGAAGAGAGAGGTACTGACGCTGTCTGAGATTATTCTGCCTAATGTCCAAGGTGAATGTTTAAAATAACAGTTGTCTAATTCATTGCCAACCTTAAGCTTTTTGAACTTTATCCAATCAAACATACAGTACATGGATAATTCCAATACAAATATGGCAAAATAAGAAGTTATAAGGATTTCAGGGGAGCCAATACTTTGGAATGCTAGTCTACAGGATTATATGATATCTACAAGCACACAGTGAGAGTCAAGCAACACTTCCTTTAATTCTTCATTCATATTTTATTGAAAAACAGAAATAAAATAGTATGTACAATAATTATTACAACAATAATAATAACTTCAATAATATTAGTCATAATATAAAAATCTGTACATTCCATTGTTTTTTGCAGTACAAGGAAGACTGATAGAAAAAACAGACTGCAAAAAGTACTGGGATATTTACAAACCAAGGAGAAACTGCACACAGACCATCAGTCATTGAGAAGGGCTTCTTCAGTTTGATAGGTCAGTATTCATCAGGCCTATTGATTCTGGCAAATAACCTAGTGATGTTTTTTTCAGATAAATGCACAGAAATAATAATAATATTAAAAAAAAAACAAATGTAAAAAAATACCCAACCTAACGCAAAGCTAACACAAAAGCAGATACCGATTCTTGTTGATTTGTACGCTTTTTGAGTGTAAAGCTTTATTTTAAGCAACCATTTGTTGATCTGAATATTATTATCTCCATTTAGAGAGCATTGGAGAATATTTGCTCTGCTATAAAACTTCCTGACATGGAGAGAGGCTGGTTTGTTAGCATGACATCGGCTGATAACATGAAATCTCAGGTCATGATCCATCCTGAGCTCAGTGCTGGTGACGTAATCTTGGTCTAATTACTCAGTCCTACAGGTTTCAACGACCCAGCGCATGTAGTAAATGAGCCATTAGGGTTGAACTGCAGTTCCTCAGGTAAAGCTAGACCTTAGTGCTGTCTAAAATGTCATGAAAAAAAAAAACTAAACACTGTAGGGGTAAGAACATCTATAACAGTGCTGTTTCTATCCAATTCTACAAAGATTAGCTACCTTAAATCTCAAGGCCATAATACAGTGCAGTTTTACATATTGAACATTTAGGTTTTGTTGTAAAAAAATATATTTTGAATTCATACAAGTTGCTTGTATGCAAATCTACACATTTCTAGCAACCTTGGAACACTTACTTATGCAGCACTAATAATATAATATAATATAATATAATATAATATAATATAATATAATATAATAACACTGATGTTTAGGGGATAAGGAGTTTTTCAAAGAGGCTACCCTGTAGCCTTCTTATTTCTTATGATCTCTGTGATATTTTCCTTTAAAAACATTTGGCTTTGTATATGAAAAAAATATCTGATAAAATAAGCATGTTTAATGATGAACAAACAAAACCAAAATCCCATCAAAATATTAAAAAAAAATTTGTACTATAGTCCTACATCTAATTTCTTTAAAATAATTTGATGCCTTGTTTAGAATACTCTTTAGAATATTTCAGTCTTCTCCAGAACCCTATTATAAGATGCAACATAGCAGCATGTATGGAAAAACATTCATTAGCGCATTCTCACTCTCTCTTCCCCAGTGGATGGGATGACTGCTGTGTCTGGCTTTGACACCGGTCTGACCCTGTGGGAGTTACCACTGTAAACAGGCATGTTCCTTGCATTTCCCCCAGCTCCTGAGCCTGCTGCCAAGCCTGCAATTAAGCCCAAATGACCCACGCAGAGCAAACTACTCGTTACATTAATAGCAAGTAAACTGTTTGTATTGTGGCCACAGGTCACACACACACACATCTAAATCAGAAGTCCCCAACAGGACTATTTCAGGGATACTTTTGACCCCAGGTGAGGCCTTTGGAATCATGCTAACAAGAGTTGGTAGAAACGGTAATACATTAAATAATAGATTAGCCAATGTTCATCATTCTTATGTTAAAAATTGGACTTCTGTATATCTATATGACATGATAGGACTCTATAAGCACAGGTATTTATCTATACTTACATCTGTCTGTACTGAACAGGTGTAAAGCTTTCGTGAGGTTACTGCCCTATCTGGCAAGTAAAGATTTTCTACATCGGAGATGCTTGGCTATGTAATACGCATAAATTAAGGTAAACATGCACACATTATTCTCAGGAAGAGTTTTGTTTTTTCTCCACAACATATACGTATAAACCGCAATACATGATTTGAGATCATTCGTGCATCACTAAAACACTTTTTTTTAGCCTATTCGTATCAATCGGCCACTGCTGGACAAATGCACAGGAAGACATGCCTGATATTTTCAAGTTTTACATAGCAGTTACATCCTCTCCACTGTGTGCCATCGGAGAGCAATGGTCTAAAAGGTAGAGTTGCATAACTGGATAAACCCACCCACCCCTTTATGTGCACTCATCTTCAGTGCAATGCCTCTTTATAAACTGGATATATTCATCATGAACGCTCTTGTTCAGTTCATCTCTTAACCTCTCCTTGCAGCTGTACCGTCAGCTTAAGTCTGCATCCCCTCAGGACCTCAGTTCAGCTCAATGTGCCTATTTGATCAACAGGCAATTACTAAACTTTTCACAGGAGGCCTATACAGTCATATTTCTGATTCTCGCCTCAGTGGCCGTGACTCTAAGGGAACATTGGCTTGATTGTGGTCAGAGTCTGAGCCAGTGTCAGTGTGTGTGCTCGTGGGCACCAGTCCACCCCCGTCTCCTTCCTCCTTCTCCTCTTTGTTCGGAAGCACCACCTCATTCTCGTAACAGAAGGAATTGGAATTGGAAAGGATGTATTTTTTCTCTGCAAGGTCCCTGGCGCTGCACAGCGGGGTGCTGGGCACCTCATAGGTCTTGTGAAAGCGCGAATAGTCCACTTTGTAGTAGTTCTTCTCCTCGAACAGGACTGGCTCAAAGCGGTGGCCCCAGAGGATCTCGCTGGCCAGATATGAGCTACGGCACTGAGTTGTCATGGCTGTTGCTTCCACCATACCTTCCAAGATCACCACAATCTCAAACTCTGAACTGTCTAGCTCCTGCTTGCTCATGTCATAAAATGGGCTGTCCTCGTCAATCTCGTGGACGATGGTTATTGGAGAAACCAAGAAGATACGGTCAATGCCACTATCAAATCCAACATCAATGTCTATTTGGTCCAGGGGGATGTATTCCCCCTCTGCTGTAGTACGGGACCTAAGGAGCTGAGCCCGAACATGGGCCTCTACCAGATGGCTCTTGCGCAAGTTGCCAACCCTCCACATTAAACACAGCTTGTTGTCCCTCATGGCCACGGTAGCATTGTGGCTGAACACCAATGTCTCGTTTCGCTTCTTAGGCTTGGCCATCTTGGCCATGACTGCACCGATGATGAAAGCATCAATGATGCAGCCCACGATGCTCTGAAAGACCACCATGAAGACGGCAATGGGACACTCATCTGTCACATAGCGGTAGCCATAGCCAATGGTGGTCTGCGTCTCGATGGAGAAAAGAAAAGCTGCAGTAAAGCTGCTCACATTCGACACACATTTCGGGCTGTTGCCTTCCAGGTCTCCGTGGAAGATGGCCACCAGCCAGAAGATACATCCGAAGAACAGCCACGAGAGCAGGAATGCCAAGCAGAAGATGATAAGCATCCAGCGCCAGCGAATGTCCACACAAGTGGTAAAAATGTCAGCCAAATAGCGCTGACCCTTCTCACTGACATTGATGAACTGTACATTGCAGTGTCCATCCTTCTTGACGAACCTGCTCTGGGGCTGATGCCGAGTGTGCACCTTGCTCTTCCCGTTTCCATAGCCGTTCTGCACCGCCATAGTGGCCAACTTCATGCCGTCCTCCTCTGATGACACAATGCTGTAGCGGTTAGCCCGCACACTTCCCATCACCTCTGTCTGGGAGGGCTGTGCTGCTTCTGCTTTGGAAAACAGTCTGAGTTTCTGGAAGAAGCGTTGGAGAAACAGTTTTGAAACGCTCACGGAAACCAACACAAGAAGGAAATGGTGGGACTGTTTACAGCCGGACGCAACAGGCGTCACTCTGCTCCAGTTAGACCTTTCGATTGACAGAAAGGTCTGCAGGGCCTAGTGTGCGCTGATCACTCTGCTCTCATCTGCTCCTTCGTTCTCATCAATGAATTGTCCTAACAAAAACAAGAAATGCAGGCAGACAGTTAGTTTTAATTTGCTAAATATATTGCAACATTTGAGACCAACACTGGGTTAAATGTCTGTTGGAACTAATACCAACCAATCTTAACAGATGTTGATACAGGATACACAAAAAAACCAAAATCCTACTACGAAGCCAGTGAGGACTCTGACTAATCTCTTAGGTTAGTTCAGAACCACAGAATGTGCCAAAAATATTTCATTTGGTTCTGAATAAAATAACAATGAGTAACTTTAGCTCCCATTCCCCAGAGCTGAGAGATTGTAAGGTAGTTGGTAAAGGTTTGCTCTGTAATTTTTGGCAGCATTACAGTTATAAGACAATTTCAACATTTGACTCAAGGTCATAGTGCTTCCTTGAGATCCCATGGAAAATCTGGCTTATGTCACGTCAGCGTTACATTGCATTTGCTGACTGCGCTTGTCTAATATGGTTTTGTACAGTTCCACCTGTGGAACAAACAATAAATGTGTTGCTGCAATTATGGCCTCAGCAGCAGAATGGATAGGAATTTCTACTTTCCCTGAAGCACAATGCTGCTTTCCAGCAGTCGCTTGCAGCACTTTAATGCCCCACCAGTGTATTTGTCAACCTGTTCGCTCCACGCTCCACCAGCCTTACTGCTCACTGGTGCATTATTAATGCCCATTTTCACATACTTTGCTAATCACACAGTCGGGGAAGATGGAAAATGTTTTGCATGACTACATCCTTTACCAGTGCACTGGTACACACTGGCTGGATTTCTCTAACCAGTAGCAGAGTCCTGGAAACTTTTCCAACCACACTCTAAAACAGATTATTTTGAGTATGCCGGCCTGCCCAGATAGCAGATTATTCCGGGCCAAATATGGTTCAGTTCAGGCAAAATAAGGACCAGTTATGGCAATGACAACTGGATTATGGGACAATAGAGCCTGAACTATGAGCAGGCACAGTTAAGGTTTTCATAAAATTTGGAGAATTTGGAATTGGCCCAAGTGCAGCATTTTTGGGCTGGTCCATATCATGCCTGAGATCGGTCCTCATCAAGGTGGAGTTGTGGCTGTGTTTTGGTAGCCAAGTTTGGATGAGTTCATCACCATCATTCCACAGTGGTAAGTGGGCTAGATGAGTAAGCAGCTAAGTGTAAACCAGCACTGAACCATCCATCACTTTATCATTTACTGATGATACTGGTTGCTGCTTTTCTAAACAGTCTAGCACAGTGGCTTAATCAGAGATATTTCACGTATTATAATGAATGCAAATCTTAAACCAATTTGATTTCCACAAACTCCAGCAGAAAGCAATAGTTTGTGATCGTCTCTTTCTGCTTGGAGCAGAGCGGTGAGACAGATGGGACTGGAGAGCTCATCCACCGGGACCTCATCTTCTCTCAGCTGTGTAGGGCTAGGCCTGTGAGCGCTATAGCATCACTCATTATGTTCCTAGGTCTGCTCAACATGTTTTTAACGCGATCCCACAGCAACCAGCTAAGAGATAAGATGCATTCTATGTTTCCAGAACATTAAAGTATGAGAAGAATTTGATTTTGTGAAGGAATAAAATGACTAGATGTAAGATTTGCTTATTCGTACAATATATTTGTACTAATCTGTACTTTTTCCTGTTGCTCGGGTGATGCTCTCAAAGGTACGTCAGTTGTGTCCTTCACCTAGAAAGATGCATGTTGTGTTCCTCTAATGAAATGGAGATTATATAACTTAAATCATTTTTAAAGGTAGACTATATTCAAGTTTCCATATGAAAGATACATATTAAAGGTACAAAAGATGTATCTTTGAGGGTACAGTTTAGTACTACGATTTCTTTCTGAGTGTAGTAAATAACTCTCAGCATGGTTTTTAGCACTGATTTGATTGGGTCCAAGCCAGCAAACACAACTGAAATAGCTTTTTAATGGATTAAATGTGATTCAGAATGATCTGTGACAAAGATAAAAGTGAGCTGCCTTTGAAATCTGATGGTTGGAAATGGAAATGCTACAGTATATTCTACTGGATAAACGATCAAATACCTGGCAATGCACACGGGCAGATTGACAGATGGGACTGTTTCTTTGAGTAAATGAAATGTAATATAACAATGTTTATGTCTAGGAGGAGTGTTTACTTTAATAGCGTGGAACAGAGACACACAGTGGAAAATGTGACCTAAAAACCCTACTTTTCTTTCTTTTTTTCTTTCTTTTTTTAAAATCGAAGGCGATTTTCTGTGACTGGGAATTTATTTTCAGGAATTACGGGAGAGGGATCTACCTCTTATGCATCACTTTTAAAAAACGTGTCTAAAACAACACATGATGCATAGTTTGGCCTGGAAGAAGTTATGTATGAGTGAGTCAACATTGCCACGAACATGTGGCTTATCCTGCCGGCTGTCTGCTAAGAAATGTAAGAGCAAAAGAAAGTGCGACAAGTGCGCTCTCTCCAAATAAGCGCAAAGCGCACCGCAGTGACCGCGTAACGCGCTTAACTCGATCCTAATAACAAGAAATCCACACCACTTCTGCTTTTTTTTTTCTTCTTTTGGGCTGTGATTGCACAGGAATGTATCCGCTCTGGAAACGTCCAAGTCGAAAGTGTCCTATGAGCTCCAACAGGTGCAAAGCAGAAGAAACACTCAGCACGTTTTTCTCGTGCAGCGCATTTCCGAGCTCCTTCTCCCTCCCTGTTCAATCCTGGTGGTTATTTACTACAGTGTCTGGCATGAACTTTCATATTTTATTTTATTTTATTTATTTATTTTGCGTGCTATGCATAGCCTATTAATGCATCTTTTCCCCCCTAATTTGGCTTTCAAATAGCAAAATAATTAAATAATGCATTTCCTCCTATTTTGCATGCAAAGCTTGCAGGATATTTGGATATTCAGCTTGCAACATTATTTTTTGTTTTAGTTTTAAAAGAAAAAAGCAAATATTTTTGTATGAAAAGCTTAATTCTACATTGCAGTAGGCTATCAGGTTTAAAATATTCTCTATTTATAATCTCGAGTTGAGAATGACAGTTTCAGACAAGCAGGTGAATAGGTGAACATGAACATCCCAAAAAGCTTTATTCATTCAGACTTACCTGATGGTCATTGGTAGTCAAAAGTCAAAAAAACAACAGCAACAACCAAAACATTCTACACGGTATATCCAAGGAGACGTGACGCTTTCCACGTTGATGTCCGCTGCATCTGTGTATAAAACGCGGATTATTTTACTATAAAATAAACTAAACACGCCCACGTGCTCAGCCGGATCCTGACACGCGCTTACACTCATGTGTTCGTCAGTCTGTGCTCCCAAAACCATTTAAATAGAACACAACCGGTCCACTCCGCCCCCGGTTCACATCCAGCCAATGAGAACAACCTAAATACAGCCTAGCCCCACCTCCTCCTCCACAACCAGCCAATTACAACAGGCTAAGATGAAAAGACCGGTTCTTTTCTCTCCGGCTCACAACCAACCAATCAACGCGCTCTAAACGGAGCCGGCTCGAGTCTCCCTGCTTTGAACTTCAACCAGCCAATCAGAAGACTCGGGTAGTGACGTCACCTGGAGCGGCGCATAAATCCATCTGCTGGGTTGAGACATGTACAGAACAAACGGAGACGTGAAAGGGATTCATACACAGCAATAATGAGCTTGTTCTGTACATGTCATAGATGTGTTTACGTACACTGTGAAGGATAATAAAATTTTCTGGCACAGTTAGTGTCTGTCTAATAAATAAGCCTTAATAATATTTATATTGTCATAATGTATGGGCTAATTTACAAAAAAAAAAAAAAAAAAAAAAGTTCATTCCAGTAAGTCTGTCTGCCCAACATAATTGGATTAGCTGTAAATTAGTCAGGGTTCATCATGTACATTGTTTTCCATTTTTCCATTTACAGTGATGGGAAACAGAAAAAAAAAAAGAAAACACACTGGAGGGTGAAACAGTTTCCACTTCATTATTGGCAAACTTTACATTTTCCCCTTTGATTGCCTAATGTTTGTCTACTGTGTCTTCCAACAGAATGCATGCAACTATTTTATTGAAGTATTGGTGAGAAAGTCACATTTCCTTGTCATTTCCTTTTAAATATAAACAGTAGCATAATGTAGCTGGTAGATAAAGAATGGTGTGACCTTGAACTATGGAACAACTTATTGAATTTTATATTGATCTCAGTCAATACATAGGCCTAGGCCTGGTGTTACTTCTCATTTGTGTTATTAGCTTATGCAAACTGATAACGTTTGCTCAGATTTATGGAACGTTCTACATATTGTCATTGCTTCCTTAGCAACACTGCATGGCAGTATATGTTTATTTACTCAGAGTAAATGAAATGAGATTTTAAGCAATGCATAGCAAAATGCTGAATATCATCATAAATGGCTTTCGGTGTGCTGAATAGCTAATCAGGGTTTGGCATGTTAATTCTGAATACAAAGGTTTTAATCAGTATAACCTCAGTACAATAATAATTAAAATCAACACAACTGCTGTGCTTTTTTTTTTTTTAAAGAGATCCATCAATTATCCTGGAATCTGGAATGACCTTGCTTTTCTTCTGCCCTAACCAGCTTCTGTTTGAACAAGGGCGCAATGTCACACTGCTTACTAATCATAAGCTAATGAGGCGTATTGGACTATGTTTGTGAAGCTGTTTTTGAAGCACCTATTTTTAGATCCTTTCTTGTTCGCTCTATAAATAATGATGCCTATTTATAGCTGTCTGCTCTGAGCCGGTGTTTGCCTTTCAGGTCGATTTCAGTCGATGCTTGGACAAGAGCTGTTACTAACCACAAGGTGGAGGCCTGGAGGCTTTAGTATTTCCCGATGTCCTCTCAAAGCCATGGCCAATTGAGGAGAAACTGTTCACAGAAGATGCCTAAAAACATCTGCTATCCAGTCTACATGAACACAGGGCTGCCAATTTTCAGGAACTGATCTGTGAGAGGACTGGGATGGTGTCAGCCAGAAATGACTGTAAAAGCAATGATCCTATTAACACTGTCAAGATGTACATTTTTGTTCCCCAAGTGACAAATAAAGTACATGTAGCTTGTCTTTTAGATCTAATTATATAGGTGATGCTTTTTTACAAAAAAAAAGTAAAGTAACTGTAACCTCAGAGGTAAAGCAGCCTTTTAGCTTAAACTGCATTATGCTCCACTACTAGTGTGTTCCTCCGCACCAAAGCCGCACTATTACCAACACAGTGAAAACTATTTGTAGGCCTACTTTAATTACCTACATTATATTATCCTCATTATTTATATCTATATTATCTGTACTTTCACCCTGCAATGGACATATGTCTGGTGGTTAATGTTTTTTTTTTTTTTAAACTATTGCAAAAAATGTGACGAACAATTGGGCCTTTCAAATGCTGAACAAATAAATATTAGATATTTAATAATAATAATTTAATAATTATAGATATTATTGCAACATCATGTACTAAATTCCCACTTACCTGCTAGCTTGCCCCATCATGCGACAGCTACAAACTGGGGAGGGAGAAGACTAACACGTCCAAGCCAGCCAAACAAATCTTTTTGAACTGCTGCTCATGCTGTGTCACAGGGCAATGTAACACTCACAGAGGAAAACGCTGTCAACCCTCTTCCACATACATGAGCTCACAGATGGCCATGATTGGCTTGTGTCACTGTGACTGAGAGGGGAAAGAGAGCTGGCCACTCCTCCCAACCATAGAGCAGGGCCAATTTTGCTGCCTTGGCTCTCGCCCACAGATGGCTGTGCATTCGGGATTTACACTCATGATCCCCCAATGATAGAGCGAACTCTTTTTTGTTTGTCATCTGACAAATCAACAACCAATTGGCAATCTGTCTTTGGTTTACAAAGCCAAAAAAAAAAAAAAACATAAATAATAAAATCACTATATCATACAAACTAAGATAATTTGTTTCATCAGCTAGAAGTTTTATTTATTTTATTTATTTCATGATTTGTCCTGTTTGAGGAGCGTAAGACAGGACTGAAAAGCATTAAGCGATGCATCCCAGATTATCAAAATATTGTGATAACGTTTCTCTAAGTATGTATCAAAGTCCTTGTAAAGCATGTCCACTTGGCGCCCATCTTGTTGACTGGCAATTACTTACCAGAAGTGGATCGACAAGAGGATGTTTTAAGCACAGATTTGAAATGGTTGTAAATAATGTGTGGCTTTTGGTTCAAATAACATATTTACATATTTATATTAACAT
This sequence comes from Pangasianodon hypophthalmus, assembly GCF_027358585.1. Taxonomy (NCBI): domain Eukaryota; kingdom Metazoa; phylum Chordata; class Actinopteri; order Siluriformes; family Pangasiidae; genus Pangasianodon; species Pangasianodon hypophthalmus. The sequence goes on along the minus strand of NC_069721.1, from coordinate 21,707,537 downwards.
ATTTATTCAGATTGCTCTATCTACTATGCACAAGTAAAGAAGAAAAATGCCCAATATCTGCTAGTGTCAGTTTAAGAATCTGATAGGCCAGCATTTTCAGCTAACATCTTAACCAACAAGGCAATTGGCTCTTTTTTACTGGAGGGCGGGACTTGCTTATTTCAGCCAACATATTAAGTGTTACATTCTGCCTTATTCATATTTCAAGCAGTGGGTTGTTTTCACTCAAACTATCTCTGGTATGTAATTCCTACTGCTAGTTTGGCTAAAGCACTATTCCCTGGCAGGGGTGTGACAAGATCCTTGGTATAATCCAAAATGTCTTATTACTTTTACATTTGCATTCACCTCATTTGTCTGATGCTTTTATTTCTGTGGCATAGTAGTGGTTGTTTTTAATATATGAAAAATCCTATTTTATTCAATGAAATAGACTGCTAAAATTGCAAAATTAAAGGAAAACTGAACAAAATAGCTCACCCCCATAGTTCACAACAGTGGACTAGTCCTTTTTGCTTGGTTAGCCATTAGCTATCTTTCTATATGTAAGTTGGTATGTAAGCTATTACCATTAACTAATAAAACAGTAATGAGAGTGGCTGAGAAAGGTAAAAAATACTCTCCCTTAGACTTTTTCTTTGCTTACTTTTGTGTAATATTCACTTTTGGTGAATTTATTGTAAAATTTTCATCAGGTTTGCATGCTAGCTTTAGCAGCACTAAATATTGATTAGCATGCTGGTTGACTGTAAATGTTGGCTAATGTGTTAGATATATTTAGCTATATGTTAACATTTATGGTAGAAAACAAAAGCAATTACATTTGCATGATGCCAATTAACCACAACAATGCCAATTTTACCTCACACATGTAGATATAAAAACTTTTTAAAATATTCTTGTACTATGTTTCTTAGTGTAATAACTCAGGTATTTGGTCTTTTTTTCCCCCCACACAGACACCTTCTTTTACCAAGATGGGTATAAACCAGAGGAAGGTATAAACCAAGTAAAAGACCTCATATGTTGGCATCCAACATATGTGACCAAAACTGGTCATTTTTTAGCATACATGAGACCATTTATTTTTAAATAATATAATATGCTTGTCCATGGTGTAACCATCATATGGTGTAACCGATTCGGAATGATTTGTGACCAAGTGATGATTATGAATGCAATTCTTTTGTAAAGACGTTTGCATTTAATTCATTAAATTTCACAGGATACAAGAGACAGGAGAAGAGGTGAACAAGTAACCGAGAGAGGAGCGGATGTGAATGCTGAAGCAACACAGAGACAGGAGAGGAGGTAAACATGACTAAGCGACATGATTTGTGTTGCGATTCATAATATGACAAATCTACCACCTAGTAGTTATAAAGATATGACTGGATCATTCAGACCCAAAGAACCTTTTACACCAGAAGCCAGGCGTGACCTGTAAGTATCATAAAAATATGCATTAACACTATATAATATTTATTAAAGTGATGAGATTTGTGCCTATGAAATAACTGTAGGTTTAAGAGAAAGACCACAAATGAAACACTTATCTCTTCATTAACTCCCTTTATACCACAGCATTTAATTCTTGATTCAGTTTGGTTAGAAGCTGTTGATTAATTTTCTATAATAGGAGCTATGACAGTAGCACTGGCTGTAATTAAATTTATAGGTTTCTTTTAAAGCACTTGTTTTAATAATGTACGTTATCGTTTCTATGGTAACAACTCATTCACAGTGACTTGTACGGCAGACAATCTAAGGCAAAAAATAAATGAATAGTAAAGTTGTTGCATTTTCTGTAAGGAGATGTTTATGGAAGAAGACTCCAGTGAAACCACTTTGTAACAGACAGTAAGTTTTCTGCCACAGGAAATTCTTCAGAACAGAGGGTGTTTGTATTTTCTGTTTTTTTTCCACGACGTGATAAGCTGTGTTTTTTGCTTTATTAACTTTAAGACGGAATACTGAGAGGCTTGTGAGGAAATTACTGTTTATAGCTGCTATTTCCTAAGTTATAAGGAACCAACTTCAATGTCTTGTGGACATTTCACTACATTAAATATAACTATACACTATTAAAAAAGATCATTTATTAATTTATAAAATAAATATTGCAGCTGTTAACAAATTGCTGTGGTCACAGCGCCCCATCCTGGATTATTTTCCTATAACAGCATATGTGATGGTCACATTCCTTACATATATTTCCCATCTACCTTCTCTGCTCTTTGGATTATTAACAAAATGAAGTTTGGGTTATTACCAACTTTGTGGGTGCCCCTGGTGCAAAACCCTTAAAATCAAAATATAGTTCATGTGTTTATGTAATGAGGAGCCAGCACAATATAGCATGATACTTTATTCTGCCAGCATGCTCTGATTGACTACGAGCATAAGAAATGTGCCTGCGTCCACCGTGGTACTGACGCTTGCACGGTTACAGAGTCTGGTGTAAAATAGGTTTAAGGAAAGACATTATGAATAATCTACAACCTATACTGGGTCAGCTGACATGTCACTACTCACAAATGTCACTAGTCACATTAGTGAATCTAAAAATAATCTCATATTGCACTGTGAAATTGGGAAGGCACACATCATTTTGGAGCTATTGATTGTAGGCCTTATACAAATGACCAAAATTTCATACAAATACAGTAATGATACTGATTGAACAGTTTCAAAACGTGTGTGTGGTGTAGACAGCATGAATTATAGTTTCCTGTGAACCTGAAAACATATGATCCAAAATTTCTGCCTTAGCCTTTTAGTTGTAAATGTTATTACCAAATGGATACTATGTTGTCATTAGGAAGATTTTGGAAGAAGGCAAAAGCTGAAACATGATTCTGTTAGACTTAATTTAAATTTTCCTGCTATGGTATCATGACACAATGCATAACACTTTAATGTTAGCCTTACTGCATTATTTACCATATGGATAATACAATTCAGCAAATGGCACTGAAATGACCAACATTTAGCACTAATGCACAGCAAATCCAGTTAGCCACATAGAGGATTAAAGAAGCTGATTCTTTACATGTTTATATTTCTGTCATAATATATAGCAAACCACTTTTCAGGGTGAGTTTTCTAAAGCACATGGACAATCAAGTTTGATCATGTTGTTTAATAGATAAAGCATGGTCCTACAGCACTTTGGATTGCCTGCATAATAAATAATATAAATCATTAAATTATTGCACATATTTCGTGATTTTGTGGAATCAGATACCTGAGCAAGGTGGTCTACAAGTTCTATTTATAAAATGCTATTTTGAGGAAAGGCTTAATTAGAACATCCTGAATGACTCACGCTGGAATCTAACAGTCCACATGTATATATGGCTGAACATTAACATAGCTGTCTTGAAGTGTTTATGATATATTTCATTTATTCATGTCGCTTCGTGTGTATTTATACGTAGCTTTACACATTTATTGCCCCTTTAATGTACCCTAAGTACTATAAAGTCCTATAGATACCATGGTTTGTTATAGTTTTTCTTGTCGAATAGCAGTGCTGGTATGGTTTTGACCTAAGATGTCTTCAGTCTCCACTGCTAGAGAACAGCCCATTTGTGGGTCTTGTTTACGGCTTGGAGGATGCTTGTTTAGTTCATAATCTTCAGCTCTGCTTTCCGTCAGTGGGACTTTAACTGTTTGGTGAAAGACCGCATAGTCCACTCTGTAGGACTTCTGGGTAACTCTCACCATCTCTTGAAACTGCTGACCCCACAGGATTTCACTGGGAGTGTAGGACGTGCGTGACTGGTGGAGAATCCCACTGCAATCATCTGTGTAGGTGAAAGTCACCACCAGGTCAAAGCTGTCTTTGCGTAGCTCTTGCAGTCTCATTTTATACAGAGGACTACTGGCATTGATTTGGTGGATGATAGTCACTGGGGTGGCCAGAATGACATGACTGTTTTGGATTTCAAGGTCATGGTAGGTTATGTCAGCTCTGCCAGTTGTGTGCACTATGTATCTGACCAGCTGGGCATGCGTGGTTCCTTCCACCATGTGGTTTCTACGAAAGTCACCCACTCGCCATGACAGGCACAGATGCCCATTACGACGGTTAATCACGGCAGTATTGCTGAATCCCACCGTCTGCGCTCTTTTCCGGGCTGATGCCATTTTGGCCACAACGATCCCAATTACAAAGGTGTCGATGAAGACGCTGATGACGTCCTGGATGGTCACAGTAATGATGGCTAGCATGCAGTTCTCAGACATGCCGCGTGAGCCATATCCGATGGTAGTCTGTGTCTCAAGAGAGAAGAGAAAGGCTGCTGTAAAGCTTCTCACCTCATAGACGCATGGCTCATTGTTTGAGTCCTTTGTGTCACCATGCATCAGTGCGATAATCCAGAACAGGATCCCGAAAAAGAGCCAGGACAAGATATATGAGAGGGCAAAGGTCAAGAACATGACTCTCCAGCGGATCTCCACCAGTGTGGTAAAGATGTCTGTCACATATAAAAGCCACTCCTCAGGCACGTGGCGGAACGCTATGTTACAGCTGCCATCTTTATGCACATAACGTCTCTTCGTGGAGATGTAGCCATCATCAGTCCATACGTTGGAGTAATACACTGTTCGTGAATTCATGCTGTTGGCCTAAAATAAGGAAATATAAACAGACTCATGTCAGAGTTGTGGGATTGATATTGATGGGGTAACAGGGTGACCTTCATCAGTTTAAACCTTGGGTGTCCTGGAAATCTGCTGCCCTGTATACTGGGCATTAGTTCAGCCTTACACACCTGGCTTTTATATTCATGTAATCTTCAAGACCTTGATTTGGCAGGTTCCTAAAACAGGCTTGAATACCTCTGTTATAAATGATTCTCAAATAACACTGTATGGTGCCTGCAATTATTCTGTCTGAAGCTAGTAAAACAAGGATAGTGCTGCACTTTAAAACCTGAAAGGATGTTTATTTTGTCTATGATGCTTACTATCTAAGCATATTACATTATCAGAGATGACTATTTTATTATTCTCAAAGAACATTAAAACAAGAAAATATGACATAATCCCAGTACAGATATTTCAATATTATTTGCTTTACATTTGCTACAAAGGGAACCCATAATTTACAAAAATGGTTTCTCAAGAGTTTTTTTTTTTTTTTTGGATATTTAAAGATTCCTTTATTCATTTCTCTTTAGTAACTGTTCTATTTTGGTCTGGGTCATAGTTGATCCAGAGCTGGTTGTGGAAACAGTGGGTGTGAAGTGGGAATACACCCTGAATGGGAAGCCAATCCATCACAGGGCACCAAGCACACACAAATTCACACACCAGAGCAATTTAGAGTAGCCAGTCTACTTACAGGCATGCTTTTTTGGATGGTGCAAGGGAATTGGAGAACCCCAAGAACATGTGGAGAATATTGAAAACTCAAAAATCATTCCAAGGGTGTGTGTGTGTGTGTTTTTTTTTAAATTAGTGTTCCTTAAGTGTAATAGAAACAATAAAATCTAAGAGATTATTTTGTACAGTTTCCATATTTATCCCAGTGTTCGCTTAGATTTCTTCTGGGATCTCTTGTTTCCTCCCACTGTCCAAAAAAAACATGCAGGTAGTTGCAGTAAAGCCAATTATATCCTAAGTATGAGTGAGTGTGTGAATGTGTGTGCATGGTGCCCTGTGATGGATTGGCGACCTGTTTGTTCCTGGGATAGACTCAGGACCTACTGCAACGCTGACCAGGATAAAGCAGATACTGAATGAATGAATGTTGCCAAATTTAGGCTGTGTTGGATGAGTGATGTGTTGCCTGTGTGTAGGTGGTGAGGATTGGTTGTGGTGGAATAAAGGAAGGTTTGTGGTCAGGGGGCTCTGGTCATTCCACAGCAGTGATTTAACACCAGGCCAAATGAAAACCAGCTCTCAGAAGGCCACTAGTACAAGTGGGCTGGATCAGGAATGGTACTGGGAGTTCCTGAGGCATCATCTACATGTATAAAAAGTCTGCACACCCCGTTACAATTGTAGGTTTTTGTGATGTAAAAAAATGAAACCAATCATGTCAGATCTTTTTATACCTTTAATGTGATAGATCAACCAAAACAATTCAAGTGAAAAACACATATGAATGTTTTAGGAAAAAAGAAAAAACTTACAATAACCTGGTTGCACAAGTGTGCACACCCTTTTATAAATGGGCAGGTGACTGTGTTCAGAATTAACCAATCACATTTCAACTCATGTTCTTACACCTGTCAACATTCTGATTGACCCGAAATAAAGATCAGCTGTATAAGATCAGCAACAGAGAATGGCAATAAAGATCTCCTTGGATTCATCATATTGCTGAAGCTGTGGTCCACGAAGACCTTACAAAGTATGCACTTGATTTCATTGTCTGAAGGCATCAGTCAATGCTGCTTCTCTTCAGCTGGGACTGGGGCTGTAGTCAAGATAGAGTAAATTGTGGATAGCTTCAGATACCAATCTAATTTGGTACTTGCAGGCTTCTGATAGACAACTGAAAATGAAGAAAAAGTTAACCTTCCAGCATGACAATGACCCAAAGCACAAATCCAGGTCAACAAAGGAATGGTTTCAGAAAAAAAGATCAATGTTTTGGAATGGTCCAGTCAGAGGCCAGATCTAAATCCTATAACTATCACATTATAGGTGGGGAAAAAGTTATTGTGAACCCTTCTTTAGGTGGAAGTGGTCCCTTAATGTTGAATCAGTATCAGCAAGCCTTATAATAAGTCCTAATTGGAATCATTTTAAGACATGCTACATCTGATATCCATCTGAAGGATACAATAATCATCATCAGTTATGAGCCATAGAATCAAAAAAGTGACTCGTACAATAAAAAAAAGTTTAAATGATTTTGATTTAGGTTGGATGCAGACTTTAAGTCCTGCCCTGCAATGTGCTGTTTTCAATTTCCCTTCATGACTCAGAAGTGTGTATAAGCTGTGACACATAGTGATTATAAAAAATCTACACATATATAAAATTGCAGGTTTTTGTGACATAAAAAAAATCAAAACATGAAACCAAGATAAGTCATGTGAGTTTTTTTCCTACCTTTATTATGATACAGCAATCAACAAAATTGAAAATTGAAAAAGAAATAGAAATGTTTTAGCAGTAAAAACTTACAATAACCTGGTTGCAGAAGTGCACACCCTTTAATAATGGGGCATGTGATTCTGCTCAGAAGTGTCACGTGTAAAAGTAATTATCATACACCTGGCATCAAGGAAGTAATTCTGGTTAACCCCAAATAAAGATCAACTGTTTTTATAGGATTTTCTTGACATCATTTTGATTTCATCTGTCTGCAAAGGGCTTACAAAGTATGTACTTTATCTCACTGTTTAAAGTTATCGATCAGTAGAGGGGTATCAAAGAATTTCCAAAACATTAGATGTACCATGGAACACTGTGAAGCCCATCATCAAAAAATGGGGCACCACAGTGACATTACCAAGAACAAGATATTCCTCTAACAAAATTGACAAAAAGACAGGTAAAAAACATATCAGGGAGGCGGCCTATGGCAGCATTAAAGGAATATATGGCAAGTACTGGTCACTCCCTGCATGTGACAATAATCTCTCATATTCTTCACGACTGGGCTATGGGGAAGGGTGGCTAGATGGAAGCTCTTTCTCATGAAAAAAAAAACCAAAAAAAACATTCATACCCATCTAAATTAAGCCAAACCACATGGCAAAACGTGTTATAGTCTTATGAGACCAAAGCAGAACTTTTTGGGCCTAATTCTAAAATACATGTTTGGTGAACAAAACAAGACAGCTCATCACCTAAAGAACATCATACCCATGGTGAAGCATGGTGGTGTCAGCATCATGCTGTTGCCTGCTTCTCTTCAGCCAGGACTGAGGCTATAGTCAAGATAGAGGGAATCATGGATACCAATCTGTTTTGGCTCAAAAATGAAAGGCCTCTGTTAGACATCTTGAGATGAAGAAAAATTTCATCTTCCATCCCAATAACGACCCAAAGCACAAATCCAAATCAACAAAGGAATGGCTTCAGAAGAATAAGATCAATGTTTTGGAGCGGCCCAGTCAGAGCCCAGATCTAAATCCTATTGAAAACCTGTGGACTGACTTGAAGAAGGCTGCGCACAGGAGATTCCCTTGTAACTTGATGGATCTGGAGTATTTTTGGAGTGGAGTGGAATAAAATTGTCAAATCAGATGTACTAAGTACAAACAACAGGTGCTTTAACAGAGTTTAAGTTAAAGAGTGTGCACACTTCTGCAACCAGGTTATTGTAAGATTTTCACATTTTCTTTTTTCCCCCTAAAAGCTTTCTATTTGTTTTTCACTTGAATTTTGTTGGCTGCTTTATTAAATTAATGGTGGAAAAAGATCTGACATGATTTATCTTGATTTAATTTTTTACATCACGAAAACCTGCAACCTACACAGGGGTGTGTAGACTTTTTATATCCACTGTAAGTGGCTTCATGTCACACAGCAGTGTGAAGTGCAGGTTGAATTTTTTAACCAAACCTTTGGCAGCAAGAACAATGTGATTAAAATATTGTCCCTGGTGATATATATGCTCAGTAGGGTTGTACCACAATGACTCTGTGTCTGTATAGTCCTTCAGATGTATTTAGATCTATATCTGTATCAGTTTATGGATTTAAACCCAAAGTGGGTATAACCTAAATAAGAAGGTTTTTTTTTTTTTTTTTAATTGAATATAAACCTTGTGGTAGGAAACACAGAGGTAGAGCATTGTCAGCATGGTGTGTGAATTCTGCCTCGGAGAGTCCCTCAACCTCAGCTACATTACTCCACTTCATAATTGGCCTGAACTGGAGATATGTGCGGGACTGTTTCTTTTTACTCCGGCTATTATTATTTTTGTTTGTACCTGCCTGCAAAATTCAAACAAATTTAGGTTCTATTTCCCAAAACAAACAACAAACTAGTAGCCTAATTTATAACCGCCACAATCCTGCCAGGAGGTTATTAAGGGTGAATGACTGAATGGCAAAAATTCTTTGCATATAAATGAACGTGGTCTTTGTCCTGCAAGCCTCATCTGAATGCTTGCTTGTGCCCAAATGAAAGTAAAAACCCCCCACTCATTGACGGTTTTGTTTTGCATTTTTTCAGAGATGAAAAGTAGGCTCAAAGAGCCCCAGGGCCAACAGAATTGGTAGAAAAACCCTGTCTATAGTGAAACAAAGCTTTATAAAGCACTCCTCTCTCGACCCCTGGAGTCATATCGCATTGATAAGTTGATGTTTTGATTACCAGGTTAATTCGGTTATTAACTAGCTAGTGCAGTTAAGAGGCAAGGTTACATTGGCTACCACAAACTGCTACTTGGGAATCTTAGTGCCTTCTATTCCTGAAGGCTATAGTCATGTTAACCCATTTACCCTCAACTAATGGCAGCACAGGTTTGATTACAGAGGAACTTTGTTTCCACCAGTCCCATATCCTCCCTCCCTCTTCCCTCCAAAAACTGAGCTCCTGCTTCACTACCACAGCGAGTGTACACTGCTGCCCCCCTGAACTGATCTGTTTATCAGTCTCATGCACTCTTTTTGCATCACTCATGAATAAGATGAGATGAGAGCAGGTTCACTTGACTCACCGCCAGTATGTAAAGTCTGACTGAGTTGTGCTTGCGACCAATCACTGATCACCCTTGTTCCCAATGATCAATCACTGATCACCAAAGTTTGTCTCACCCTCACCCTTCATTTTTTGTTTTAAACTCTCTTCTTGGCTGTATTTACAAGTAATAAAAAAAAGCAAGTTATTCCATCTGTAACTGTTTCCTTCATGATCACTCAGTACCACTGCTTCTTTTTGTCTTGGTTCTTGATAGAAAGTGGTAGTATTTTGTAATTGTGTAGTAACTGTAATTGTGTAAGGTTAGTTTGTGGTGCCATGACCATGACTTCTTTCTATAAGTAATAAATTCTATTAATTTTATATTCTCATAAAACTCTATTCTGTTCTATTTCAAGTGTCTTCAGAAAATTGTCCTTCTTCATATACCCTAATTTGTAATTTTATAAAGCAGTGATCATGATGAATCAGTGAATATGCAAATTAGTCTATGACATCATTGAGTGACATTTTGAGTGTGCTTTAGCTATTTTCCTCTGGAAAGAGTTGCCAACATATAGTAGGAATATAGTACCATAAAATAGGAAATGCTGTTGAGTTGTAATTTTGGGAAGATTGATGCAGCAACTGACTGGAAACAAGCTCAGTAAGATTCCAAGTAAATTTCTAGATTGGCTTATCCCAGGAAAGATGATATCTTCCCAAGGATGACTATGACTCACTGACAAATTTTGAAGCAGCTGATTTAAATCAAAGGACAAGCAAAGCAAGTCGATGAACAACAATAACAGGATAGATGTCTGGAAATTTGAGTGATTCAGTAATGAAGAAGCTGTTGGCTATGTCGAGGACAGAATTTTGAGGTTACGTATGAACAAATAACCAGGAGGCTACAGGAATGTGAATATAAACAGTTAATTTCTGCTAAAATGAATAATTTGTTATTAGTCAAAACTTTCATGTGACTGCATGTATCCTGGTAAAATATGGTTTGAAGTTATTAGAATGTAAACACCATGGGAAAGAACCTGTCAGATGTTGCTGTTGCAGAATTCTAGCTGACAGGCAAAAAGAAATCAGAAATATTTCACCAAAACCGCATGGAAAAGTTTTATTTACTTTTTAATCTTGATTTGGGTATCTTCCTGCAAAGATCCTGTTAGCTAAGGAAGCAGTTTAAAGGTGCAATAGTCATTTTTTTAAAAAAAAATCTTTACTTCTACAAATAACCTGGAAGATATTTAGAACATGATTAAAAAAAAAACAATGAATTAAGTTGTGGCCTTAGCAAAAGTGTATTAAGCTGCCGAGAAAACCAGTTTGGAAACAGACTTCTGGTCCAGAATGCTTGTTTGTATTTGGATGCGCCTCCTGTCAGTCATATTATAGATACTCTATGCACCACCGGAAATCCTGGGGGTGGAACATCGTGAATATGGGTGGGAATCATTCAAATGTTTAACCCACCTAACTATTAGAGATCTAATTTTGAAGCAGAAGCTAATCTTACCTAATGCACCTTTAACAAACACAGTGTTAAAACATTTAGTCTGCCTAAAGAGGTCTAAAACCTTGCTAGCTGAGTGTAATTTCCTCAGACATTGGAAGTCATGCTTTGATTAAGTTGTTGGATAACTACATGTTGTAGCGAAATGGATATAAGCCTAATCAGTTCATCACAGACCAGCTGTTGAAATGTTCATGATGCTCCTGCACTGCAGATGGAATGTAATTTTCTCCCTTTTCACTTTTTTTGAGTAGCCAGACTTTTGATCTAGTGTATATGTAGTTTTCAGAAAACTATATAGTAGAAAATTTCAAAATGTCAGGCCACCAAACATTTCTTGTGCTTGTGATGGGTCTTAAGTACAGAAATATGTATTAAACAAATAAAGTTAATATGTCAGCAACAGAAGCATTTAGGAAATCATGACCAAGACTGCACTTACTCAAGCACTGACCAGGTTCTATTCTTTGGACTTATTGAAAGCCTGTGGCTTCCAGTCAGACATTTTTAAACAGATTGTTCCGTAATTGTGGAAATGTGGAAATGTTTTTTTATCGTGAACTTACAGTGTGAGTGCCTATTGTGCAAGATCAGTGCACTGACTGTGGACTTTCCCCGGCAGAACAGCACTGTGTTGTTTAGACTTAATTTCATGCATGAGCGCACACATCCGCTACAAACACACACACAGACACACACACACGCACACACACACATCTTTAATTATTGTTGAAATGAATTATGTATGAACATTCAAAGCATTAACATTGCCTATGACCTGTACTCTTTAGTGAGTCAGCTGATTACCACACATGCTCCTATGTGCATATCTGTCAATACTAGTTTTCAGAAGTACACACACACACACACACACACACACACACACCTTAATTATTGTTGAAGCTGTGTGTCAGAGTTCATTGCATTAGCATTGCCTATGACCTGTAGTGTTCAATGAGTGGATTAATGCCCAACACACACACACACATTCATAATTGATAATACTGCTTTTCAAAGGTAAGCACACACACACACAATGCAGACATTACATACATGAACATATATTTTCTACAACAAGCCCATTCACATTTAATATGGCTGTAGGATTCATTTCTAGCAACCGTGATTGACTGCAATCACAGCTGGCCTTATACCAGGCCTCAAGACCAGAATCACTACGGCCGCACAGATAAAATTTTATTTCCATTTCCTCTCATGAAGCAGTGCCTGGAAGTGACAGATAAATGAGCGGTCCATGCTCACTGCTGGCTGCCACTGGAGCTCTGTGGCTGTGTTCAGATGCAGGCATGCTGCCTCTGAGTGGACCACATGGCCTTTCACTCACCCAGCCCTGGCGTGCCCATGTTCGGCCTGCTTTCCTACTCTTAATGTTGAAGGAAGTAATTAAGCAAAATTGTCTGCTATGTATCAGAAAGCTGTCTGACTGTCTCTACTTTCTCTCTCCCTCTCTCCTTTCACGATAATTTTGTCTGATGGGCAAAATTCTCTTCGTCCCTTTTTAGATAAATGTGAAAAATTTGGATATTTTGAATGCTGCACAAATAGTCTTGAGAGAAACGGCATGTACTGTGTATGTGAGTGAGTGCGGATTCTGTGGTGTGTGCGTGTAGTGCCAATGGTCAGAGGAGATGGAGAGAATTCATTCAATAGTTTTTCCACAGTGTTTTTTTTTTTTTGTGTGTCATAATTTTGTTCATGTGTTCTGTTGTATTCCTGTCTGTCATTCAATTGACGAGTACTCATTCCTTCCTTTCCAGGTCTATTTTAAGATAGACAATCTGGGAATGTTTACCATTTGCGATTCTCTTTACTTTCCCGCCATTGCTTTCCTCTGTGTTCATTGTCAATACAGTTTATCATAATAGATCAGTTGCCTGGAGATGCAAACCTCCTCGCAACAAAGCATGATCTTGGCAGGTTGCAGAATTTTTAGCTGTTGCATGGCATTGCGTCTTCTATTCTGTGCAGCCTTCCTTTTATTTCATGCCAAAGTCAATATTTGTGTCTGCTATTTGAGGTATATTTAGGATAATTATTACCTCATTACTACAATTATTACTTTCCCTGCTGCATTTTATTCACATCTGCATCACTGTATCACATAACAGCCCTGAGGAGATGTCAGTTACATCTTTGCAGTTATAAAGTGTGAATACACTTGAATACACCTCTGCTTTCAGGGGCGGACAAATCATAAATTCATTAGCAGGCAAAATTAATTTTTTCATTTTGCTCCAGTGTTCAGTTCGGTCCTATGTTTTGGTTGCTTGGAAAACCTAATTGATATTTTTTTTTCTACCAGACATATATAAAATAACTAATAGCCCAAACAAGAAATCTGCTTGTCCCTAGCACCTGGGCTACTGATTTGGCCACCCCAGGTTAGTAAATGATGTACCTATGCAAATTTAGTGTAGCATATTTTAAAAATTAGACTAGGCTCCTGTGTGGCACAACAGAAATGTGTTCACCCTATTGTCAGGAGATCACGAGTTTGAATCCCAGCAATGCCACAGTCATTTGTGGCTGGGAGCCAAGGGAGCAAATTTTCAATCTATAAATGACTCATGAATCTATCTTTAGAGTGGCTTATGGATCTCTAAGCTGGATCTTTTTAGGTGAAAGCATGTAATCTAATATAAAACACTTGCTAAGCTGAGACAGAGAGACTCCTGCTTGGTCGTCCTGTCTTCTTGCCACCCACATTCCCTTGCTTCTGTGTTGATCCAGCACTGTGATGGCTTAACACGCCTTGGCAAGGCGTAAAGTGACTGTCGTCTGGGTGGAGTGCAGAATTCTGGCCCGTAGCCGGTCGAGGAAACTCCACACACACCCGGAGTGAGACAGGGGCAGAGAACAGAAAAGATGGAAACTGGAAGCAGCCCAAAGTGCAATCCACAGGCAAAAGACAGATCCGTAACAGCCAAACCACTACTAGCGTGCTCAGTGCTAAACACTAACCCCGCCCTGGCACTGAACTGACAAGTGTGAATCAAATCAAGAGTGCTGATTTAGCAGCAACCCATGATTATAATATCTGTACAATCATGACAGAAGGCATGACTGGTCACAGTTCATGACTCTCTGCTTCTTGATAAATGTAGACTCTGGCTTTTTCCTGGACACAGGCACAGCTCCGGTTGCCAGATTCTACAGCATAGTCTCAGAAGACATAGACAGAATGTCAGCCTGGTATCCATCCCACTGCACACTGGTAAAGGTAATGTGTCTCGCATGACATAGAGCAGGTCAGTAAGATGCGCAATAAATTTTTAAAAATTGTAAACATGTGTCTTGTTGTATCACTTTTGTGTCCCATCTTCTATAATGGCGTCATCCAGTGCTGTACATGACGTACAGATTTTTTCCTGTTGGGTTCAGATATATGTATGTGTAATGCTGAAGTTAGTTGAAATTGTTTAATTTGCGAACTAAGTAATGTTTTTTTAGTGATTGTATTTTATGATGCTTTTTCCCTGAACACATAATACTTGTAGACTTTGTCAATTCAATTCGGTTTAAACCAAGTCCTTCTGTGTAAGTTAGGATAGAGCCAAAACGTGAATGGTCTGGAAGGTTCTGAGGACTGGTTTGAGAACCACTGGTTTCACACACAACTATGACTTGGTTTTAGCTATACAAGTCTGTATTTATAGGGAACAGTGTCTAATACAGAGTTAGAAACCACATGAAAATGTCTGAGATACTGCTTCACATATTTTGAGGCAGTTGTCATTTTTAGCATGCAGTTTGCACAATGCTAAAGTGGTAGCTATAAGCTTCATTCGTTAGCCTTGCATCTCCAGTGCAACAAAAAAAGCCAGCACTACACTGTATGATCTTCAGCCCGATTTTGCTATTGCAGAAAAAAATTGCATGTTGTAAAAAAGATTCCTTGGATGTGACTTGAGATTGGCGGTCTTAGAATGCATAATGTGATGTGTTCACGGCGCTCGTTGAAAAGGCACCAGTAGGAGGACAGCGTAGGATTAGGTGAAACTCACGGGACAGCTACAAATGTGGTCATGCAATTGCGAAACACAAATGAAACATGTTAATAGACAGAAATATATATCCTAATTACCCAAGCTCACTTTGAATGTTTCATGATGTAAGCAGAACATAGCAATTTTCTTTAATCACAGGTCTGCTATTAGAGGTTCTTCATCTTCTGATCAGACATAGAAAACACACAGTCTGTTAAAGAATTTGGCCAAGGTTTTATTGGGATCATCTCTTACAGTGAGAGAAGTAATGATCTTAAAAGACTGCTATAATTGTACAGCCTAAAGCCTTCTTCAGAAGTCCTCAGGTACTAAACATGTCTTGGCTGGTCAGTTGCATTTGAGGTAAGTGGGAAACTGTGTACATTTAATGTAATTTAATTTAATTTGTTTAATTTATGCCTATTCCATTAATGAAAATGCATGTCTGTCCATAGACAAAGCCTTTTCTATGTTCCCTAAGGCAGGTTTTTAAGGACAATACATCCTTACACACGGTTTAAATAGAGCCAACTGTTGATTCCTTACATGCTTAAAATTCAATAAGGACTAATAGAAAAAAATATGTGTCCCATGAGGTCATCAAAACCTCCTTACTCCATCTCAAGACCTAAATTTCTCATCCACTTGATCTCCATTGGGGCACTGCAAGGCTAAAGTCTGTTTATTATTTATTTTTTAAATGCAGCAATTTTAGATAAATCTAGAAGATAGAAAGGTATATGCACATTTAACAGGCCAATTTTTTGTCTGAAATGAACAATAACAACACTTAATACTTTATTATGATTGTAAGCATAGGCAATTCTACTATAAACCCAACCTAACTGTAGTACAAGGAGTTGTCACTTTATAAAACATGATGTCCTACTGCTGACTTCAGTGTGGTTTAAATACTCTGTTTAATCTTCTGTTTACAAAATTCCAAAGTTGAACCAATTTTACTTTAGTGATTCCTTACTTAAACACACAAAAACTGTCATAATGTAGGAGAGTGAGACGGATGCAGTTGTAGTTGGGAATACATTTGAATGAAATAGCAGACAAATCCAAAACCAGATGGGTCAAAAGATCAGGGTCAAAACACAGACTAGGTCAGGCAAGGCACAAACAGAATAACCAGGGCTCAGACAAAACACGAAAGTCAAGAAGCTAGCAAAAGTCAAAAAACCAGAACAGCGAACACAGAAATTCAAGGCTACTTCACTTTACTTCATTGTGATAGTGTGTGTGAAAGTCCAATATATAGTGCCGATAATGAGTACTGACAAGTGTGCATAGTTTAGAAGTCAGGTGACTGCGTAGTAGTGGCCCTGTTTGTAGGCGGTGGTGTGTTCTGGGAAACTGAGTTTGCTGACTGTGATGTCCTGACAAACACTCATACTCTGGTAAAAGTTAAAGTATAGCTTCAAATTCTTCACTTAAAGTGCAAAAGTACAAACTTCTTAATCTACTTAAAATATAAAAGCAAAAGTACAAGAAAGAGCCACAAATTCAAAAGACATCACACTGATCACACACACAGATTTTCAATACTTACCAAAGATTGTCAGCAAAATTCATTTAATTCTAATAAAATACAGATATATCCCTAATCTCTTAAATGTTAGGGGCAAATGCAGCAGGCATTGAAACTAATGACTGTCCTCTGTTCTAGTAATTGGAATTTTAAGGTTTTTTTATAGTACTTTCAACAATAGCTTCAGTTTCACCTCAAGCAAAGCATTTCATGTACGCAGTGTAGTCTGTCCTTTCCCTGGTATTGAAGATGCTTTAAGTGCTTCAGGTTGTGGATTAAGTGCCATTTAGGTCTGGTGCAAAAATGATATGACATGTTTTAACTAGGATTTTTATACCACATGAGATTTTTTTTTTTTTTTGGCCACATTGATTTCCTGTGTTTCTTCAGGTTTAAAAGGCGAAATATCGGAATGAATGACTTTTTTTTTATTGCTGCAGTACATCCAAGTGATTGATATTGGGAGTGTCGTCTGCTGGATTAGGTTGCCTTCTGTTATTTTGAGGAGTGGTACAAAGTTTTCGAACGCACTGACAGCCTGGAGGAAATATCTGTTCCGAGGTGGTTTGCTTGGTTATTTAAAGCAAATTTGGCATTTAGTTTGCCAATTCCCCCTACTATCTAGTTCTCCTCTATCACACGATGACTACCATCCAGGGAGGGTGGGGCAAACAGGTGCTACCTCCAGGACATGTGAAACCTCCACATCTCTTTGAACTGCTGCTGGACCAGCTGTTTCTGTAGGATTCTCTTAACATCTCCTTGTGATCCGAGTGCTGAAACCATGGTCCACAAAGATTTTCCAAAGCGTGTACGGTATCTCACTTGTCGAAAGGTATCGATCAGGAGAGGGGTATAAAAGAATTTCCAAAAAATTAGATATACAACGGAACACGATGAAGGCCATCATCAACAAGTGGAGAAAGTGGGGTACCACAGTGACATTGCCAAGAACACGACGTCCCTCCAAAATTTACAAAAGGACAAGGCGAAAAATTACCAGGGAGTGTAAAATTACCTGACAAGTTCTGACTACTGTCTGCATGTGACAACAGTCTCTTGTATTGTTCGCATGTCTGGGCCCTTTCTCACAAAAAAAGCATTCATGCTCAACTAAATCACCTCAAACCATGCGGCAAAATGTGTTACGATCTGATGAGACCAATTCCAAAAGGTATAATAATTCCATAAGTCTAAAAGGTATATTAAGTACAAAAAAGCACAGCACCAAAAGAGCACCGGTGCAGCGTGGGTGGGGGCAGAATCTTGCTTTAGAGCTGCTTTTCTTCAGCCAGAATTAGGGCTTTTGTCAAGGTGGAGGGAATCATGAATAGCTACAGATACCAGTCAATTTTAGAGCAAAACCTTCAGGTGTGTGCTAGTAAGCTGAAGATGAAAAGGAATTTCACCTTTCAACACGACAATGACCCAAAGCATACATACAAAACAACAAAGGAATGGCTTAACCAAAAGAAGATGGTGATGGTGACCCGAAGCAGGCTGTGTACAGAAGATGTCCTTCCAATTTGATGGATCTAGAATTTTTTTGCAAGAAAGAGTGAGAAAATATTGCCAAGTCAAGATGTGCCACGTTGATAGACTCTTAGCCAAAAGACTGAGTGGTGTAATATAATCAAAAGTTGCTTCAACAAAGTATTAGTTTAGGGGTGTACACACTTATGCAATTAGGTTATTGTATGTTTTTATTTTTCCTTTTTTCCCTAAATATTTCAGATCTTTTCTGTTTTTGAACTCTATTTGTATAATTTGCAATTTCACATATAAAGGTGGGAAAAGATCTGACATGATTTAAAAACCTGCCATTTTAACACAAGTGTGTAGACCTTTTTTTATTCACTGAACACTATATGGTCAAAAGTATGTGGTACCTGATAATGACTCCCATATGTTGGCCTTCTCCAAACTTTTGCCACAAAATTAGAGGCACATGAATTTCGAGAATGTCTAGAGGCCCAAACCTGTTCCAGCAAGCACATGTGGGTGGATGATAGTGTTTAAGATTTTGGATTACTGATTGGAAGGTCGTGAGTTCAAATCCCAGCACTGCCAAGCTGCTACTGTTGCACCCTTGAGCAAGGCCCTTAAGCCTCAACTGCTCAGATAAGGGCGTCTGCCAAAAACCATAGATGTCCAGTGTCCACATACTATTGGTCACATACAAAGCAGATTGTATAAAGCAAACGGGGTGGCGATTCAATGTAGAAATGATTCGCTGAAAGCTGCAAAGAGAAAGGTCTAGTTGACTCTATCGAATGTTTTTTTTTCTGCATCTAGAAATAGTATAATGGTATCTAAGTTTTGGCATTGAGAGCTGTTTACTAGACTGATCACACATCAGCCTGTTGTTTGAGGAATGTCTTCTTTTAATGAAGCCTGTCTGATCTGAGTGAATGAGATGAGAGTAGCTAGAAGCTATTGCTTTGCTGATGATTTTAATATCAGTGCGGATTAGAGAAATGGGGCGATATCTAGGACACAGACTTGGTGCTTTATTAGGCTTAGGTGGTACTGTGATTAAAGTAGTATTCATATTCTGTTGTCTAAATGTGTTTCAGAATTCAACAGGAAAGCCACCTGTGTTCAGTATTGTTGTATTACAGTATTGTTGTTTTGTAGTTGCTTTAGTGCATTCTCATATTCTTTGCAGGATATTGGTGCTTCTAACATTCTTTTTGCTCTTTATTTAGTTTGGGGACTGATAATCAAAAATGTTTCAGTATCTCCAAGGATGCATTGATTGTCATGTTTTTAAGGGGATTTGCTAGTTATTTTCCTGATTGATTATTATGCTTTATATGGTTATTTTATTGCAATAATATTTAGTTAGAGTGTAATTTCTCTAATTTCTTTTGTAGTTTGGCCTGTGGGATTTGGTATGTAGGTGTGTATGTATTTCAGTTTTTGATGCCAATTGTTTTCTAATTATATTGTCTGCGATCTCTCTCTGCACTGCTTTTGATGGTTGAAATCATTATCATTGAGCAGGAGGTATTAAAGCTCCACCCAATCATATTTAATTGTTCAGCTTTAGGCTAATTGGGGTATTTTCCCATACCACAATAGGGTTTATTGGCTATTGGATATCTCTGGGTTGATAGATGTGCTTACAAGGAAGTGTTGGTGTTGAAGGGTTGGTGTTGAAGATTGATCTTGGAGACTGTGTTGAAATCTCCCCAATGATAATTGATGATGAGGAGAATTCTTGTAATACAGAGAAAAACTTGCTGTGCCATGAAAAAATATTTGTGTCAAAAAAAAATTATCAGTACCCGATTTTTTCTATTTTTGCATATTTGTCTCAATTATTACACATTGGTTTCAGCTCTTCAAACAAAATGTAATATAAGACAAAGATGGCCTGAGTAAATACAAAATACAGTTTTTAAATGATTGTTTCATGGCCATGTGTAGAAAATTAATTACCCACTTAGTTACTCAATAATGAATTAACAAAATTTAATTGATAATTGAGTTTAATTAGACTAGACACACCAAGGCTTGATCCCTGCCAGCTGCCATTTAAATGTCACGTAAATAGAACCTTTCCAGCAATATGAAGTAGGCTAAAAGGGCTAATCAAGCAGCACACTCTACCTCAATCAAAAGAAATTCCAGAAGAGAAGAGAAAGTTATTGAAATATATCAGCCTGGAAAAGGTTACAAAGCCATTTCTAAGGCTCTGGGACCCTCGTTAACCCCAGTGAGAGCCATTATCTCCAAATGGAGAAAACTTGGAACAGTGGAGAATCTAGAAGAGTGCATTAACTCATCTGGGAAGTCACAAAAGAACCCAGACAAGCATCTAAGGAACTTCAGGCCCCACTCGCCTCCTACAGTGTAAGCTCACTGTTCATGATTCCACCATTAGAAAAAGACTGGGCAAAATTGGTATCCATGGAGAGTTGCAAGGTCACAACCACTACTAACCAATAAACGCTCATCTCACATTTGCCAAAAGCACCTTGATGACCCACAAGCCTGTTGGGGTATAGTTCTGTAGACTGATGAGTCAAAAATGGAACTTACTGGAAGACACGAAGCTAACACAGTATAAAGCTAACACTGCATTCCACAATAAGAACATCAAACATGGTGGTAGTAGTGTGATAGTGTAGGGCACAGGTTCCCAACCCTGGTCATGAAGTACCCCCTGCCCTGCACATTTTATTATTTTTCCCTGTTCCCAACACACCTGATTCAACTAATCAGCCAATTAACATTCCTTCCTGAGTTGAAGTGGGTGTGTTAGAACTGGGAGAACATTAAAATGTGCAGAACAGGGGGTACTCCAGGACCAGGGTTGGGAACATGTGGTGTAGGAAATGCTTTTCTGCTTCAGGGTCTGGGCAACTTGCCATAATTGACGGAACCATGATTCTGAAGCAATTGGCTTATTCAGCAAGAACATGATTCAAAGCAAAGGAGCAAGTCCAAATGGCTCAAAAGAAAGAAATTAAGGTTTTGTAGTGGCATAGTCCTGACTTGAACCCCACTGAGCTGCTGTGGCAGGACCTTAAACAGGCAGTTCATTCTCAAAAGCCCTCCAGTGTAGCTGAATTAAAGCAATACTCCAAAGAAGAGTGGGCCAGAATTCCTCCACAGCAATGTAAAAACTGATCTCCAGTTATGGGAAGCATTTATTTACAGTTGTTGCTTATGTCTGTGTGTGAGTGTATGTGAGGGGGGGGCTTTTTCCATTAATAAATGAAAAGATTATTTAAAAACATGTTCTTGTCTTACGTTGCATCTTGTGTGAGGATCTGAAACCATTTAGTGTGACAAACATGCAAAATGGAGGAAAGGAGAAGGGGCAAATACTTTTTCACAGCACTGTATGAAAAATGGAGGATCATCTGAGTGAGACATGAGACACAGAGAGAGAGGGAGAGAGAGAGAAAGGAAGAGACAGATTGAGTGTGTGTGTTCCACGGTACAGTTTAGGTTGGCTTAAAAGTTTGTGTACTACTCACTCAAATTTAGTATAGGCATTTTCACATGTAGATCCATCATTGCTGGACTCTTTTTCTTTTAGAAGAGCCATGGTGCAGTGTTGGTATCTTTTGAAAAGCTGACTGTTAACGTAGAGTTTGTCTAAAACCAAACAAACGTTTCCCAGATAGCCTGAACTGTTTGAACAGAGGATACAGTACTTTACGCCGTTTGTTTATTTCCCAGGGGACCGGGTCAGTGAGGCTAAAGTTGGTTTAGTTCTCTTCCTTTACTCTTGACTAGTTCTTTTTTGTTGGTAATGTTCAACTTTAGCGATGATGGGTCTGGGTCGGTTTTGTGATCTGGCTCTGAGGCGTTGGGCAGGATGAAATGTGGTGTTTTTAATGGTCTCGGTTGGAAGATTTAGCTCGCTCTGCATGAAAGTTTTGATGAGATTTTCTGTGCTGTCATGTTGCTTTCCGGTTTTCCTGAAAAAATTAGATTGTCTCGCATGCTTCTGGTTTGTATATCTAGTATTGTCTCTTTCATTTCTTTCTTTTTTCTTCAGCATTTCTGTCTGGTTGGTGATAGAGGTTTTTTTTTTGTCTCTTTGGAGGTCATTGATTTGCTGATGTATGTAGGCTGGTGCGTATATGTCTTGTTTCAATGTTTTAATATTGTTTTAATATTCTAGCTTGTTTTAATATTTCTATGTCTTGTTTTAATATTCTGAGAATGTCCAATTTATTGTTTATTGATTTTCTTTATACTGAACCTTCATATCCATGGTGTTTAGGTCGTTAGTGTCTGTTCTTGTCAATGCTTTGTAAAGTTAGAGCTGAGGCTGTATATTTAAAGCCTTAAAACAGAAGGAAAATCTTCAGGATAGAGAAGCTTGCAGTTTTTCAGTAACTGAGCAAGCTGCATTTTCCCTTATTAACTTCATGAGAGGAAAGAAGAGGCTGGTGAGAGACTGCTTATAATGTAAGTGATAAGAGGAACTAATTTGTTTTGTGGATGTTCCATAACATTAAATGTATCTATAAATGTTGTAACAGTAACTCTGCTTTGCATCAGACTACACCAGCCCCCCCCCCCCCCCCCCGATTATTTTCCTATAACAGCATGCTCCCAAGTGTTTTATTCCTTGTGTATCTAGTAGCGATTACATGTTACACGAGTATTACTTCAAAACAGAAACTATGTAACGTGGTGTATTAGAATAGTGTGCATTCAATCAACATAAATCACAGCGTGTACACAGCAGCAGGTGGAGTGATCCTCCACACTCAGGCAAGAGTGGATGCCATGTATAGAGATATATGGCCACATATAGACATAGCACAATTATACACAGACACAATTTGATTATATCTCCATTTGTCTCCCAAACCTGATTCTGTATCCATGCTACAAATCATCATTAACAGATAGTGTTTCAGGAAGATTCTGTACAAACTTCCGTATGCTAAATACATGCATGAGCCACCCCTTCAATTTTCCATGCAGTCATTTTCTGCTGTTTGATTTCTCTACACGCTGCTGCTCATGGGAAGTGACATGGAACATGGCCTTCAGCTTCTGGTCATCTGGGTCATATGGCAGCAGTCTGTGCTCCAGCACTGCCATTATGTTTCCTGTACTGCTCCAGGCCCTTACAAGTCCATTACATGCGCACTTTACACAAATAACATTCTTCCAGCCATTCAGGGTTCACCGGCACAGAACCATGCCGTGATTTGCCCAAGGTCCTAACTCGCCTGTTCTGACCTTGACTGTTTCAGTGCTCTGGAAGTCAAGTGTACATTATTTAGCTAAAGTTTCACCAACAAAAGGATGCCATGCACCGGAACGTGAAGGCTAAGTTTAGCAAAGTGAGAGGTTGCACAACATGAGTTAGAGGAGGAAAAAACAGGCTGTTAGGGACTGATCTGTGCTGTACTTTGGCATAAGGTTAAGTGGATAAGGCATCACATCTCACTTCATCTCTGCTGCCTCAGCAATACATTGTTGGGTAGAAACATGCTACTGTACCTTTATATAAATCAGGATACATTTAGAAAAAACCAGTAGAATAAATTCAGTAGACTGATGTAGTATGTCTGTCTGTCTGTCTGTAGTACACTGATAATAGCTAGGACCAAATAGATAGGCTCAGGTTGGAACACTGCATAACAGTTCTCTGAAGATGACTTGATGTAGATTTGCTTAAGATTCCTCTTAGTACTGTAATTAGTACTGAATTTTGCATGCTCTAATTTGAAATCATGCTACATAAATAATTGTTTCTTCAACAGTAAATAACATTACTGAAATTATGCAACTACAGCATACTGTAATTTATTAAGAGACACATGCCTAGCTCTCCGGTAACTCACTCAGAACTTGACTTAGATTTTACTTTGCAAGGTTTTATTTTTTGATGATAAAATATGTAGTCAATAAAGTGTATGTCTAAATAGCCAGTTATTGTAGCAGATGTAGTCCAATAGTTGTCCAAAAGTTGTTAATAAGTAAGTAAGTATTAATGGATTACACTTTCTATGTCATGCAATTTGTAAATAGTAACAGATAATTTACAGTAAGTAATTTAATAAGTACAGTAATTTACATTAACACCATTTAGCAGACGCCATTATCCAGAATAGTTTTATAGCCTCTACCAAAAACATATACGCATTCTACTACAAATAGATCAGCATGTAAGAATACTATTAAACTAAAACCCTGTTAGCTGGGTGTTGGTACACTAAATCAGTACAGCAACAAAAACAGTTGATGGCGTTTTTGCATAGTGCTTAGTGATTTACCCAAACACTTCCCAGTTACTGAACACTGAGATGATGATGTTGGCTTTAAAAGCTGTGAATGTTCTTTATTGTGGTGGAAAAATTCAAACAAGATTTTTAGCTTCTAATAATTGTATTAATTTTCTATAAAATAAAATAATCAGTGTAGGTCAATAGACATGAAATTATGCTGGATAACTAGACTGTGTTTGACAGACAGACACACATAAACACACAAAAAAAACCCTGAATGGTTAAGAAATGTTTGAAATGGAAAAAAGAATAGCAAAGCAATGATGAATGTCAGTGAATGATTCAGAACACCAGCTGGTTTGTGGCATTCCTTGGAATTTGACATTATGATTTATGGTGTATGAAAAAAAAATCACTTGTGAAAAATTAGGGTTGTTTATAATGGGGAAAAAAATTGATTCTGCCATAAAATTTCTACAGTGCTGTAAAGCACCTGGCTGTAAAGTCTGGTGCATTTAAAATAACATACACTGTTTTTAAGCCCATATATTAATATCCAAACCACTAAATATTACAGTTGTCGGTTGAAGTTATCAACAGTTGTATGTGTCAATCTAAAAACCTCCTAAAACCTCGTCTAGTTTTGAGATCCTGAGCGGCCTGTTGGCAGATTGCACTTTTTTCCTGTGGGATTGACTTTCTGTGATTTAAATGGATCAAACTGCAATCTGTTCTTGTGTCATTTCATCTTGGGGACAATCCTCCCATGGCCTTCAGTCTACCCAGAGGGCATTTATCCACACACACACACACACACACACGCACCACATCCGATTCCCAGCCTGACTCCAACAGGAAAATAGGAACCGCAAACCCCCAGAATAAAGAAGGGTGTTGGAAGTCTGGGCTGAGTATTTGCTGGATACAAGTTTCTAACCACACCTCACAATTTTCCTAATGCCAGGCACCCACAATCCACAGCTTAATAAGGCCGTGGGTTAATCTTTTGGCCACGAGCTGATGCTCGAGACAGTTTTATTGGTTGGCTGATTTGTTCGTATTCATGTCCTCACAATGTCCTTAAAATAAATGGTTTGGTTTTTTTACTAGAAGAAGTGCAAAGTCTTCATACATCAAAATATGCACATACACACACCTTTGAGAGGAGAAGAAGTAGCTTACCTGAGCTGTCCCTCTTCCTTGCGAATTGTGAGGTGTGAGGACCTGTAAGCAAGACGACACTCAATCTCAGCCAACAGCAGAGCCTGGATTGGGCAAGAGTGTGTGAAAGAACCAACCCACCTGTACCTTTACTAAGAAACTGACTCACATGTCTCAGATGGTGAAAGTTGCTGTGTGTGTGTGTGTGTATGTGTGTGTGTGTGTGTGTGCATGTTTGTGTAGTTAGCTTTAAAGTCTTATGTGAGGACAATCACCTCTATGCCAGCAGCTAATCAAAATAATAAGAAAACTTGACTTATTTTTAGAAACCGGCACTAAAGACAAACCGCATGTGCCTGCACAGCTTGTTTATGTCTAATATTACACTTTGTCCTCCATTAGACAATAACCTGTCCTTTGTAAATGACTGAGGCATTTCAAGAACTGTATCTAGAAAACAAGGAAATGGTTCAGTTACAGTTGTCAAAACAAAATTGTGATTACTTTTGATGAGGGTGAGGGAAAGTATTGCAGGAGTAATATGGGCTGGGAAGTCAACAACATGGCCTATTTTAAAATATTATGCTAGACAATCATACAAACAGGGCCATTTCTGAACATCTGAGGGCTCTAAGAGACAGCATACTTCTTAGGGATTCCCACCCCCACCAATCATATTATTTCATGTGAAAGAATGAACAGATTTACTTCATTATCTTGGATGAGGGAAAACAGTTTAATAAACAATAAAATAAAAAACAACTGAACAAGAACTATATACACAAGGAATTAAATCTCCAAACAAGGCAAATAAATAAATAGATAGATAGATAGATAGATAGATAGATAGATAAATAAATACTTAGCATGGTGAAAGGTTTGAACTCAGGAAAATCATTTCTTAATTGGCTATAATCATCTGAGTTGCTATAGTTGTGAAAAGAACTGTAGGTTTTAGTTTCGTCCACCTGACCGGTGATGATCTTTAAAGCCAGCAGGCTACTGTTGTCATAGCTAGTAGTAACAAGCTAGTAATTTGGCGTGTGTTCGAACTTAGTGTTAAAACTTCTCACTATTTAGCCATTTTCTGTTTTAAATACATCAACAAGCAGAAGCAAGAAAGTGGACAAATGGATTAAATCCAATAGTGTTTTTGGTCCCTTTCTCCACTTCTGTTTTTTTCTTTTTGTGTTTTTCTGCCCCACATAGATATAAATAAATGTGATAGATTCTTCTTGATCTTCTGATGTTAGTTACCTAATTTAGTTACATAAACTGTAGTTTCTATTCTTTTCACATTACACAGGGCCATTGCAACTGCCTAACACATAACCTTTTTTCACCAAATGACAGTAAAGAATGCTTTTTTGCATATCTGTTTTAACAATCTTGGGGTTTCCTGGTGCTCTGGGGGCCCTTAGCAACTGCTCATACCACTTATATCAAGAAATATCCTTGCATACCAATTATCCAGTACTCTACACTGGCTTGTACTAACTATACAATTGGCTTCATATAATAATAATAATAATAATAATAATAATAATTATTATTATTATTATTATTATTATTATTATTATTATTACTATTATTATTATTATAATACCTTTGCAATACCTTTACCTGTCTAAATCACTGCAAACTACACATAAGAGAAGAAAAGCTGGCAAGACATCCAGGAAGCATTGTTATCTTTCTGTGAGAAAGCTTAAACAGTGCTCCAAAAGCAGGGCTTTACTCTTAAATCCTGTTCTAAAGTTGTTCAACAGAGAAGAAAGTTGTGCTTGGATTGACAAAGAAGTTTGTGTCTCTTGTTATTGCCCTAATCCAAGAGCCACCTGAGAGCTTGGGAATGCTTTTCTTTGAATTGGTCCATTCTTTAGGTAGTCCTTCAATCAGAGTTTAGCCATCAAAGTGTTTTGTCTTTCCATTTTCCTGGAAACAAGGTTAGCTTTACTCATAAACAGCAGTGGGATGCATTGTTTTTAATGCTTGGAGGAAATATGAGACAAGTCTGTGGCCACTGGGCCTCTATCAACCGGTACAACTGAAAATTCCCTTGCATGTTAGTGCACATAAGGGTATATGGAACAAGCATCAAAAACTATTGAATGGATGCATTTTCTTCAAATTTGCAAATTTGGATTCATAGCATAAAGTTTAAGAATCTATACAAATATCATGGATTAGGTGTTGAATTGTTTCTTGTATTGAATGTGCCCACTGTTATTGGGTTTTTTCCTCTAGAGAGAAGTCTGTTGCATCCAGAGAGCTCTGTTTGAAAGTTGACCTAACTTTGCTTGCTAAAGATTCAAAGTTTTCCCAAAGAAATTTACACTCTGAGAATCTCTTTGTACATGTAACTATATCTATTAATAGTCTGATACCTGAGAAAAAAATTGGAATCATTTATAGTATGTATTTATAGGCAGTAATTGAAGAACTGTGGGTCCACAGGAACAAATTAAAAAAGACAAAACTTGGTTATGAGTATGTGGATACTTTTTATCGATTTATTGTTGTGTTTAATGTTATGGAATGTCCACAAAAATTAGTTCCTTATGTTATACAGGATGTCCCAAAAGTCTCCATACATAGGGTAAATTAACACTTTTTATCAAAATGTCTTCCAAAATTTTTCATATTTAGTTTAAATTATATATAGATATTTTTAGATAGCCTTTAAGAATGCCTTTGACAAATGAAGAACATATTGAAATCATTCTCATTGCTGGTTCGGGAAGCTGTTGCAAGGTTGTGATAGACTTTAACAGGAAACATGGCAAGCATATCGCACACGACATTCTGTTGCCAAACTTATGTGTTGCGGACCAACCGAGAAGTGGACGTCCACAAACATCCACTGACGAAGGCACAACCGACATGGCGCTGGCATACATAGTCCCCTATGTATGGAGACTTTTGGGACACCCTTATAGCAGCTATAAACCACCCTCTCTTTTTTCTCTCTTAAAGTTAATAAAAATGCAGCTTTTCCTGTTACAGAAAAACCACAAAGCCCTCCCTCCCATATGAGAAAACTTGAAGTTATAGCTTTAGTTCTGACTGTTACAAATGGAGACTCCTTACAAAAATCCTCATAGAAAACTTCACCATATACATGATACACATTTAAAACAATTTTTGTTAAGTGTCCATCATGCAAGTCACTGTGTAACATTTTACTACAGAAACAGTAACATATTAGAGTGGGGACATTAATATAAACCTGTGATTTGCAGCACTACTGTCAGAAAATTAATCAACATCTTCTGACAAACAAGATTCAAGCATCAACATTGTTGTGGTGTAATTTTTTTTTTTTAAGTTAGCTGCAAGATCAGTCTTTTGTTTTCCTCGCTGACTGGCTTGTTGTTGTTTGTCATTGTTATGGTAACACTGCCATAAAAAAAAACTGCTCCTACCATGTGCCTACCATGGATGCCATCCATGGCTGGGAGTCCAAGAGAGCAAAATAGGCCCTGCTCTCTAGGCGCCACAATGACACTAGCCAGTTGTGGGTGTCTGTGAGATTATGTATGTGGAAGGAGGTGAATAGCTCTTTGCTCCATGTGTGTTATGCTGTCCTGCGACACAGCATGAGAAGAAGTTCAAAAACTGGCTTCTTCAGTGGCTGGCTTCACATGTTTTAGAAGAAGCTTAGCTTTCACTGTGTTAGCTTTCACTCTCCCCAGTTGGTAACTGTTGTGTGATAGGGGAGAGCTGGCTGGTGGGTGGGAATTGCCTAAACCAAACTAGCAAAATCCTGTTGTAGAGCATGTATTTATTTGGTTTTGGTAAGGGAGCCCAAAACCTTATTAGTGCCAAGATCTTTCCCCACAAAGCCTAGGACTGGAATTCATATATGAGCAGTGGCAATCTGTCAGATTATTTCATTTTGTGCTCTTAGCTTTTAAAAGCTTTGGAAGATGCTATAGTGCACATGTGTGAGGCTGGGTCATACTGGATTTGTTAACTAGCGCAAGAATTTCATAGACTTTGTTTTGTCCACAGTGCTCCTGTTCTTGCAGGGTCAGAGTGTGTCTGCCATGCAGTAATCAAATCAAAACTTTTAATGTGGTTTGATGATTAGAGAATGCACATTTATGTGGCCTGTATACCAAACCTCTCACTCTTTTTGTTGCTCTTCACTTAGGGCAGGTGATGCTCTCGGATGATCTCTTCATTGCTTCTGTGTGGCTGGTAATGTGTTTAAACAATCAGATGGGTTGCTAGACTTCTGTGGCACTAATTATAGCTTTTTATTTTTGCCCTTTGATCATTATTTACCATCTTTAAAATGTATTATTATTATTATTGTTATTATTATTATTATTATAAGATAGTAATATGGTGATAGCATTTTGAAATGATGACTTTGTGTGAGCATGGGTGGGTGTCTTAACAGGTTCCAGGTATTTTGCATCTAATCGTTCAAAAAGAATCTCTCTTCTTTCATCGAACAAGCACACAAACAAACAAACTGTCAAGAAGACAAGATTGTCTGTGCAGGGCCCTTGCCGGCCACCCTGCCTACTGTATATTCACTGACTGCATGGGCTCTGCTTAAAGGAGGGTCATTAGCAGTTCTCACATGTAAACTATTAAGAGAAGAAAGGCTTGAAACAGGTTTATTTATGCCCTGGACTCCCAAAGAGCACCTACAAAAAAGTTAATGATAGCAGTTCAAGTAGGCTAATGATTTTGGTCAGACTTTAAATAGCTTTGTGCATGTGGGTGTCACGAAACCCTCGTGTTAAGGACCTGGTTTCACAGTTCCTGTTCCGGTTCTGCCTTGGCCACAACTCGTGATCATTGTTTGAACCTTTGTCTAAGTTTGACGCACACATGTCTTGTTTCCCCAGTAACAAATATTGTATATAATTTTGTTTGTTCTTTGTCCTTGTGAAGTATTGCACCTGTTAGTGATCCATTTCTGAGCTGTCTTTGCCTGTTCTTTGACCCATGCTATGGATTATGATCATGACATTTGGGAAAAAAAACTACTAAATAAAAAGACTATGTTTACATCCAGAAGACTTTGCCAAACATGAATGTAGTGACGCTTAGTAGACTGCAAGATAAACTGTTGGCTCAAGTTTCAACAGCAGCAGTGCAACCTTGAGGATAAAAAAGTTCCTGTCCTTTCTCACTTCCACCATTGTTCAAGCTGTCAGTAAGCTGTTTTCTCCTCTAGCCTTAGCAGTTTGAATAACTGGCTGTTGAATAACTGGCTTTTGAATAACTGGCTGGTGAGAAGCTGCACCCCATTCTTCAACATAATTCACCTTTTTGCTGCATCTCACCTGGACTTCCCAAGAATTGGGAGAATCGAAAATCTGTCTTCTTCTAATCTCAAGACTCCTGTTCATTATATTTTAATAGAGAACCATATGTATCTTTTCACCACCTCTAGTAATATTTACTTTTCTCTGTATAGCTGTACTATATTTCCCAGTATAGGCTTGGTTCCCTTTTGAGCCTGGTTTCTGTCCAGGTCTAATTTTCAGGGAGTTTTTCCTTGCCACTGTCACAGTTGGCTTGCTCATTACTGTATATCAAAGTCCATATTTCTGTGAAGCTGTTTTGTGGCAGTGGCAGTTTTTAAATGTGCTTTACGAATTAAACTGATATATACTGAATTGAAAAGTTTCCACTTTACCTTGAGCATGTATTGAGAACACCTCTTCCTGAACTAAATATTTTGCAGTCATTTTCTCACATGGTAAGTTTGTGAGTGATTCACTAATCCCTAAAGCCTAGACTGCAGCTTATGTCTTTCAATCTACTGACCCGTTAAATTGACTTCCAAAAACTCCCTCCATGTCAGCCTCTATGTTGTGTGGTTTCTTGTCTCTCTCATATGACACTGCATTTGTTGTTTCCTGTTTCCCTGGCAGCCATCTATACTGTGTCCCTAGTTGGTGCTCCTCTCATCTAAAAATTTCAGAACAACCCTTGTCTAAATCTTTGTCCTCCAGTCCTGAAACAGATGCACTGCTATGCTATTTCCGGCCTCTGTGAACTTTACAGGTTAGAGAAATACATTCTCATGAGACAGGATACAGAGTGAATAAGCCAGTGACAATGCAGTGGCCACTCTAAAGCTCTAAATCCAAGACTACCACAAAGCTAAAATCCAGTTACAGAGGGGCTAGTAGAGTGCAAGTAGAGAGTGTTTTTTTCTGTGTAGATTTAAGTGCTTAAGTGTTTAGTGATGAGGCAGTTCTTCAAATCTTTGTTTAAAGACAGCCAGTGACTCAGTTGTTTGGACAGCCAGGGGGAGTTTATTACGCCACCTGGCTGCCAGTTCAGAGAAAAATCTTAATGCATGTCTTCCACGTTTCTTGATGCAGAGCAGGTCAGGGTCAAGATGCTAGTGCTACACAACGGGATATGATAAGTGTCTTCAGGGAAGTGGAAGCTGGTTCATTTGTGGCGTTGTAGGCAAACATCAGTGTTTTTCAAAGTTGACAAAACACCTGAGTGGCCTCTGTCAAGAGAAAAGGCCAGATCCTATTGATGTTTTGGAAGGGAAACCTACATGACTGAGTCAGGTTATCAACATGAGCAGAAAATGACAGCTGTCCAGGTCTATACCAAATCTGTTTCATGGTCCATTGTCAAGTGTTGTGATCAAAGGGTTCTCCAGGGAGAGGACTTGTTGTGAGGGTGTATCTCCAGGCAAATGTAGGAGCTCAGTCTTGCTGGGATTTAGTTTCAGGTAATGAGCTGCCATCCATAATGAGATGTCTGTCAGGCATGCCAGAATCCAAGCTGAGTCTGAGGGAGAAAAAAAGGTAAGGTGTTGTGGAGGGTAAATAGAGACTAGTAGAAAAGGGGGAGATAGAAAGAGGACCAAGAACTGAATCTTGTAGGACACCAGTGGAAACTCTGAATGGAGCAGACTTAGATCCCCTCCATGTCACCTAGGTAGGAAACTAACAAGTCTCCAAAGAAACTCAAAAGAAAAAGACAGGAGATTCTTGTTATTGACCATATCAAAGCCTGCTGAGAAGTGAAGAGGGATCAGGACTAATGACTGGCTGGCTAATATAGTGCCATGAATCATCTCAGTAAAAGCCACAAAGGCAGTTTCTTTGGAGTCTGCCGCCTTGAAGCCTGACTATTTCGGGACTTGGAGGTCATTCTGTATAAGAAAGAGAGGCAGCTGATTGTAAAAAGGATGTTCTAGAGAAAGAAGAGAAGTGATACCAGTCGTTAGGTGTCTAGTTTGGGCTATTTTAGATTGTGTATAACCCTTGCTGTCTAGAAAGCTGCTGGTATGTGACCAGAAGATAAGCAAGACAGTTCCTGACCAGTTTCCTGTCCTTAACTCAGTTCCTTAGCCCAGGGGTTTTCAAACTGGGGTCCTTGACAGAAAAACTTGACAGAAATAAAAAAATTTACATGATTTACTTAAGAGTTTGTTTTAAATAATTTATTTTTTATCCTAAGACTATTAATAACCAAATCTGTATATAGTTTTGTGATTTATATGAGTGGATCCTTGTAATGTATTTATCCCAAAATACTTTGCACTTTTATTGTTTTGCATTTTACAGTAGGCTAATCTGAACGGAGCAGTTAGCGGCTGTGTATGTGCTCTACAAATAATGGAAAAATTTTTGAAGAATCCTGATCCTGCAAGCAGTTCGTGTAAATCTGATGAAACTAAGGCGGACACTAAGGCAAAAACTAGAAAATATGACAAATCTTACACTGCGTTTGGTTTTACCTGCATGTTAAAGCAGGGAGACCGCAGTGTGTTCTCCGTCAAGAGATTCTCTCCAACGAGTGCATGAAACCATCCAAGCTCAAACGACATCTACAGCAGAAACATCCCAATGAGGCAGGAAAATCAACTGACTATTTCAAACATCAGGAGCTGTGTTTGGCCCGGCAGTCTAGTATTTTTCGGCAGCAAGCATCAGTCCCTGAGAGGTGTTTAAAAGCATCATATTTGGCATCCCTCCACATTGCACGTGCTAAGAAGCGGCACAAAGTTGGCGAAACATTATTATTACCAGCTACTAAAGACATCGTCAGGGAGTTATTTGGAGAGGAAGCGGCACGAAAGGTAGATTGTGTGCCTTTGTCGGACAATACGGTGAGCAGACGCATAGGTGAGATGGCCAGTGATATTGCATTGCAACTTTTAGAATAACTGCAAGCCAGTGAATACTTTGTGCTGCAGTTGGATGAACGTACTGATGTAGCGAATCAAGCACAGCTAATGGTCTATATACGTTTCCTTGATAAGGACAAATTTATTGAGGAACTTCTCTTTTCTCTCGCTTCAAGTGCCCTTGAAGGCAGAACCATGGGGCAGGACATCTTTAATATGATGGATCAATTCATAACGGACAATTCAATAGACTGGTCTCGCTGTATTGGAGTGTGTACTGTCGGCCAAACATAATGCTTTTCCTTTAAACCAAAAAGTTCTATTTTAGATTCATGTGTCCAGAACATTCTTCCATTGGGCTTCTGGCTTATCCATGTGCTTTGAGCAAACTTCGGTTGGGCAGCAGTGTTTTTTTTTTGTTTTTTTTTTGAGAGAAGTGGCTTCCTCCTTGCTATCCTGCTATGCACACCATTCATGATAAGTGTTTTGCCTGATGGTGGACTCATGAACATTGACATTACTCATGAGTGGCCTGTAGGTTCTTAGATTTTACCCCAGGGTTCTTTGTGACTTCCTGTAAAGTTATTCGCTGCACCCTTGGAGTGATTTTTGATGGACGGCTACACTCCTTGGGAGAGTAACAGTGGCACTGAATTTCCTCCATTTGTATATCATCTGCCTCACAGTGGATTGGTGGAGGCCACAGTTTATGTTCTTGAAACGTGGGAGGGCCTGACCCTTTTAATTAACTTAAATTAACAGTTACCCCTTTAAATTAACTTAAATTAACTTAAATTAACTTAGCCTTAGATGTTCACATACTTTTTCTAACAAAGATATTTAATGTTGGATGAATTTGCTCAATAAGTAAATGTAAAACTATTTGTTTAATAGGGTTCTCTGACTCTAATTTTAGGAGTGAAGATCTGATCACATTTCAGGACAGATCTATACAGAGATACAAACATTGTAAAGGTTTCACAGACTTTCCAGTGGCACTGTATATGTTCTTTTAGAATAACTGCAAGCCAGTGAATACTTTGTGCTGCAGTTGGATGAACATACTGATGTAGCGAATCAAGCACAGCTAATGGTCTATATACGTTTCCTCGATAAGGACAAATTTATTGAGGAACTTCTCTTTTGTAAACCCCTTGAAGGCAGAACCATGGGGCAGGACATCTTTAATATGATGGATCAATTCATAACAGACAATTCAATAGACTGGTCTCGCTGTATTGGAGTGTGTACTGTCGGTGCTGCCGCTATGACCGGTAAGCGCAGCGGCGTTGTGACTCTGATCAAAGAGAAAGCCCCCGATGCCGTTGCCACACACTGTATGCTTCACCGTGAGGCTCTTTTGGCCAGACACATTGAAGATGATTTGCATCAAGTGCATATGTCTTTACATTACAAAATTTTAGTTTACGTGTTTATAGCCTACTTAAAATACATAGCCTTTATCTTTAGGCAAGGGGTCCCCTGCAAGGAATCATCATATTTGGGGGTCCATGGAATTAAAAAGTTTGAAAACCCCTGCCTTAGCCCTCATAGTCATTAGTTCAGGTCCTGTTGCTGTCTACCATTTTTTGTATGTTGTGCACCTGTGTCATGTCTCACAAAGTCTTGGATGTGCTAAACCTGCATTTCTGAGCTGCATTTCCTAATTATCTGCATGTTTTCAAAGTTATGTCATACTCTTTTACTTCAACTTTTGATCAAAGTTTCCAACTCCACTTTGTATAGAAGGTATTTCTTTAGACCAACACTTACATATGCAGTCAGTGCATACGTAGAGCATTTTTTACAGTTACATACTAACATACCACTCTAAAATCTTGTCGTTGCCCTAAGCAAATGAATTCCATTAAATGTAGTATGAAAAGCAGCAATACACAGAAAAACTTCACACACATTGCTAATGTGTGTATATACACTTGTGCCTGCTGGGCCCTCCCATGCTGGTTATAAGCTCTTGTGTCTCTGTTTCATAAGCATTCACGTGTCAGTGCTGTGTTGATACTAATCAGATGGAGCAGTTGTAAGGAGAAACATTTTCTGCAGCCCAGCTGAGTCCAACCAAACAAGGCAGGAACCGAAAGTCTTGATCTTCCTGCCATTTTCCTTTTCAAATGTATTTGTGTGTTGCATTTTACATTTAGTTCCTTATTTTTCCCTCTCTTTGTGTGTGTACATGCTTGCCATGATAGAAGAGTTGAGTAATTATGTGGCTGAGACAACTTTTTAAGACCTTTTTCACATAGTGACAAGGGCAAGTTATGAGGGAATATTAAAATGGTCCAGGAATGCAAACCCCGTCCTGGAATTCCTGTGCACTGCAGATTTCATATTGTAATGCATCACCCTGTAGGTTAAAATGAAGAGTTAATTTACATTAGCACAGGGAAATCAAATCAGTTCACCTACCTACAGTGCCTCTAGAAAGTTTGTGAACCCTATACAATTATCTGTATTTCTGCATAAATTCGACCTGAAACCCAATTAAACAAATGACACAAAACATTATAGTTTTTTACATTTATATATTGAGCAGAATTATCCAATGTTAAATATCTTTGTTGGAAAAAATATGTGGACCTTTGCTTTCAGCAAGCTCTTTGAGCAGCAATAGCTTCAACCAAACGTTTCTGGTAACTGATGATCAATCCTGCACAATGGGTTGGAGGAATTTTGGCCCATTCCTCCTTACAATACTGCTTCGACTCAGTGATGTTGGTGGGCTTCCTTGCATGAACTGCTCTTTTTAGGTCCTTCCACAACCTTTCTATTGGGTTAAGGTCTGGAGTTTGACTTGGCCATTCCAAAATATTAAATTTCTTTGTAGACTTACTTGTGTGGCTGCATGACCCACTTACAGTTAAGTTTCAATTACATTTTCTGTAGAATTTGCGGATACAATCCAGAATTCATAGGTCCTTTAATAATGGGAAGCTGTCCTGGACCCGAGGCAGTAAAACAGCCCCAAACCATGATACTGCCACCCCCATGCTTTACGGTTGGGATGAGATTCTTATGTTGGAATGCAGTGTTTGTTTTTTGCCAAACATAATGCTTTTCCTTTAAACCAAAAAGTTGTATTTTAGATTCATGTGTCCAGAACATTCTTCCATTGGGCTTCTGGCTTATCCATGTGCTTTGAGCAAACTTCGGTTGGGCAGTAGTGTTTTTTTTATTTTATTTATTTATTTTTTTTGAGAGTAGTGGCTTCCTCCTTGCTATCCTGCCATGCACACCATTCATGTTCAGTGTTTTGCCTGATGGTGGACTCATGAACATTGACATTACTCATGAGTGGCCTGTAGGTCCTTAGATTTTACCCCAGGGTTCTTTGTGACTTCCTGTAATGTTATTCGCTGCACCCTTGGAGTGATTTTTGATGGACGGCTACACTCCTTGGGAGAGTAACAGTGGCACTGAATTTCCTCCATTTGTATATCATCTGCCTCACAGTGGATTGGTGGAGGCCACAGTTTATGTTCTTGAAACGTGGAAGGGCCTGACTTCAATTACCCCTTTAAATTAACTCATACCCTTAGATGTTCACATACTTTTTCTAACAAAGATATTTAAGGTTGGATAAATTTGCTCAGTAAGTAAATGTAAAACTATTTGTTTAATAGGGTTAAAACTATATTTGTTTAATAGGGTTCTCTGACTCTAATTTTAGGAGTGAAGATCTGATCACATTTCAGGACAGATCTATACAGAGATACAAACATTGTAAAGGTTTCACAGACTTTCCAGTGGCACTGTATATGTTCTGTTTTGAACCTTGTATTCAGACAGTTGTTTGCCTTTGTTTTCTGTTTTTTCAGAAATTTGACCTGTTGTTGAGGAGAGTGTAGTCAATAAAGCTGTAAATCAGAAAAAAATACATTTTATTTATTTCAGTGAGGGTTTTGTGTCATGGTTGATCCTCTTTCAGTCATGTGATCTTTTTTTTTTTTTTTTAATAAATGCTAAACATTGTTTTTTTTCCCCTTTATTCTGTTTGCTTAAATTGATCCAGTGCCCTTAGTTTGAGCAGTTTCCAGTTGCACTAAAAATACCATTTGTTTTAGTGTCTGAGTAGAAGTTTACTAGCCTTGGACCCAACACTCTGAATTCTTGAATTAGGCTTTTAGGGCTCCTTGTAGTTCGAAAGGATTTTTGTTGCAATTCATTATATTAGAATTTTGCATGACTGTTTTAACAGGAAGTATTCTTTCTCTCTTGTTTTTTTGCACACATTTCTTCTCCCTCCTCTTTTACTAGTTGGAAAATGATTTCCATGAAGAATGTCTGACAGCCTTGTTTTCATTTGCACTGAGGAGGGCCTGAGTACACTGATTAACATGAGCACAAACGGGTGGCAGCGCTAAGCGTTGCCTTGTTTGGACTGTCTGATGAGCCGTGAAGCTCACACAAGGCCTCTAACCAAACAATGACTATAGATCAGAGGGCATGGAGAAAACCAACACTAAACATGTGGTGGGACGTTTCAGCTGTGCCACGTTGTTTGCACTGTTGTTGTGCCACTGTCAAAATTTCTCTGGCCTCCTTTTCTGTAATTGCCTTAATGACTGAAAGAAGCAGTACACATTTGAATGTGTCACTGTTTATAAAAGTTAAAATAAGAAAACCTTTTTACATTTTAAAAGACATGAGAGGGAGGCATCTAATCATTGAATCTAGCTGCAGCTGTGACTGTGCTCATTTCAGTAACTGATTGATTGATTTGATTGATTTATTTATTCAAACATATGTGCGAAATTCTAAACTCAATAAGTGTATGATTCTTGCCCAATGTGAGTTGGGTTTAAGTGTGTCGGCCCTTACCAAAATCTTTGACACTCTCTTTCTGATTGCTGTATGACCACATTGAAATCAGAGTGAACAAATCATAAAATTATTAATTAATCTATGAGAGAAGCAAATGATGAAATGTGCTTGGGTGCCTAAAATTTAAATCACTCTTAAATGTAAAAGACTTGACTTTATTTATTTAAGCTATAGTCATGTGGTCAGTGCTACTGCTCTGGTTATTTTCTTACTACCAATTTTGAGGTTTGTCCTGATTGTCATATCTTAAAAAAGCAAGAGCATTTTGCAGTCTAGGAAGGAAAATAAGCAATTAGCTTATGTGAACTGGTGAGTTTTTCAGTAGCCTAACTATATTATAGAAAAATAGTGTAAGTAGAAATTTAATTTACTACAGTAACAATGACTACAATTTCTTTTGTTGCCTTCCATAGAATGTACAGCTGAAGTGTAGTGCTATGTCCTTCCAAGTTCTGTGAAAAACTTCAGATATGTCGAGATTGACAGTCTGAAGTGGCCAATTTAATACTTTAAATGCCCCCATTAGACACCCCAAGGTACCACTAAAAAATTTTTTTAATCATTATAGTGCTAAATGCCAGGTCATTATGCATCATTATAAATCAAAATCTGTTCATGATTCTGTTATTTTTAGTACCAAGTTGCTTACACTACAGCTCCACAATTTACTGAAACCAAGAAACTCGTAGACAGGCACCAGTTTGCTTATCACCACTAGAAAGAAAAAACCTCAAAATTGATTTAATTGCTCCATTTCAGCCTTTTCTTATACAGTTTCTCATAGTTATTGAGACATGTAGGGGCAGTGGTAGCTCAGTGGTTAAGACGTTGGACTACTGTTTGGAAGGTCGTGAGTTCAAATTTGCCACTGCTGGGCCATTGAGCAAGGGCCTTAACCCTCAACTGCTCAGCTGTATAAATGAGATAAAATGTAAGTTGCTCTGGATAAGGGTGTGCACCAAATGCTGTAAATGTAAAATGTGTTGACTTTGGTGCCAGGTCACTAGCTTAGTTTAGCATTTTTCTATCCTCCAGGTAAATTAGAACAGGGCTTCTCAAACTTTTTGTG
Source organism: Pangasianodon hypophthalmus (assembly GCF_027358585.1). Taxonomy (NCBI): domain Eukaryota; kingdom Metazoa; phylum Chordata; class Actinopteri; order Siluriformes; family Pangasiidae; genus Pangasianodon; species Pangasianodon hypophthalmus. Next base: position 21,667,956 of record NC_069721.1, on the reverse strand, counting down.
GTCAGGAACTCCTTTAGCTGTGAAAAAAAGTTGACATTATTTACAGGCCTACTTATTTTTCATTCATCAAGGTTTCAATTAAACCCACAGTGACCAGTCAAATAGGCTAATAACAATAAGAACTCGATTATACACCTGTTAAAACCACCTGCCTAATATTGTGTAGGTCCCCCTTGTGCCGCCAGAACAGCTCTGACCCACTGAGGCATGGACTCCATGAGAGCTCTGAAGGTGTGCTGTGGTATCTGCCACCAAGACGTTAGCAGCAGATCCTTGAAGTCCTGTAAGTTGTGAGGTGAAGCCTCCATGGATTGAACTTGCTTGTCCAACACATCCCACAGATGCTTGATCCGATTTAGATCTGGGGAATTTGGAGGCCAAGACAACACCTTGAACTCTTTGTCATGTTCCTCAAACCATTCCTGAACAATTTTGCAGTGTGGCTTGGCGCGTTGTCCTACTTAAAGAGACCATTGCCATTAGGGAATACTGTTGCCATGAAGGGGTGTACTTGGTGTGCAGTAATGTTTAAGTAGGTGGTATGTGTCAAAGTAACATCCACATGAATGCCTGGACCCAAGGTTTCCCAACGGAACATTGCCCAGCACATCACACTGCCTTCGCTGACTTGCCTTCTTCCCATAGTGCATCCTGGTGCCATCTCTTCCCCAGGCAAGCAAAGCACATGCACCCGGCTGTCCACATGATTCATCAGACCAGGCCATGTCACTAGTTCACCCGTTGTCCTTTCTTGGACCACTTTGGGTAGGTACTAACCACTGCATATTGGGAACTCCCCAAAAGACTTGCCATTTACCCTGTCGTCTAGCCATCTAGCCATCACAATTTGACCCTTGTCAAAGTTGCTCAGATCCTTATGCTTGCCCATCTTTCCTGCTTCCAACACATCAACTTCGAGAATTGACTGTTCACTTTCTGCCTAATATATCCCACCCCTTCATAGGTACCTTAGAAATGAGATAATCAATGTCATTCACTTCACCTGTCGGTGCTTTTAATGTTATGGCTGATTGGTGTATGTATATCTACAGCTTTGATAATGGTGAGTTGTGATTTCTGCCACTGTAAAAAACAAAACAACAACAACAAAAAAGAAGAATCATGTACCCCCTGCTGACTATGCTTTATGGACACCTGGGGGTCCTGGACCCCGCTTTGAGAACCACTGCCCTAGAATTTGTAATCACTGAATTTCCCAACTAGCACAGCTGGTTTGTTTAATCAGTGTTTGAGTTTAGTTTACTGGGGAAAAAAAAAAAATTATCCCATTGATGTTTACAGCCAAATAAATGCTATTGCTGAGAAAAATTGCAAATTGCTTCTTGGGTAGACTACAATTTTTGTGTCTGTATTTTATCTAAATTATAATATTCACACAACAAAGTGTTAATTAATGTTTTCTCTTAATGACCAGCCTATAATATTACTGCTATCGATACATCAGAACAGATTACTTTTACTCATATTAGTGAATGATAGTGTAATGTTTAAGAAGAACAGTTCAACAAATTGTTCACAACTGATGAAACAAAACATAGTCCTTGGTTCAAGAGGAAAAAAAGCATGCCAGAGAAGTTTTGTTGCTCAGAGTTAGATCTGACTGGATACCCACAAAGGCCAAATATTTTCAAAAAATGATGAATAGCAAATTTTAGCAGTGTGTTATGCGTTGTGTGAGACAAAGTACAGATTCAGCATGCTCATCTAACTATTTAACTATTTTTAAGGGAATAATCCTGTTTGTAGCTTTCTTTCTATCTCATAGTGATGCATTTCTGTCACAAATCCTGGCTATTACAAAAACAACATTTCAGCTTTCTAAAATAACAAATATTTTACACAACAGTGAGACTGCTAAGCAACTGATCATTGCTACGATTTTTAGTCTAATAATATGATGGATTTGTGGCTCTTCTCGGGGACTAGAGCCTCACAGCTTTTAATCACAATACAAACAGGCCGATTGTGCTCTCTCTTACCTGTGCCAATGGAAAGAGACAGAAAAAGAGAGAGAAGGCAGTGCACTTACAGTAAAAGATGGGCACTGGTTTACTGTTATGTAACCCTGTACCGAGCATGAAAAAAATCTCTTGTATGTTCTTTGAGATTCATTTTTGTCGTACACTGCCAAAGCAGACAAAGCAAAACGGCCTGAATAAGCAAGAGTCAAAAATAAAGAGTATGAAAAGATCTGCAGCTGTTTTTTCTTTGCGGCCCTGACTTGTACTCTGGTCTCGGTTGCGTCATACAGTGGTTTGATGTATAACGTATAAAATGGGAGCTTATTAAATTTGATTAAATATTAAACTACTGATTTTATGCATGCTTCATCCATAGTATTTTAAATTGCTCAGTCATTTTCATCAATAGATTTAGCTGCACATTTTGTCACAATCACACACACGCACACACACGAACACTAAGGCTTCAGCTTAGCTTTGGAAGAATTGCTGCAGTTTTTCTTTGTAGATTGAAGTGGATGAGGAGAATGGTCATGTGAATGTTTCCAAACACCACTTTTTTTTTTTTCCCATGCGTTCACATTTTTTTTGTTGTGATGGACTCACTATGTCTCTGATGTTATCTCCTCAGAGCCGGCCTGCAGATCCAAAAAAAAGGCAACTTGCCTTTATAAACAGTTAGTAGAATTATGAAAGTGCAATCACTGTGCATGTCATTACAGCGTGTTTCAGTTGATTCGTCTGCGTCTTGGCCAGGGATGCTGCCTGGTGTCTGATTCCTTGAGAATCTGTCCTCAGTTGAACTGGGTCAGTGAGAGAGAGACTCAGATCTGACACACACATACACACAAAAACACAGAACGAGTGAGAGTCAGCCCTGAGGCTTACGCTGAAAGGGAAATCAGCTGCTTAGGAGGAACAGATGCTCCGCCAAACTCACCACACTGTCTGGCAGACACACTCACTCTCTCTCTCATTCAGCTTCTCTCTTTCATTTTCACTAGCGCTTATTTTCACTTACCTAACCATTATCCTTTGAAGCTGTGTTTCTCATTATGGTCATGTTTCAACTACACTTTCCTTGTCTCACAACATTATTATTGTTACTTTAAATCACAACTTTCCTATGCAATATAAATCATTGTAAAATAAATAAGTGAGTTGATGAAACCCTGGCATTTCTGTTACGGGTGTTATTCTGATTCATACTTACAGTAGTAGTGTTAATCCCAGTGAATTCATTGACCAGATTCCTCAATGGAAGAGAAATGGAGGAATGGAATGAGGATGGAAGGAAGGTTGCTTTGCTTCTAATTTGCATGAGGTCACCTCTCTTCACCAGTGGTTGCTATACCTCATGTGGCTGTAAATCACAGTTTAATAAATTAGATATCTAACATATGATGATATGTTATCGTAAATACAACATTTTTGCTTTATTGTGATAAACAAGGCAGACATGAACATTCAGGAAGTAGTTTATCCTGGTTAGAGAAACAGTAGATCCAAAGCCTATCCCGGGAACACTGGGCACGATGGGGATACAGCCTGAATGTGACACAGTCAATCACAGGGCACCATGCACATACACGAAGAAACCCATACAGACACAGGGAAAGCATGAGACACTCCGATGCAGACATTAACCGCAGCTCAGGATCAAACCAGCGACCCTGGAGCTGTGAGGTAGCAGACTATACAATCTGTACAACTGTGCTACTACTCTGAAATGTTAACTCCACAAAATTCCTTTCAACAAAGGTAAACGTAGCATATATTTTTGACCCCTTGGTACATTGATATGGGAGATACCTGAAAATTACATTTTTATGCTTTCTCAGATAAAGCAGCTGGCAGAACAAACTTGAATAAAACTTGCCTGGCAGAGAAGCCAGATGCGATGCACATTTGCTTCTGCTATCAGTTACTTTTGCTTGGCATCGACTTTATCTTGGTGACCTGTAAATTCATGATCCTCTGTCTTGTAAGCCAGTAGAACACAAGAAGGAAAAGGGAATGTGGTCTCTCTTTTTTGGTAAAAATGAGTGGACACTGGCTTTTGCCTCACTGTTGTCTTGCTGTTTCTTGATGCATATTTGAAGAAAAAAAAAAAAGCTAGCAAGCTAACATTACCCCTACATTCTCTCCAAAATCACATATCATCATGATTGCCAGTGACTGCTTGTTTCTGAATTACCAGTGAGTGGTTTAACACCATGCTGTTTGAAAGTGGCTTTGGCCAAGATACTGTCGATTCATGTGACTCGTTGGTATCGCATGATCATTTGGTCATTGTCTTAAATTATTAAGTAAATTCTGTTCCCATTTGGACCAGACAGTTAATTGATTTTGTTTTTCTTTGATGCCAGAAACGATTATTTCAGACAATTATTTTGGTCAAAGTCAGTATGCTGATTTGGTTGGGGTTTGAGATAGAAGATAAATACTTAGAACATAGCACCTTTTGTTTGATCCCACCCAATTTTCAAGTGATCAAAAATATTGGAACATGTAATATCTCTGATTGTCAACTTTTGGTTTGAGCCCTGGGTTTTGCCTGGAAGACTGCATTTGTTGTTAAAAAGAATAAACCAACATGAAGACCTGAGAGCTGACTATGGGAGAAAAGCAAGCCATGTTGAAGCTGAGAAAAGAGGGGAAATTGATCAGTGCGATTGCACAAGCATTCAGCATAGCCAGTACAACAATTTGGAATGTACTGCCAAGAAAACAACAGCAGTTGATGGCAGAAACATTGTGAAAGCTGTGAAGAAAAACTCAAAAACAACAATGGCATCACCAACAACCTCCACAGGGCAGGGACGAACGTATCACAATCCATTGTTCGAAGAAGACTTCGAGAGCAAAAATATAGAGCCCAGGTGCAAACCACTCATCAGCAGTATGCATCGGAAGGCAAGATTAGAATTTGTAAAGAAATACAGAGATGAGCAACAAAATTTCTGGAACCAAAATTAACCTTTACCAAAGTGATGGAAAAATCATCAAAAATCAAATCAAAGTCACAGTTGCTTCTGGAACTTGCGCACTAATATTTATTGATAATGTAACTCATGATGGAGCAGCAGAATTAATTCAGAAGTCTACAAAAACATTCTGTCTGCCAATTTACAGAGAAGTGCATCCAATCTGCTTGGGAGGAACATCATCATGCAGCAAGACAATGACCCAAAACACACTGCCAACACAAGAAAGGACTACATCAGGGGGAAAAAGTGGAAGGTTTTAGGCTTCACCAGAAATTAACCCAATTGAGCATGCATTTCACCTCCTGAAGAGGAGACTGATGGGAGAAGGAGAAGTTGTTTAACACGTCTAGATTTAAATATCAGGAAACGAAAGGTGAAACTCTGATCTTTCATTTTATATTCATCTTTTGATCTCAAACCCAGATGTCTTCAGTGTATAGCATAAAACACCATTCCAATACTTTCAGAGGGGACTGTATGCTGGTAGCATGGAACCATCCCACCCTCTTTAACAATGCTGGCAACTCTGTAAACTGTACTAAAATGACTTGTGATGTTATCATGTAAATATCTCATACAGCTGCAGTACGGGGCAGTTCTGCTAAATTTGGTAAATAAATAAATTATAAAAGCCGGAAAATAATTCAGATTATGAGTACTTTTGCTGTTAAACATCTAACTTCCATTTGCCTTACACTGTGGCACCAGTAAATGTTTTTTTCCCCTCACTGCACTATTTATATTCCACTATGGCTAAGTAGCTACATCCAACTGAAAACATGGAAGAAAAATCAAGGTAAAAAAGTGTCAGAGTGAGTGCCTGTGGTATACTGGCTACGTAAGGAGAGTTGACTAATGCTAACAATACCTTTAACAAACAAAAAAAACAGGTTTAACCGTATTATAATAGAAAAACCTCTGTTGTGATTACAGCTTTTCCACATAAATTACACCAAGGTACACACTGGTATTTTCAAGCAATGTTTTTACTGTCTTAATACAAGTTAAACTCCTGCTTTGGTCCATTAACTACCATTGGCTGAAGTTACTTGAGAGCATGCTAGCTCGAGCTCTGGATCAATAGGAAACTTGCCATTGTTTATCAAGCCTGCAGAGTTTAATGCATCCTCTGTTACAAATTTATAATTTATCCCCCCTTTGAACTGAATACTTGCTCCTTCCACGTTATGTTCATGGGTCGTAAAAGGGCCATGGGTCGCTCATACAAAGGATTATGAAAGTTGCTGTGGGACCTTGAGGCATCTCAGATGAATTGTCTCCAAGAAAAAAAAATTCACAGATCCCTGTATGTAAAAGGCATTATAGGTTAACCCCCTTAAACTCCCAGGACTCAACAACTGGGCCTTCACTGTCAAAACTATCATAACTGCATACATTTCCTGTTAGTTCTCTGAGTGTATTTACTGAATCATTCATAGTGGTTACTGAACAATACGCTTTAAGGTGGACACCTGAATAATAAGCTGGGATTTATGCGGTTAAGAATGTGACTTAGTGACATCATAACAGTCTACAAGATAGTCTTGTTGTTTTAAGCAATAAAAGCGCCCTCTTGTGTTTTTTTATATAATTGACACAAATATGCTATAACATATTAAATATCGAAAGTTGATTATTATTTTCAGTTTAAGCTTGGTTATTAAGTTTAGATGAGCGTAAAGTGATGACTTTTGCCTAAACGTTGTAGTGTCCTGCCTTACATTTAAATCTCTACATCACAGCTGTTGTGTGTAGGTATCAGACTTCTGCTCTGGGATCAGTTTGTGCTTCATATACTCATACACTTATAAGAAAAGAGCCTTTTATCTAAAACAGCCTAGAAGTGAGGCAGGGTGTTATTCAAGGATGTAAGTACACTCTTGCTCAAGGCCCCAACAGCGGCTCTTTGGCAGTCCTGGGATTTGAACTCGTAGCTTTGCGGTCAGAAAACTGATCATGGTACATCAGAACTTCTAACTTGGAGATACGTGATCTGTAGCCTAGGTGCATAATTTTGTTCCTTTTCTTAAGGCTCACCAAGCCTTCCAATAATCTACAGTAGCACACAAGCACGCTTTCATAAATCGACTTACAGACCTAGGAGCACGCTTATGCATTTCAGATGTACGACCATCACCAGCTCTGGTGGAAATTCTGCGTCATTCTTCTACTCACAAATATATTTTATCAATTAACTCAAGATGTATACAATCCATACATGTTCTGCAGGACTTGTGCATTTAGGGCTAACTCATTCTACCTTATTACATTGATTGATGGCCTTCCCTGCTATTTTGTTCCTGTAAAGAAAGTTAATGATTGGTTGGAGTATAGAGAAAGGCAGTGCATACATTCCATTAACAAAGTATTTAGTTGTTTCTTTTGTATGATTTATGCTGTCCATATGTGAGAGAAAGGGTGGGTTATGTGGGCTGCTTATAAAAGATTCAGCACACTGTCTTGCCATCCGGAAAGGAGAGTGAGCAAGAGAAGAGAATGAGGGTTAAAGGGTGCTAAGAGCCACACACATGGCTTTCCTAAGCTGTAAATTTTATGGATAATTTCTGATGTGGTTACAGATTTACCCCCCAGTCCCCCAGCTATATCCAGCAGCTGAAGGTAATTACCTCCACACTCTCCCGCTTTTCTCCCACAAGCTCTCTACATTCTCTTCTGGCACACACACATATGCTTATACAAATGTATACTCTCGTTCACACATGCACAAATGCATTGTCACATGCTTGTACTTTCTGCTTAGATCAAGTTTCTTTTTTTGTACTCTCATTCACACACCTCTGCCCTCTCTTCAAGTGATTTAATGAATATTTACTCCCCCTATAGCATCATCTTCTTTGCAGTGACAAGTAGAACTCTTTCTAATTGGAGCCATTTTTATTTTTCAAATTTCAATCTCCTATGACTATATCCTTGATTTATCTAGTTTTTAGTGAGAATATTGGATGAAGGAGCGGACAAATCAGAAATGAATTACGGAGTCCACTGGGCAAGGAAAAATCTGAAGTGTGTTGTACAGTCTTAATTGACTAGGCTAAAAATTAGTAGCTGTCATGATATATGGTGAACTATTTAACTATCAGTGCATTAATACAGATTAAGGAAAAGAACAAGTGTATGATTATTAAACCCTTCTAACAGATGCCCCTCAGCAAAAAGTCTGCAAGTTGACTGAGATGTGGTGCTCTGTTTTTGCATTGTATGTAAACAATATTATTCGTGCCTGGTTAGCATCTTTATTTTCTGTCGACGTGTTTAACTGCGAGGTGACTGCATGTCATGCTAGCAGAAGTTACAGGTATATGACTGGACTTCATTTTGCTCTGTTTCGTCAGTTTTCCACATACCTGCATGTTTCTGATTCTGAAAAGGATCATCTGTTATCCTTAATGAATCCACCTAGAAAAAAAATCACACTACCATCATCCAGATCTCACCTCAGCTGGTGTGTGTAGTGCAGCAGGCAGTGGCATTCAGAACAATGTGCTATCCTTACAACACTGAGGTGTGTGACATCACTGTGAAGTGCATTAAGTTTAAACAAAGCTACATACCAAATGAAAAACATTTTTAGAAAATGCAATTAAAAAAAGTAATAGCCCATACACAAAATCTGCTTGTCCTGAGCACGTGGGCTACTGATTTGTCTACCCCTGACAGTAATGAGGTTTAATTTAGTTAATTTAGTTTAGTTTTACAGTTTACATGTGGTGTGAATATGCCAAGTTTTCTGACATGATTCTATCCGGCTGGCAAAATCCAAATATTTAATCATATTAAGAACATTTTGCTGTTTAGTAAATGTGAAGGTTTTTGATGATTATGTATGAGGCATGAGACTGTTATGTTATCATCATTATGGCTGCATGTTCACAGTGTTCTCATAGTAATTTTTCATTTTTTTCTATTATTTTCAGAAAGTCTCAGCTTTTTCATTGTAACTGGCTGTGTGTTGCGTGCTTGCATTCTCCCCCTCATTCATTCTCTCACTCCTAAGACCTGTGTGAATCAGACAAATTATTTTTTCCTCAGTTCGTCAGTTCACGTTAAGTCATAATATGATTTCTTGCCCATATCACAACAGCAGCCAAACCAACTCATTAGACAAGTGTGTGTGTGTGTGTGTGTGTGTGTGTGAGAGAGAGAGAGAGAGAGGGAGAGAGAGAGAGAGAGAGTGTGAGAGTGAGTGCCATACAAGGAGGTGGGATCAGAAAACGTTTTTGTCATCACAAAGACAGAAAGCATTATATTATTACAGTATCTCATGGAATCCAACTACCTGTAATATTTTCCATCCTGCTAATATTTTCCATGATATTCTCCCACAACTGTTCACATTCTCCCTCATATTATATCATTTAATTGTCCGGCAGTCATTTCTCGCACAATAATTATTTCTAAATACTACATAGATAGGATAAATCAGTCTTTTTAAAGCCCAATTCCAGTTTAATGTGCTTTTTTATAAAACCTCATTCAAAACAAAGATGCAGATCACACATCGCTTTCCAACCTCAGACTGATTAATGCACTACAGGCACCCTCAAGAACACGCTGTAACTTATGTATGAAATCACTATTTGCACGCACATTGTGACGTTTTTCGTTAGTTTTTAAAGACCTTTTTTAAACAACAGCTCAGTGATGCATGCAAGTAGCAATTTTTTCCAGTTCTTCATCAAGGCACGTTATGACCTGATGTGTGCTGACAGTTCGTTAACAGAAGGGCAAGCAGATGTTAAAAATGAGTGATATTCTAAATGTGTACTTTTTCACATTTGTCTTAAGTTTTCAAAAGGAATACCTATTCACAGAGCAGAAATTAAGAAAGTGAGTCATACTTATGGCCTGAGTGATGACTCATATCTTGAATTTTCTGGCTCTTGTCTTTTATGGCTTTAGAGACAACATTTATGAACTTATGATGGCTGTCATAAGATGTTCCATGTAACTATGATCAGACCTCAATCAGTGCCCTGTATTTTTAATTTGTTTGTTATCCACACATGTAATGGAGGCCAGGCCTTCAATATAGTGCCTTTAACATATTACTGATTTTTCCTTTCTTGATACTATTTAAAACACCTGACGTACACAAATATTGGAGAACCTTTTTACAGTGCTACATCTCATAACCCAGAAGACATCTGTCAGCTTACTATAATTAAGCCAATAAAGTAACCAAAGCGTGTATAAAGCTGAAGCTGTCCAAGTTTAGCTGCTAAGCTCTTCTGGGGTCATGTGAGGTTGGTGTGAATCAGTTCATGGCCTGGATTCTCACCCCATGTTCCCTCAGTGATGATGTTGCTGGCAGTCTTGGTTGGTGATTGGCTGGTGTGTATCAAACTCTTTCTCTTGCTCGCTCTTTTTCATATCCCCTCACTCATCACTTCTACCAGTTTCTTCAGCCCCATTGAGCCCCCTAGAGTGTCACCTGGAAGTGGGTACAACAGCACTCTCCTCCTGCCCCACTTCACCCCTTGCCCAAGATGTACCTTCTAAAACCTAATTTATTAGATTTAGTGTGTGTAACACAAAACTTCTGACAAGTGTGCGTTCAGAGTTTTATTAAAACACAGGAACATAGTCCACAATCCCATGAGAGGAATGAGAATAGTAACACGGGTGTGTGAAAGCCATAAAGCAGGTAATCCGTTTAAAAACCTAATCTAAGGGTCAGACAGAGTCAAAACCATATTCACACAATTCAGAAATAACCACCAGAAAATTGTCAAGAGCTTGCAACAAGCTGCTAAAACAAGAAAAAATGGATGTACCTTAAGTGACACCACTGTTCCGGAGCACGATTACGATTGCTGTCACCCTCAGGGTTCTTAGTAACCAGACTTTCAAAAATGGAGGCACAAAATTATTCATGAGATCTGCCGACAGAGACGACAGGTAATGCGCTAGTCATTGAGTGGGAATGGTGGAATGGACTACTGTATTCTTTTGTGATCAGAGATTATAACATTTAATTCTCAGTCGACTTTCATGATAGAGATTGCGTCCTCAGGGAGAGTTTAGAATATGTTTGTGACCAATAATTTGGATGAGAAGTGGATCATTCAGCTTTCTTCACAGGAGAGAGAGGGACAAAAAGATGGAGACTGTGGCTCCATTTCCCTGTGATAACTTTCCCAGTGGTGTCCCGGCAGACTTTATTTTCGCAATAGGCTGGTTCGATGCTGCCAATCAGAGACTGCACAGCTGCTCCAGTTATCCAAGATAAAAATGAAATTGGAGGAGATACAATGAGGTGAATGTGTTTCAGTATTCTTTCATATCCAAACTTAATTTTACACTGTGAGATTAATATGTACACATAGAGCTACAAATGACATTGAGGGGAATGTGCTGCATTTTTGCTGGGAATTGAACTGAGATGAATGAACTAATTCTTGCTTACATACCAGTGAGGACATTGTCACAGCAGTGACGCAGTAATTACGGCTCTGGTCTACTGATCAGAAAGCTGTGACTACAGATCGGAAGGTTGTGTGTTTGAATCCCAGTACTACCACACGGTCTCTGTTTGACCCTTGAGCAACACCCTTAACCCTCATCTTCTCAGCTGTAAGTTATAAGGCATTTTGGATGAAAACTCTTGTCAAATGAGTACATGTAGTATAAAAGAGATTGATGGAGAAAATTTTGAAAGTCCCACAGATAGGTGGAGGTTGAGAACCTCATTCTATACTCAGGAGATCATCCGTGTCATGATTCACTAGTTCCTTCTGGTGCTGGATACCATTAGCAGTAACTTGAAAAATCAGATACAACCTGAGCATTGTCAAGTTGGGATGGGTTCCATAAACATAATTGGGGATAAAAACCTAGCACACACCTGGTGACTGATGAAGGAGTCGTGTAGTGAATTCAGGGTATATTTGGGCCAGAAGAGGTAAGGAGTGTCAGCCCTTTGTAATGGTTAGTATGTTTTCCACCATGGGAGAATTTTCAGGACAAAGGACTTTGGGTTTTCTGGTTTCTCTGTAACACGAGTGAGAAAAAAGAGAGGCTGCTGAGGGAATGACTTTATACATTATAACGTAACATGAACTAAATAATAACAGCACGGTCTGCTACTTAGTTTCTTAATTCCCTGAATTAAAGATAAAGACAAGAAAGAAATGTTTTCATTTTATAACAAGGATACAGTTCATTTTCCCCATACTTCGTAGATAAGGAAATACTGAAATAGCTTTCACTCAACGAAGCACCCCACTACAAACAAACGTTTAGAAATAATTCTTGTTAGAATTTGATAATTTGGCTGTGGTCATAGTTAGGTTTAACCAGCTAATATAGTGTGCTTTACTAATTGAATCCTTACTTTCAGTTTTGGTAGTTGGTAGTGTTAGTTTTTTTTTCTTTTTTAAAGAAAAAGATATTTTACACTGTAGATCAATCCATTTCTATCATACTTCCGTGGTTAATTGTTATAATGTGATCAGATTGGTTTACAGTTAAATAGCGCTGTTTCCCATTAATTAACTAGACTGTGGTGGCTTGCCACAGTCTAATTTGTTCCTTCAGGTACAGAATGAACTGAAAATATTTTCCCACTTTTCATAATAAAATAAACTATCTCTGTTTTGCGCCATTGCAACTGCAAAGCATCTCTTGCTCCAAGTCAGTCAGACCCTCCCCCCCGGTCAGTCAGACCGCAACTCCTCCCCTTCTCTCCCCCCTGCTGTACATGCGCATGCTCACACACGCACTGAAACCACCTGGCTGCATCCGAGACACCAAGGCATTTTGAGGACACAACATCGTTTGAGGTAAGTAACATTATCCTCATTTCTATACATTTTCCACTAAATTACGTGATCTGACGAGCATGAAGTGTCGTATAGCGCTCTCCCTCTGTCTAGATACTGGGATAGATCACTATGACTCTCAGATAATATATTTCTTCTCATTATATGATTAAAATCCGCATTAGATCACAAATCGGAAGTTATTACAAACACTGAAGATATTGGTGTTTTAAAGTGAGTTTTGAGCAAAAAACATCGTATTAATCTCATAAATTGTCATGTGGGGGGCACGGTGGCTTAGTGGTTAGCACGTTTACCTCGTGCCTCCGGGGCTGAAAGTTTGATTCCTGCCTCCGCCCTGTGTGCACGGGGTTTGCATGTTCTCCCCATGTATTGGGGGTTTCCTCCAGGTACTCCAGTTTCCTCCCCCAGTCCAAAGACATGCATTGTAGGCTGATTGGAATGTCTAAATTGTGTGTGTGTGCAGTTGTGCCCTGCAGTGGGTTGGCACCCAGTCCAGGCTTTTGCTTCATTTGTTTGATGGCTCAGCTGTATGCCCTAGTCGATTTTGTGTTCTGACCATTTGTGAAACACGTTAAACTTCATCTCGTTTACTATGCTTTGTGGGTGTGAATTTCATCACCAGTCATATCTATACAACCAGTGTGTTTATGATTAAATTACTACTAGAGCACACTAGAGCAATGTTCTTCATAGATCTAGCCTCTTAATTTTGCTCTCAAAGTGCACTAGATTGATGCATTAACTTTAAAACGTACAAAATTTTCTTACGGGGGGAGCATACCTCCAGACCCCCCTAGAGTGTCAGAGGTCCACCAACCACAGTCTCACAAAATCCTATGGGAAACACTTAAATAGCAACAAACTTGATTGTGCCTTTAGTTCAATTTGGCTATGAAATTAGGCAGTGGCTTGCATTAATGGTCTAGTGATGCTTGGAACTTGGCCTGCATACATAGTTTTTGGAAATAAGTATTTAAATGTGCATAATTCATTTTCACCCTCTTTTCCTTCCTGCATTGTTATGTTTTTCTTGGCTAAAAGAGTGCTGAGCCATAAATACTTATGTGTGCAGTCAGCAGCCATATAAAACCCCAAAAGAATAAAGAAAATATTTCTTGTTATATTAATGGTCCAAAAAGTTGGCATGTCACTTTGACCTGTTCCATTTTCAGTGCCACTTGCAAAACCACATAAGCTTAATATCAGGTGTCTTGGGCTTAACTGATGCCACTGTGTGTGTTTTTGTTTTTTACTTACGCTAAAAACTGAAGGAAATAATGTTCTGATGGGAATCTAAGTTGTGTACATTGGCTTGTGAGTTTGGTCTTTTTGCTGATATGTGATGTATCTTTTTTATATAAAGACCTTCATAATAGAATGATAAAAGCTTTCAGTCTTACAAGTTTAGGAATTAAAGCCTCTCTGTGGAGGCTATGGAGTTCAATCTGTCCAGCATGGGGCTCCTTCTCTCAAGCCTGGGGCTTCAGTCTTCCACCATTGAGCTACTTCTGTCCAGCTTGCTGCTTCTTCTGTCCAGCCTTGGGCTGCTTCCATCCAACCCAGGTCTACTTCTGTCCAGTCTGGAGTTTCTTATGTACAGTCTGGGGCTTCTTCCATCCATATAGCCTGCTTCTGTAGCCTCCTCCCTCCAGCCTGGGGTTTCTGTCGACCACCTTGGCGCTACTAATATCCAGCCTGGGGCTTCCAACCAGCTCAGGGTTTCTTCTCTCCAGCCAGGGGCATCTTTCAACCAGCCTAGCATCTTCTCTGGTTATGCAGCCTAGGGTTTCTTCTGTCCAGCCTGGGGTTTCTTCAATCCAGTTTAGGGCCTCTTCTACCCTACATAGGGCCTTTTTCATCCAGCCTGTGGCCTCTTCCACCCCCATAAAGGCCTGTTCCATTTAGCCTGGAGCCTCTGTTGTCTAGCTGGGGCTTCTGTTGTCTAACCTTGGGCTTCTTATGTCCAGCCTTGAGCTTCATCTGTCTGTCTGTCTTCTTCAATCCTGCTATCCCATGGTCTCTTCCATGCCTGGGACTTCTTACACTTCCTCTGACTATTTGTCCATCCTGGGGTTTTGCCTTCCCATCCAGCGCTTCTTCCTTCCAGCCCAGTGACCTTTTTATGAGGTTTATAATAATTTATCAGCATTATAATAATTGTCACTAAGTACATGTCAAAAATCTATCGTAAAGGTGCTCTAGATAATGTGTTTTACCATTTGACATCAGCTGTCATTCTAATTACCACACTGCTATGCACCCAGACATAAACTGCCCTGACAACATATATCTTCCATGACATTAATTCACATCATTTACAGTATGATATGGTTTTGACTTACGAGGGGTGATGAAAAGTGTTATAAAATTAGAAAATGTAGACTCCTTGAACCACGTCCTGAGCATTACTGCACTTTGTCCTATCCAATAATACATACTCTTTTGCAGTGTATTCCTGAGTACAGAGTCTTTGACACATGCTCTGCAATGGCCTCAACCCAGGCCATGAAATTTCACATCTTGAGGCTATATCACAAGCTCAGTTATCTTGACCTACTACTGCTGAACTGCTCAGTATCCTGGATGACTAAAAACCTTCACCAATATTGTCACAGGTAGGCTTTTCCCACATGAAATAGGTCCTCTGCTTTGAAATAGGATCCAGGCCAGCCATGGCATGATGGGACATACAGTGAGATAGACAGTGCAGTCACCACTGCTCTGAAATAATGGGGAGAAAGGCGCTTGCTCTTTCTCCCCATTATTCCTAATGAAAGAGAGAAAGAGAGTACATGCTCGGGTGCGGCAGCATTTGGGCACGCTCCAGCTAGAACAACACTTGCGGTTTTGCGCTCGCATGAAGTGGAGCAGTTCCACATTCTGGTGGGTGAGCATAACGAGGAACTGACCGGGGGAAAGAGGCAAGACAGAGGATGCTGGAGAATAAAAAGAGTGCTAGAGTGAGTGCACATGGAGAGAATGCAAGAACAGAACAGGCCGTAATGTCAAAGGCAGAGCACGTGGTACAAACAAACAGGCATGGAAATTCAAAAGCCAATAAGAATGAAAACAGAAGATACTGAGTAGGGGGTTGTCACTGAAGGAAAGAGAACGGCTGACTGTGAGAGCCTGTACAAAACAGATGATAAGGTCAAAGGTCAAAGCATACAATGGAGATGTATAAGAATGATGCCAGAAAATGTCATCACCTACTGTGTCACCTACTGTGAAGCACCAAATGAATAAGAGCAGTGAGAAAATGCCGGTGATTGTCTAAATAAAGAAAATAAATAAATAATGAGGAATATGTAGTTGGTGCCCATTCCTTCCCCTTGCTCCAATTAAACCTTAAATCGTGGTTAATATTAGAAACACTAAGCATTTTGTAGGCATGTTGTATGAAAAAGGGCACTGGCGGCAGTTAGGTCAGGGTGACTGGAGACCCAGGAAGAACCGAGGCCCTGGCACACAAGAACATATTTATTCTGTCACCATGCCCAGACCTCAAACCATCACAGAGCAAAAGTGTGTGAATGTCCATGCGTGTGTTTGAGATTGTGGAGTGTAAATTGATCCAACCCTGCAGCGGTACCACAGAGTAAAAAAAAGTCCCTTCAACACCACAGGAGCCCGGAATGTGCATAGTTTCCACTCACTTTTTCACTCGCATTATAAAAATAATTAAAGGGGATGTTGTGAGGGCTTGGAGTGGCCCTGATGTCTTCCTCTCCAAAGTCTGCTCTGTCATCTCGGCAGGGCTTCTACTCTGTCTCCACAGGTCAGTTCACTTCAAACAATACACCACAGTCTGAGATACATCTACTGTTGAGTCAAAGTCAAAACACTGTGTTCACACAAAGAACTGATAATGCAAGCAGTAATTACTCAGATGGCTCTAAAGTTGCGTATTTATTGCCTCTGTGCAGTGGATTAACTTAAAGGTCTTCCGTAGTTAGTTCCTGCAGGATACATCGCACTGAATAAAATTTAGCAGTCTGTTTTTTATTGATTTGTGTTGTTTGTCTTAGACTTATTCACTTACTCTAAAAACTAACTACCAGATCAGTGTTGACATTGTTCATTTTGCTTCATTTTTATTTCAATTTCCTTTTTTTTGTAATTAAATAGCAATCTGTGGTATTGCTTGCAGGCCATTGGTACCACTGTCATCTTCATATAGTAAACAGATCTCTTTGTGGTTTCTATGTGTGACTAGGATGGGGCTGTTGTGTGCCTCACAAATACCTGTCTTCATTCGAAACACATTAGGAAGCAGTGCATTCATTCTTTCCAAAGTGAGGTGATGCACCCATCTGGTATGGAGTGCTGGGGCTGTGGGCGGCAGTGACGGGGATCTAAAAGCGTGTGCACTCTGCTACTAGTTAACATCCATATGCAGCTCTTCTGGACAAGGGGCTGGCCCTGTGAGGCCACAGAGCGGCCAGACCAGCAATGAAAAATGAAACGCAGCAGCCCCTCATGAAAACACGCGTCCGAAGTATATCCGCTTGCGTGTCTGGTGCTTGGGCTCTGCCGTTTTTTCCCCCTTCGAGCAGTAGTTTATGCGTCTGTTTGCATGTGTGTGAGCATGAGGGAGTGTGAGACAGAAAGGAAGAGCAAAAGGAAATGTGTTCTCCACTGCTGTAAGTGTTAATGAGTTAAGTAATAGCAGCAAAGGCATCACATGAACACTCCTATGCTGAATGGCGTGTTCACACGCTACTGCTGCTGTGGGAAAGCCTTCAGAAACACCAAAAACTGCAACTGGTTCCACTGCTTAAGTAATATAGTTATATAGGCAGAATTTGAAAACATTCGTAACAGTATCCATTATAATGACCAACAACAAATTAAAAATGGAGCATGGTGCTGTCTTTGGCCGGAAATGGGCCCATAGTGTGTTCTTACAGATGGGAAAGGTGGATGACTTATGACATTCTCTTCAAGTCTCTAGTATGGACCCACCATCCTTCAAGGTACGAGGAAGACATGCATCAAAACTCTTATCTGTCTTATACCCAGACCTGTTTGTACTAGCATGAGGATATGGTTTTGATGGAGACTACAAAGCACTTCTGTAGGTTGCTCTGGAGTAGGGCATATGCTAAATGCTGTAAATATAAATGGATACATATATGATTACAATATGGAAAAAGTGGATAAAAATCAATTTCCTGTCACACTGAACTGCTGAATAAAGCAGTACAGCTGAAAAAATGTTAATAACTCTGAAGCTTAAGCTGGAGATTCAATATCGATGCCAGAAGGTACTGGATGTCAAAAATTACTGAATACTTAATGAATGAAAACTGTTAAACTCTATTTATTAGTTTGCCCACTTTTTTGTTCAACATTGTGAAGTTTCTCCCACTGCACAAGCCAGTGGGCACTCTGATACTACACTAGGCTTTCAAGTAGAGTAACAGTTACTGATTAGATCCAGATGCTTAATAAAGGCACACACACACACCAAACCTACAAACACAAATGCCCTGCCACAGGTCTAATTTTTCCATCAAGCTGCTCTTTTGCCCTGCAAATCTGGCCAAAGTTGCCTTGAGGCACTCCTGCATCATCATCTCTTCAAAAGCAATACTATGGCTGATACACTTGACTGGCAATGCAAATGAAGCAATTGGGCAGCAGGTTCTTTTTTCCCTAATCACTTCAACAATAAAATGTAACCAAACATTAAGCTCAGTTTCCAAAACCTTACACCATATCCACTGACCCAAAAGCAGTGTTATTGCTTTGCACCCTGAAATCTGCAAGGAATCACATGCACTACATTTCATACTAGTACTCAGACATTGTGTTGTCTGATGAATATACACTGAATTGTCACAGCAGATCTATACTTTAATATAATTTGATATACAATATGTAATGGCTCAAACTTGTATACAGTGTTATAAAACAAGACATGCTACAGATGTGTAAAACTGGGAAGTGTGTGTGCGCTGACCCACGAAAATTTTCACCTGGTGAAATATTGACATTTTCTATTATATATGTACTAGTTTATATAATATAAAAACCACAGACTTTCCTGAACTGGAATATGTTTTTCTTTTGCATGTATTTTAAAGTAATGTGTTTATATGTTACTAACAATTGTTTTAAAGAATTGTTAGTATACAATGGGAAATGAGCTCTTACTCTGATTATCAGCATCACCCACATCAGTCTCTGTCTCATCACCTGATTTAGATTGGATTTATCTCGACAATTTTTAAACTGGTTGCTTAATCAACATAATAGCCGACAAGCAGCTAAAATTTAAAAAAAAATTTTGGTTCATTTTTCTCTAAAATTCAGTCATAGGTACAGTAGACAGGTTTTCCCAGGTGGGAAATATATATATAGAGTATAAGCAATGTAGTGACAGTCCAGATTACAAATGGGTGTTTATACTCAGGGAGACATACTAAGGAAATGCAAGGTCACATGATTTGTTCAGGCCACACTGCATTGCTCCATGTGTACCACAATATTTTATTCATTTGGACAGTTGACAGTTTGGACATGTACAATTAAACATGTGTAAGGTGTTTAAACAACTGTAAACAACATCCCTATGCAGGTACCGTACGTTCTGCAGATTTTACATAGGTGTGGAAACTGTTTAATACACCCTAGCTAGAGACACCTATTACAAGGCGGGTGGTGCAGTAAAAGTCTCAAAACTGTTGTAAAATTTGTAAATATAAATGTAAAACATACATTAAAACAGCACTGAGTATTGTGTAAGGTATATTTTGTGTTTGTGTGCATGTGGTTCTTTAGCGTATTTTTCAAGGTAAAAAAGAAGCATGATGTAAAGCTCACATGAGAGAAGGAAGTGAACAGCCTTTTATCTGAAAAACATGTTTTTTTCCCTCTAATTTTATGCTGCTATCACATGTTGTGTAATTAAACACTGAAACATGCTGTGTAATTAAACATTTGACACATGGCATGAAGTGGCATGTGAATGAAAGGAGTGCCAGGATTCTGAACCTGATCTGTTTTGGCAGCTGGATGTCCATTTACATTGGCTTTGATAATGTTTTCTCTTTTGATGTCAGCAGACTTTTTTCAGAATCTGTGGATCAAGAGGTGATTTTCCATGGCATAAAATTAGCGGCAAATAGAGGCCTAGTAATTGACTTAAAATAGCCTCCTTTTGCACAAGAAGTCAGTAACTTTTTTAAGCTCAGTGTTGGCACTGACTTTGCTGAATTAAAATTTCTTGGATAATATAATATTCCTATAATGTTGCAGGAAAAGTCAGAAAAACTCAGTTGAATTCAATATTATATTAGATACAAAGAGCAACAGACCTATGCTTTAGTTTAGGTAGACTGTGGATGCTTGGGACCTCTTAGGTGTGCTGCATCCCAAGGTGGTGGTTACATTTAGAAAAGTAAAAGCTATAGTCAGTTAATTTCTGGAAAGTCTTACCACTGTAATGTTTCCACATGAACATAACCACATTCCATGTGTTTATATTGTTTGTCTGGATAACAAAACTGCAGTGGAACTGTTCAGGTAAGAGGGAATATTTTAAATTTAAGACAGTAATTTTCTTCTTCAAATTCCATTAAAAATCCAGACCTTTTTTTTGGGATTTTTCTGCTCTTTTTCTGCCTGATTACTGGCCATAATTCTACAATTCACAGCAATTCTGTTCAATTTCAAAATGAAATAATATTTCAGATGACATGGAGTAAAAGGAGTTTACATGGGCTGAACAAAAGTATTCCACCTATGTATTTGTTGGTCCCAGTTTCAATCTCGTGCCTGTCTATCATCACCCAAAACGTGCATATTGGCTACACTAAATTGCCATTAGCTGAAAATGTGTATGTGTATAGTGCCCTGTGATGGTCTGGCATCCCATCTACAGTGTGTTCCTGCCTCGTGCCCAGCGATCCAAGGATAGGCTCCAGATTCACTGCGACCCTGATAAAGCATTTACTGATGATGAGTGATGGGTAGTCTCATGGGAATATATATATAAATATATATATATATATATATATATATATATATATATATATATATATATATATAAATATATATATATATATATATATATATATATATATGTATATAATTTGTTCATGACTGGCCCTACAAGAACAGTAAAACTATTTCTATTCTAGTCTTGGCATCAGGCCCAATGTGCATAATGCCCAGGCCTAGGATTAAAAAAGCCTACATATTTGTCCTACCTAGCCCCGCCAGTCTGGTACAAACTTGGTTGGTGTGGCCTTGGTCGCCCACATGTGACTGGAACACCCGAGACAGATGTTAGTACCAAATGTGAACAAGCCCTAGGTTGTTTCTCCTTTACATGACCTGGCTGGGAAAGGTCCCAGACCCAGAGGGTGGCAGTAGGAGTCCAATGACCATGCCTTTCACACCAGGATCTTGCAATTCAATGGTACTAATTTGGTTGGAGGCAGTGAATGCCCTCCAGCACCACGTGGGTACAAAAATGCTCATAATCTGTCACAGTGGCTGTATGTTACCTTCTAACATACAGCCACTGTGATATAACCTTCTAAGAGATCCTTCTAACGTCTACAGGATTGATGCAGTGGAGATGCAGTGTGTGTAGCTGGCAGATCCTGAGTTGGAAGCTCTACAGAGCTGTTTCTCGGCTCCTCTACCAGTCCTGCAAATGCCAGTCCCAGTCCTAGGGTCAGGGTCTGGTGAAGGGCCAGGGCCAGACTCGAGTATAGACCGGCTCTGGTGCAGTACAGACATGAGTGATAGTGAGCAGAGAAGAGGTTCTCAGACAGGGTGCAGGTCAGCTCAGCAATTTAAGAACTATAAGATTATAGATCAGTGAGTCTAAACTGAATGAAATACTTTGAATGAAAACTAAAATGGTTGTTTGTTCACACTGCTACTCAGAGGAAACAAATGTAAGCATGTATCATCACAAACATTTTGACATTGGAAATACTCGAAGGTACATCATTCTTTCACTTTCTATTAACTCTGCACTATTTGTTTTCTTGTCTGGTCATCAGATGACTGAGTCAGTAGACAGCTCTCCTTTTTGGTAGCCAAACACATTGATGTTTGTTGGTGTGGACCGTAGACCTCAAAGCTCACTTAACAGAGCATGGCTTGAATTAGACCACACTGAAACAGTCTGTGATTCAGGATTAGTCAGGAGTGCACACCCTCCATGCTTGCTTCCTATTTGTTCCACAAACTGTTTTCTTGATCTGTACACAAATAATGCGTGCATGGCATTTGCTCAAACAGCTTGTCATAATTTGACAGTTCTGTCCACATATGTTCGAAAGATTCAAGGTTAAACCAAACTTAACTCCTTAAACTCTTGTCTTATTAAAAACAACAACAACAAAACAAAGAACATACATAGGGCAAGAACTCTTGACCTCTGAATAACCATGTCTGCATGCAAACTCTTTTGCGTCACACCTTTCCTAATCCTCTACAGCTGAAAGCAGTCACCATCTCTACACATAGTGTCGATCTCCCAGAAAAACAAAAAGGTCTCCTGCCAGAGCTAAAAATATCTGCCAGAGACAAAACCAGGCCTGATACTAGTGAGTAAAAAGCCACATTCCTGTCCATCCGTGCCTCCAGGCTATCCGTTTCTAATCACCGTAATTTAACCTAACAGAGGTGTGAAGCAGAGTTCTTGGCCTTGATTTTGTGCCTGCCTTTTTTCTGTCGACCACTCTCACTTTATCTGTGTAATTTCCCTGCTTTTCCTGTCAGGATGTGTGGCGTGCCACTGCCTGAACCCAACATTGAACATTGTGTTTGGAAGTGTATCTGATGAGTGTGAAAGTGTGTGTTAGCGCTCAGGAGGTGAGTAAATAGTTGGAGTTGCCTGCACATTTACTGGAAAGGGAAAAAGGGAGAAGAACCAGAGGAAGGAGAAATATCTTATTACACGGTCTGTGTGTGAAGGACTTTTTTTTCCCCTTTACACCAAAACTGCTCATTGAATACAGTCCAACTGGAAAATAATAAGAATACTGGTGTTTAAAAGAACTTTTGGAAAGAGAAGTAAAAAGTAGGAGAAAAATGGCAAAAGCTGCACTTTTCCATTCAGCCATCACACCTGATTTATCTGAAATATTCCTGGAAAGCTGGAAAGGCGGCCACCGGCGCTGTGTGCAGCCTAACAGGCGAATACCCAGGCCTGAAGCCCTTAATCACAGAGCTCACAAACACTTATGAAGGGTCTGTGGCTTCGGCACTGTATTTCCAGATATTAACATAACCACAAGAGGAAACATTTACAATTAAACATATTAATAAAAGGTGAAAAATAAACGAGACAAAAACCAGACACAGCTGTGACATCAGACAAGGAAGTCACAGCAAGAGATTTTTATGCAGTCACTACTTATGTGTGTTTTATGTGAATAATGTTATGACTATTATATGAGTATGTAGCATTTTTTAATCGAACATACTTATTAGGGACATGCTGTTGTAGAATATTAACAGTAATATACTTAATCTTTCATGATCAGATTTCAGTATGAGTAACTCCAGCCTACAAGTGACTAAAGGTGTAAGTGCATGCATTCAGGATACAATCGAGATACAAACTGCAAGGAATGATCAGCCCTTGAAGCTTTCACTGGAAAGTGTGGTGCCTTATCTGTAGGAAACAGTGATGTCTGAATGATGGTTAAATTAATAGCCTGAAGTTACTTCCAAGACCCTTTGAAAAAAGCATTAAATATATTGTATTGTGGCTCGACTTTAAAACAGCTAATAACCATCAGTATAGTATGACCAGTCCTCAAGATTCAGACTAATACTAGAACAATTGATACTAAAGTGCAGACAAGGTTAAGACTGAGACGATCAAGTCACCAATATTTAGATGTTGCAGGTTTCAGGTAGACTTTTGAATCTACAGTTGTGTGTAGATTCAAACTGAACTGCACTAAAAATTCATTTAAAAATTCCTTTAAAATTTCAGTAATGTTAATTCTCTCAGTACTCACATGTGTATGTTGATAAATGCCAATCAGATGACCAAGCGCATTCACAGCATAGCTGATTTACATTTACTGATGCCAACAAAACTCTGTAAAAATAAAGCTCGAGGAGAGCTGAAAATGACAGTAAGTGGTGACTAAACAGTGAAAGAGCACCATCTCTGCTGAATCTTCCAGTATTCCACTGCAGAATGTCAGGTACCATACACACACACTAACACTTCCTCCTATTACACTAGGTAACAAATTTTTATTCTTGGGTAGTAAGTCTTCTTTCCTAATTGCTTATACCACAAAAGTATAGAAAATGGCTGTAATTCCTTTCAAACTTTGCCTTTGTGACCAGGACATTGGTATTTTGAAATCTACCTATTTTCATTGAGAAAACAGGCAAATTTGCATCTTTTTGTTCGCAAGAAGTCCGAAAAAACAGGTAAATTTAAAAATATGTTTTTTTCTGACTATGTGAATGAAAAGACGCAAATTTACCCATTAAAATAAAAAGTATCACTGGAAAGTTCTAAAAATTTTAGATGTCTGGAAATGTTCTGAAAAATAGATCTGCAATGTTCTGGAAAATAGGTAAATTCCAAAATATGTTATTTCCCAGAACATTTCAGATCTATTTTTCTGCACATTTCCAGGCTTCCAGAACTTCCTAGAACTTTCCAGTAACATAAATAGTAGTATAAGTACAGGGGCCTTAAGCCCACCGGTTTATTTAGTTCCAGCTGCCGAAATGGAAACATTTCAGCATTTTTCTTAGATGGCATCAAGAGGGTATAAGCATCCAGCAGACGCATTTTGCTATGTCTGTGGCGAAAGACAATACAAGAGTGAAAAAGTACTCCGTGGAAGCATTTGCTAAGATGCGTGAGGCCTACAAGGCATATATCGGCATGCCTTTTTTTTCATACAATTTTACTTTATTCTTTTCCCGGATGGTACAGAGGGGAAAAGAGAGCCATGAAGTTCGCTATCCCAAGAATTTGGAGGGAACGCACTGACCACTCAAGCAACCTTCTTCATGGACCCTTCCAAACGTCTGAGTGGCAAGAATGCAACTGCTATCATGTATCCGGACCTTCCTTCACCCATCGCACACTGCCCTGAGCTTCGTGTACCCACCCCTCCAGACTGAGAGCAGCTGTCTTCAAAAGTGAGCAACAAATCGGAGCGCAAGGAAGACATTGTAGATCCAGACATTGTAGATCCAGTGTACAAGACATTGTAGATCCAGTGAGCAACAAATCAGAGCACAAGGAAGACATTGTAGATCCAGATTACAATTTCAGAGGTGGAGCTGAGGAGAGAGACCCATATTACCCCAACCAAAAAGACCACAGTGACTTGAGAGATCTTGGTATCACCAAGTCCAATGCCAAACTTTTGACATCTAGGCTCAAGCAGTGGAACTTGTTGGATGAAAGCGCAAGTCACAGGTCATAGGAAGCATCACCAAGATTTTTTCATCTTTTTAACCTGTCAAGATGGGCTCTACTTCTGCCACAGTCTGTTTGTGGCCAGTCTGTGTGAGGCCATCAGAATCGTATGTATCCTGAACGATTGGCGCATCTTCACTGACAGCTCAGCCAGGAGCCTCAAAGCAGTGCTGCTCCATAAAGAGAACAAGTACCCGTCTCTTCCCCTGGCTCACTCTGTGTACCTCAAAGAGGATTACAACAGCATCAAGACATTGCTGGATGCCTTGATGCGTGATGAGTATGGCTGAGAGGTCATCTGAGACTTCAAAATGGTGGCATTCCTGATGGGTCTCCAAGGGGGTTTTACCAAGTTGCCCTGCTATCTTTGTCTTTGGGACAGCAGGGACACCAAGGCTCACTACCAAAGGTGGGACTGGCCACAGTAGACTGAGCTCGAGGGAGCAAGAGGGAGCCGTAGGTGGACCCCCGGAAGGTGCTGATGCCACCACTGCACATCAAATTGGGCCCTATGCTCTAGATGAGGAGTTGGCAGCCTTCAAGTACCTTCAAGACTTCTTTCCTACGCTGTCTGAGGCAAAAGTCAAAGCCATTGTCCTGAGATCCTGGAGTACAAGGAATTCCAAGAAGCTCACTAGGAAGGAGAAAGTGGCTTGGAACAGCTTTGTCACAGTGGTTTGGGGCTTCCTGGGCAATCACAAAGCTGAAAAATATGTGGAGCTGGTTGAGACATGTGAAAAACTATGGTACAGTGGGCTGCAAGATGTCTCTCAAAGTCCATATCCTTGATGTTCATCTTGATAATTTCAAGGAGAACATGGGAGTGTACTCAGACGAGCAAGGTGAGAGCTTTAACCAGGATATACTGGACTTCGAATGCTGCTACCAAGGACAATATAACGAGAACATGATGGGAAGAAAGTAGTACCCTCCCGCACCCACCCTAAAGAAAGTAATACACTCCTGCTCCCACCCTAAAGAAAGTGATATCCTTGCGTTCCCACCCTAATGAAAGTAATACCCTCTTGCTCCCAGCCTAAAGAAAGAAATATTCTTGTGCTCCCACCCTAATGAAAATAATACCCTCCTGCTCCCACCCTAAAGAATGTAATACCCTTCTTGAAATACCCGCCCTCTCCCACATGCATTAAAGTGAAAAACACCCTCTCCCATGACTTTTTTTGTTGAGCCCACAATGAAAATAATTCAATACACCATATAAATTTTTCTTGTATTACTGTAATACTTTACCCATGTTTATTATTGTTATTATTATTATTTGTCTATTAATTAACAAACCCTGTTGAGGACTAGTACTCTAGAATACTGGTGATGGGTAAGAAAACAAAGCAGATCCTTTGGTATAAAAGACATTTATTTTGCATTAACATCTCTGAAAGAAAAACTGCTATTATTATGATTTTAATGGATCCAGCAGGAGTTTGGGATCACTTTAGGGTGAGCATTAATCAAGCAATATTGCTTTTGTATCACTTTTGATTAGCAAATCCCACCCTCAGAATCCTGTATAAAGAAAAGCCCATTTTAACTAATGGAAACTATTGGTAACGTTGATCCTCCTCTTTTTCTTTCTTGCCCAGACAATAATTTGTTTTGAACTCCTAGTTGTCCTTTGAACCTTGGACCATGTCTGGCATGTTGTTACTTGTGTTTGCAATGGAAATGTATCAGATTAAAATATCACATTTTATTTATTGCCATGGTTATATCTTTTGTTATTTCACAACAAAATCAGTTTATGAAGCATTTGACAATGTAAAGCGATTTTTTCCCCCCAAACCAGAGATCTTCCATGATCTCATCCAATGCGAGATGCACAAGATTGAGGAAAAGGAAATAATGTCACTGTCAGAGATTTGGGCTCTAATACCAATACGATCAAAATACAATTCCATGATACAATTAACATTTTTTGTGGGATTTAATAAAATAAGACACCCTAATTAGCTGTTAGATTTCAAATAGGTAATGTAAGAGCACAGTGGAACTAGACTACATGGGCTACCAACAAATAACATTACATTTAAATTAATTATTAAAATGATTTAAGGCAAGTATTAATATAATGCAGATTAGGGTTATGTGTTATGAGTTTCTACCATCACATGGTTTTGGAATTAATTTTCCTTTTTGTGTGATTAAATGAACTATATGCCATGATTATCCATTATTCATGAAAGCTAGCTTACAACTGGCAAAGATCCAGGACTCTCTGTCTGGACTGCAAAAAAGCTATTTTAGAATTTCAATCATTGACAGATCAACATACAACCCAAAAGAATTCTGCCTGTCATCAGTTCAAGACAATACACGCAATAAAATATGAAACTGTACTAGTTTCCTGGCAGAAAGGAAATATTGTTAAGTAAGAAATAGACACTTTGGGACATGCAGTTATAGGACACTAATCAGTGATGGGGTAGTGTGATGTTTCCAAAGGTTTCCAAACTTACAGCTTTAGATTAGAGATGGGGTAGTGTGATGTTTCCCATGTTTCCAAACTTACAGCTTTACCTCTGACTGCCTGTAAAGTGTCTCCTCACAGAAAACTGTGCATGTTGTGTAAGTCCCTGTGTATGTTGTTTCTATAGAATGATAATGTATTAGAACAAGCGCATTAATATAAACCTGTGATTTAACCTGTGATAATATAAACCTGTCAGAGCTGCTGTTATAACACCTTCTGTTTAGAAATCAGCAGCACTGTGGTATAAATTACACTAATTTGTGATCACACTGCTGCACAGGAAAATGATTATTTGGCCATGCACCACCCTGTAATGTAGTCCGGAAACAGGGTGTGTGTTTTTGTTTCATTCCCAGTGTTGCGACTGGTGCGAGTCAGCTTGGGCATGAATGGGCCACGGCATGCACCTATTGTCTCTATCAGTGATTGGGTTCCTGGACAGCATGACCTCATTTCAGCTTTTCAACTGGAGGGGTGTGGTGTCCTGCCAGAGACTGACAATGTAATACCACACAGTCAGCTACCCTCTACTCTTGGCTGTTTTCAGGCGATCGACCACTCTGATTAGCTTGCTGCCTGAGACTGTAGCCAATTTAAAACACAGGGTATTAATAACTAAGTGATGTGTGCTACATTTTATTGTCATTTCATTTTGAATTTTACCAAGGACTGCGAGATCATTAGAGCTTAGAGAATTTTCAGTTAATACATGCATATACAGTATCTAACTCTAAAACAGTGGTATATGTGAGGAATAAAACATGAAAACCATCCGCTTATAGGAAAATAATCCATGTCTATGAAGTGTATCTGACGACTTATTTTCCTATAAGAGCATTGCCCATTTTTTTTTTTCATCTCGTACCACAGAGATTTGCCAACAATTGCAATTTTTAATTATTAAATAATGATACATCTTGCTTTTTAACTGGTTATAGTTGCATTTAATGTTATAGAATGCCAATGAATCTTATGTTTGTTATTGTTATCACTGACTTTATTGCAGCTCTAAACAGTCTTTCCCTCACTACACTCCCTTTTTTCTCTCTCTTGAATTTGTTGAGGCAAAAAGACTCAGCTTGCCATGTTAGCAAGAAACTGGAAAGGGCGAAGTCCACTCTTCTATGGCAGAAAACCTGCTGACTGTTACAAAGGGCTGACACGGTAGACTCCTTCCATAAATGTTAAATAAACATCACTGTGGCTGCGGGGGCGTGGCCGAGTGTCAGCTGCAGGCCACACCCCCTTTGTCATTAAAGAAATGCTGTGAACCAGACAGAGAGAGCTGAGCTGAACTCTTTGTGTTGGTGTGCCCGTGAGTTCCACTGGGTTCCAAAGTCACCTTCACCATATCAACAAGTATAGGTTTTTCTTTGTTAAATGACAACACCTTTTTTAATCGTTTTTTTTATTAGACTATGTGGAGAATCCACCATACAAGATCCTGTGAATGAGCTGTTTCTATAGAAACAATGACGTATTATAAGGTGCGCATTTGAATAGCAGCTAGAACCACTGTCGGTGCTGCTGTTACAGGAAATTAACACCTTCTGGCCAATCAGATTAGAGAATTCATCAGTGCTGTGGTAAACAGTGCATTTAATGGTCATTATGTGAAGCATACATGTGTGAGAGTGTGAGAAAGGAATACTGAAGTAATAAAAGTGTCCCTTTAATATCTGACAACTGATTAAATGGTGCACTTGGTTTAGTCCAAACAGCAGCAGCAAAATCCCGGTGAATCCACATCAGAAACAGCCCAATGATGTCTCTCATTGACCTGTTTTGCTCATGTTTCAGTGATCAATGAATAAGCCCAGCTGGCCATCAGAGACCCTGCTGAATGTAAGCAGCTTGTGATGCCACGTGTGTTTGTGAATGTTCAATTCTCCACACTTTCCATCTCACCCATGGGCACTGGGCCATCGATTGGCCCTGCTTTTATGGGAATCTGATTTAAACCGTTGGTATTTCCGTTTCCTCACACATTAAAAGTGAGTTCTTGTGGCTGCCCCACACATTGATCATTTCTGTCTGTGTTGAATTTGTTGAGCTTTACCAGAGCCTCTGCTCTGTGCACATCACATTTTTATTCTGTATGAGTTGCTCCTGGTTGTCGATCAGTCATTATGATGAAGTTATTTATAGAAATGCAGCTTGCAGTTGTTAAACAGTGGAAATATCTGCAGGCACAATATTAATTATATAATAGAATTTACAATATATACAATATAATGTGAACAGGAACAACATGCAGCCACTCCAGGTGCTGTTACATATGTGTAAGGATTATATTTTCCTACACTGAATGACCCTGAATTATGATGCTCAGTAAGAGTGAACACAACATAAAACCAGATGGACAACAAGAAACCCATTTAGAACCTTTTAAGAAGAAAGGTTGAGGTCAAGATGTAAACATTTAATGAAAAAGATAATTTAATATTTCGAGTATATACAGTCAGGTCCATAAATATTGGGACAGTGACACAGTTTTGGTAATTTTGCCTCTGTACACCACCACAGTGGATTTGAAATGAAGCAGTCAAGATGTGACTGAAGCGTAGACTTTCAGCTTTAATTCAAGGGGTTTAACAAAAATATTGCATTAACCGTTTAGGAATTACAGACATTTTTTACAGAGTTCCTCCATTTTCACAGGCTCAAAAGTAATGGAACAAACTAATATAATCATAAATATTAGGATTATTTTTATTACTTGGAGGTAAATCCTTTGCAGTCAGTGACTACCTGAAGTCTGGACCCCATGGACATAACCAAATGCTGAGTTTCCTCCCTTGAGATGATTTGCCAGTAAGTGAAAAGCAGCTCAGTTGGGTTGAGGTCAGGTGACTGACTCGGCCATTTAAGAACATTTAATTTCCAAGCTCTTGGGCTGCTTTCACAGTATGTTTTGGGTTGTTATCCATCTGTACTGTGAAGCTCTGTCCTATCAGTTTTGCAGCATTTGACTGAATCTGAGCAGAAAGTATAGCTCTATACACTTCAGAATTCATCCTGCTACTTCTATCGAGAGTCACATTATCAATAAACCCCAGTGACCCAGTTCCATTGGCAGCCAAACATGCCCATGCCATAACACTGCCTCCACATGTTTGACGGATGATGTGGTATGCTTTGGATCATGAGCCCTTCCTTTCCTTCTTCATACTTTTCTCTTCCCATCATTCTGGTACAAGTTAATCTTGCATCAGAACTGGTCAGGCTTTTTTTAGAGGTTTTTTAGCAAAGTCTAATCTGGCCTTTGTGTTCTCGAGTGTTACCAGCGGTTTGCATATTGAGGTAAACCGTCTGTATTTACATTCATGAAGGTGGCTCTTGATTGTAGACTTTGACAGTGATAGGCCTACCTCCTCCAGAGTGTTCCTGACTTGGCTAGATGTTATGAAGGGGTTGTTCTTCAGTAAGAAAAGAATTCTGCAATCATCCACTTTAGTTGTTTTCTGTGGTCTCCCAGGCCTTTTGGTGTTGCTGAGCTCGCCAGTGCATTCCTTCTTTTTAAGAATGTACCAAATTGTTGATTTTGCCCTCCTAAAGTTTCTGCTATCTCTCTGATAGGTCTGTTTTGGTTTTTCAGCCTAATGATGGCCTACTTCACTTGCATCAACACCTCTTTGGACGGCATATTGAGAGTTCCCATGAACAGCTACCAAATGCAAATTCAACACTTGGAATCAGATCCAGACCTTTTATCTCCTTAATTTATCATGATATAAGGAGGAAACAGGCCACAGCTGGCCATGAAACTGCTCATCAGTCAATTGTCCCATTACTTTTGAGCCTGTGAAAATGGAGGAACTCTGTAAAAAATGTCTGTAATTCCTAAACGTTTAATGCAATATTTTTGTTAAACCCCTTGAATTAAAGCTGAAAGTCTACGCTTCAGTCACATCTTGACTGCTTCATTTCAAATCCACTGTGGTGGTGTACAGAGGCAAAATTACCAAAACTGTGTCACTGTCCCAATATTTATGGACCTGACTGTACCTTTATAACTTTATATAATATTAAGACCTTTGGAAGCAAGCAGGAAATGGGCGGAAATGGTAAAAGTAACCAAAACTTTTACTCAAGAAAAAGTGTAGTTACTCATCTAAATAAATATTTGGATAAAAGTTGACGTAAAGCTTCAAATTCTTCACTCAAGTTAAAGTTGAAAAGTTGAAAAGTTTATGAACTCTTACATTTTGTTAGAAAATGAAGCACAAGATTCACAAAAGAAAAACATGTCTGTCTCTGATCACACACTGATTTTTAGTTACTTATGGTAAATTAGTTCCCATTTTAACAAGGATCCAAGGAACGTAAGAGAACTTTAGCTAAGACTAACTAACAACTTCATTTTTAATTTCTCAACTACTAGCTAGCTTGGTAATATTTGGCAATACAAACTAGTTGAGTGCTGTTAAAAATTGTCATAATACAAACTGCCAAGATAAATACAAAGTGACTGTAACAGCAGATAAATTACTGTGACAGGTATTTTAACACATCTGTTAAAGTTTAGATTGGTTAGAAATTTAGATCAAAAGTTGCCTTATGAACTTACAAATATACTGTATAATTATTGAAAAATGTAGTGATGTTTGACAGTGTAGTCAGGAGAAAGTACATATTTGTCTTTTGCAATGTAGTGAGTAAGTCACCAGGGGAAGAAAATCTAAATCATAAAAACAACAGTACAGTCTTACAAAAAGGTTCCATCTAGTACTCTTAAGGTCCCTATGGGGGAAACACTTAAAGCTCTATATAGTACCCTCCAACAACAGATTTCCCATTTAGAGATGGTTTCAAGTAGAACCCCTACTGAAAGTTTAAACACTTGTTCAAAGAACTGTTTTTTTTTTAAACTGTATAAGAATAATATTAGTTAATCTGTGAAAGGGGGACTTGCTGGCTCAGCAGGTTGCTTGTCCTGAGACCTAGGGTTACCTGGGTTTCCTCCTGGCTCTCCAGTTTCCTTCTGCCTACCAAAAACATGTAGGTAGATTGAGTTGACTATTCTAAATTGCCTGTAGGTGTGAATGCATGTGTGTGCATGGTGCTCTGCAATGAAACGGCATCCCATCCAGCCTCACGCCCAGTGTTCCCAAGATAGGCTCTGGATTCACCACAATCCTGACCAGGATAAAGTGGCTGCTGAAGAATGAATGAATAAGTAATTGGTGAAAAACATCATTCTGTATAATGAGTGTTGGTACATTTGAACTTTTGGCACACCGACACATTAGAAATTGTGAGCATACACTCATTCCAGTTCAGCATGTGGCACCTCAAAAATGAAATTACAGATGTAGTTGAGAAATTTCAGACATTAGAACCCACAGCACTCATGTACTGGGAGAGTGACCTAGAAATTGACCTCCATACTTAGTCCAAATATAATATTTTCAGAGTGTCCTGAATTTCAAATTTATTGCATTTTCATCTTCTTTCAATTGGATATAAATGGATCTAGTCAGAAATCATCCAAATTCTGAAAACAACTTTACAGATTTAGCGCTTTGTCTTCCTTTGACTTTTGATACTGATGAAAAATGGGCCAATATAAATTTTGGCACCACATAACGGTAATAATGTGTGTTATTGAAAATTTTCATTTTTTTCCCCCCTGTATATCTCACACTAAAGAGTTAGTATTAAAGTGTGTAGTATGGTCAGTATGGAAAACTCTTTAGTGGGGAAGTGTGTGTTTACCCCATTGTGGTGGGGGCTAGGGGGGAGAGAAAGAGTGGAGACTAATGGTTGCGGTGAGGTAATATGAGGGAAAGCGGATGAGAAACTGGAGTGAATGAGCTGATATGGAAAATGTTCAAATGGCGTGACTCAAGTACTGGATTTCTGATCCACACCCGTGACCACATCCATTTACCTTCACCGGAGACACTGATATGGAAGCAAATCGCTTTCCTAGTTCAGAACACAACAGTGAAAAATAAATTAGATACAGAGGATTGGCAGCAGCTGTAGGAGCACTCTTCTGTATGCTCATTCTTTTGGCTGGATTCTACCGCTCACATTTGTAGGTTGTGTGAGAACTGAGTATGTTCATATTTTGATAGCTGACTGTGTTCGAGAATTGATCGTAGGTGGTCTTTGATTTGTTGGGAGGTACAGTGAGATGAAATGTTTGCAAGATGTGCGTAGATGATAGCAACCAATACAACTGTCGATTATAATTAAGAAAAAAAAGTCTACAAAAGCTTGACATTGTCCAAGTCTAGAACTTAAACAGGACACATTGTTTGCTTTGTGCTAATCCATCATAGACGTTAAAGGCTTTTGTCTGGAATTTGTTGTAATCAGTGTGTGTGTCAGTATGATGACCAGCCAGTAGGGTCCGACTGTTCCTCGGTGATGAATTCAGAGGGTTGTCTTCTTCAAGTGTTCATATTTGAGACTTCATTAGAGTTCTGTGTGAAACCTGATGACATCACTGTTCACAACTCTGACCCTGGTTCTACCAAGTCTTGGTGAGTAATCTTTCAACTTTGAATAAACACTCTGGAAACTTCAGGAAGTACCTCTCCCTCATGAAAATATACGCAGCTCTGCAGAACAAAAAAGAATAACATGGAATTTGGTCCAGAATGGATATCAGTAGAATTGATAATTTTTAATCGGGGGGGGTTAGTGGTTAGCACAGGGGATTAGCACTGTTGCTTTGCACCTCCAGGGTTGAGAGTTTGAATCCCGCCACCGCCCTTTGTGCGCAGAGTTTCCATATTCTCCCCGTGCTTCAGCGGTTTCCTCCACATACTCCAGTTTCCTCCCAGTCCAAAGACATGCGTTGTAGGCTGACTGGCATTTCCAAAATTGTCCGGAGAGTATGTGATTGTGCCCCATCCAGGGTGTTCCCCGCCTTGTGCCCCAAGTCCCCTGGGATAGGCTCCGGGAGGGTACCCCGTGACCCTGTGTAGGATAAGCAGTACAGAGAATGGAGGTAGAGGTAAATTGCATCTATAACATCTTCTCGTAAACTGTAGTAATAAAAATGTGGAAAAACTCCAGAAATAATTTTTTTGTCCACTCACATCCAATGCATATCAAAAATTTAGCAACTCTGAAGAAATGTATGTCACTATGGTATACAATTTCAAAATAAGTTTGTTTCTATATTCAGACACAAAGGTCTCAGTTTCTAGATGACCTAATTTATAATGTAGATTATAATTATAATTATAATACATTCATTCCTATCCCTTATTAGAAGGACATTCCAGGGGAATTTCTCAAAATGTTGATAATTGGTGGATTTGTCTTGGATTTATGTAAAACTGTGGACAGCATTTAAAAACATTTTCTGACGATATTTTGTTTTATTAAGTAGCCAAATTTAAACATATTTAGTTGGATGAAGCCTCATTTGCATAAATAAATGTCAGCTCACATACTTTAAATCTCAAATACTTATTTCAGCCACCAACTGGTAACATGTGATTGTGATACCTATTGTGTAAAAAAAATTACCTAAATACCTGTAATGGGTTGGTATGAATCTAACTTTAATTTGTTATAAAATGACAGTACTGGTAAATTTGTAAAATGGAATCTTTATTTGAACCACTTTCTCTTCTTGTATGAAGTTAATCTGTACTTGTACTCATTATTAATATAATAATATGAACTGTTTTTATTAAATAATTTATCAAATACTATTGTTGTGATACATCATCTGGCACTGCACGCATCATTAGTAAACTGGGGTCCTCAGGAGTTTCAGACTCTCTCACCCAGACAACCCAACTCATGTTGATTAACAAAGTAGAAGCAATCTCCCATGCATCTTCTCTCTTAATCCAAAGCCACCCCAAGGGTCTCTCTGCAGGGTAATGAAGCATCCCATGTTACTTGGAAAAGTCCTGTGTGTCTGTTTTTCTTTAGTTGTCTCAATATATTGTTAAAAACTGCTTAATGTGGTAGATGCACTGTCTCCTCTTCTCTATCTTCTCTCTATGCCTTCCAGAGGGAATGTCTTGCAAAGTTTCTGCACCCAACTTCAAAAGATAAGGTGACACTATGTGTCACTATCACTATTCAAACCTTTTGTCTCCTGACCAGGAATTTGATGCAGTGTACCTTTGCCTGTTATAGGTCTGTGTATGTAAGCTTTCTTTCTGCTACTTGTTCCTATTTTTCCAGACTCCTTGCTGCCTCCTTCCCACTCCTCTGCTGGACCTCTCCTACTTGAACTCACACCTCATTTGGCCTTGTTATACTAGGGCAGAGGTGTCAATCTTAAGGCCCATGGGCCAAATATGACTCGTGGCCTCATTTTATTTGGCCCACGGCTAACTGAGATGGGCCACTAGAGCAGTAGCACTTCCAACTGGTTGGGTATAGTTACATTCTGTCCAATCCAGATTGCAAAACATAGTCATATTTAAAAAATAGTCCACAACAAGAATTAACCACATCCTTGTGTCAATTCTGATTACTCATAAAAAACATTATTTTACAAACACTTTGCAAATCATGACATCATTATACGTTATGATTTCAAGTGCAAAAAAAAGTGGTGTGGGGTTTTAGTCCATCTTTATTGACTTAGAGGCAGAGCAAAACAATCTCAACAGGGTGCATGAGTTGATATTTTACTCTCTCATGGAGCTCTTGTGGACTAAAACGCTGGTTTAAATGGATGTATATATTCTTCAGATGACTGACTCAGAATGTGTAAATGCATCACAGAGTATATTATAAAACAAATGCACTACACGTTTTATAAACAACATTAACACAAACTGAATGTTTTAAGTCACTACTGTTGCCCTTCATGGCCTTTCAACATTTTTGTCTCTACAGGTCTCTATACTTTCTTTTCTTTCTTTTCTTTCTTTCTTTTTCTGGGGGTAGTCATTTAATTTATAATTTATAAGTCAACTCAGTTTTTGTTAGTCAGTCATCTGACATATGAATAATTGTGGACAGGTTTAAACTCCAGCAATCAGATGGTCAACAGTGAGGTGGTGCTTTAAATAGAAACAGCAGAGGCTGGATCAGCCAAAAATAGTGAACTTACTTAAATTTAACTGGAAAAGCTTTGACCCTGCCAGGTCAGAGATAACAGGTCCTGGAGCCTGACCTTCTTGGCTTTGCCCCTCTCTTCAGGGAATGTTGTCAAGCCTCAAGCAAGGCAACAGAGTCAACACGTTAGGAGACCTGCAGTGGTCTCTTTCACCTAGACTTTTCCGACCATGTCGGAGGAGCTGGCTGCGCACTTTCAGTAAACAGCAGACGCTGAA
Organism: Pangasianodon hypophthalmus; assembly: GCF_027358585.1. Lineage (NCBI taxonomy): Eukaryota > Metazoa > Chordata > Actinopteri > Siluriformes > Pangasiidae > Pangasianodon > Pangasianodon hypophthalmus. The sequence continues at coordinate 21,630,992 of NC_069721.1, read as the reverse complement.
CAACCGCAACCCTAGGGATAGCGGCGGTGTGTGGAGCAAAGCCTGGGGAAAATGAGTCATCATGTCAGGGCATTTCGTGAATTCCTTTGCCTGCTAATGCATACTGCAAATCAGTCATGCATTTCGATGGTGTTTTTGTAGATTTAGCTATTATGTTTCGTGAGTCTCAGATGTTCTGTCGGAACAGAATATCTCGATCATCTAGAAATCTTTACCTCAAAGCCACTATGACGGTCGGAGTGTAGGGGAAAAACTGTACCCTTTGGACCAGAGACTGATTGTGTTGGCTACACTGCCAGTGGTGCTGAAATGAGAGAATTTGAGCGCTGTCTATTAAAGAATTGTGAAGATATCGAGTGACTCGGCTTTTGAAGTGAGCTGTAGTCATGTACTTTGATCAGATTGTCTGTCACTCTTATTTTAGAGCCTCTAATTTGAGTAATTTGGATATGGAAATTTGTAAAAACAGAACACATTGCACATTTCAAAACCAAAAAAATGTGATCCACGGTGCTCATTGCTTTTACTAATACAGAGGAATATGGGTAATGAAAACAATGTTTTTGTTGAACGGTTCATGAGTTGTTTTAACCTTTTCTTCCAGCTGGGAAATGGAGAGTGTCACTCATTCCTTTAAAAATGAGCAATAATTGTGATTTGGAAAGTACAAATGTTTAACATTTTACTCAGCTGATACTTATTTGATTATTTGAGAATACATTTTTCAATCAGAGTTAGGTTAGTAACTTTATCTACTGGACAGATCCAAAAATAAAACTACATTGCTGAGTTGCAGGGTTATACAACCTTCATCAGCCTTTGTTAACAGACAGCATACCATACATTATAAAGAGATGTTTGTGTTTAAACTTCTGTTCAGTGTTTAAAAATTATGCCATTCATAATGTAATTGGTCAGAAGGTGTTAATGAATTTTCAACTAAGCTAGTAGTGCCAACTAAAAGGCAAATCACAACTTTATGTTAATGCACATGTTCTGATGTTATCATTGCTATAGAAACAAATTACACAGGAATTTGTTTGGTGTGTGCTCCATACAATCTAAAACTAATAACAAGCAGGTTTAAAAACATGCTGTTATTCAACACACAAAAATTTAGAATGGTTGATATAATGATGGTTTCTGTGAGAAAATTTATTTAGCATCTATGGAAGGAGTCTTCAGTGTCAGCAATGTAACAGTTTATAGCATCTATAACATAAGTGATAACAGGAACTAAGTTGTTCCACAGCATTCAGTGTAACTAATTGGATAAAAAGTATGATGTGTCATTCTATAATGAATAAAAAAAATGTAATAATTGGCAAATTGTTGTAATATAAGAGGGATAAACACTTTTACTTATTGTAATATAATCACCTACAATCAGTTTAATGAAAATAATCAACTTCAGGATGGTAACAGTAACTCCGCTTTGTGTAGGGCTGCGTCTCACCACCCCATCTTTGATTATTTTAGCTCTGTCATGTTTATGCCTTGTATATTCATTCAAGGCCAGTGATGGCCTGGTAGTTAAAGTTCAGTGTTTATGAATGGAAGAATGTAGTATTAAATCTCAGGTCTGTTACTGTTAGATGACTGTTTAACCCCCTACACAAAGCTTGTAATTAATATCAAGGTTTTAGCTTCAGGTGTGACCTGCTTCAATTCAAATCAATTCAATTCAATTTTATTTGTATAGCGATATATTCAAATGAATTTAAATCAAAATAAATTGTAAATATGTGAATTTATACTTGTGAAAACTCCCTGAGATGATATGAGGAGGAGACCATGAGAGGAACCAGACTCAAAAGGGAACCCATCCTCATCTGGGTGACAACGGATAGCGCAATTATAAATAAATCTCTTCTATAACTATGTACTACATGGACAAATAGTGCAGTTGTGCAACCAGTAAACTCATTACAGTTACATGAAGTCTTGTTTGTTAAACCAATCCACTGTCTACTGATGGAGACCTGAGTGCAAAACTGCTCACAGCAACCGCAGCACCAAAGCCACCACAGCGATCGCAGCGATCCCAAGCCATCACAAAACAACTCCCCATATGAGATCCCCAAGCCATCTACACAGCCCCCAAGTGGCACCATCCCCAGGAATCTCAGTGATCTTCAGGCTGTCCATGTGGGGCCACCCCCAGCAGCAGCGAGCGATCTCCAACCGATGAGAACTCCAACCAGAAGTAGGGCATCAGGATGGATCAGGCAGGTCCGGAGAGCAAAAGGGGTCAGGATTACAGTTCCTTTGGGGAAAAGTGTCTTTACCTAAATCAACAGCAAATATACATAGTGGGTTGAAAAGGAGCTGACGTTGTGTGATAGGAGAATGTTTTCCTCCAATGATGTTTTCCTTCCAAAGCCAGTTACCAAAGTGTGGAAATTTGCTGATGTGGAAATGGCTAAAAAATAAGCTTGTACAGTATTGTCAGTGGTGTAATTCTAAAATATTACCTAAAATATAACATTGGTCAGTGGTTTGGCATGTTAACAGGAGAAATTAGACCAAGGTTAGTGTTAAAGACCAAATTTAAAATTTCAGTTAGTAACTGTTACTAATTTAAAATGAAGAGTCTCAGTGAGAATCTCCTTAGACTTCTGTGTAAACCATTCTGTGTAAACTCTAGAGACAGTTGTTTGTGAAATTCCCAGATCAGTAGTTTCTGAAATACTCAAACCACCCCATCTGGTACCAATAGCCATGCCACAGTTGAAATCACAGAGATCACATTTTTCTCATTCTGATGTTTGATGTGAAAATTAACTGAAGCTCTTGACCTGTATCTGCATGATTTTATGCATTGTACTGCTGCCACATGATTGGCTGATGAACTGCATGAATGTGCAGGTGTTCAGGTGTTCCTAATAAAGTGTGTATATATATATATATATATATATATATATATATATATATATATATATATATATATTTTAAATACAATATTATATATAAAATACAATAATATTATATAATAATATTATATATAAAATACAATATTAAGCAGGTGGTTTTAATGTTATGGCTGATAGGTGTCTACTCACCATGGTATAAATAGATAATTCATCTTCAGTAACCGCTTTACCACTTTTCAATAACCAATCCACCTACCTGCATGTTTTTGGACAGTGGGATGAAACTGGAGAATCCGGAGAAAACCTACGTGTACACAAGGAGAATATGTATATGAAACATGTACAGTTACTCAAGCTTAGGGTCTAACCCAGTACCCGAAACTATGAGGTGGCAGTGCTAGCCACTGCGCTACCCTGTTGCCATTAGTATAAATAGATTTCATCTCATTTATGACCAGGAGTCCTTATAGAAACAGGAAATGCACAGTAAATCAGTGGGAGTGAAGTGTTGGAGAGAACTTTGAGAGAAGAAAATTCAACCTTTTGTTTCAGATTTACAAAAGAAACAGCACTTTAATTTAACCTTGTTAGCCTTAGGTAAAAAATAACCTTCATGTAATCTCAGCAATATTAATATCAATCAAAACAAGCACATAAGGTTTCATATTGGAATTTTTTTATTATTATTGTTTCCTTTATTTTTTCAGCACTTAAACCATTAATTTGTGAGAAAATGGTTGCTGAAAACCAATGCTGTTAATAATAATGAGATTCTGTGATTATTTTTGGATATAATATGTTTCCCAGCAGCACAAGAGTTGTGGCTTTTTTCCCACCACGTTTTATATGTTCTTTGTGACTTTTATGAGCACATTGAGACCAGCACACTTTTCATCATTTCTGTACAACCAACACTCAGCGGTGGGTAGGAATACTTTAAAATAAACTATTCCTGTTGTTCGCATGTTACAGTGAGCCATTCTTGAGTGGTCATATTACCTCTGAAACCTGGGAGTTGGGCCTCGTTCTTCAAAAAAAAGTGATTCGCTGTTCTTTTGGGGTCAGGTGAGGTAAAAAAATTGTGGTTTATACTTTTCCAGAACAAAATATAGATCTTTATCTACTTTATCATCAAACTCAGGGTAATCTCATTGAGATTTTATTTTTTTTTAATTTCCTTAAAATAACATTAAAGGAATCTTAACTATGAATCCAAGTAGAAATTAAAGATCCTCATGACTGGTGTGTGTGCTGTTGTGACCTTCCCTCTCAGTTTACTTTTTTATTCCTCCTTCCTTTGTCTTACATCTGTGCCAGTTGCGAGTCAGATTTTATGTAATGAACTTAGAAAAAAACATAGAGTTTAAAGATAGAGAGGGCACACTTGTCTGTTACAACTCTTACATGGTGTTACCAATATAACATCCAAAATGGGATAACAGTAACCTATACCAGTATACATAGAATAGACATCAGACAGTGTACACACTGCGTAAAAATTGTACATGCATATTTTTTGGCTCTATGTATGATAACAGTTTCAAACTAGCACTAGGAGTGGTAGCTACTGCTGAGTACTGGTCCATGTGCATTTTCATGTAAAGCCAGAACACAATCCAAGCATCAAGCACGACAGCGAGACAAGTCCTGCAGAAGCAACTGACCAGAAACAAGAGCTGTTGTATGAAGAAGAGTCATGACTAAAAGACTGTAAGTTGTAAATATGCATGATTGCAACAAACACTAAAAATTAAAATTAAAATAACACTAGCAATGAGAAGGTAAAAAAAAGCAAAAGGAACCTCTAATTTGTGTACGTATACCAACATACAGTCATACTCAGAGAGAACTGATGGTGTGATGGCGTTCACATACCTGAAGAGAGCTGAGGTTTCTCTGCATCAGTGTTCAGCTGGTCACTGAACCAGGCATCATTATTTTCCCCAGTGGTGAAGGTTCATTGGTTACGCTGAACTACACAAGCAGCTACAGGAAGTGAGATAAACAGGCATGTAACATGATTGTTTAGGTTCACTGAAGACCAGAAGTGCTCCCTCATTTTGCAGCTGCAGTGGTTTAGTAGTGCAAGCCATGAGATGACGAGGACCTGGACAAAGAGATATGTCACATTTATATCTTCATGTTTTATTTTGTTATTTTATATATGCTATGTACTTAGGTCACTGAAGATTACATAATCACCAGGTCATTTAATGTTTTCAGTTCCTGTAGTGCAGTCAGACAGTAGCATACATATCTCAGTGGCAGAAAGGTTTTGCAGAAGGTAAGCGCATTTGTGGCAGGCTCTCACTTCCACTAATAGCCTTCACAGCTGAACAGAGATGGAAGTGGATTGAATAACAAGTAGCTCAGTCAAGACATCACTGGCTTTCTCCTCGCCACAGTTACTCAAGTGCCTCAGTGACATCACTCACTGCCAAGAGGCAAAATATTATTCAGCACTCTGAATCAGTTATGTAAGTGTTTCAGCAGTTGTTTGGTCACATTCATTTCCATCTCCGGCACTTGAAGTTCTTCAGGTGGAGAGAGTGAAGATGAGTTTTTCAGATGCTGCTACATGAGGACCTAATAAATACATGGGATGCTGTCCACAGATGGCCAGAAATATTACATTTCCATTTTTACTCAAGTATTATTATAGTTTTACAACTACAATTTGAATGTCTAGGATTTGTCAGTCTAGTCTCCTGACCTTGTGTTACAATTTTAAACCATTATAGGCATTTCTTCAAGGTTATAAAATATTTCCAATTTCCTAGATTCACTACTACTAGAAAAACCTTTACAGACACGCCTGTTTGAAGTTTCTAAACTCAGAATGTTCTCCTGGCTGTCATAAGACGTACGGTTAAATTTAAATTTATTTTATTTGGCCGATTCAAAGCAAACTATATGTGAAGAAAGAAATAGCCCAAGCGTAGAGCTATTAAAGGAGCCAGCAGTGATGCACAGCTTAGTTTCTATCTACTGAACTAAAGAAACTGCAAGATAGTTGGAGAGAGAGCATTGAAAGCTACAGTTAACCACAGGTGATGGATTGATTAAGTGCTAGTACTTATAAATGCTACAAATACTTGTCAAAAAGCAAACTGAATAACAACTTTAAAATCAAATGAGAAACAGTCAGAAGCATGATGGTTTACTTTAATAAGTAACCAACCTAAGAGAACACACTGAGATAGACAAAAACATGTACACTCTAAGTCATTATCTCATTTGTAAGGAGTTTCTTAAAATAAGGAATGTTTCCCAAAACCCTACATAATTAATACAGTATGTAAAATTGTTTGCAAATTAATAAGTAACCTGATCTATTTGTCGTTCACTAAGCTCTTACTTGGAGCAGTCATCCTGTTCTTCCTCAAAAAGGCAGAGGCCACTATTTTCTGTACAAAAATCCTGACTGATTTGTTTGTTTAATCGGAAGTTATTAAGGCAATTATTATTATTATTATTATTTTGTACTCCTTTTGGTCTATATTTTTATTCACTCTTCATGTAAAAAAGTATTAATAAAAATAGTTAGGAATTATGACTTTACCAATTAAACTCACATGTTGATTGCTCAAATGAAAAAAATATATGGGAAGGGAGATGACGATGATTAAGCATTAGCATGACAATGATTACGATGATTAAGCATAAGCACTGCGTTAGCAGTGCAGATGGGGTTTACTAAGTGGAGCTGTTTATGCTAATGCTGTGCGATCAATTGTAAACCCAATTAACTGTCTTGGTGACAGCAAGAAATGATGTGCCAGCTTTTTAGTCACTGATTATTTGATTCACTATTGCTGCACAATAAATGAGAACACAGCAATATCTATAATACCTGCATAGTGTTTCTAAATTCTCAATACAATGTGGTGGTATTATAAATCCCTTATACTGCTGACATATTCATATAGAAAATCCTGGCCAACCTGGATGATGATTTGCTACTGAAAGTTTCTCACCTAACAGCCTATAGCTGAGGAACATTTCTACTCTGGGCTCACAGTGTGGTTAAAAGGACAAATATGCATATTTAATAATTCCATTTAGTCATATCAGCAAACCAGAGGGGAACAACAGAGAGGAGAAAATAACACGCCTGCCTAATGGGGAAGGCCAGGAGAATGTGGGGGAATGGAAGTATACAATGGATATAAAAAGTCCACACACCCCGGTTAAAATAGCAGGTTTTTGTGAAGTAAAAGAATGACACTAAAATTGGCTGGTACTTGTAGCTATTTATGATTCCCTCCACCTTGAGAAAACCTGCAGTTCTGGCTGAAGAAAAGCAGCCCTAAAGCATGATGCTGCCACCACCATGCTTCACTGTGGGTATGTGCTTTTTTTTGCGCCAAACATACCTTTTGGTATTGGTCTCATCAGACCATAACACATTTTGCCACATGGTTTGGTGTGATTTAGTTGGGCTTGGATGTTTTTTGTGAGAAAGGGCTTTCGTCTGTGTCACCCTACCCCATAGCCCAGATGTGAAGAGTAGGAGAGATCGTTTTCTCATGCAGAGAGTAATCAGTACTTGTCATATATTCCTGCAGCTCCTTTAATGTTGCCATTGGTCTCTTGGCAGTCTCCCTGGTAGGATATTGTCTTGTCCTTTTGTAAGTTTTGGAGGGACAGCCTGTTCTTAGTAATATCACTGTGGTGCTCTATTTTTTTCCCTTTTTGATGGTGGCCTTCACGGTGTTCCACGGTAGATCTGTTTTGGAAATTTTTTTTGTACCCCTCTCCTGATCAAATCCTTTTGAGAGTGAGGCCCTGTACAGGCTTTGTCAGCTCTTTGCAGACCATGGCTTCAGCAGTCAGATGAAACCAAGATGTCAAGAAAATCCTACAAAAACAGCTGATCTTTTTTGTGGTTAATCAGAATAATTTCATCGATGACAGTTGTACATTAATTACTTTTGAACATGAGATTGAATGTGATTGGTTCATTCTGAGCAAAGCCATATCCCCAACTATAAAAGGGTTATGCAGCCACACTTATGCAACCAGGTTATTGTAACTTTTATTTTTCGTATTTTTCCCTAAAATGTTTATGATTGTTTTGCACTTAATTTTTAAAAGTTTTTTTTTTTCATCACAAAAACTTGCCATTTTAACAGGGGTGTGCAGACTTTTATATCCAGTGTAGACTTGGGAACACAAAGAGAAGCTGTAATGTAATAGTTGATCCTTTTGTTTTGTTTCACAGAATCTGTCATCAGGGAAAGACTGAGATGGATGCAATTGCAGTTATTTTCCTTTAATGAGAAAAATGCAAATTCAAGATGATAGGCAGGTTCAAGGTCACAAAACTGTCTTAAGTCAGGCGATTGACAAACAGGACAAACAAGGCAAAGACTAATCACAGGAATCGGGAAATTAAGCAAGGGCAAACAGATCAGCGAACACAGATAAACAGACTTGGTAACAATCGGTGCACAGGACAAACTGACCATATACTTTGCAAAGTTTTGGTCAGTGAAAGTCTCTTAAAGAGTCTGTGTGTGTGTGTGATTGAGGACAGGTGTGCTCAATCAGAAGTCTGGCGACTGTGAACGTGTCAGGGTGTATGAGTTCTGGGGAGTGTAGTCCAGGGATGGCCATGTTTGTAGGCCACGGTGTGTGTTGGGAAATGGAGTTCGCTAACTGGGTCAACCTGATATATACAATGGTCATTAAAAAATAAAAATCGAAATTTGCTAAGACTAATTTGAAAATAACTAAGTGTTTATTATATAATAAGTGTTTATTATATAATATTTTACACTCTCTTTGTTGATTTAGCAAGACAGTTGGTGCTGATATTGGAGTTTTGTCATGTTATGTCTTTAAAAACAATTTGCTTTGCAAGAATTGCTTTTAATGTTATTATTAATTTTCCTCATAGTTTGCCTCCTAATTTTTCTTTTTTTTTCTCTGCGTGCCCTAAAATTTAGAATATGAGAAAACCTGTTCTGTCTCTTCCAAACGAAAGTAATTTATTTATGCTTATGGCTGCCTTCTGCTATTAAAAATCCTGTCTGTATATGTCTATTTATGCAGTTTAAATCACTGAGTCGTGTATTAAATTTACCTCCAGACTGTGAATTGATTGTTTGACTATGGTATCCAAGTGAGTCTCGAGCATAAGCTGTTTTGTTTTTAGGAATTGCAAGTCTTAAGGGCATCCAGGTGTGATTATCCACAGCAGCAGGAGGTTAGTCATAAGCAGGTTAGTCATTGGCTCTGAGAAACAGGTGGAGCAGAGCAGGAGTATAGCATCACTGGCACTGGCAGTACATCAAGCAGCAGGAGTGCACATACAGCTCAGAGCGAGAAAAATAAAAACATTATTAGGTAGGCTCTTATCAAACAGCAGTTTAAAAGGCTGAGATTGCAAGCAGAGGCTTCAGTAGGTCTACAGTATGACTAAATGGAAGAGCCAGAAGGTAACACACGAATGTGTGCACCCTGGGACATAAAGCATCACACCAGGCAACACACACTAACTGAGCACTTTATTAGGAACACTATACTAATACCTGGTAAGGCCTCACTTTACTCTCCAAACAGCCTCAATTTTTTGTAGGATTCCACAAAATGTTGGAAACATTGCTTTGAGATTCTGGTCCACGTTGACATGATTCTGAAGATTTTTCAGGTGCGCTTTCCTGCTGCAAGTCAGATCCAGTGACTGGGAAGGCCAATGAAGAACATTGAGCTCATTGTCATGTTCATGAAACCAGTTTCGAACAACTTCTGCTTTGTGACATGGTGCATTATCATGCTGGAACTAGCCAATAGAAGATGAGGAAATTGTGGCCATGAAGGTATGCACATGGTCAGCACAATACTAAAATAGGCTGTGGTATTCATGCAATGATTGATTGGTATTAACGGGCCCAAAGTGTGCCAAGAAAACATTCCCCACACCATTACACCACCTCCACTAGCCTGGACTGTTGACACAAGGCAGGTTGTGTCCATGGATTCATGCTGTTGGCACCAAATTCTGACCCTTCCATCTGTGTGCCTCAGCAGAACCATCAACAAGATGTTTCCGTCTGCAGAACTGCTGCTCACTGGATGTTTTTTCTTTATTGCACCATTCTTAGTAAACACTATAGAATATTGTGCATGAAAATGCAAGGAGATCAGCAATTATAGAAATACTCAAACCAACCCATCTGGTACAAACAGCCACGCCACGGTCAAAATCACTGAGATCACTTTTTTCCCCATTCTGATGGTTGATGTGAACAGTACCCGAAGCTGCTGGCCCATAGCTACATGAATTTATGCATTGCACTGCTACCACACGATTGGCATAGCAGTGAAAGCTTATACCAGGGTTATGAATAATTGTACTGCTGTATGTATTGAGAAATCACTATTGACATTTACAAACTGATAATTATCAGTCAGATAAGACCTAAGACAGGAAAGACCCATTCCCTTAAATCCAGCAAAATAGTCTAGTCTGTCTGAAAGAATATTATGATCTATGGCATCACAAGCTTCACTATGATCAAGTACTATAGGCAAAGAGAGAACCTTGATCAGAGGCCAGTAGTAGTAATTTAACTAGTGCTGTTTCAGTAGATTGACAAGGCCTAAATGATGACTGAAATATTTATGTATATGATTCCTATGCAGGTATGAACTTCGCTGCTGAGCTACAACTTTTTCTAGGATATTCGAGATAAATGGAAGGATTCATGTGGCATTGAGTGTCTCCAATATCCAGAGCACTTTCAACAGGCTTCTCAGTGGGTACCTCAGAGTGGGGCAAACCTGTTGTACATGGGAATTGGAAACTAGTGGTGCTCCCATGGACGAACCTTAGTGTTAGCTTTGGCATTGTGAGTATATTGCTGATTCATCGTCCATTCGCCGCACTGTGAGAGCTCTATTGACAAAATTGGGGGCTCACTATCTCTGCCTAAGGAACCAATAACTTCCTCTACAGAATCTATACTCCTCTCACTGTCACCGGTCTTCTAATCTACTGCATCATCAGAATAGCTGCAAGTCTATGCTTGCTAAGTCTATGCTAAATCCATGGATCGTCAGAGTAAAGTCTATGCTTCTCATGATTTACTAATGGAGGAAGAAAAATGATTACTGTGGGAAGAATAGCTAAGCATCTTGCACACAGCACACTAAATAAAGTCAATGTTGGGCCATTTCTCGACCATTAATAGACTATGTCAGGCAAAAATTAGAGTCGTCTCAGTTTGCTATCTCTAAAGAAAATGTTTTATCAAAAAGTGTAGTGATGGGTAGGAAGAGAGGAAAATTGCTATTGCTCTTAATAAAACCTACCTACTCAAAAAAAAGGATTTTTAGGTTAATGTCACTTACACCTGGTTTCAAGCCCTCAACATTGAAACCACCAGATCTTAAACAGCTGAAAATTTTGTTCATGTCAAAAAACACGCACCACCACAAAGCAATTAATACCCTGTCTGAATGCAGTAAATCACTAGACCTCAGACTATCCTGCCCTGACCTGAAGTCTGTGGCTGTTGTTAAGCTGCTTGCATGGTGCCTTGTTAAACGAACTTGTTGAACCTCTCTGAGGTATGTTTTTGGGCAATGACCTGAGTTGGTCCAGTCAAGCAAATTATACCGAGCATAAAATGGTAATCTGAAATGAGCTACACCTTTTAAAGGAAACAAATGATATTAATAGTCACAACAATATCTTTTTGCCTGCATCATGGCCAAAAGAACATTGTTGTTTTATAACATGATTGGCCCACGCCATCTGATTTGGTTTTAAAAAGTTCAAAGGAGGCGAAGAGAAGGTCCACACAAAGGCATGCTGCTTGGGAGAGCAAATTTCTTGGATCCGTACCTTTTGCCACAGCCGGTTAGCAAGTCAAAACAAGACACTTAAGAGAGAAAGAGAGTGATCAGGTAGCGCTGGATGATAGAAACAACATTGTTCTGGTCCCTAACCCTAACAACTGTAATGTTTTTAGTATTAAAATGTGAATTGGGCCCAGACCTCCCAGCAAACAAAATCCACCACCAGAGAGAGGTCTGATCTTAATGTAGACCTCTAAACTCGCTTATAACCTGTCCTGTCTCTGCTCCTCTTGGCCTCCACATTGACAAGCCTGTAGAGGTATGAAAGGAAAACGAATGGAATAAAAAAAAAAACCTAAAGGCAGAAAAAGAAGTCATTAAAAATTACTATGCAATCATTTTGTACTATAAAAATATGGTCTGCATTTGTTTTTGATTATTCCCATTAGCAATTATGTGAAGCAAAACACAAAGTATGACTTGTTTTTCACAAATCATATTTTATTTTAGGGAGCCAAGAGTGATTGTATGTGTACATGTGTGTGTTTGTGCGTGCCGAAGTGAACAGGATGTGCTTGAGTTCCACTTCCTCTTCATCCTGTCAGTGATGTAAGCATGGCAAGTAGTCACGGAACGAAGATGATAGGGTATTGTTAGGATTGCAATACTCACTGATTAGCAGATGAGTGGGTCATGACTGTAGTTTTGAGAGGGAAGGTCAGTAAGGGATGAATATTCTTCCTGCATTTCTAGACTGTTCTGTCTGTCTGGCAAAGGAGGAGCTGAATTAGGTCTCGTGAGTGTCTGGAATAAACAGTCTAATATGTATAAACTCCGGAGAGGGCAGGCCAAACCCCGATAAAGATCTCGTGGTTAGGTTTGGATGGAGCGGGACTATATAAAGAATGGTCATTTCTCACATCAGGTCAGCGCATGGGTCATCACGGAGAAATGCAAACAAGCTCTGGCTGTTCAGGCTGCTTTGGAGTGCAGCACAGATGTGAGCCCAGAGCCGGTAGTGTGTCGCATGCAAGGTGACACAGGCCAGAATGCTCTCTCATTAAAAGCATTTTCCAAGCTGGGCCTTCACTCTGAGGACATAGCTAAAGATAAGATCAGCTGATTATGTCATGTTGTCCGGTTTAGCATGTTGAATTACCAGGGCAGTCATAACATAATTTCTAGAGGATTAATTTTCGATTGCCAAAAGGCCAATGCTGTATGATACCTGCAGAGGTGTACTGACATATCCCAACACCATCATAAAGAGAATACATATGATGCCATACATTTACAAAAGCAACTGTAAGAGCAATAGGCAAAAAAGTGCGTAGTGACAACAGAAAGTAAACATGACATAAGTTGCACAGCAACTGATTTATTGAAGTTGGGAAACAGTGTGCCTTTCATTAGTGTGATTGGCTCATCCTGTTTCTTTCCTCTAGTCCAGAGTATGGATTTAAGGGAGCCTGGAGATCTTGACTCATATCAGCTTTCCTTGGTGATGTTTGAAACCTGATCAAAGGTTTCATGTGAGGTCTCTAGCACAGGGCCACCCCTGCTTTTTGAGTTGTTGTGAAGGATGGAGAGTTTGTCTAACTTTGAGTGTTCCACTCACTGTTTTTTTCTTTGTGGCGTCAAATGAAAATTTAAAATAATGCTTACCTTTGATGAGGAACACAATCTGTAATCCTTATATTTCAGGGGATAGTCAGTGACAAATTCTATTAATATTGCAACTGTTCCACTATGGAAGCTGTTTGGAAACTATTAAACACCAGAAATCCAGAAGAAACACAGTGCAAATATGTATTTAATAATGAATCATCGCTGTTGTAGGGTCATTTTTTCCATTCTCATTTCCATTGCAGACTAAACTGTATCATCAATAAGGAGCATCCATAAAGATTTATTATAGTCTATGGATATATTTACTCTTACAGTATTGAACAAGCTTTATTTATTTTTTTACCCTTTAAGCACTGTCTCTGATTGGTTGGCTTAAAAACCTGTGACCAATAAGATCACACGCATGTCCTGAGAAGGAAAACCCAGATGTCTTCCAGCCTGCAAAGTGATGGGAATGGAAACAGGAAGCTGTGTTTTACTCACTAGTGAATCTCGCACTTCTCGGGGGCCATTGTTGAAAAGTGGCGTAATGGTGAACAGACGAGCAATAGACTAAGCACAATTAGGGGCACATTCCAGCTGTTTCTATAAATACTCACCGCGTTTCCTCCCCCAGTCTGTCATTCTCGTTAAAACAGTGGAAAATCGGCCTGCTGTCAAGATTCAGAGCCCCGTTGCCCCTGAGGCAACGTTAACGGTGGAGTTTCAAATGCTATAGTACATAGTGTGTAAAGGGCCTCAAATGCAGCTTACTGGACCACTTAAGTTGTTCAGATCAGAAGTGTGAAAACCTGGATAAGCAGGTTACAGCATGAGGGAGTGCAGACCATAGGAAACTCTGTCCATACACCTCAAGACAAGCCTTCTGTGTTCTTTGTAAAATGTTTGTAATTCTTCTGCTTTGATAATGCACAATGATTGTATTATTTATGCAGCATGTCTCATTAGAAGAAACAAAGTGTGACAATTTCGTTTCATTTCAGTTTGACATTAGACAGTGTGTGTTAATGAATTCTTCCCTGAAGGCATAACAAAACCTTTCAAGCTTTTGTCATGGTGCACACAGTACTATTTATTTCCACTGTTATGGTAGTAATAAAAACCTAGCACTGATTGAAACTTTTCATCTAGTATGACCGGATTCTTTAGTGAAGGATGTGTAGCCATTAGCGAGGTGCTGCAACAGCTGCTGTGTTTTCTCACACACACACACGTACTTGTGCACACAATTACGCACAAGTGAAGAGACTTTCCAGTAAAATGTGGAAAATATGCCCTACTACTACTATGACTACTACTAAGTTACTTGCAACACTTGTTGAAACACCATCTGTTTCAATTACAAGAATGGGGACATGTAGTTTGGATGTAGGAGTGATGCTTTACAGGTGCCCACCTGATTTAAAATAACCAATAAAAAAATTTTACCCCTTAAAGCCCTAGGACTGGAATTACATTCCTCACTCACATACTCTTCCTGTTTTCAAGAGAAAGTAGTGCATGCTCAAAAGAAGTCACTAGATGATGTCACAGACATGTTTTACATGAAAAGGAAGATTTTGTGAAGATAAACAGAATAAAATAGAATACAATAGAGTTTTATCAAAATAGAAAATAATAGATCATAACTTCTTTCTTACAGTAAGAAGTCATCTTTGGTCATCACAAACTATTTACATAATTACAAAATGCTATAAAAATAAGGACAAAAAGAAGTGAGTAGTTGTAAAATAAACATGAAGGAAATTAAGTAATTCATTTTTATTACTTGTATATATGGCCAATAAGAGAGTTTAAAACAAAGAACAAATAAGTGCATGGTTGGGAAAAACAATGGTGGCCAATGATTGGTCGTTGGGAACAATGGTGATCAGGGATTGGTTATTGCGAATAATGGTGATCAGTGATTGTCGGTAACATTGGTTCATGCAGGGACAACTCAGTCAGGCTTTACATACTGGTGGTGAGTTGAGTGAAACTGCTCTCAACTACAACCAGCAGCTGGAGAGCAGTATTGAGCGCAGGACAGTCGCTAACGTCTGCGCAAAAGTCAATAGATTTGTCACTAGTCCCTTTTTTTAAATAAATTTGTGAATAGGGTCTAAAAAGGCACCAAATATAGTTACAGAATCACTAATTTAGCAACACTGCCTATTAGTCTCATAGTAGAAGGTCCAAGTGATCTTTGCCCAGGTCTACATCAGCAGTCACCATCCATGCTCCTGGAGATCTACTTGCAGAATTCAGCTCCAGCACAAATCTAACACAACTGATTCAACTAATTAAATGGGCTGATGTGAATAAGATATCTTCAGTCAGGGATGTAAGTGAAGTCTTCAGGATGAAAGATCTCAAGGAGCGGGGTTGGTGCCCGCTGACCTACACAAACCAAAATAGTCATGGTAGAATTATAATGTATTGGTCTCTTCTCTTGGAGGCCTTGAACTTATTATCTTCAAAGGAATCATGAAACTATAGGATTACAGAGTCATTTTGGGAGTGTGACCAGCAAGATTTACATTTCTGTTGTTTGTTGTCAAACTTTGATATAATTTTACAAAAATAAAATCTATGAAAATGAGAGATAGCATGTTGTTAGCATGAGAATATGAATAATTCAGTAAGAGAGAAAGAGAGTCTGAGTGTGACTCTACTCCTGAGTCATCGCATCGCAGAGAACGAAGCCAGAATGTTGGTCAATTTACTTTTTCTGAGTATATTGTGGCTGTTTCTGACAAGCCAGAGGTGATGACAGAACTTTGCCAAGTTGTGACGGCATCTTTGCAGGTGTGCATGCAGAGATAAGATGCAGACTTGATCTTGAAAGCCCAACAAATTGGCATCGTCCCCTCGGCAAAGGAATTAAAGGGTTCAAAGGGCAATCGTCTGGAAATAGAACTTCAATCACCTTGATTATGTAGAAAATGGGCTCTTTTCTGAGGCGACTGCAGCTGTGCAGACAGGAGAGGTTGTCATCTCCAAGCACAGTCAGCCTTCCTATGTCACTGTAAACCTAAGCCTTATACCCAGTCAGACAGCTTTCATGCCCTTGGTTTTGCAGAATTTGAAAACATTAGATCCTTTTGCAGCCTTTGAATATCTAAAGCCTGGGTATGAAACATATGGACCATGGGCCCTGTACCTATAATGAGTTTGAGAGCCCCGATCTAAAGGAAGGCCTGTTTAACGCTTTAAAGTTCCTGGACTGTAGTTACCGAATAATACTCTGGAAGTTAAAGGTTAATGTGCTCTCCTTCAGTTTGTGTTGTGGAACGTCACTGAGTGAAATACCAGAGCTAATTGAAAACATAGACACATTTTTAAGTACAAATTTACAAAAACATATTCTGGACTTTAGCTTTTCCCCAGTCTTCGGATAGTGTCAGACAGATCTGTGCACTTCAGCAGGCCCAGTTAATGAGAAAGGAAAATATTACGTGATGCATTGTGATTCGTTAAGCAGGACAGAGCACTTGCGGTCAGACGTGTTTTCCTGTAGTTACAGAAGCTCGAGTAGCGTGTGCCTCATTGATGATTCATGTTTTCACTGTTTCAGATTTGATTTCACTGTTTTGTTTTGGGTGTTTTGTTGATGCTGCTATTGCCTCTATTTTTTATACTTTCTTTCATTCTTTTCGAGTCCTCCAGAAACTGTGGTTCGCAAATGACGAAACTCTGCAGTAGGTCCTTTCCGGAACAGGGTTAAAAGACTCGGCCAATAGGTCCTTGAGTTTCCACCGCATAACAACAATGTTTGAATTCGTCTAATCGGGGGTATTTAGGCTAAGTAAACTATTGCTCTTTGGGATTTCATCTGAAGCCATGGCCCAGTCATGCCGGCCTCTTATTCAAACCATTTGTGTGCGGTCGGGAGTCGGGGGCGGGTGGCTGGAAGAGGAATGGAGAGATGAAGGGGGGGATCAGATAACCCTGGGAGAAAAGTCTGAGATGCACACAGAGTGAGAGCTCTTGGCAGCCAGCGACAAACCACACGCAGCTTGCGTGATTGTGGCTCTTTTCAGGACATGTGTTCCCCTCTCTCTACCCCCAGACCCCCAGAAGCACCTGCACGCACTGCCACCTGACCTTGGTGACCTTTGCACTCTGAGGGGAGAGAGAAAATGATTACAAATGACAGTAGAAAATAGGTCTATATTTGTCAAGTTTTGTTAATAGCCCAAAGTTTGTTTCAAAGCTCTCAGTATTACTGTTGTACCAGATGAACAACAATGTAAATGCATCAAGAAGAGGTCCTTCATTAAGAATGCTTTCTAATTAACGTTGTCTTCCAATTAAGATATAATTAAGAATGTTCCGTATTATGAATTACATCCTTTTCACTGCCGAACTGCCATTTTTTCTCCAGTTTTCCTTCACTAAAGCCAAAAAAAGATTAGAATGTGAGCTTGCGGGAGCCAAAATCCAGATCATGCCAACAGGTTTTTAATGGCACAGGTTTATAATGAAACACTCCTGTAGCCCTTCTTCCAGAGCAATGACGTTATTCACTGGACACATGCACGTATTAAAAACACACGCTATTCTTAACACGTGGGACTAACAACGATGGCGAGAAAGGCCTTTCACAAGCTGAAGAAAGCCTTATGTGCTCTGCGGAGATTAGCCTTGTAGCTCAGCATACGCCTCTACAGAGAGGGCTAAAGTGGATGCATTGAGGTCACTGAATTCGGTCAGGCTCTCTGCATGTGCTGACACTTGTGGACTGGAGGCGGTCTTAATGAAGCGGCCATGATTTGTGGGTTGTGGCCATTGGAGCTTCATTGCCACTCGCACTCTGGCTGTCAGCCATGTGAAACCCGGAGATGAAATACAGCTTCCTGAGCTACACTCAAAAAGCCGGCACAGGCCATTACTTACGGGTTCTAAGCGAACGCCGAGCAGCTTGCCGGGACTGAGAGATGACGGCTGTTGAACTTCTTGACTTTATATGGTGAACAGCTCTGGGAGTAACTAACACTGTACCTTTCTGTGGTTTTCTGTGGTCATATTTATAGAGAAACTGGGCGGGATGGAGTGTTGAAATAATAAGAAGAGACAATCTCACACACTTCCCATTTGATTTTTTTCCCCTAAGTTCACAATCTTCCCAACGCATAGCTCTAGTCATTCTTCTACAACTGCATTATGTTTACACAGCCCAGTGCAAAAAGTTGTATTCCCTTACTTCAAAATGATGAAACCAGCAAGATATTTAATGAGTTAGATTTCATCGCAATCAACAAAATGCTCAAGAAGTGTATATTAAGATTGCTGAATTTAATATAAATGTGTTCTTTTATGCCACTTGCCTCTAAGGAATGTTTCAGGTCCTCTGCTGGTTGGTTTTTTTATATTATTATATTTATATAATTTCTTTGGCAGTTTTATTCTGTTATTATTCTTCCATTCTTTGGTTGTGTCTTTGTGTCTGTGTTTCTTCCATTTCTGAATGATGGTTTTTACTGTTGGTGACAGTCTCCCTAAACACTGTAATATCTTTTTATCCCTCTCTAGCGCTGTGGCCAATATTTTCCGTTTTCGACCTTTTGATGGCTGTTTTTCTGATTCCACTGAATCCTAACTCTATTCCTCACAGCAAACTGCTTAAGATTTTAAGCTTTAGGATAAAGATGTTCAGTCAGAAGAACGGCAGCACTGATTTGCAGCGAAGCTTCCTTCTATGGAGACAAGTGGATCCAAACCATGCCAGCAAAAAAGTAAATGCCCCTACAGCATAACAGAGCATAACGTTTATTTGTCACACACATTTGTGTATTGTACATATTGTTTCCTCTTTGTGTTTCGAAAAGCACTATTTAAATAATACAACGTATCATTAATATTATAGTGCAGGCACAGTAGTTGTAGATTATTACACTTATAACCTCCAACCATGTCTTCCTATCTCCTCCACTTCCATCACTGTGCCTGCTCATCGGGGTTAAACTCAGCAGGGTTTAAAATGTTCCCATGTGAGAGCAGTGTGAGGCTGTCAGCTTTAGTTAATCTAGTCTCGGCCAATATCTTTGAACTGGCCCAGCAGCTCACTTGCAGACTATTTGATCATTTCCTTCCTTTTGTGTGTGCGTGTGTGTCTGTGTGTGTACATGTCTGTGTGTATGCAGGCATGTGCAGGGGTACATACAGATGTCCATGTGTGTTAGACTGCAGCTTTGGAGACTGCACACAGATGTACAGTGGACAGTTAGACATACAGACATTACGGCAAACTTAAGACGCTAAATATACTTCTTTTAGAACCGTGAAACTCTTTAGGGTGAGGCATGTTAGAAATAAATTTCCATGAACCGGACAGTTGAAGATAGAGAAAAGACCAGTCAACATTTTTGTTCAATCTTCAGCGGTGTAGTTTCGGTGAAAATGTACCCAGGAGTGGAACAGGTCTACTGCAGTTGTAGCCCATCCGCCTCAAGGTTTGGTATGTTGTGCATTCTGAGATGCTTTTCTGCTCATCATGGTTGTAAAGAGTAGCTATTTGAGTTACCGTAGCCTTCCTGTCAGCTTGTACCTGTCTGGGCATTATCCTGTGCTTCTCTCATAGGCACGATATTTCTGCCTGCACAACTGCAGCTCACTGGATGATTTTTGTTTTTTTGCACAAAAAAACTCTACAGACTGTTGTGTGTGAAAATCCCAGAAGATCAGCAGTTTCTGAAATACTCAAACCAGACTGTGATCAACCAGCACTGAGATGACATTTTTCCCCATTCTGATATGAGCAGTATCCGAAGCTCTTGACCTGTATCTGCATGATTATATGCATTGCACTGATGCCACTTCATTGGCTGATTGGATAATTGAAAGAATGTGAAGGTGTACAGGTGTTCCTGAGAAAGTGGATGGTTGTATTCAATTTTATATTCTAGAATAATCTACAGACTTTCACTGTAGCTTTGTGAGATGAATTTATATTGCACAGTCATAGAGATTATGGTAAAGGGTTTTAGAGATATGGTCACAAGTGTATGACTTAAACAGGCTATAACTTTATGACTTTATAATAATAATAATAATAATAATAATAGCTCCAGGGTCCCCATTTCGATCCTGCCCTTGGGTTACTCTCTGTGCATTTACTATGTGTTCTACGGTTTCCCACAGTCCAAACACATGTGAGTAGGTGGATTGGCTATGCTAAATTGCCCCTAGGCTTGAATGCGTGTGTGCCAAGTGCCCTGTGATGGACTGATGTTCGATTCTGGGTGAATTCCTGCTTTACACTGTTCGTGGGATAGGCTACGGATTGTTAACAAGATTAACAAATGAATAAAAATGAATAATAAAAATGCATCCGTGCTTGAGGCGCCGAGTAGGGAAGCTCTTTGACCAATCAGGCCATGCTGACATGATATCCATATCCTGCCACAATATCTGAACAATTTTGTTGCACAGAATAGAAAATCAGAAGGAAATTGGTGGTCCGAGTTCAAATGTTACCGCAGTTTTTTTGTCAGTGAGCCTACTGGAAAGCAGCAACATCTCAGCTCTGAACGAGGAGTGTGTGTGTGTGTGTTCAGGAAAAGGGCTGAGTGATACGAGATGCTAAGAAAACTGATGGAACCGTTTTCCTTTGCTTCTTCATTTCTCCCTCTGTGAATGATGTGTCCTTTGTTTGACTCCAGAGGCCATATCACGCACAGCTCTCAGCGAGCCACCAGCAGTCTGGGAAATCATTACGGATGGAGACATCTTTGGCCTCTCTCCTTCTCTCTAGCACATAGATATTTCAGCTTTTAACCGAAAAGCAGCTCCTGAAAGTAATCTTTCCCACGCTATGATTGTAATTCCATTCTGTCCGCTGCTGCACATTACAGTTTAATACACCTGGTTTGGTCTTTATGGTTACGTCATACCACCCAGTGAAGAGCAGGATACAAAAGCAGAACCCAGTATTTACCCAGAATTATGAATTATTCGGGATGTTTATGTCATCAGTGGCCGGATGGTACACTTTGATCGTACACTCTATAAGCATCAGTGCACTGATTGACCTTCAGGACATGTGTTTGTCAGGTCAGTGCTGCCTTCTGCTGGCGCTGTGAGAAATCTGCAGGGTCACAGGGTTCAAACAGAGAACTCTCTTATTCTTCAGCTTCTCTTTGCTCTGTGTAGTGTGTTCTTTAAACTTATTCTGTGATATTTTCACTCATCATCATTCTGTCATGTTGTCATCCCTGAGCTCACTGTTAGTGGAGTTTAGACTGACTCATATTAATTTTAAAGGATGGAAAAGAGCAGCTAGTTAAAATGAAATTCAGTGGAAAGACTGGATTTTGATTAGTACTTATGTGATGATAAATCTTCAGCTTTATGTTTATGACTATTTTTTTTATTATGTTTTACTTCTTACTTGTTTCAGTGCAAACTCACTGCTTCCTATTTCGAACCAAGTGCAAAAGTTTGCATACCTTTAGGACCAAAATCTAGTACAAACATCATGGCACACCTGCACTTTAATATTACAGCATCATTTCATAGACAGTACTGTTGTGCCGCTGCAAGGTGATCTTGCTGCTATGGTTTTTCCTCCGTATGTATTTCTACACAGATTGCATAATAGAGTCAACAGTTTACAGATAGTTGTTTGAACTGGTTTCTTTCATTCCGTTCTGTTCTGTTCTCTTGTCTAGTTAACATACACTGTCCTGTGAATTTATGGTCTTGTGTATTATTGTATAATTTATACTATATGGCACTTTATTTAGTCTTGTTTTATTGTATGACAATAAAACCACTTGCCTTGACTGACATTTTGAATTCCTTTCTTGTTTCAGGACACACACACAAACACAAACACACACACACATTTTATTTTTAACATGTACAGTTGTATTTTTTCCTACCCGGAACACCATGGGGGGAGGCGGGGGGTGGGGGGTGGGGGTATATATTACTATATATATAACATTTACTGTTTGCTTTTGCACCAAATGTACAGCATATGTGCTGCTGATCAGCATAATTACTGATCTGATGTAATAGTTTTTACATACCGTTTGATTTTTTTTTTAATTTGTGGATGAAATGTTAAAATCAGTAGGCTAAAACTGAAGATATTCATAATATCTGTGTCATCTGTTTTGCTATTTTATCCACCACCTGTGCTCTTGACTGTGGACGTGCACACACTCTTGTTATATATATAACAGAAATGAATCATTTTGTGCATTTCCTGTACAATATCTATTTAAATACTTCCCATCACTGTGCCCAGGTCCTGTCTGTATTATACTGTAGAATCTACACAGATACGGATACGCAAATAGACTCAACTGCTTCACGTTTCCGGATAGTCTGAGATATTAAAAGAATCCTTTAAATGTGTGTGTGTGTGAGTGTGCGTCCTTGGCTGTGTAAATATAGTAGTGGAAACCTGTGACTCACCCAAGAGGAGTGCCAGATGGACTGGGAAGAGGGGTTACACAAGGTCAAAGGTTAAGACCACAGGACTCAAAACCTGGCAGGCAAACCAAAACATGACTCTTAAAATATGGACACATACACTAGGAAAAAAATCAAGCATATCTTTTTAATCCTTTTAATCAGACCTGTACTGTAATCTGAATGTAATTTTCATGCAAGCACTAACATAATTTCCTGGAAATATTTTTTCTTGTTCTTGACCAAAAAAAAAAAAAAATTGTGTGCATGATTTACTGCCTTCCTGAGTGCAGGCACAAGACTTTTCAAGCAAAGTCGTAAATGCCCTGCCATTATACATCCTTTTTTTTCCTGAAGTATTTGTTCCTGTTTTGCTGTCATTTCTTTTTCTTTTCTTTTTTTTTGCTTTTGATTTGTTTATATGCATAAGTGCATAATATTTTTTTTCTTATTTATTTATTTATTTATTTTCAGCAGATTTTTTTCTCTCCTTCTCTTAGTTGTGGCGTTCATAGTCTATAGAAATGTTACTTTATGTGTTGTTAACAAAATCTTTATTGTCCTCTGATGAGGGGTGTTTTTTTTCTTTTATAATTAATGTCCCATCCCAGTTCTACTACACTGTTTTATATCAACTCACTTCAATATGAATAGGTTTAGGGAAAAAAAGGTTTAATGTAGAGCCCATAAAAATTACATAACAAGTTTACACATCCATTACACTCTCAAAGAAAATAAGCCCAGATACAGTATTTAAAATCCTTCACAATTTTTCTTTCTTTCTTTTTTCTCAAGAACATTGCTAAGTAGTTCTTTGGCTTCCACACAGGATACACACACACACACACTTGTAATTACATCATTCTGGGGACAGTGGTGCCACCAGTGCTTTGTGGGGTTTTCGTGTTGTAGTGGGGACATCATTAGATAGCTAATTTGCATACACACAGATCAGGTAGTTTATATTAGATGAAGGGGACATGGTTTAAAAAAAATAAAGTTGTGCATTTATCTTTTATAATTTTTATAATTTACCGGCCCTTGATGGGTTCTTTTTCTTAAGAGTACTTCACCGGTATACTAATTAAATAAAATTGATAACAACGTGTATTGTGGCTACTAAATGCAAATCAGACAGTTGACATGTCATTATGCACAGATCACATACATCATATTATTAATAAAATCTAACAAAGCAAATTAAATACCAATAAAAAAAATCTTGCAGAATTAGTAGATATAACTCGACAGAGTTTCTTTGACCCAGGCAGTATAATGTATTATGAACATTACCTATTATGTAGTATGTGCATTAAGTGTAATGCATTTCCAGAAATTCCTGATGAACGTATTGATATATATTATGAATATACTCACAGGACATCAGCTGTGGCTTTCATAGCAGTGTTTCTTATTTAAAAAGTTACATAACCCTGTTTTTTTTTTTTTGTGTGTGTGTGTGTGTGTGTGTTTGCGCGCTTGCACACATAAAATTTGCTAAGACTTTATATGAATCCATATATGTAATGACCTACATTTATAATATGTTATGATATATAGCATATGTTTAATGCTAATAATTTTTGTTTGCCTACAGTAATATATTGATTTGAATCAGTAGTGTTCACCATTCTCCACTAGAGGGCAGAATCAAATACTACCTTATCCAGACTGTATGTAAGGCTTTAATACATACATAAATGAATGCATTTCTATGTAATCAACACTTAACTGTATATTCTACATGTACAGTTCATTGAAATGGTAAAATAGCTAAATAAATAACCCACTGATCTCTGCAATGGCCTTTACAAATTAGGAAGCTATTAATTGCTATTGTCTGGAGTTGCTATTGTTGATTGTGTGTTTGAATCCTGATAACGCTGCAGCCATCCGTGGCCAGGAGCCATCAGAGAAAATGTGACTGTGTTCTCCAGAATCTGAATAATTTTATTCACTGTTTACATTTATATGTATTAGGAATTGTTCTTGGCGTTTGGTCACAACAAGATACATTCAACACACGCACCTCACAGAGAACAACACAATTACCATCCGAATATACAAATATTGTACCTTACGCAGAAATGGTAGGCTCGGTTATTACATTAATTTACATTAATTTACATTACAGTTTAAATTTAAATAGCAGCTGGATGGAAATTCAGGGTGCATTAAAGGGAGTGGAACAGTTGTGATATATAATAGAAATTATATGTATATATATATATATATATATATATATATATATATATATATATATATATATATATATATATATATATATATATATATAGTAATGACAATGTTAATAAATAATATATTTAATAAATAGTAATTATTAGTATTATTTAATTAAAAATAATTTTAAAATATTATTTAACTTGTAAATTAATCAAAATAATAATAAGCATATGCAATTATCTACCAGAACCATTAATACAATTATTCATAATGACATTTAGTGCAAGATTGCTTGTTACTGGCAGGTCAGCATTATAGTGATCACTGAATGCTGCCTAACCTGCCTTGTTAATAGCCTTTTTCTATGGCATGCAGTTTTGGTTATTAGGGAACAGAATTGCTTTCCTGATGGGAGTTTTTGGAATAGGTAATTAGCAGGGTGGGAGGTGTCACTGACGATTTTTCCTGCTCGCCTCTTTGTCCTATGTACATGGCAAAGTGGGAGGGACATACTCTCTCCCCCATCAATCACAGCAAAACTTATGTATGTGAGCTCATGTATGTAGAAGAGGGCAGATTCCTCCGATTGTGTTACACTGCTCTGTAATGCAGCAGTTCAAATATAATCAGTTGGCTGGCTTCAGGTGTCTCAGAGGAAACGTTAGCCTTCCTCTACCGGGTTGGTAGTGTCACATGAAAGGGGAGAGCTGGGCAGATGACTGAATTGGAGAGAAAAATGGGGGAAAATGAAAAAAAAAAGTGTAGGAAAAAACAGTTCTAAAGCTCTTGTTGTATATAAGCTATATGCTTATACAGATGTCAGGCTATGTATATATTTTCATGTGCATAAAGCCGACATGATCATGAATGGGAGGAGACTTATACAGCTTGATGATAGTGTGCTTCATTTCATGGACTCTTCAGCACACAGAAAGGACGATGTCAAACACCTGATATGTGTGTGAACTGCTGTGACACCTGCAGGGTTTGTGGATTGGCAGAAACAATGAACGCCTCACAGCAGATTCACTTCTCCACAAACAGGAGAGTTGAGTCAGCGATCATCGCTTCAGTATTTGCTCTTATCTTTGTGCTCGGCACGGTGGGAAATTGCCTGGTCCTTGCTGTCCTGCTTCGCAATGGCCAGATGAACGCCAAGACGACTAACATGTTCATCCTGAACCTTGGTCTCGCTGATCTCTGCTTCATCCTGTTTTGCGTTCCGGTCCAGGCCACCATCTACGCCATGGATGAGTGGGTGTTTGGAGCATTCGTGTGTAAAGTGGTGCACTTTATTATCTATCTGACCATGTACGCCAGCGTCTTCACACTTACTGCTGTCTCTCTGGACAGGTACGTCCTCAACTCTTTACATACAGTAAACAGATGGTGTAAAAAAATTACTAATGACTTTTGAGACTGAAATTCCACTATGAGCCGTTATCAGGTATCATTAGCTAATATAAATATGTCAGAAAAGTGGTTGTGTTAGTATGTAAGGCATAGAGGACCTAATAACTGCTAAGTCAGTAAGAGGTGACACTTAAAATGTGTGAACAGAATATACTTATATACAGTTGCAAATGTTTGCATCCCCTGTGGTGGATGGGAGAAAAAAGCAAAATGAAAAGTGGGTGAATACACAATAAGGCTGCTATAGTCTTCAAAACAGCAATAGTTAATATCTTAAGATACACTGTTTGTGTATCTGTGAAAAATAACTCACTAAATGTTTTGTTGGTATAAATTTAATTTTCTCCTAAATACTTTTGGGTATGCAAACTTTTGCATGCTGCTGTGTTTTTGAATAATGTATTATTAAATAATCAACAGTAAAATATCTTTGATGAGCCATAGTAAAATGGGTTTTGACAAATCAGGCAATAAAAATAGTTTTGATAGTTTTGTTTCAGGAGCACACATTCCTTATTTAAAAAGAATTTGGCTGCAGTAATATGTATTATGTATTAATTATTATATTAATATATTATATTAATATTATATTGATATATGTATACAGTGAATTCTTATCTGTGGAAAGTGTTACTACTTTCTCTGGGTCTGAGTGTGTACACTGATTTAGAGCTTATAATAATCAAATTGAAAAATAGAAGTATGACAAAATAATCTTCAAATTTTCATTATAAAAACAAAAAGTATGTTCTTTATTATCTGTGAGTTCCATTAGTTATTACTATTTAGTTACAGTGTGATGGTGTGAAAAAGTGAAACCAGTCACAGTTGTTACTTTGACAAATTATTTTACTCTGCTATATGATTGAAAATGATATTTCGATCTTCTCCTTCCAGATATTTAGCCATTTGCTACCCCCTTCACGCCAGAGAACTGCGAACACCACATAACACTCTTTCCTCCATTGGAGTGGTGTGGACTCTCTCGCTGGTGTTCTCCAGTCCCTACTTTAGCTACTACCAGCAGATGGATCTAAATGGCACCACCGTGTGCGTCCCTGCCTGGGACATCCAGGACCGCAGAGCCATGGACATTTGTACTTTTATTTTTGGCTACCTAATTCCCGTCTTGGTCCTAGGTCTCACATACGCCCGGACTATCCGCTACTTATGGACCAGCATAGACCCCATGCAGGAAGCATGCAAGCGTCGCCTCGCCAAGCGAAGGGTGACCAAGATGATTGTGATTGTGGCAGTTCTGTTTTGCCTCTGCTGGCTGCCACACCACCTCATCATCATGTGCATGTGGTTCGGCCATTTTCCTCTCAACCACGCCACCTATGTGCTACGCATTCTTTCGCATCTAGTGGCTTACACCAACTCCTGCCTCAACCCCATCGTGTATGCACTAGTGTCCAAGCACTTCCGCAAAGGTTTCCGAAAGGTGTTTGGGTGCGTGGCACAGAAACGGTTGGCCAATCAGGTGAACATGGCTCCACAGGCACAGACGGTGAGCCTGGTTGAGGTTGGATCAAGTGACGGGTCCAATCACAGTGACGGATTGGCTAGGGTTCGATTCTTGAACAAGAGTGATAAGTAGACAACGATGAGTGCCTTCGTGACCTTCAACATTACATAATCTTGGCTTACCTAACCTAAATTGATTTACCTGGCACAAATTCTCGTGGTTTAGTTGTGAAGTACTGCCTCACGTGTAAATTCCTCTGTGTATATGCATCTCCCTGGATCTGTGCGTTCATAAGAGATAAATAGAATTTTCTCTAAGAGCATGAATGTTTGCTTTCCTTGTTCCCCCTTTTTTTAAAATTGCAATTTCTTTCCTACTTTTGGGCTTCAACTGGCTTTTTCAGTCGGATTAAACAGCTTCCTTAAATTAAGAGAACTCATTGTAGACTGAAGTTTACAAAAGCCTGTTGTCAGGTGGTAACAGTTATTGTGGTAATAATCTGACCGTGGAATTGGGATAAAAAGACATTTATGTTTACACTTACAGCGATCAGCTATAACATTAAAACCACCTGCCTAATACTGTAAATCAGAATAGAGTAAACCTCGTCACGATGTTCGCTGATAATTGACACATTATGAGCATCCACCATATGAGTCCCAGTTAATTAGTTCTTACTGCTGACACTTAAAATGAGCACTACTGTCAGAGCTGCTGTTATAGAAAATTAATCAATCTTGTGACCAGTTAGAATTGAGAATTTAACAGCGCTTTGGTGTAAGCCAGGTTATTGGGTAGGCTGGTCTAGTAATGGATACTCTGGCAACTTAAATGTTCTCATTCTGGATGTTTGTCCCTGTGTGTTGTTATCCCCTCTCTCTCTTCACCATGTGGAGCTTGTTTTACAGTGACCTGGGAGTGAATAATGTAAACGTGACAGTGTTCTGTCAGCGGAAAAAAACACGGTGTTGCAGCTTCATTTAACTTCACATGACACATGGTTGTTGTATGATGCGTGACCATGTTACATGGACATCTGGGACTCCAGAAGCTCAGTTGTCATTGGACTTCTGATTTATTGTACTTAATCTGTTCATTAATGTTCATTAATTTTCAGATGTACTATCATTATAGCTTTTTTAAGTAAAATGTTTTATGTAAAAACCATGTTACCAGTGTGGGCACTACTGTTAAAGCTGCTGTTATAGAAAATTTATCAACAACTTCTGACCAATCAGATTTGAGAATTCAGTGCTGTGGTGTAATAGTGCATTATCACATGGTGGTATTTTCAGTCTGCTTCAGTCTGGCTTTTTTCAGTCTAGCTAACATTAGGAATCTATACTGCTGTGTGCAAGATGTTTCAGAACTGAACCAAATCTATTTCACAAATATAGAACCTATAAATTGATTTTATCAACTAAACATGCTTTGTCTGAACCTAGGTCTTGATAGTTAAAGGATTTCAAAGAAAATATTAAGGTTTCACCACACTTTATATTGTGTTTGGTCATTGAGTTGGTGCTGGTCAGTATGGAGAGCAGATGTTTCTGTGTGCTCTGTCCACACTGTGGGTGTTTTTCTGTGTTAATGGACTTCCAGGGACCACACTATAAAACGCTTCAGGTGTTTCATGAATTTACCAATTAACTGTCATGTTCTATTCACTACTTAGAAATGGATGCCTCATTGCCCCAGACGTCATGTTTCATTTTAGCTGTACAGCTGTAGAATTATTTAAAAAATTTGTAATATATTCTATTATTATCTGTTATTAGGGATATAGGCAGTATATAACCATCTGCATACTTGAAGATTCTCCTGATCACAGGTTTGTACACAGCTGATAGTGTAAATAAGACATACAAAGTCACAGCAACTAAAATTTTCCAAGTTCTCCCTCACTACAATGCTGTGCTTCATACATACATACATACATATATATATATATATATGTGTGTGTATGTGTGTGTGTGTGTGTGTGTATATATATATATATATATATATATATGTCTCAGAGCACTTTATTAGGAACACCTGTACACCTACTCATTCATGCAATTATCTAATCAGCCGTGTGGCAGCAGTGCAGTGCATAAAGTCATGCACATACAGGCCAGCAGCTTCGGTAATGTTCACATCAACCATCAGAATGGGGAAAAAATGTGATCTCCGTGATTTTGACTGGGGCATGACTGTTGTGCCAAATGGGTTGGTTTGAATATTTCTGTAACTGGATCTTCAGTCTCTAGAGTGTCCTCAAACTGGTGCAATAAAGAAAAGAGATCACTAGAGAATGGCCAGACTGGTTGGAGCTGACAGAAAGGCTACAGATCTGAGTTATCTATCTAACTCAGATAACCACTCTGTACAATTTTGGTGAGCAGAAAAACATCTCAGAATGCACTACATGTCAAACCTTGAGGCAGATGGGCTTTGCAACCACGAAAAACCACATCAGGTTCCACTTCTGTTAGCCAAGAACAGAAAGCTGAGGCTGCAGTGGGCACAGACTCACCAACACTGGACAATTGAAGACTGGAAAAACATAACCTGATCTGATGAATCTCGATTTATGTTGAGATGGTGTAATGGTGTGGGGAATGATTTCTTGGCACACTTTGGGCTTGTTAATACCAATCAATCATCACTTGAATGCCACAGCCTATTTGAGTTTTGTTTTTGACCATGTGCTTCCCTTAATGGCCACAATTTACTCATCTTCTAATGGCTACTTCCAGCATGATAATGCACCATGTCACAAAGCAAAGGTTTTCTCAAACTGGTTTCATATATATATATATAGATAGATAGATAGATATGTAGATATATATAGGTGAGTGGGTGAAGCGAGCAAGAGTGTGCAAAGGTTCATCAGAAATGCCTGGGAAAACCTGACCTGGGAAAACCCTTCACTTCCCTTGACATTTTCTACTATATGAATTCTACTGAAATCTACAAACTTTTCTGACCTGAAATGTGTTTCTCTCTTGCATGCTTGCATGTATCTCAACCGCAAGTAAAGTTCTAGCAGTTTGAAAATCTGATTAACCCCAAAAGTAAAAAAGGCAAAAAAATTGCATTTAAAAATTGCATCTTTCATTCCAATGAAAGATTCCACTGAAAGCCACCTCGCCTACCTCTGCTTTTATAATCTAATCTAATTATAGAAAAAGCAACATTACTGCCAAATTTGAAAGAATTATATGTGCGTACTGGGAAATGAGTTCTCACTTTGATTATTATCAGCATCATACACATCAGTCTCTCTATCATCACTCACGTCGTTTAAACATGAGCCTCATCGACATCTCTGTACTCAACTGATCTCTGTTCATGCTAACATCAGTGGAAAATTATCACCGATTCATATAAATATATAAATATATTAGGTCATATAAACATTTTAAAATGCTTTGTGTAACCTCTCTTCTCTGTTTCGATGATGATGTGAGTATTGCAGGAGCATTGAGGACATTTAGACAACCGATGTCTGTTTACACACTGAATTGATTAGGTCTATAACCATTTCACTATGGCTAGTGTTTTTTACCACTGGGTTTGTTAACTTGCCTGCTTACACAACATGATCTTCGCTGACAGACGTGAAGGCAAGGTTAGAAAGTAGCCTAAATAAAAACATTTTCATGTCATTTTGGTAAAATAGCTTTACGTTTGCTTAATGTAGAGATGTCAAAGTATATTATTTGAAGAAAAAAATGGCTTTTGACCACATAAGTAAGAAGTGGAAGGGATTTGGCATTGTGTATTATGTTTTCAGAGTAAAAGGATAGCTGTATAGTGGAAGAACAGACCTTATTTTCTGTGGTGGGCTATTCATCAAAAAAAAAAAAATGGTGATTTGGATTGTTTAAGATTTTTTCTCTTTGCTGTTTCTTCTCAGGTCAACAGGTTGTTCTAGAGCACCTCAGAGAGCTGCTCCAACATTTTGTGGATTCACTTGTGAGTCTGTCATCTGTCCTCTGTACAGAATGCTCTCAGGCCTAATAGTGCTCCACACATCTGATCTCCATCAGTGTGAGAACATGCTGACCTGAACCTGATGGTCCAAATCAGCAGTGATGGAGGAAGCAGCAGGGACAGTCACGCTCTGAGGATGTTCTGTGGAGCGCTGATGAGTATTAGATTAGCTTTTATAAAGATGATTCTGTCTCTCAGTGTGCTTCTGTCTCAGCAAGGAAGAGCGCTCAATTTATATTAACTTCTACAGGGTTTATATGGAGGTTGTTCGACTGAGTGATGTTGCTGCTTCCACACACTTGGCAAAGTTTGCATTGGTGACTAATCACACTTTGGTACACCTACATCTTTTTATTTAAATATATTCATTTTAGCTGACAACTGAGAAGCTACAAATGGTATAATCACCTCATTTATCAAGCTGGATGTGAACAAATTTAGTTACATTTTTCACAGGAACATTTTGTCAAACCTAATAATTTCATATTAATGACTTAAAAGAAGACAAATAAGACAAATAATTAGCCATGTCATGCATTGCCATTAGCCATTCAGTTAAGACAAAAGTAATGGCACCCTGTAAAAGCAGGAGGATTAAGTTTGTGACTGTGGTAGCTGACAAGTTGCGGTGGCTGAGCTGTTTTACTGGAAGATTTAGTGCACACCACCATTGAGAGGCACTCTTTCACTGTTTAGTGTCATTTTGTCATTTTCAGGTCTCTGTGAGCTATGATTTTTGTGGAGTTTTTTGGGCGTGGCTAAATGTTAATCAGCTGTGCCATGAATGTATATGATTGGCATTTTTCAGCATGCGCATCTGAGTATGGAGAGATATTAATGAAACTGACTGGAATTTTTAGTTGAGTTTGGCCACGAAAATTTTTACACACAACTGTTCTGAAGACTGATAAATAAGGCTCATTGAACAATGTTCAAGTATCCACTGAGTATATATACACTGAATAACAAAAATCCATTCAAGCCACAAATCAGCAGACTCAAATATCTAAATATTAATATAAAGATCTGACTTAAATTAGACAAATAAAATAATATTAACAGTGTCAGATATTATCACCCAGTATAATAGTCATTGGCAAAATTGTGGTACAGTGAGTAGCATTGCAAGCTCACTGCTCTAGGGTTCCTGACTCCATCCTGACCTTACGTTACTGTGTGTGTGGAGTTTCACATGTTCTGTCCATTTTCACATGGGTTTACTTTGGGTTCTCTGGTATCCTCCAGTGCAGTCAGTGTTCCAGTTCATCCCAAAGGTGTTCAGTGGGGTTGAGGTCAGGGATATGTGCAGGACACTCAAGTTCTTCCACTCCAACCTTCACACACCATGTCTTCATGGAGCTCGCTTTGTGCACAGGGGTATTGTCATACTGGAGCAGGTTCGGGCCTCTTAATTCCAGTGAAGGTTAATGGTAATGCTACAGCATGCAAAGACATCCTATACATCTGTGTGCTTCAGACTTTGTGGCAACAGTCTGGGGAAGAACCACATAACGTTGTAATGGTCAGGTGTCTAGAAACTTTTGGCCATATAGTGTAAGTTTATTTCGCCATAACCCTGCTTAGCTGTTAATGAATATTTTCTGGAATGTAATTCCAGGCACCAGAGGGCGCCAAAAGCAGACTTTCCTAATGAAAGGGGTGGTGAGGGTTGAACTGTTTAAAGAAGAGATCTGCTTAAACATAGGCGTTCATAACGCACATTCATAACCAGCATAACCAGACTCAACTTCATATTCTGCATAATTTCCCTCTTCATCTGAGCTTCAGCCCAGGCTTAAAGCAGGACACATTTCATTTGGCTATACATCAGCTTTTTATAGCATGTCTCTACTCTTATAATCTCCGGATCTGTGGATAAAATGCCATCGTGTTCGCGCAGTGCTTTTGCGGAAATGCGCGTTCACGCGTGCCGACTTGAGCAAGCGGACACTGTCCTGTAGGAGATCAGAGAATTAAGAGCAATGCCAGCTAAAGACCCGCTCATTGAGACTCTGAAAGGTAAGAGTTCAGATGCTGCTTCTCCCACAATGCACTCACTGTTAGTAATGATAGCAGCTGATCCTTTCCCAGCTGAATTTTATTATTATTATTATTATTATAATTATTATTATTATTAGATTGTTCCCGTGATATTAGGCTACAGAGATTACAAATATTGGCTACTGCACCACAAAGGTGGCAACGCCGTTATATTTATATTTCACATCCTATGTAGTGCACTAGGAAGGGAATAAGGGGACATTTGGGATGCAGCCAGTCTCAAGTGGTAGCCTTCTCAGCACACATGTAAATAAAGCTGTTCACACTTGTCCCAATGTCAATATTTGTTCTTACAATAGTCAGTGATCAGGCTGATTTACAAAGCCAGGCTTAGCAGCCATCCTTAAGGCTATAGCATCTACTTAATACTTCTACTACTATTACAGTATCATCTACTACTTACAGCTACTACAGTTACTACTAATATCACTACTACAAGTACGTCTTTGTACTACTTTTACCACTGCACCAGCTCCTCCTCCTACTTATACTCCTCCTCCTCTTCCTCCTTATACTCCTCATCCTCTTCCTCCTTATACTCCTCATCCTCCTTCTCCTACTACTACTATTACTACTATTTATATTCCTTCTCCTCCTCCTCCTCCTTCTACTCCTCCTCCTGCAACTACTACTACTTCTCTCCTCCTCCTCCTTCTCCTACTACTACTATTACTACTACTTATATTCCTCCTTATATTCCTCATCCTCATCCTCCTTCTCCTACTACTACTATTACTACTACTTATATTCCTCCTTATATTCCTCATCCTCATCCTCCTTCTCCTACTACTACTATTACTACTATTTATATTCCTTCTCCTCCTCCTCCTCCTTCTACTCCTCCTCCTGCAACTACTACTACTTCTCTCCTCCTTCTCCTTCTCCTACTATTAGTATTACTGCTACTTATACTGTTTTTCCTCCTCCTCCTCCTCCTCCTTATACTCTTCCTCCTTCTCCTACTACTGCTACTCTTACTACTACTACTAATACTCCTTCTTTTCCAACTGCTACTACTTATACTCCTCCACCTCTTTCTCCTACTACTACTTACACTCCTTCTCCTCCTCCTCCTAGTACTACTACTTACACTCCTTCTCCTCCTCCTCCTAGTACTACTACTTACACTCCTTCTCCTCCTCCTCCTACTACTACTTATACTTCTCCTCCTACTACTGCTACTACTAATATTACTACCACTACTACTACTACAAATAATAATACTTACTACCATTACTACTTGTACTCTTCCTCCTCCTACTATTACTATTAATAGTCCTCTTCATCTTCCTCCTCATCCTTCCGAGTTTTACTACTAATACTTACTACTTACTACTTTAAGCATTAATTATAACAGTAGTTTTAGATGATTAACATAATATTAACATTAACATTATAGACATCAAAGCAACCATAAATGGGAAAAATCCTAAAGGTCCTTAAAAGTAAGGGGAAATAAAAAGCAGACATATGCTTCACAAGGCCAAGTGTAGAGACTTAAACATCATGAAACATTCTCACACAGTGTAAAGTAGGTGTGGTTTGTTATGGTTGTGTGTATTAACAGATTTAATCGATAATGGAATAGCACTTCCTGGAACACACTGCTGGAATGAGTCAGTAGCCCAACTGCTCTATGGCACAATATCCAGGAGCACAAATCACTTTCCTATCATTTAATCATAGCAAAAATCACATTAGCATGAACTTATTAATTACATTGAATTAACTCTCATACTTCTATAAATATGCTCTATAACTCTGTGTGTGGTGTGCAGTGTGTATTTTGGAGCTGCAAGCTGAAGACACTGTGACTGACTCAAGTCCTCAGCTGGCTTCATGCTGTGAGCTGCTGGAGCTCATTCTGCGTAAAGGACTGCAGCGTGAGAACAGACCTCCTTTCCTTCATCACCAAACACTATAACTCCATCGCATACACACACACACACACACACACACACACAAACTTAATGTTCTCAACTAATTATTATAAACCTGGGATGCAACCATGGTCGAAGGTCTCACAAGGCACATAAATAAATCAGTAGTGCATTAATCAGCTTTACACCACAGCACTGTTCAAATTCAAATCAAATTCTTGATTCTGATTGGTCAGAAGGTGTTGATTAATTTTCTTTAACAGCAACTCTGTCATTAGTTCCAGTTGAAAAGTTTATGTGGTTCTAAGGGATTTGAATGGTGGATGTTCCACATAAACAGATGAAAAAAACGTGTAATTGTTGATGGTGCGTTCTGTAAGGAGTTGTTTATTTAGCATTTATGGATAGAGTCTCCAGTATCAGCAGTTTGTAACAGTCAGAGGTAAAGCTGTAACACTCTTCAAACACAGGAAAGTCTTCAGGACAGAGGCGTTTCCTGTTTCTAGGTAGTACGACAAGCAGCAGCTATTTTTGTCTTGTTAACTTCATAAGACAGAGAAAAAGATGTTGAGGGAGATACTGTTTATACATGGTATAACATAAATTATAAGAGGAAATAACTTGTTTGTGAACATTCCATAAGATTAAGTATAACTATAAACGGATAAAAATCTAGGCAGGCTCCCCCCCTGCAACCCTGTGTAGGATAAGTGGTACAGAACATGGATGGATGGTTAAGTGCTGTGGAATAAAACACTTCAGGGTGTGCTATTGTTGGAAAACAATCAACTTTGCTTTGAGTTGTGCTGCATCACACCACCTCATTATCTTCCTATAACAGCATGCCCTGTAGTTTATAATTATTTAGTATAATACAGGCCTCACATTTAGCTTGATGCTGTAATATGTTCTATGTGTGCTAAGGCACGTTTGTGAAAACTTACACACATATGGTTTTAGAAGACAAGAACACTGTAATGCCTGGTAGCATCTCACAGGACCTCACAGAATTTCTCATGAACACCGCTACACTCTCATGCAACACAGTGCAAACATACAGTGCATTTCTGCATGTAATGATGTCTGTGAAGACCTATCCTTATACTGTGATAGCATTTTATTTGTTTTTTTTTTCTTTTCTGCCTGCAGAACCGGTGCTGAGTTTGACACACAGAGACTACTGGTGTTGTTTTGAGCAGTTAGTTCATCTGGACACATGTGGAAGGTCAGTCTTAGTCTCACAATGCATTACATATATACAAATCCAGGGAACACTGAGTAGAAGGCAGGTATACACTCAGGATGGGATGCTAGTCCATTGCAGAGAACCATGTACACACACACATTCATATCGAATGGCAATTTATCCTAGCCAGTCCACCTACTGGCATGTTTTTGGGAGGTGGGAGGAAACTCCACACCCAAGCACAGGATCGAGCCCAGGATCGCTACCATGCTGTGCTACCGTGCTGCTCTTAAATAATTTTCGAAAAAAATTCTCTTAAATCTTCCTGTCTTCCTGGCTAACTGTTTGTTTTAATTGTTCTCAGTCTAGAGGGACTGTTTTTGGTTTTGAACATGTCTTGTTTCCTCGTGGTAAAAAGAGAAGTTTGCGTAAATGTAAAATCCCACACAAGTGATTTATTGATCTGCACAAGTCAGGCAGGTAATGCTTAAAAAAATTACATAAATAGTTAAAATTACAGTTGAAAATGTGCTAGGGTTTGGATGTATGAGCATGGGGATAGATTCACAGATTCAGGGTTGCACAGTTTAGCTGATTCTTGGTTTTGTCATTGTTTCAAAATAAATTATTAAACACCACTTTCATAACATGTTGCTTATAAGGCTTGCATAAAAGAAGCCCTTCCTGAGATAAACCTACAAAATGCAGCTTCTGAACTTCATTATTAAAATTTAAACTGAACATTTTGGCCATGAACACCAACAGCACACAAGGAAAGACCGCAAACTCACTGTTAAATATGGTGGTGGATCAGTGATGCTTTGCTTGATGTAAATTGGAGAAAAGTGAAGACTGATGGCATTGTGAATTCTGCCAAGTACCAGGATAGCCAATGGCACCTGATTATCCTGATCAGTCATCTCCTTTATAATTCGTTTTCTACCTCACTGTTGTTTCTGAAGGCTGAGCGCTGTCTCTTTAGCCATACAGCAGACCACAGCGTGTCCCAAGCTCCTCAGCGCTCAGGGCCGGGGACGCTACTTCATCCGCCTAATGCTGAGCAGGAGAACTCTGGGAAATGTAGTCAACCATCTGCTACACACATCCAGCATCATGGAGGTCAGTGAGGTTATTGCTATTTTACTTTTACTGGATCAGTTAATAAATAAATAATTATCATTAATTTGCCCATTTGCAGTGGTACAGTCCTAACATCTCTGTATTGAGGAATGAGGAATTTGTAGGTGAGGCTTTTAATCTCTGTAATAAACCTTTATTTGATATAGGTATAAGGCATCTAACGTTGGAACAGTTATTTTGTGGGTTTTATGTTCTCTTAGAGCCTTTCCTCTCTCTCTGTCTGGTTCTCTCTGAAATGGAGTTCAAGCTCAATATACAGGTAAACATCTGCTCTGAATGTATCAATGTAGCAGAGAGGCCATGTCACCTTTACTAGCACTGACAACACAGAGGCCACACCTCCTTCACTGGGACTGACAGCAAAGAGGCCACACCTCCTTCACTGCGACTGACAGCAAAGAGGCCACACCCCCTTCACTGGGACTGACAACTCAGAGGCCACACCTTCTTCACTGGGACTGACAGCAAAGAGGCCAAACCTCCTTCACTAAGACTGACAACTCAGAGGCCACACCCCCTTCACTGTGGCTGAAAATCTGTAATAATTTTATTAAATATTAAACACTAGTAATAAAAATTGATGCATACGTGGTATCTGAATTTAAAAAAAAAATCTTTACACCCCTAAAATAACACATTATTACAATTAATATAATATAAACAAGTATTCTCATTGTTTATGATCCCATTTTAACTTCCTGTCCATATCCTCCACTTCAGAACTGCAGCTTCCTGGATGAGAGCTGGCTGCTCCCGGTAAGTCGGAAGCAGCGTGACTTGCATAATTAGAACTATGTGCATGTGATAATGCATGATAAAAAGCCTCCTCGTGTGTTATAGGTGTGTGAAACGTATGAGGCCGTGCCGTGTCGTGAGCTGGGGATGGTTCTCAGGTTAGCATGCCTACAGCAGCATGTCTCTCTCAGCTTTTACACTGAGCATTTCTGCACATTGCACATGCTTCTGCACACTTACACACACTTTCTAACGTTAATTCTGCTTGAATGTGATGAGACTCTGCTAACACTATGTGTTCTGTGTGAGCCTAGTTTATCTGCCTTTCTCATGGTTATCTCTGTCTCTCTCAGATATCTGGATAGGCGTGTGTTTGTGTTGGAGCTGCTCCGAGGCGGTGTGGCTCAGGCAGACATGTTTGCAGAGCCGGGAGACATCATCGATGAAATCAACGGCATATCACTGAGAAATTCCAGCAATGGACAGGTTCGGATTTAGCCTCGTACTATATTCATGTATGTTATATGAGAGTTATATTTAATATGTGGTGCTTAGCAGTAGGGCTGATCAGTGTAAGGAATTAAACACTTGGGGGCCTGGTGTTATAGGAAATTAATCAACAAACAATAGTGGCGTGAAGCTGAGTTATTGTTACCACCCTCAAGTTGTTTATTTTCTTATATCAGCACACCTCAAAGTTTTATTTCTCTCATACCACAATGATTTGCCAGCACAAACTTTTTTTTTTTACTTATTAATGAACTTTTTAATCTATTTATGTTCTATATTTACATTCAGTGACTGCAAAATAGGTTAGTTCCTGTTATCACTTACGTTATAGCAGCTAAAAACAATCGTTCCTTCACCAACCTCTTTCTTTTCTCTCTCTCTCGAAGTTAACAGCTTCTCATATTACTGAGAAACCAGAAGGCACACACTCCTCTCTTCTGAAAACTTTCCCATGTCTGAAAACCTAGTTACAGCTTTCCCTCTGACTGTTACAGAGTGCTGACACTTTTATCCATTTATTATTATCTTTAAATTATGTGGAAGGTCCCTGTGAATTAGCGGATGAAAATGAAAATGAAAACTTTCCATAGTATTGACAGGTCAGCAGCACTATGGTATTAATCTGTGGTATTGTTTTAGATGGCGGCGTGACGTGCGTTTGTGGAAGCCTCTTTTAGAACTGAAAACACAATGCCTTTTGATTTTCAGTTGGATATATTATATATTATATTATATATTACAACTTGATATTTCTATGGTATAGTTGTGTATTTTTAACTTTTTTAAACTGTATGCAACTTTTTTGTAGACTTTCTCTATTCTGGAAATTATTCTTCATCTGTTCTTATACTTCATCTGGTCTGGGAGAAACACAAGGGCAGAGAAATGACAGTAAAGGAAATGTTAATCTTAAATGACAATATGATATTGATTTTGTGAAATATTACCATCGTTAATCACTTTTATGAGTCAGGCATTAGTACTTTTATATTTTAATTAGTTGGACATTAAAATCTATTTTTGGTATCAAATGATTTTTTTCCCTTATTTTTTTTCTTTAAATATGTAAATGTTAGAGGAAAAATCTGAACTTGTAGATTTTTATAATATGGCTCATGAAAAATGACTTTACCCACCTGCAGTTTGCACCATGCTGAATGGATAAATATTATTTGCATTTTAATTTGGCATAAATAACTAATCATAATAAGTTTATTAAATGTTACATACACTTAAGTGTCATGTGGATAAGAAAAAAAGCCAAGAAGCCATTTCTTCATGCCATGATGTGTTGGCACTCGGTATTGTGTAGCGCGGTTTGTAACTATGTAACTTGTAATGATACAATCATTATTTAATTTCTAATCACCTTTCTATTGTGTGTTGTGTAAAGGCAGGTGTGGTGCTGTCCAGATTAAAAGGACAGCCTCTGTCCCTGCGCCTGTTGCGCTGGAGAGGTGAGAACGGCGCTGTGTATCGCCCCCTGGTGCCGCTTTTACGCCAGCTGAAACAGGAGAATCCCTCGCTGGAGTTCGGCTCGCCTCTTCCCAAGCCCTCAGTGCAGCGTGACAGCCAGAGCCCGTGTGTCAAAGAGGGACGGTGAGAAACTCCAGTGCATCTGTGTACTCACTGTAATGAAGACTTATTACTTATGAGTGTTTATGAGCGGCTTAAAATCTTCTGTTGTTCTTCTGTTAACAGGATCCTGTATGCAGTGCAGCTGATAGGAAAAACAAACATAGGAATGGTACAGTAAATATTAACTGTACACTCATAATTCACTATGCATGAACTCATAATCACTATCTCTATCTCTGTCATAATCACTATCTATTTATTGATCATTTAGGGCAGTATTCAGAGTCAGCAGCTTAATTTACACCAATATTTAAACAGAATGTTGTGTGTATTCTGAGAGGGGATACACACCTGCTTAAGTCAGTTTTCAGGGCTCCTCATAGAGATAATGGAAATCAGTTGTGTGTAATTCAGGTCTCAGAGGTTGTCAGATTTTTCTTGAGTAGAAGCATCAGAGACAGCATCTATATATTCCAACAGCAGCTAGACTACCACAGGCACTTGTCTTTAAACCCTCTAAAAAATAAGGGATAGAACAAACTTAATACTGCTCCTCAGTCAAGCTGATATCATGCAACGTGGAAAACTGGCTTAAGTGCAGGGTCAGAATTGCACATAACTGAAACACTTATGTTTTTTATTTAAACACAAGACTTGTGTTTTCTTATATAAACACACCTCTGTCTTAGGCAAACTCCACCCCGTGTGCGTGACTCTCACATAACTTCTGAATAGCACTTAAGTCTGTAGTTACGTCTGAGGTCTGAATACCTGAATTTTTGTGTTAAATTTATATTAACTCTGAAAACGACTCTTAGATTGTAAAGTGTGAATATATATATATATATCTCCAAATTGGTCCAAATTGGTGGGAAACAAGAACGACAGTGACATACTTTAGCACTTTATTTGTCTATTAATATGAATTTTTGTCCTGCAAACACCTGTATGATACAATTATGTATTTTTTATGCAAATCTTCTCTCATCTATGCAACTCTGAATATGGATCTTAATTTGTAAAGTGTGCAATTAATCCCCTTTTTCCTGCTTGTGTCAGTATGGAGGGAAGGAGGTTCTGCAATACGCCATACCCGCTGTGCTGCAAAAGAGGCAGAGCAGGAAGGTACGAACCAGCAGAGAAGACTCATGGATTGCTAAAGCAGCATTTTGAAAACCCAGAGTGATCTCATAAAAAAGAAAACATTTTTAATAGGACCTTAATCATTTAAAAAAGGTTGGGAATGATGCACAGACTGCTTTTACTAATTTATAAAACTGACTTGATGACCAGTCACTTATACAAGTGTGAGTAAAAGTACAACATATTTTCATATTTTATGATATCATATCATATTCATATTTTAGGTGAAATTACATTTTTTATTTTACTCACCCTCATGTAACACGCTACAATTTATCATATTTGCATATCGTTTACATGAAATGTCCTATTTTATGCAGATGTAGTGATAGTGAGCCAATAAAACCAAAGAATGACAGCATTAAGAATTACATAATGCTCAAATACCATGTTAGATGAAATGTTATTGTAATGATGTTAATTAATATTCAGATTGATTTTAATGTTTTATAGTCATAGTCATGATTCATGATTTATAATTAATAATAATTTACTTGCTACAATAACATTTAATAATAATAATATTACTGATTAAACATACTGCAGTATTATAGAGAAAAGGTCAGAAATAGAGAACGACAGCTCATCAACATGTTAAAATAAAAGACAAAATAATTAACTGCTGAAATCACATAATGATGATGTTAAATAAATATTTTTAATTGTCTTAACATTTTGACAAAGTTCAAGGGTTAAAATTTGTTTCTGAGACAAATGCAAATAGTGAAGTTAATTGATGTCCATGTACAAATTTATTTATGAATCAAAATCTATTTTTAGTAAGTAGACTTTACCTAAAATTAAATTGTTTCCCCAAACATTTAGAACTTAGTAGAACTTAGGAGAATCAACCAGCAACTTCAAGAAAAGCTTAATCTGGTTGTGAAAATGTCAAAAGTATGCAAAGCTGCTTCAGAAGTAGTTCAATTCAAAACTGAAAATACTGTTGATATGTTTAACACTTTTCTTGATCGCATCATATTTTCATATGTATTCTTTAATAATGTTAATGCATTTATTATCATAAAATAGCATAAATGTTAAAAAAAACAACAACTCTGCTACAAGCAGATATGTCCAAACTTTTGACTTGTAATTTAAATGGAATAAGTTTGCAGGGTATGAACAAACCATGTGAATAAAAATGTAAATAAGCCTTTCCCCCTGATTTT
Organism: Pangasianodon hypophthalmus; assembly: GCF_027358585.1. Lineage (NCBI taxonomy): Eukaryota > Metazoa > Chordata > Actinopteri > Siluriformes > Pangasiidae > Pangasianodon > Pangasianodon hypophthalmus. Next base: position 21,587,829 of record NC_069721.1, on the reverse strand, counting down.
CTCAGGATGTGCTGTTGGACGTGAAGGAGACGCACCTGATCTGCACTGACAAATCCAATAAACAGGTTAGGAGCTGTTGTTTAATGGGGAAACACAAACAGGTACATTTAAAATAAAGATAATACAGGGATAATAATAAGAGAGTCTTTTATTTTATACAGCAGCTGTTCCAGCACCACTTTCCTGAGATTTCATGTGTGGGGAGGTTCGGCCAGCCCGATTTCACCATCTTCGCTTTTTGTGTAGGGTAGGTGTCTGAATCACGTTACTCGTTTTATTCATAATAATAATAGGATTATTATTATTATTGATTAATTAATTTGTAAGGTTACAATGCTTTAAATGCATAGTGTGTATATATATATATATATATATATATATATATATATATATATATATATATATATAGTAGTAGTAGTAGAATTTGATGAGCTGCTGTGAGTCAGTACTGTGTAAAGTGTGTCGGTCCAACTTGGTGGGAAATATGAATGACAGCGTTACACTTTAGCACTTTATTTTTCTATTAATATGGATTTTTGTCCTGCAAACACTTGTATGATACAGTTATGTATTTGTACACATTAATAACATTCTGCATATTCGTCAGTCTTTAGAATGCTTTGGACCTAATAATAATTAAAAAAAATAAATAATAATAATAATAATAATAATAATTAACTACTATATAGGGCTGTTCTTAACATTATACAATTCACAAGTCACATACAAGTCACGTAATGGACTATAAGCAATCATATCAGATGTATTTAGGGATAAAGACATATGTAATTCTATCTTCAAAAGGATGTATCCATGTTTGTTTAGTTGACCCCCCCATTCATCCTAGAAAATAGAGATGATAACTGTTAGTGTACATATATAAAGTTGTGAGGATCCACTAGCTGAACCTTTGTAGTGCTCAGTGGAAAATGGAAAAGCAGCATTTCTGCATTTCTGTTATGCCTCAGTAGAAGCAGAATTGTTAACACTTGAACTTGATTATTTTACTTCCTGTTTCAGAGATACTCCAGATACGGGTTTCTGCTGTGTGGTTCTGCAGGCAGCATCCAGCACTGAGTGTGAGGAGATCGTCCACCGCATCGGTGAGGAACCAGATCTCACTAATACCTTTAAAGGAATGTTTCTGTATGTTAATTATAGTCAGGTAGCTAGGTCATGTTTGGTGTCCAAATTACATTTTTTTAGTCTACAGTGCTCAATACAGTGTTGACTTAATGCAAAATTGTAATTGTTGGCAAACTGGTCTTTTATAAGAGGAATACAACTTAAGGACCTGCAGTTATAGGAAAATAATCGACTTTGTGCTGGTAAGAGTATCACACCACCCTGTCATTAGATTAGTTTCCTATATCAGCACATCTCCAAGTGTTTTATTCTTTACTTAAAAATGTTAGCTACATTAAACGTATAGTGCTAGAGCAAAACTAATGAAGCAAAATTTGGATATCAAACATATCCTGGCTGATGGACTACAACTGAAAATAGTACAGAATTTACATCATTTGTTCTGTATCTATTAGTTTATCTATTTGTCCTCCTTTCCTGAGCTCTGCTGTGCCTTTTTATTCCCACAGCTACGGGGTTCAAAAGCACTGAATGGTTTGTGTAAGGAAACTACACAACTACTGACAACACTGGGAGGTTTTCATGTTTTCATGAGGAACCATATTAACTGCTTTTATCAGCAAAACACACCGATCTTCAGAGCTAGCCTACACCCTCATGTTCTTTTGAAGATGTCCATTTGAAAATTTTATATTAAAGCTGGAACACTAAAATGATTTTCTCAATGTTAAATTTTTTGTTCTTTGTGAGTTTCTCTGATAAACCTGAATGTTCTTATCAGTAATATATGTATATGCCCTCACAAGCCACGTTATTTTTATGATAAATGTACAATTACTGACTCATCACCGCTGAGCACATTATTACTTTGGCGTTGGAATAATTTTAGCACAAAATATGTCTTTCTACATATGAGACAAAAAGATAACTCATCTCTGTCACATTCCTTACCACACACCCACATGTGAAAATGAAGACTTGTGATTATGTGAAGAGGTTTTAAATCTACATCCACTGTCTACTTTATTAGGAACACCTGTACACCTGAACATTCATGCAGTTATCTCATCAGCCAATCATGTGGCAGCAGCGAAACTAGACAGTTGAAGATTATAAGAAAAAATGACCCGGGCTTTTTCCAGTCCTCAGGTGTCCTGTCTCCGAGTCTGTGCCCATGATAGCCTCAGATTCTTGTTCTTGGCTGAGAGAAGTGAAACCTGATGTGGTCTTCTGCTGTTGTAGACCATACACCTCATAGTTTGATGTGTTGTGTGTTCTGAGATGCTTTTCTGCTCACCACGGTTGTAAAGAGTGATTATTTGAGTTACTATAGACTTCCCGTAAGCCCAGACCAGTCTGGTAATTCTCCTCTGATCTCTCTCATCAACAAGGTGCTTCAGTCTGCAGACCCTCCGCTCACAGGGTATTATTGTTTTTTTGCACCATTCTGTGTAAACTCTAGAGACTGTTGTGTGTGAAAATTGCAGGAGATCAGCAGTTTCTGAAATACTCAAACCTGCACATCTGGCACCAGCAATGATGCCACGATCAAAATCACAAAGATCTCACTTTTTCCCCTTTCTGATGTTTGAAATGAACATTAACTGAAGCTCTTGACATTATAAGATTATAAGATTATAACATTATAAGATTAGATGCAGGTGTACAGATGTTCCTAATAAAGTGGACAGTGAGTGTATTTCCATAGTTTATATTGCACTGTAATGAACATAATATATATATATATATATATATATATATATATATATTTTAAGATTTTCTTCATACTTGTAGTGTTATAAAAATATTTTAAAAATGGCATGTGTCAGTAACCTGAATGTAAGTTTTTTTTTATTGATTTTTTTTTACTCAGTGGTAATGCAACTCGATGTGTAACTCTGGTTTAAAGAAGTGTTGCAATCATTGTTGCTTGTTACTCAGTTATCATAGTGTTTTATTAAAAACTCAGAATGAAAACTCTGAATAGGCCAGATGTTTTTATTACATGCTTATTGTCATAATGAAACCTCAGAGGAATTTGGGAGCAGAGGATAAAGATGAGGATAAACAATGTTCTTTTATACATTCCAAATTGTTCTATTAAAAAAGGAATAAGTACCACACATCATAAATAAACATAATAAAATATACACACAAAACATTTTAGACCCAATAATGAAGGTAAACCAAAGTTGGATTTTTTTTTATTACAAAACTACATTTTATGTATACAGAGATTGGCTCTGATTAATAGATAACACATGTAGAACCATCTATCCATCCATTTTCTGTACCGCTTATCCTGCACAGGGTTTTGGGGAGCCTGGAGTCTGGAGTCTATCCCAGGGGACTTGGGGCATAAGGGCAGGGAACACCCTGGATGGGGTGCCAACCCAATGCAGGGCAAAATCGCACACACACTCACACACTCTGGAAACGCCAATCAGCCTGCAACACATGTCTTTGGACTCGGGGAGGAAGCTGGAGCACCCGGAGGAAACCCGAGGAGAAAGCACGAGGAGAAAATGCAAAATCCTCACGTACAGGGTGGAGGCAGGATTTAAACCCCCAGCCGTGGAGGTGAGAGGCAGCAGTGCTGACCACTAAGCCACTGTGTCCCCCATATAGAACCACTTCTAGAGAATTTTAGAGTACTCCAATGTACATTTACATAAGATGCCAAACACATTAAACCTGAGTGCGGATAATATTTTCATGTTTTTAAACAAATCTCACGCTTAGGTGAACTATTGTTTCTCTCAAACATGAAATCTGTTTGAATTTTAAACACATGGATGTTCTTCAAAATTAAACATTTTTCATAAAAAATGAAGCACGATAGTTGGAATGTAGCCCCTTCTACTGCTACCTTAAACCTGATACACTTGTGACGTGTAATTAAATTAAATCAATTTGGTCCTGATGTGTTTTACTGGTTAACAGTTCAGGGCCCCAGTAAAGAGCCAGAATATTTCTGCACACATTTGAATAATGAGCTTAATATTTAAATAGTTGGATTATGTTCATAAAATAAATAAACATTTACATTTACATTTATGGCATTTGGCAGAGGGGGCTGCTGAAATGTATGTTACAGTTTGGCTTGAAAAAGATGGAGAACCTCGATTTTATGGGATACTTTAACCTGGAACTTTCTAAAAATTCACTTTGTATCAAAGTGGACCAGATTATGTATGTATGTATGTATGTATTTATTTGTTTATTTAAAATCTATAATAGTTTGTATCAGGAATGTATTGTTATATTCTTTCTTGGAGAAATGACTTTTGTTTATCATTTATTACAGATCAAGAATATATGATGTTTTGAAGTTGAACATGTTGGAGGAAGATTTTAGGGAAGCACTTCAGTATTATTTATGGGAATAAAAAATCACTATAACAATAAATTACTTTCTGTAAGCGAATATATGGTTAGTTTAATATTTTATAAAGTTATCCTTGAAGAATAAAGACTTGTAAAACAGGTAAAACAACACTGAGTCTGGCTTTTTTGTTTATTTATTTTCCCACGTCATCAGCAGGACCCGGAAGTTCCTTACGTTAAAAAAAAAAAAAAAAAAAAAAAAAAAAAAAAAATAGAATACTCCGCGCATGCGCACATCGAAAAAGAAAGCAGACTTCGGAGCGCTTAACAATTTTAGCTAAATAGTTTGATGGCGGTGATTTTTATAATTTAAATAAAGATGTCCAAAGCGCCTGTACAGGCCAATGCATCGGCAGGCAACGTTGGACCTTCATCCTCCTCCTCTTCATCACCGCCTTTGTCTTCTCCCGCCAACGCTCTGCACGCGCAAACCGAGAAACCGCAGCACTACACGTACGTTAACGGTAGTCCACACACACACACACACACACACACACACACACATGCACAGATACACACGCTCTAAAATTGCCCTGTAGCATGTTTGACATGCAGCATTGTTTGTAGTTAAATCCCAGCTGTCTTTATGGGAGGCCTACAGAGACAGAATCCCAAACCACTCCACACTCCCTACACGAGTGGCTGACATACTGAGTATCGTAACGCCGTTCAGTGCCCTACGTAGTGCACTTGGTGTTGTGTAGGCAACCGTTTGGAATACGGCCCGAAAAAAAAAAAAAAAAAAAACGCTAGCAAGTTTTTGAAGTTAGCTAGCAAAACATTGAGCGCTAGCTAGCCGTATTTGTTTCACCATTGTAATTTAATGTCGCGTAATCATTATTTATAGCTTAGTTAAACGTTAAATACAGCATATTGATTTTTTTTAAAGATACATATATTGCTACATAACAGGTGCTACATTTCTTAGCTAGTTGTGTTAGCGAAGCTTCCTTTCTAAAAGGGAATGCACTTAAAGTACATCTGCACATGAGTTTTTATAATTAAAAAAATTATTAATGTATAACAATAATAAATTATATTATATAATAAATGTTTCAAAATGCCCAAGAAGCTACAAAATGCTGTAAAAATATTTGTGAGTTTTTGCAACGTTATGAATATACATAATATGGAAATTAGAAACGCCCACACGCCCATCTGTCAAAAGCAGTGAGAAAGCGTTTGTTGTCAATAGACACGTGACTTTTGGGAATGTGTTGTTCACAAACCGGGTCAGAACGACCCTACATACTTGCACCCAGCCAAGGAGGAGTGAACCTTTAAAAAAAAAATCATCTTTGGTCCAAAACACCCGTATTAAACATTTCAGTGTTTACATTTGCAAATTCATGTATTTTTGCATATTCATGTTTGGCCCCGCCCCCTGGTTTCCCTCTCAGATATCTGAAGGAGTTCAGGACGGAGCAGTGTCCTCTGTTTGTGCAGCACAAGTGCACCCAGCATCGGCCCTTCACCTGCTTCCACTGGCACTTCCTGAACCAGAGACGGAGACGGCCTATCCGCAAGCGGGACGGCTCATTTAACTACAGCCCCGATGTTTACTGCGCCAAGTACGACGAGGGCACAGGCACCTGCCCCGACGGAGATGAGTAAGAAGAGGACGACCCTGCTGCCCTTCTCGCTGTCACTTATTTGTGCAAAATCTGAGCACAGGCTCCCAAAAAGCATGGCGGCGTTAAGCCTAACTGTCCATGTTACGTTGCTCTTTGTGGTATGATGCTATTGGGAAATTCCCAAATGTGTTGTTATTAAAGGAATACTCCAGCGTTTTTCAGTCTAACCTCTCTCTACAGCATCTGTCGCATATGTGCAAATACTGTGGACAAAACATTTTGACGTGATTCCTTGCCATGCGAAAAGCCCAGAAACCCTGTTTACTACAGACTCACTGACAATGGAAGTCGCTTTTAAATGGCAGTTTTTTAGGGTTTATAGCTGCTATAATGTAAGTTAGTAACAGAAACTGACTTGTGGACGTTCAACAACACGCACCTATAAAGGGCTAAAACGTATAGAGTGTCATTTATTAATAATAAAAGATGTTGACGTTGGCAAATTGCTGTGGGGTTTTTCAGAGCAAAGAGTTTGTGTTTATGTATGATTAACATATTTATGTGAGTCTGATCACTTGTGGATTTTAAGAGAGTTTAATAGCTCACTCTTGACTTCCGTTGCAAGTGAGTTTGAAGGATAAACAAATTCACTTATTTTCTCGGTACAGAGAAATGTATTGCTTACGATGTTGTCACACATTATTGAGCTACAGATGTGGTGGAGGGAGATTAGGTTGAAAAACGCTGGCTTTTTTTTGTCAACCTAATGCTCTTAAAATGGATGATAGTTTACTGTTAGGGTTTTGATGATATACAGTATATAATGGTTTAGCCCAGTGACTAAATCTGTAATAGTTATATTGTTACCACTGCACAGTATTAGTAAAGGTCATAATGTTAATGCTTTGACACCTGTTAGTCCGTTTTATCAATCTGATTCGGTGCGAAATCGACACTTTTTTTGTTTGTTATTTGGTTTGGTTTGATTTTACGCTGTACATAACTAAATGAACAGAAAATGAAACTTTGGTTGAGGGATGTGTAGGGCTGAAAAAAGTTATTGGTCAGCAATACAATGATGGAAAAACAAACTGAGTACATGTATAAATCACAAAAAAAAAAAAGTTAAGATTTGTTCATACTGTCACACCCCTAGTTAATATTGTGTGTAACATTTTACAGCCTAAGCACAGATCTTATGCTCAGTGAGGCTGTCATATTAAAGCAGCCTTGTCTCCTTGTCTCTCACCATGTGCGTTTTGTTTATGTCCAGATGTCCTTTCCTGCACCGGACAGCGGGAGACACAGAGCGGCGCTACCACCTGCGCTACTATAAGACCGGCTCCTGTATTCATGAGACGGATACGAAAGGCCACTGCAGTAAAAATGGCCCCCACTGTGCCTTTGCTCATGGCTCTCACGACCTGCGATGTCCCGTCTATGATATCAGGTATAACACGGCTTTCTTAGACAGAATGTTTAGACTTTGGATATTGAGTTGTTAATAATAGTAATGATGTAAATGTGTGTTGTGCAGGGAGGTCCAGGCTCTGGAGGCTCAGACTGGATCCGGTTTGATAGAGAGCGGAGCCAGTGATGGACAGTCTGGATTAGTGGCCAGCGCTGCTCTTATAGAGAGGACGCTGAGTGAGGAGCCGCGATGGCAGGGTGAGGACCGAGAGCTGATTTATGAGCTCCATCTTTAACTAGTCGGTTGTAAACTGGACTGAAGTCGCGTTAGGCTAAGATCAAATTTGGCTAGAGGTCATTTGTAGTGTGATAAAGCATGTGTTATAAAGCATGGCATCTCAAACTTACTGTACCTTGGGACATCTTTAACTGTGAAAATAAATTCTACTGATCCCCTCAGTACATACTGTAAATGTGTACAATATAATTGTGTTTGTTTATTAGAGCCACAGAGCTTTCTTTTCCTGATCTTTCCATCAACAGTGAACGTTAGATCCAAGCTGACATTATTCATGGCTCCTTGTTGTTTGAGTTATTGAGTTTTTGAATTAAATTCAAGTGACCACTCAAATCAGCTAATCACCATAAGAACTCAATAATAAATAGAATAACATTAATAACAGTGGGTTGTGTTTGTGTTATAGTTGTGTTTGTCTGTCCTTCTCGCTGTCTGCAGATAATAGCTACGTGTTGTCACACTATAAGACCGAGCTCTGTAAAAAGCCTCCTCGTCTGTGTCGCCAAGGTTACGCCTGCCCGTACTATCACAATAGCAAAGACCGCAGGCGCTGCCCTCACAAGCACAAATACAGGTACATACCAAAGGAAAAATACAGGATTAAAATATATATATATATATATATATATATATAAAATCAGCTTCAGATGATGCTACTTGGTAGGATTGTCAAATTTATTTGCATTTGAATTGCTTAAAATATTTAATGTTTAAATTTGTTATTTATTTAACCACAGCAGTAATTTCTTGTCACTGATGTATAGGTAGATTTGACATTTCATACATTACAAAATCTTTATCTCACCTCACACAGAATCAGAGTCAAGAGTCAAAACAATTAACTACATATGCTCACTATACAGGGTGTAACAATGGCATTTTGAGACTTTTGAGATTGAGTGTGTGTCTGCGTTTGCAGAGCCTTGCCGTGTCCCTCAGTGAAGCACAGTGATGAGTGGGGTGACCCGAGTAAGTGTGAGAGCGGCGAGAGCTGCCAGTACTGTCACACACGTACAGAGCAGCAGTTCCACCCCGAGGTACTGAACGCCAGTCTTAAATCGACATTCTTAAACAGAAACTACATTAAATAACGGCTCTAACCTCATGACCAACCTCATTATCACTCTGTGCTTTACAAATACCTTTTATAAAAACAACTGCATTGTTACAGACACTATTACAGTATATAAGCAGAGGTGCCAACATTTACAGTTTAGCTAAAGTATTTACAGCCACTTTCTACTATGATAATATCAGAGACACCTGAAAATAACATTTTCTGCTTTTGCAACTTTTTCTGTGCTAGCTGTGCCACTCACTTAAAAAGTCATTTCAAAGGATATTAAGAAGAATCTCAGAATACAGTAACTAGACAGACATGGGCAAAAGTGCTTCAGAACTTATTTTAATACATAATACAATATATAATCAAATACAAAACATTTTAAAATAAACTAAAAATACTGCAACCAAAAAGGTATTTAAACTCTTCATAACAGGTTACTCCATTACTAATGTCAGTGTGTTTGTTTTTTAGCCTGTCTAACAAGCTTTGCTTCTGCAGATCTACAAATCCAGCAAATGCAATGATATGCAGCAGAGTGGCAGCTGCCCCAGAGGGCCTTTCTGTGCTTTCGCCCACCTCGAGAGTAAGAACTCCATCATTACACCAATTAAAGCTTCAGCAGAGTGTGTGTGTGTGTGTGTGTGTGTAAGCGGTGGTCAGTCTATAGAGACAACCCTGCACACCACCACCTAGTGTCACGTGTTTAGCATCCAAATGAAATATATGATCTTATAAAAAATGTACAAAACAAGTACACTATGTACACTAATAACAATAATTGAATATTGATTATTTATATGACAGCTCTCAGCTGAACTTTCATGATCACAGGGTAGGATGTGTGTAACCGAAGTGTGTAAATAAGGTCTGTTGTGAATGTGTGTGCGTGTTTTATTTTTTTCTTCCAGAAATGAGTGTGAGTGAGGATCAGCCTTTCCCAGAGTGCAGCTCTTCTCCCTCCTCAGCCCTCACTTCAGGAGTCACAGACAACACAGAGCAAAGCCTTCTGGGAAGGATTCTGTATGAAGAGACCTCCATTTTGGATCCCCTCAATTCCATCTGGGCAGGAGAGGGGGGTTATGGGAAAGCGCCGGGCTTTGAGCGGGAGGATCAGGTGTGGAGAACCGTTCAGTGATTTTGTAGTATATATTTTAAGAAATGAAATGTAAAGAGCTTGTGAGATTAGGCTCAGATTTATATACAGGTATTTTTGACGTTTTATCATTAGCAGTAAATATCCAATTCCAGTAAAAATATGAAAGGATCAAAAGTAGAATCTAAGCATTTCTGCTTAGTATTGAAAAGGTATCAATGTCTCTTCCAGCTTTATTCAGGGTGTTTTTTTTCCCCAGTAACTTAAATTCCTATTTTTTCATTTGTTCTTTTGCTTTTTTTTTTTTTTAAGGCAAAACAGAAGACGTATGCAATGGAACATCGCAATAAAGAAATTGGTTTACATAGCAAGCCGGTACTATTATGATTTTTTTGTTTACTATTTTGTCATAATTTAAGATTTGCTTATAGCTAGTTGTTACGTTGCTCTTGTTAATTTTTTTTTAATAGTAAATGATGATGTTTTTGATGGTGATCTGCTGTTGTAGGAGCTGTCTGTGTTCCTCCCGGTGGGCAGCCCCCTCAGTCTGTCGTCCAGCGTGCCCTCCAGCCTGGCGGCGACTCCTCCCAGCCCCGCGCCTTCATCTAGCATGAATGCCAACGCACTGCCGTTCTACCCCACCAGCGACACCGTGGAGTCTGTAGTAGGTCAGTGCACCTCAGAACTGCTAATGGATAAGGAGTGTGGGGAAAAATGTCAGGCTTGCAGTTACCGAAACGTAAAATAAGAGAAAGATGTGTTATCCTAAGATATGGTGTTTAACGAGGATGTGTGTTACAAAGGATATGAATAATGTCTCTCTTACAGCCCACTAACGTCTCTCCTATCGGTGTTATTTATTTGGTGGGATTTCGTTTTTTATCACCTGGTTCTTCTCTCTACTTGTGTCATGTTCTCAGAGTCTGGTGCTTTTTTGATCATAAATAACTTTTCTTCCTTACCACTGTTGTCTTAAATCAGTTGTTTGAATGAATAAGTCAAGACATCATCCTCCTGTACTGTAACATAGCAGCAGCCGTTCACGCAAGCCTTTCTCGGGAATTATCCACTAAACTGCTCTGTCAATCTTCCCTGTATTGACATTTAACCGCTTGCTGATTAAGTAAGGAATAAAACACCTGTGGGCATGGTGTTGTAGGAAAATAATCAACAACAGTGTGGAGTGATGCAGCCCGAGATGAAGTAGAGTTACTGTTGCTAGGCCCAGGTTGATTATTTTCTAAAAACAGCACGTTCCAAAGTGTTTTATTCATCTTTTACAACCGCAACTTTTCAATGATTGCATTTTTTATTTATTACTGAATGACACACTTTTATAGCTACATTTATAGCTACATTTTGTGCTTTTAACCATTTATTGTCAGATTTAATGTTGTGGATTGTCTGTGAGACAAGTTAAATCCTGTTATCACTTAAGTTATTGCACTAAAAACAGTCGCTCCCCATCTACTCTTTCTCTCTCTCTCTCTCTCTCTCTCTCTCTCTTGAAATTAATAAGAAACCAGAAAACACAAACTCCTCTCTATGTTACAAAGCACTGACAATGGAGACTCACCCTTAATGCTACAAACGTCTCCTCAGAAAGCTTCCTTACTTAAAAATCTGTTATTATTAGGCTTAGATTTTGCAGATCATCTGTCTTCCAAGCCCCGTGAATGAGCTGTGACTACAGAAGCACTAACTTAGTACAACAAGTGCATTAATATGCCTTAAGCTATTATTGACCATTAATCAATACCTTTGGATCAGTCAGATTTGAGAATTCAACAGTGATGTTGAACTGCATGTGTGAAGAAGACTTTACGGACTCTTACTGGTACTTTGAGTTTATGTGTATTTTTTTATATCTCCTCTTGATCAGAGTCTGCACTGGATGATCTGGACCTGAATGCGTTTGGAGTGTCAGCTCTGGAGAAAAGTCTGGAGAGCAGCTCCATGCCCAGCATGGGACTCATGTTAGGTTAGCATTAACCCTTCCCCAGTAACAAAAAAACAATGACTGAACATTAGTTTAGCATGACAACTGCATATGCGTATTAACTGGATCCTGCTATTTTGGCTTCATTATTAAAATGTTTAATATTCTTTAGAGCATAGTGGAATGGTGTTAATTTATTATTTGAAATATTTCTGAACTCATGTTGAGTTTTGTTGGTCTAAACAGGAGGAAGTCAGCTTCAGAGTTCGGCTCCTGTTAACATCCCTGGATCCCTCAGCAGCCCCTCCCCTTTCAGATCTGCCTCTCCCTCTCCTCCAATCAGAGCACACGCTTCTCCATTTCTCTCTGCGCAGTTACCACCACCTACCCAATCAGAGACCAGCTTTTTGGGACCATCTCATAGTTCTTTAGGTTTGTATACTTCAACATTTCTGTTGAATTCTTGCATCTGATTGGTCGGAAAGTGTTGATTAGTTTTCTATAACAGCAGCTCGGACAGTAGTCCTGGCCTTAATTTAAGCAATAGGTTTATGTTAATGCACTTGTTTTAATTTGTTATTATTTTTTTCTGTAGTAACAGCTCATTCAAGGACGAGTATTGTGCACACTCATGTAATCTAAGGCTTATAATGAAGGGGTAAGAACATAACAGTGAAAACATATAATGGTTGCTATAAAGGTTTCTGTAAGGGGATGTTTATTTAACAATTATGGAAGGAGTCTCCAGTGTCAGCACTTTGTAACAGTCATGCTTTCTGAAACAGAAAAATGTAGGAAAGGACTTTAAGTGTTGCAGTTTGTCTGTAACATGGCAAGCTGCATTTTTTAAAAAAAATATTTTATTAAAAGTCTGTTAACTTCAAGAAATAGGAAAAAAAGAGAACCTGGTGAGGAAATGACTATTTGTAAGTGAACAGGACCTAATTTGTCTCAAGATGTTTGACATTATAGTTGCATAAATGTAACTGGAAATGGATAAGAAGTATGATGTGATCATTAATATATTAAAAATTGACATTGTTGGCAAATTGCTATGATATAAGAAAAATAAAAAACTTTGGGACATGCTGATTATATTCTGGAAATATAATGTATATTCCACCACCCCGTCGTTGATTATTTTCCAATAACAGCATGTCCCCATGTGTTTTATTACTTACTTATGTACATTTCAGACTAACTTATGCACACATTATGCTGCTAGTGTGCTTAATTACATATGAAACGTGCATCCTGTGACCTTTCTGTATGTACTGTGCAGGTCTGAATGGAATGAGCAGTAGTATCTGGGAGCATTTTCCCCTGGGCTGTTCTCCCGGGACACCCCCAGCCCTGCTCTCCGCTGGAACCATGTTCTCCGAAGCCTCCCGTCTCAAACAGGAAGTGGAGGAGGCTCACAGGGTGCTGAAGCACTGGGACCACAGCTGGAGACAGATGTCTCAGGTGAGTTTGTGTCATTTGTTCATTTCTTTGGTGTCACCACGTTTCCTTTTTTTCCATTTTTTTTTAGATGCATTATTATTCTAGCACAATTTGTCTGTGTTGTTTACAATATCAGAGTGTGCAACAGGCACATACTCTGAGTGTCAGCTGTTCATACCATCTGTATGGATTTCTGTTGAAAGTTGTTGTAATCTGTGCACTAATAATCACGTGTTGCTCATTTAAAGGAGCCGTTTGTAATTTTTTTATGTGAGGTGAACTGCAGAGTCAAAACAATACCAAGCTGCTCCCTCACGCTAGCCAACCCCACCCTCTGTTCAAATTACACATGCCTTGTGAGCTGCCTTTTAAGGAAAAGCTAATTTCTGGGCCAGCAAAATGGAAGCTGCCCAGAGCCCTTGCATGACAATACTGTGAATCACAAGTTAAGCTACTTATTACAGACTGCACCTTAAAAGGAAGTTTCCAAAAAAATGGTCTATGCCCAAGTCTAACCCTTGCATCAGTGGCTAATCTCACCTGGATACTGTAGAGTGGTACCTAAAAGCTGCTGCTGTAATCATAAACACTGTCCTGTGCTCATCCCAGGACTCTTATTCACAATCTTATTACATACTTAGTGCTGTTTGTCTTTTCTATTGTAATAATTTATATTCTCACTATCCGGCATCACCCAGAAGACAAGGAGTTCCCTTTTGAGTCTGGTTCTTCTCTAGGTTCCTTCCTCATGTCGTCTCAGGGAGTATTTCCTCACCACTCTCGTCTCTGTCTTGCTCATTAGAGATCTAAATCTACATCCAGATTTCTGTAAAGCTGCTTTGTGACAATGTCTGCTGAAGTGAAATTATGGCCAAGCAGTTGATTGATTACTGTTGAGAAGCAAACTGCTGTACTGCTTCTGTCTGTTTAACACTGCACTGGAGACATTAAAAACCCATCATTATTCATAAATCATAAATCATAATTTTGGCTAAGTCAATAGTGAAGTATAAGCTGATTTGTTTGCATTTGATTTAAAATCGTATAAGAAGACAAGATGCACAGAGTGACAGACTATAAATGGTCTCTCTCTAAGTTTTCCCATGTTTGGAGATGGTGTGTTTGTGTGCTGAAGTAACACAGGTGTGTGTTGGTGTGTTATCGCGTGTAGTCATGGGCAGTGCTAAAGGCTGATGCTGAAGAGGCTCGGTTGCTGGCGGCCCGGTTGGGTTTGGAGGCGGAGAGAGCGCGCCAGGCTGAAGAGGAGGCACAGGAACAGGTCGCGCTCCTGGAGGAGGCGCTGGACAGCTTACGCAGCTCTGATAACCCCCGACTACAGCTTCACCAGCTCCAGCTGTTACACAAACTCCCTCTCAGCTCCATCTGCAGTCTGCAAACTCAGATCTGCACCTGCTTACGGACGGTGGAACAGGTAAATCACACACACACACCCATTTTGTGTTCCAAGACTGTTTTTACCACACCTTCATTGACTTCCCCATGAATTTTTCTGGTAATGAGACCTTAATCCACTTTCCCTCTCTCTTTCTTCATCTCCCCTCTCTCAGGCCGTGTACAGGAAGCAGCGGTTATGTTGTGTGTCGTGTGAGGAGTTGGGCTCCGTGGCATTGCCGTGTCAGCACGGTGTGTGTTGTGAACGTTGTGCGGCCTCGGCCGAGTGCCCCGTGTGCTCCGAGCATCAGCAGAGCCTGAATCTACCCCAGTCCTAATCAACAGCCATATAATCTTGAACCATTCCTTACACTTAGCACTGAACATCGCTCTGAGCTTTATCATCCTCCTCCTGGAGATTTAGTTCAGTTCCAGCACAAATCCAACACTCCCGCAGCCAGTTGCATCAGTTGCACGCAAGTTTGATCGTAGCCAGGTGTGAATGTCAATTGGCACTACAAGAAAAGTTGCACCAATCAGCATAATTTCAGTGTTAAAAAAAAAAGTGTATATACAATCTTGGATTAAGTCATCCAGTTTAACTTTCTTTGTTGC
This sequence comes from Pangasianodon hypophthalmus, assembly GCF_027358585.1. NCBI lineage: Eukaryota > Metazoa > Chordata > Actinopteri > Siluriformes > Pangasiidae > Pangasianodon > Pangasianodon hypophthalmus. The sequence goes on along the minus strand of NC_069721.1, from coordinate 21,572,526 downwards.
TATTGTTTGATGATAAATTTTTATTAAATGGGTTGAGAGCTCCAGTTTCAAAAAATTGGTTGATAACCCCATGCACAAATTGATGACATGCAAGAAAATGTTGTGTTATAAATTTTATCGTAACACAATATCTGTTTTGATTGTTTCATTTACATTAAAATCTACTTAATCTGACGTATGTATTTTACTTAAACATCCCTTATGTATCATGGCAGTGTTGAATTCTCAATTCTGACTGGTCGAAAAGTGTTGATTAATTTTCTACAACAGCAGCTCTGACAGTAGTTCAAGCTCCAAATCACAGATTTATATTAATGCTCTTGTTCTAGTAAGTCGTTACCGTTTCTGTAGTAACAAATTACACAGGGACTTGTATGGAGTACTCGCCATATAAACTGTTTTTTGGTGTTTTTTTTTTTTTTTTTTTTGTTTAACATTTTTGGAAGGAGTCGTCAGTGTTAGTGCATTGTAAGAATCAGCGATAAAACTGTAACTTCAGCAGAGAAAAAAAGAGAGGCTGGTTAGAAAATAACTTTATTTGAATTAAGGATAGATTTAAGACCCTGAATTACGGCTAAATTTAAGTGTGACTGGTGCATCTGGCTGCTTTTTCAGATACATGTTTAGATGTAACAATAAGATAAATTAGGGTTATAATTATGCAGTTTCTAGGGTTATCACTTTGTAAGCTTTTTGCAGGAAGCTGGATCTCCAGGGGAAGGTTTGAAATGGTCGAGTAAAACTTTTTACCTCAGCTTGTAGTTCTCATACACAGACACTCCCTGATCTTTAGAAACAAATACGGGCAAAAATGAACAATATGACCGTTTAAAATGCACTGTCAGATCCACAACAGTGACAGACTTTCTGCACTGATTTTTTACCTTACTTCTATCTAACACTACTCTTCAAACCTCTCATCTTTTCCCAAATCCTTTTCTTTTACTCAATGAGCTCGTTTTAGAGACATCTGGACTTATGTTGGATAAGTTATTATTACGCTATAATGTGTCCTGCTTTCATGCCTGCAATCAGACGTGCTCCTGAACAAGGGGCACAACATTTAAACCACACACTCTCAGAAAAAAAATTAGTATTATAGTACCCTTTTGTACCTTTAATGTGTATCTTTCAACTTTGATAGTGTACCATTAAAATTGATTTAAGATACTTCAGTGTTTTTTGAGTAAAGCTTTAAAAGATAAAAGATACGTACTAAAGGTGTAAAAAATAAGGTACAGAAGGAAAGGTACCATTTAGTACCCTTTCACTGAGATGTCACAATGTCGATCTCATGGGCAGCTCTCCATTCATTCACCTTCTAATGCACTTTTTTGGGTGCAACGATTTGTATTGTCTGAATTCTCAGTATTTCTTGGATAGTGCACCATAAATCTAGGGTACACATGGGTACCACAATGCGTAGAGATTTCTTTCAACTCAAAATGTATTGGTCAAAATAGACACCAAAGCAGCTGACTTTATATATCAGTATAAATTTAAAAAAAATTAAAAACTAATAGAAGCTTTTTAGTTGCATGTTTAATGCAAAAAAAATCACTTTTAATACTTCTGTATTTTTATAATAAGCAAATTCTTTATTTATCCAGTCCAGTGTCTTCTCACTGCTGCCCCCTGTAGAGTGCTCTATACAGAACAGTAAATAGTGAATGAATGAGTCACAAAGCGATTTCAGACACAGCACACGAAAGTTGCAGAATTCGAGTTCTTTTCAAGTGCCAGTTCTTTCACCGTTTGAAGTTTATCGTCAGATGAAGACAGTGGGGTCAGACTCCAGGGCCACATCGTGCACAGTTTAGCATTATATCTCATTTAACACACCTAATTTAACACAGAACCAAGGACGAATTTGGTGTGTTAGAAGACGATCACACAGATCTCCAGGGCTTTCGCTTTCCCCTCTCTAAAGTTTGTCTTTACACCAATCTGAGATCTGCTCCTCTTCTCCCTTCTTCTACACACACACATACTTACTTATATATGGCTGTTGGCTAGAACCGGGTTGTTTCTTTTCAGAAGCCCAGAAGAAATTGACTAGTGGTAATTTTTTTTTTAAACTGAATTTTCAATATTATCATAAAAAGAAAAAATGGTGGGATTGTGGGAACAAAAATATCAGCCATATGAATGTTTATCATCAGCACTGTATTATTTCAACTCGTATTTCCAGTCCATTGATCTGCTTTTCATTTAGAAATCGAAGTTTTTGTAAAAATAGAATTTGCCAGAACACACAGATTTTCCAGGCGGATCAGGAAATGTCAGAACAACCAATCGGATTATTTCACGGAGATTGAGATTAACAATACAGTGTGTGAATGTGTTACTGGGTGAATGTTCGGGATGCACCAGTTGGATATGGGGTACTGATATGAGACCGATATTTGGATCGCTGTTGGATCAGATTTGACAAATTTTTCTAATGCTGTGAAAGTGTGGGTGGTTGACTGACCCCACACAGATAATAATGTAATTATATAAGGCACAAACTGTCTTTAAAGTAGCTCTGAGCTCAGAATGAGATTTGTAAATAGTTACCTGTTTTTAGGTGGCCGAGTCAGATTGTTTAGGTTGGTGTTTGGGTTGCATTTGTTAGCACAGTGTGCATGTTATAACCGAGACTTTCTCAGTACCTGTGTATAAAGCAGATTTGGAATGAGTTCTGTTAGTCACTAAACTCCACAGTTTATGCAAATTATTGGAAGGTCACATGATTTTTGATTATAGTTTGGCTGCTGTTTAAATAAATCAGCGAGTATTGCGACTATGCAAATCAAGACTCACACTTGCGTTGACCCTTGACCAATGCGAGCTAGTTTTCCAATTTTATCCAGAAGACGTGGGTCCATTTCCAAATTGCACGCTCATCTATTTTCATACAGCCTAGCATTTGTAATAATGGATGTTACTAACCCATTAAGGTAGTATGTTAGGCAAAAAAAAAAAAAAAAAAAAAAAAGTCAGAGACCACCATTTTGTTTGGCCATTCAGTACTTAGTGTTAATTATTTGTAGGCAAACAGTTATGATGGGAAAATGTAGAGAACATTAATTCCATTTTAAATAAAACAGCCATACAGTGTTTGTTTATGCAGGTCAATATTACATATAAAATATTTATTAATTTCGTTCTGTTTTTAGTGTTGAAGACGGTGTGATTTAGGAACAATTACAATAATGAACAATAATGATGGGAAAATGTATTTAATAGAAACTCACACAAATGTCTTCAACAGTAAAAATAATATGAAATCTGTAAATATTTTATTTGTAATATTCTAATATGTAATATTGGCCTAAATAAATAAATACTGCGTGGCTGTTTGAATGAAAACGAAAGGGCGGTGTCTGACTTCTGCACAGTTCTGCTCATTTCATAAAGCATTTTATTTATAAAATAAGTAAGGAAAACATTTGGGGGTGTGCGGTTATAAGAAAATAATCAGTGTGATGCAGCCGCTCAGAAGCTGATTATTTTCTCATAACAGCATGTCCTGAAGTGTTTTTTTTATCCTCCTATATCACAGCAATTTGTTAAAGAATGACGTGTCATACTTTTTAGGTTTATACTTGTTGTGGAATGTTAGCAAAACAAGTTATATATCTTGCTATTGAACTACTGTCAGAGTTGTGGTTATAGCAAACACATTTCTAACCTTCTGGCCAATCGGATTTGAGAATTCTTCAGCGCTGTGGTAAAAATATAATTGATAAAATGATTTAATATTCCATAGTCAGAGCTACAGAAGCTCTCAGAGATCAGACTTGATTATTCATCTCAACCTGTTCCAAGAGCTGTGATATCGGTATCATATCAAAATCGGGAATACTTGGTGCATCTCTCTCTAGGATATTTTCTGAATGAATATTCATGGTGTGCTTAATTTGTCTACACAGATCTGGGATTTCATTTGATAACGCTTTAAATGTCTTCACTTCATGAAGCAGTATAGCATTACTGAAAGCTATCTTACGTTTTCAAGCTTTTGACTTGGTTTGGTATTTTGTGTGGACAGGTGTCTAATAGTGAAGTTTGATTTAGCGTCCTTTGCACTGACTCCGCCCACCCGCTAGAGTACAACGTAGAAACATGGAGTGTGAGACTGCACAGCCACTTTGGATAAACTGGTATCATGTAGGGATGAGTGGAGTGGTGATTAAGACCAGGTCTAGCTACACATTCCTTAGTTTCTGTCATGAAGGGCTGCTACACAGAGTAGTGTTTTCTCGCTAATAAAGCTTAATTCAGCTCATCAGGAGATCAGCAGCTGGTGAGATGAAATCACGCTGGAGCTGTGCAAAGAGTTTACACTCAACTCCTTTTTAAGCTTTTCAGATCAGAGCTTCACTGTGAGGTCTGTAATTGTCTGCTCGAAACCATTCAGTATTTCATTCTGATTTTCTACAAAACAATAAACAAATGTATATTTTTGGATTAACACGTCTCAGTCATTTGTATATTTATAACGAATACATTTTAATTTAAAAAAAAAAAAAAAAGGTATAGACAAACTATACAGAAAAAACATACCAGAGATTTCATAATGTAACAATATCCTTCAGTCCTGGAGTAACAATGTTCCTGCCTTCCATGTTTTCTCTCTTCTCACACTCCTCATCTAATTAATAAGCTAGTTAATAAGAGTCAGCAGGGTGTGTTTGAGTACAGAAACCAATAAAGGAATTCAAAGGAATTTTTTTTTAAATCCACCTCAGATGCAGTGTAGGTGAGAATTATCACATTTCCTGCACTGAGAAAAAAACAGAAAACCTGTTTATTATAAAATGGTTAAAATGTGCAACTAAAGCCATATTCGAATGGGATTCATTTTACATATGGACGTGGAGTAATTAAAATGTACACGGCAGCGGTGTTCCAGGGACCAGACTCAGTGTTTTAAAATAATTCACTTACAAGGTGTTCTATAAAATATACTCCTAAAACACCATAACATAAATGTATCCAGATAAATACAGAATAGCAACAGAGATGATCATTTCCAAAACCTGATCCGCCTCTTCATCCCCCTTTCACAGTTTCAGGCTTCTTGAGATTTGCGCTCTCTCTGTCTGCGCAGTTTGACGAAGGCCTGAGCTTCACGCTCGCTCTTTCTGCCCTCGAGCATCTTCAGGGTCGAGTCACCTGTAAAGCAGCCCAGAGGAACTGTGAGGTCTTTATTAACATTTCACCCTAATAATAATAATAATAATAATAATAATCTCAAAGTGCTTTGTTTCTTGCTAGAACCTTTTTTTTTTTTTAAATATATAAAAGATTAATCAAAGGATTTATGATAAATCACATTAATGCAACAATGAACAATTATTAACAAATAAAATAACAAATAATTTATGAAAATAACAAAAAATCTTGAAAAGAATTTAAAATATAAAACCCAAACAGCGCACACATGGTTTCCTAAGGGTTCTTTGGAAGGTTAATATTTTTCTAAAAGGGGTTCACTTAATTAATCTCTGTTGAGGAAAATTTAAGGCTTCCCACCAGACTATATAAAAACCTTTTTTTTCCCTGTAAGTGTACAGCTAGGCCACAAATAGGTTAATCTGGAAGAATGAATGAATAAAAAAACTGTAAAAAAAGCTGTATAAATGTTCCAAAAAAATTTAGGAGAGAAAATTAGAGGATTTATGGGTGATATTTCAAAAATCAGTAAAGTAAAAACTGCGAGTGAATGTTGAGATTGAACTCAAGTTTATTAAATTTAATAACCTTAGTTTAAACACCTAAGTGACTGTTTTACATCATACAAATTCATAATTTAGAAAAGAATCCAGTAAAACCAATCCACTTACTGTATCTTTACATCTTAAAAAAGGGGGTGGTTAATCTAAAGAGTTCTTCTTTGGTTTGAACCCAAAGGTCCCATTTTATATCTTAAAATAGAGCTGCTTTAAAAAGCTAAATACTCTTATGTTGTGTGAATTATCAGACAATACTGTAAATAACGACACACAGAAAATTATCTTGTCAAAAATGGTCACTGAGAAGCCATTATAAGAAAAGATGCCTTCTAAAGTTTCTTACTTTATTAATATGTATAAATTTAAAATAATATTGCTTGTGTCCTTGCAAAGCTGAGCTGCATAATTTTTATTTTTATTTATTTATTGATTTTTTTTGTGGTGGGAGCTGTTTCAGCTCTCCCCTGTCAGATGACAGCTAATACCTGGGGAGGGTGAAAGCTAACACATGCTTCCTCCGAGACACATGAAGCCAGCCAACTGCATTGCATATGAGCTCACTGATGCCCATGATTGGCTAGTGTCACTGTGGTTGACAGGTGTGAGAGAGTATGCCCCTCCCACCCAAAGAGCATGGCCAATTTGCTCTCTTGGACTCCAGTCCATGGATGGATGTGGCATGGTCAAGATTCAAACTTTTGATCTCTGGACGATAAAGCTAAGTTTTTTTTATTGTGCCCGGGACTCAGGAGCCTGAGTTGCATGAAGTTTAGTCAATGTCAGTATTCATTGCAGAGATAATTAATGTCATCTTGCCATCAACACATGCCTAAGTGTAAAAAGCTGTGGGAGAAAAGGAAACTCGTACTGTTTGGTTTGGGGTGCAATAGAGGGAGGCGGATCTGAGCGGGGGTGGGGTCAGAGCCTCCTCCTCCTGCAACTCCAGGCACTGCCTTCAGAGAGAGAAACGCCTCTCCTTCAAAGTCGTCACTGCGCAGGGCGTCGTAGTCCAGCACTGTCACCAAGAGGCACGCTCCGGCCGACTGACACTGCTCTAAAGACACAGCACTGCCCCCCGCAGCACAGGAGGTCAATTAACACCACAAACACTTAACCAACACACACACAGTCTACACAAGACTACAATTTAAATGTATTAAAGAAATGCCCTTTCTTAAAAAAAAAAAAAAAAAAAGGAAAAAAAAGGAAACAAACCTTGAGATCAGAATGAAGGGTTTTGTTACTTTAACAGAAGCACTGAGATGAATTTAGGCATCACCAAGTTTAAACTAAATCTCTACCCATCTGTAGCGTAGGTCAGAACCATAATTATTGGCACCCTTGTTAGAGATTATATTTCGTCTTACCCAATCCAGTAAACCTGAATTTATTAAAGATTTTATGGATTTACTTACAACTCGAAGGATTCCTCAAACAGCGGGTTGAGGTCCCGGGTCTTGACCTTAGTCGACTGTAGGTCCACCTGTGGGAAAATATGCCTTGGCTCCAGAGACAACTGAACAAATGGGTCACTGAAACCTGTAGAATAATAATAATAATAAAAAATTTAAATCACTATGACTTTAGTCCTGAATAACAGCATTAGACTGAGATCACTTCTGTGTGTGTAACTAAAATGACTCACTAATGCTCTATCTTTGTTTTATTGTAATGATAATGGCTAAAAATAAGGAAAGCAAAATTTCCTTTACTTCTAGGTGCTGGAAGTGCACTCTATACTAAATTTAAACCTTTCAGTGGTGAGGAAGTGACCTTGCCATAAGCAACATCCTGATCATTTCTAGTAGATAAAATGTTCTTTGACTAGAAGATATCTTCTAATGTTAGAAGAAAGACAAGGTTTGTATTGGGTTTCTATCCAGAAAATCCTATATGTCCTTTGATAAACCATTTCTTCAAGAAATAACATCTTAGTATTCCTGTGTGCTGTTTAACTCTTAAAGCACATTCATGCTGTGTAGCTGTGTACCGTTGGAGTCGAGGGGAATGAGGTTGACTGCATTCAGCACCTCCACATACAGTTTAGACTCGGAGCGCTTGTACGAGGTGATGAGTGTTACTGCTCCGTATTTCTCACCGTGACACACTTTCTGTTGAGAAAACAAATATTTTGTTCTGGAGGTGGAAACTTCAAAAAGTAATTATCATCACCTTTTACAGCTCTGTGCTCGGATAAATATTTTGCCAAAGAGTAAACATAAAACTAAAGGCACTTAGTAATTAATCTCTCTCTCACTCTCTCTTTTCTCTCTCACTCTCTCACACACACACACACAGGTACAAGTACATGAGAAAACACACCTGCTCCCACACTTTCTTCTCAAAAAACTTTTCCATCAGCTGCTGGCAGCTCATGGCGTTCAGCATCAGGTGGTTATTCAAAGCCTGTAGCGAGGAATAAAAACAAATGAGTAAAAAATAGGAATTATTATTTATTCAAAAGTTATATTTGACAATTTCACACCACCATATCGGCTGTACGCTCATCATTTGAGCACTGAACAAAAACTCTTATTAGTCTCGGCATGAGAACGGTATTTTTTTTTTAATGGCTGAATATTACTCTCACTTGCTCTTCTTTTATTAAGGTTACTTTAGTGAAAAAATTTTTATCTTTGTAGAAATTCAAGCAAGTGAGGGTGAAGTAACTGGTTTCATATCATACTAAAGAAGTGGTGAAAAAGAAGCACTAAACTGACCCTAAACTTAAATCTCACTCAATTTTTTTACAGTTAATTTTTCACATAATCTGAATGTCATCTGTTAAGAAATATTAGTTAAAAAATGCAACTAATGTTGGCTTGGATTTTCTTCTGATTTTAGATTCTGATATAAAATCATTACTTTTTACATTAAAACAGATGTGTACACAGCTAGCCAATGTTCATAATAAAACGTGGTTTAATTGCTGACCTTATATTCATCTGTGTGTAGCGTTTCGAGAGGAAGTCCGTTCCCTTCAGCATGAAAACACTGCTCCAGGCACTGCCAAACACACACACACACGCACTGTCATAAACCTCCTGTAGAATCCCTCAGGTGTTGTCTGTCTAACATCGTGGATATTTCAGCAAAATCTAAGACAGACAACACGCTCTATACATTTCTCCTGAGTGTGTAATCGAGGAAGATTTTCCAAATACCAAACTGCTTTTTCTGAACCCCATTAAAGTATAGAAAAGAAAATTGTCACCAGTAATGACAGTAAAACAAAGTAAAATATGATAAAGTGCATAAACTGAAAGGTAATAAAATATGAAAACATTACTCAAATCCTAGGTGCATGTGACTTATTTTAAATGCAACTGCAGATAAATCTAAAGAATAAAGACAATTTCAAAACCTCAGAAATATTTTATGATGTTGACTTCATCACCACAAAGGCTATTGTATTTTATAAGAAATGAAACAATACATGTTCAGCCATACAAGCTGGTTTAGAAACCTGTCACATAAATATGCCACGTTAAAAATAATAATAATAAAATATATATTTTTTAATCTAACTGAATCAGTGTGGAAGATTACTAAATGACTCAAATTACTAAAAAGAGGCCATTTGCACATCACTACTGCTCTGTTGTTTGTTAAGGTGGAAGCCGCAGAAGGAGCTTGTTAATGCTAATGAACATGCTGATTGGATTGAATTCACCTGCCGTGGATCAGGTAACTTTTAAAAGCCTGGCACTGAGCACAAACCCTCGGCTTTTTTCTGCCCCTCAAACAAGGTTTGTACGGATGCAATAAATGAAGTATTTAAAAAAAAAAAAAAAAAAAAAAAAAACTGTCAAATAATAACACTGACTCCTGATATTTTCTCAGTTTAATGAAAGTGAATTTTTTAGTTGTCTTTTTTTGTTTTATTTTTAGTTCTAACATGCTTTATATTCCTTATATTGCTTTATCATTTAACTTATTAGAAAGTTTATTTCCCAAAAATGACAAGCCCAGTAACAACACAAGTGACCATGATCCAACAAAGCCATTTCAATCTATACACGGTCTCTCTTTTTCATCATGTTTTAATAGTAGGGATTCCCCTATGTTTTGAAGACAATACAAGATTTCTATAGTCCTAATCAATGTTGAAAATGTGAAAAATTGATAATGACAGACTTAAATGATTTTTCCCCCCCATCCTGGATTGTGTTTATGAAGCAGAGTAACAAGCATCAACTCTCAGAACCTAGGTTCTTGCAGAATTTCTCCTGAACAAACGTGACCTCAGACCAAAACAAACATGGCGTGTGATGTTAAGATTGTATGATTTACACACCACAGAATGCCAAGCTGTAAATGTTCAATATGAGTGATTTTAATACACGCTGTCTACAAGTGGACGGTTAGTAGATCAGATGGGCTAAGATTGGATTTTACACACCAAACACCACAGGAAGATCTGAGTCAATAACTGGTTAAGTCAAGCCTTGAATCAGTGCAGATTTTGTGAATATTTTTATGGTTGAATGGATCTTCTAGTGTGTCTGAGGCATGAAGCACTACTTGAGAAATGTATACAGTATGTGTTAAAGCTACACAGCATGGTCAAGCTCAAAATATCACTCCTGGCTGTTTTTATTTATTTATTTTTTCTCTTTTGCCATTTTTAAGAGCAAAATGTATTCCTTGTGTAATCTAATACATGAATATAGTGCATGGGGTTTGACTTGAGACATGTTCCAGGAGGTACACAGAATACACACCTGTAGAGTAAACTGCAGTCTCTGAAAGTACACTGTATTGCCGTCCTCCTGCTGCGAGACCTGTTGCAGAATCTTCACCGAGTTCATCCACAACGGCGTCAGCAAACTGATACACACACACACACACACACATAAACACAAAAACAGACGTCACATGCCAGCTCAGACTCATGCTTTTCTTTACAGGACAAATCCTGAAACAGTGTATTCACCAAGATGTGTTTGAATCTGCACAGAAAAATGCATTCTCCTATTCTTCTATAAAATAACGTCACAAACATTTCTTGTCCTTATTTCTTACTTAGATTTTCTAAATCTAAGCACCCAATTCTTGAAGTTTAACTAAAAATGATGAGTATTCAGAAACATTCGACTGGCAGTGTGATGCATCTCGTGTATCGTTCAAACGTATCAGGATATGATATTTTTGTCATATCGTCCATCCCTAGTTCGCATTTACAGTTAGAACTGGACAATATCATTTATAAATTCTTGCAAGACAGATATGGCATGTGTCTGAAATGTGCAAATAAAACATTTAACAAACTGCAACTTTATTTGTACAAATCTAAAAGAATCCAGATAACCGTTTTGCTAAATGTTTTGATAAATTGTAGCATTACCGTGATCCAATGTTATTGGTTGAATTATTATTGAGTTTAGTTATGAATTTATTATTGAATTTATTTACTGAATTATTTCGGGTTAGTCTACATCACTACATATTCATCTGTTTGTCAATCACAGTGTGATATACATGTATAATATTAATATATCAACATTCAACATCTGTACACATTATATAACCCCTGATACAATATTTAATTTCGCCAGATATTTTAGCAATAATCCTTAAAACTTCTTTCAAAATTCATTGTATTTTAATAGCAGTCATGTAATTCACTAGCGTTAGTCAAATGATACAAGCCCCAAGCTTTGCGTGCCACCAGTTCTTTATTACAGCATTTTGCTGATGAAATTAAACAATTTTTGTCTCTACTTTGATGAAACATTTCCAGACATGATATCAGTGACTGGATATAAAAAGGCCAACCTGTTGAAGTTCTCCTGTACCAGATTTTCATTCATATAATGCAGCTCCTTCTCCAGATACCTCATCAGAGGATCTACAGCCTGCAGAGAGAACACAATCACCACTTTAAATAAAATTCGCAAAGCTATTCATTACATAAACCTACAACATGGGTTCCAAGTAGAACCCTTTGAGAAAGCCAACAACCCTTAACTATCCAAAGAGCCATTAAGGCCCCTTTTTTTTTTTAATAAGTGTGTACTAATATCTAGACGGCTGTGAGATTAAATCCCACAGGTTCCACACAAACGTTTTTTTAAGTTAACAAAAAAAATAAAAAATAATATGAGACGCACATCCTCTGTGGATCTTGAAGGGAGCCGGTGTCGTGTGGCCATCCTGCGCACGTAATCCTCTATGTCCGTGCGCAGCTGGAGAGAAAAGAGACACACACGTGGTGTTAAAAGACTGCTCCAATTCTAAAACACACTCTAAAAAGCAGCACACTGTTCAGCAAGTCGTATAAATGATGTCAGTATTTACTTTATCCTCTGTCTATGAATAGCAAACTTTTATACCACAGCGCCGTTGTGTACTCAATTCAGATTTTTTTTTAGCTTTTTTTTTTTTTGTATATTTAGCAATTTTGGAAGGAGTCTCCAGTGTCAGCAAGCTTTCTGAGGTGGGAAAATCTTCAGGATGGAGGAGTTTATGTTTCTGCTTTCTCACGAACATGATCAGGATTTTTTTTTGGTGTTAAAAAAAATGAGAGAGAAAAAGAGAGGCTGTTGAGGGAACTATTGGTTATAGCTGCTATAATGTAAGTGGTTAACTTGTTTAATATTCCACACCAAAAATGGAACTATAAAAGGGGGAAAAAAATATGGTGTCATTCTTTAATAAATAAAAATCATTAGCTTTGACGAATAGCTGTGGTATTGAAGGAATGATACACTTTGGGAAGAAGTCAATTTACAGTTTTCCCACATTTCTTAAATCCAGTTGATCAGATGAAACACATTTAGTGTCTAATGTTTTCTTTTTTTAGTATCACACTGAAGTTACTAAGCTATATTTCTTACAATTAATGGATGCTTAACCTCCTGATTAGCACTGCGCTCTTTACCCAGCTGACCCCACCCCATTTACTGAAAAAAATCTACGTAAATTGCCTTTTTAAGCAAAAAAGGGCAGAGCTAAGCACTACTTGGAGCAGAGCTAATTTCAGGGCCAGAAAACTGTAAACAGAAGTCTATCCAAAGCCACTACATGATTATAATGACTCTGTTACTCTCAGTTACTCTGATGTATCTTTGATATGTCATATCAATTTGTTTATTATTAAAGGTCTAGAGACATGTTTAAACATTTCAAACTGCACCTTTAAAGTGCCAGCTCTCTAAAGCGTACTGTTACCTTCTGGCCGAGAGTGTCGACGGCTGAGCGAATCTCTCGGTTCAGTGCGGCCTGTGTGTGCTGCAGCTGGGACGGGAGTGTGTTCTGAAACTGGTTTTCTCCAATCACGTTCCTTGTCCGCTCCCGAAGCCCCGCCCAGTTCAGCTGCTGAGGTAGGCGGGTCAGCACTGACCGTAAGTGCTCCAGATCATTTACCACAACACACAGCTAAAGAGGTAGAAGCAGAGTGATCAGACCACCACACACAACTATTCCATGGAACATCAGGAGGATGTCCAGAAAGCTGGACACAGAAAAGGAATATTTTTTTTTACAGGTCCTGAAAGAGCATCTTGATTTAAAGAAGATTTTTAGAGGTATTTTTAGTATTCCTGTATTCCTGTTATAGCTCACCATGTTGACAGCACTGCTTGGGTCACAGTTCGCTGAGAGCTCCTTCACCCGAGCCTTCAGTAAACGGCAGTACATGGAGGCAATCTTACACATATCCTAACACACACATCACGGCACAAATCAGCATGACCATCAATCAATCACAAGACACGATATGAGTGAAGAAACACAAACTTGTATATTAAGAATGGATTTTTTAATCCTGTTACTTCACTGCTATGAAGCAGAGATCATAGGCATGATTTTATATCTTAGTGGGCACAAAATGTCCTCACAAGAATAGGAATATATGGCCATTCTGACTGAATGGAGACATTAAGTTGGTCCACGTGTGGGAAAACTGATTATCTTTTTCCACAAATGAAAAAACACCTTTGTTTTCTGAGGATAAGGTTAGGGTTATAATAATTATGTCACTGGAAGGTTCTCACAAGGATAGTAAGACAAATGTATGTGTGTGTGTGTCTGTGTGTCTACCTCTGTTAGCTTGACCATGAGCATGAAGCCTTCCTCTGAGTCGGGCCAGCTCAGTTGTTCCCAAAGCTGACAGATCGGCTGCAGACAAGCTGCCAGGTCCACGGCTGAGGAGCTGTGCTTTATGGGTACTGCTCCAGTCTGCAGGGGCTGTAACTACACACACACACATACACACACACTTTTCTAAATTTCAGTAATAAATAACTAATGTATCTACAGATACAAACAGATATAAAAATATTTATAAAAGAGTGTTATTAATATTTTTACCACATAAAATGACTTATGGGACTTATGTAAATGCAAGATAACCTTATAAACATTGTCTTTTAGTATTGTTGGCAAAATATTTATGTTTCATGCTTCATACAGTAAAATGATCAACTAAAGTTTGTGGTGTAATATTTTGCTCAAATTTAGCTTTACGGCCACAGTAAGGAAATATAAAAGCAAACACAAGTCATCTGTATTTCTATCTTTTTTTTTGGTAATTTAGGTATTATTTTTGTTAATTTAGTGTATTATTTCCACAGTTCCCTCATTTTAAGACATTCTCCCACAAACTGAAAAAGTTTAGGCCAAACCGATACTGATTACGGTGGTGTGTTGGTGTGAGACAACTACACAGTCTCAGAGTCACACACAGTTTCAGGGTCACACAGTCTCAGAGTCACACACAGTTTCAGCGTCACACACAGTTTCAGGGTCACACACAGTCTCAGGGTCACACACAGTCTCAGGGTCAGGTGGTATAAACAGGCTAGCAGAGTTAAGCCTTTCTTTCAGGGAAAAATATAAAATAATTATGGCTCGATTTTTGGCCTCTACATTATCTTATTTGTCGTTAACATGGTTTAATTTTTTTTTTTTTTTTTTTTTTTTACATATGTGGAACCAAGAGCAACAGCACCACCAACAATCACGTATATTTGGGGAGAAAGTACATAGACTAAGCATGCACTTGTCCAATCACAATACACAAAGGAACAAAAGAGAGAACTGGAAATTTTGTGTTGTCTCAGTGAGCTGGCTAATGGGAAGTGTAGCTTTTCTGTTTATTTGAGAAAGAGACATGACATGACTGTGGACTTGAAACCCTTTAACTTAGAAACATAGCAATGACAAATGTCTTGCCCATAGTTTTATGCCTACAGTAAGTCTATAAAGGTTCAACCACAATGGGTTAATAATAATAATAATAATAATAATAATAATAATAATAATAATAATGCAAAGTTATCCCTCACATTTGTAGGCTACAGCAGATCCTTCAGTAAAAGATCACAGGATTACCTGATCCACCTGCACTGCTTTCTCCACTCTCTCCATGGTGGTGCTGAACGCTTTATTCAGCCAGTACGGCAGAGCCTCACGGAAATCCTCATGGAAGCTCGTCAGCTGCAGCATCTTCTCTCTGAACAAGATAAAAAAGCATCTGTAAGGTCCGGCTGTTCCATTATATGAGATATTTTATAATTCAGAACAATAAGAGACTGTAATAAACATAAATGTAAATGTAGTTTATTGAATTGAAAGCTGTGTTCTAGCTGTGTAGCAAAATCTTCTCATGCTTATTTTTAAAAATTTAGTACATTTGGTAAATAAATGGTGAGGGTTTTTTTTAATATCACCAGTTTGAAATGACTGTTTTGTTAACTGAAGGCTTTTTGTGGAATATTTCAATAAAAATATTTTACTACACCTAAGTATAAGTATAAGCATAAGTATTCACCCCACTTGAACCTTTCCACATTGTGAAATGTAAAAGCACCCTAAGGGTTTAAATCCTGCACTTGATTTTGACTTAAGGGAGCCATAAATCCCTTAACTTCAAAGCTGCCTTGGACTGTGAATATCGCCACAGCGTCTACATTATGTAACATTTCTGCCCCCATGCGGCTTTAATGTATAAATATTTCACCTCTTCTGTAGATAGGCTTTCTCTTTGTGGATGGCTTGCAGGCTCAGATACACAGGAAACAGACTGTTAGCCAAAGACTGATCCATATGATTCTCCAACTGACACAGCATCGCTCGAAGCTCCTCTGCCAGCTACACACACACACACACACACACATGGGCCTTAATGAAATAGTCTTTAATACAAAAAAAACATCAATATCACTAATGTCTATTTGATAAATACAGGATACAGCATAGACAGAATTACTATAATATAATATGATTATATCCTCAATAACACACAGTTTATAAATGACTGAATGAAATTTCTCACCAGCGAGTCGAGTTTCTGGTACACTACTGTAAACACGTCTAACTGCACAGCACTGAGGAGAGGCAGAGAGAGGATTATGATTAATTATTATTTAATTATTAAATGAGTATATAATCAGTGGTTACTGTCATCAGTGGTTAAAATCAAAGTTTACAAAAATCAAATAAGTTTGTTAAATCTTATATAATTTTATAAAAGTAATTTTTTTTATTCTGGTTGCAATGGTATATCCTGATGGTATATCCTGCAGATTAAAATACTGTAACTAAGGCTAGATACTATAATGTGAAGAACGTATATGCATTCGAGTGCAAAACTTTGTAACCCCCTTGGTGTCTGGGTGAAAATATTTCTCTAAAATTTACTTTAAGATGTATTTAAAGGTGCAATAGTCTTTCTTTTTGTGTATGTATATTGACTTGGGCTTGTTCTCAGACTTATTGCCATTTGTACCTGGACTTATTTCAGGCTTGGGCACTGGTCTCGATACATATGGTCTTGGTCATGAGTGAGAGTTTGTAAAATTAATGTTCATGTTGTCTTTTCTTTTTGCATACATAAAATTTGACAGGAAGTACTTCCTTCTTCTAAAAAACAGCTCAATCATTGTTGCAATGCACAAATGAAACAAACTAGTTGAAGTAAAGGCTTAGCCTTGATTTGATGGTTTTCTGTCTTGAACACTTGTTTAGACTTGATCTTGACTTGGCTTTGACCACTTTAAGACTTGGTCTTGACCTGATCTTGGCCTGATCTTGGCCTTGTCTTGGACTTGACAATGGTGGTCTTGACTATGGCACTAGTATGTATATGTTTTATAGAGTCTGTACAAATGTCTTATGCACCCTAAATTCTTTTATTTATTTATGTTGAAGGAAACTTTATTGAATTTCTTTTCTCTTCTTCTTCACAGTACTGTTTGCATGGAAATAAAACCAAAAAAAAAAACCCACAAACACTGGGAAACACATAGAAGCAGAAACTGAAATTACCTTTTTTTCCCTCAGTTACTCGTATTTTATTTAAGAAACTATAGCAGTAACTGATAATATCATCCAATGATATATACTTTTTTAATTAAAAACAAAAATTAGCTGTGTTCATGCCCCAATAACAATCCCTTCCTGTGAGTGGTCAGCACTCTGTGGTATCTTATTCATTAATGTGGTTCCTTTAAATCTAATGGTGTATGACTTTCACTAATAATATTCATATAACCTTATTATCTATGTAAAAACTTGTTACCTGACAAACACTCTGTTCCAGACATCTTTGCTGAGACGAATGTCCTCCTGCACTTCCTTAATCAACCGAGAGAGGGCGCTAACTGTCTCCAGCAAATCCTGTAACAGATCAGCATGAACATTACATGGACTTTCAACAACAGCAACAACAAAAAAACAATGAAATATGTATAAAGTAGTGAGTATTTCACCTTTGTCATTGGCTGGTGTAGTCCTTTTTTAATGTTGAACCACTCCTCAGTACCACTCTGTGAGAAATCCAACAGTGAAATCAAGCAGCTAATCAAAATCAGCTGTAATCATTTCAGTAGTGCTGATTTATAACTTCACACATTACAGTACTGTTGGATTGTTTCTTACCAGTACTGCATCAATGACCTCGTCGTGTAAGGCGAAGTTTGCTGGGTTGAGCTTCTGAAAAGCTCGAGTCTTACAGATCTGGACCAGAACCCTACACACACACACACACACACACACACACTTATTAATTCAGCTAATTAATGCTATGCTAGACCTAAATCTATCCTTGGTAACTAAAAGGAAACATTTTGGCTCTTTCAGTCCATGCCATGGTGTTGCCAGTGCCGTACCTGAGCAGTGTGTGTAGCCGTGGTGTGCATTTGGGCGTCGGGGGAAAGATGTCTCTGTACTTGGACACTAAACACAGACCATACTGCAGGAAGCCATGCAGAGAGTCTCCCAGCTCTTGTTTCTATTAACACACATACAAAAAAATACAACTTTAACTCTATTGTAAATACAGAAACAGATTTGTAAAGTGGCGTGAGTGCTTTTGCACCACATCTTGCCCATCTTTAACCACATCAGACCTCATGCAAGAAAAACTTTGTGAAAATTCCAACACTTCATATGCAACTATTGCAACACTGCCGACAGCAGCAGCGACAGCATGCACTGCATCTCTCTGCACAACTACAACCACACTCCTACATGCAGGACTTTAGAACCTAAGACTCAGTTTTACACTTTACCTACACAGTCACAAAGGTTAAAAAAATAAAATAAAATAAATAAACTTGGAAAATCCCTTCACATGATCAAATTTTTGACATTTTATACTTGTTCCTCTTTTGTGTGTATTTCAACCAGAAGCCAAGTTCTTGCATTTTAAAATCTGGTTCCTGCCAAAAGTGAAAATGGAAAAGTGAAAATCACATTTAAAGTTTTAATTTGAACCCTACTGAAAGACATCTCGCCTACCTCTACATTTATAATCTAATCTACTTATGGAAAAACAGCATTACTGCCAAATTGTAAAGAATTATAAGTTTACAGTAAGAAATTCTGATTAATCACTTTGATTATCAGCATCATCCACATCAGTTTTTGTTTCATCAGTAGAGATAAAATTCACTCAGAGTGTTTTACTAACTGGAACCTCATCATCATTTCTTTACTGAACTAATCTCTGTGCCCTTTTACATCGGTGGGGATATAATCACTGATTAATTCAGTCAGTTTTGTTCTGCTGGCTACATTTCTTGTTATTAATGTTTTTTATGAGGTTATTTAAACATCTTAAAAACATTGTCTGTATAGACTGTGCAAGCGTTCTTCTCTGTTTTGATGATGTGACAGAGGAAACATTTTGACACCCAGTATCAGCGTGTAACTATCTAAGAGCTTGATCAAATCGTGAGGAAATGACACTTAGCTAGCAAGGTTTTAGACTTTTTTTTTGTAGTCTGATTGTTTTTAGCACTGAATCAGTTGTGATGTACCTTTCAGGCTGACGCCAAGGTAAGGTTAGAAGAAACCTAAAACATTTCCACATCATTTTGGTAAAAAATTTCAAAGTATTCACTATTATTGTCAAAAGCATGTGGACACCTGACCAATGCACTCATATCTGGTTCTTCTCCAAACTACTGTATATAGTGTATTATTGGCAGAATGACTCAATTTTGGTCAAAACTTGATTTTTGCTGAGTCTTGAATTTGTATTTTTTGGCTGTTTTCCAGAATTCAGCTGGAGATGTCATACAATATCATACAAATAATACTTGCATACATGTAAAATGTAAACTGTAAAATAAATGGACATTTTCAAATGCGCAGACAAAAGCAGATGTTAAAAGCAGAGTAAAACAATTTCAGCAGTGACTCACCCTTTGGACACTATTTTTTAATCTATTTCATCTAATCAAATGACTTATGTTATTGCTGTTTGGTTCTCGAATCTGACTGGTCAGTAGGTGTTGATCAATTTTCTGGAACAGCAGCTTGGACAATAGTGCAACCGCAAATTACAGGTTTATATTAATGTGCTCATTCTAATACGTTATCTTTTATATAGATTATGCCATTACACAGGGGCATGTATGGCAGATATGCCACATATATTTTTACTGTTTGGTTTAAATGCATATAATTGTCAATATGGTGAATTTTTCTGTACGGAGATGTTCATTTATTACTTTTGCAAGGAGTCTCCAGTGTCAGCGCATTGTAAGTGTCAGAGGTAAAGCTGTAACTTTGTTTTCCACCACAGGAAAGTCTTGGCAACATGATGGGCTATTGAGTTGCTGGTAAAGGAACTACTTTTTATAGCTTCTATAACACAAGTGATAACCAGAACTATTATTAGTTTGCGGCTGTTCTGCAACACCAAATATAACTATAAATGGTTAAAAAGTACAACATGTCAGTTTTTATTAATTAAAAATAGTAATCCTTGTCAAATTACTGTGGTGTAAGAGGAATAAACCATTTTGCGACATGCAGTTATTGGAAAATAATCAACTTCTGAATGGTAGCAGTAACTCTTCTTCATCATACCACCCTGTCATTTATCATTTTTCTATATGTATTATTTTTCTATTTCTACCACAAAATAAAAAGAAATGTAGCTGGCAATATATTTTAATATTTATTTTGTGTATGAAACATATCCAACACTAACACTAAAAAACTGGTCCCTAAAGTCATGTGACATAATTTTGTTGGGTCAGTTGGGTAGTAAATTTGAATCATCCAACAATATAATAGTTAGACTAATGTTAGATAAATGGCACAAATACAACTGCATGTGTTAGTCTTGGTGTGACTTCCTTTAACACTTCTGATTTTATTTTACATCTCAGATGTTTTGAAAGCATCTGACCTGTTGGTATGGGAGTTCCTGTTGGTCCCAATGGTACTCGATGCTAGTCAGCTGCTGAAACAACACTGTAGAGTCCACCTCCAAGCTCTGATACAGCTTACTGTAGGCCACCCACTTCCTGCACGCACATGCAAATGCACGCACACACACACACACAAACACACACACACACACACACACCAGATTTTTATCAAGCTCCACTGATCTTATTATGTGAGTCTGTGTAACCATGTTTATTAGGCACTAAAGAGGTATATTTATTAACTAACAATTTTCATTCATCTAAAAAAAGAGAATGTTCTAGACTTTATTTTTTATTCTATAATCAGTGTATATATTTAGCACTGTAAATATATATACAGAAACTCACGCCAGGTCTTGCAGAAAAGGTGAAATATCATTCTGAGTAGCGTAGTACTCCAGCAGCGTGCTGCCCTCTCCACACAGCTCACCCTTCCAGGGACCGCTGTCCTGATCACGGACAAAAACACACAGATTATCAGTAGAGGAAAAAATGAACGAGAATAACACACACTTGCAAGTGATGTCACTTTAAACTTTACAGTGTTTGACTATGTACTATACTGTGTACTGTATACGTCAAGTTTATCAGTCAATGAAACCAAATAATTTTTTCCAGTATGATGAGCACTGAGTACTTCGTCCTATAAAATGACATAGCCAAATTTTCACTAAGCACATCATCAGAGTTGTAGTGCAGTGTTAGTTACAGAGAATACATGCTGTACAGTATATTGTACTCAGATCATGGACACATCATCTTAAAATTGGTTTATGACTAAATTTCTCTAAATTACGCTACCAATTAGTCTTTATAGAAGTGAGAATCTATATTTTTTGAGTCAGTAAAATCAATAAATTCAGGATTTAATTTGACAGGAATGCTAAGTGTCTACTGAATTACCTATATTCATCCATCCATCCATCCATCCATTATTTGTTATATAAAGAAGTACATTTAAGTACAAATGGTTGATTTACCCAGAGTCCAATTGAAAAAGCATGTATAATTTTCAATATACAGATAGATAGATCAACAAATGAGTCTTAATGTACTGAAACAGTTGAATCACCCATAGTTTCTGATTAAAAAAGGATGTTTATCAATTATTTTTCAACTTATCTAAATAAATACATTAAAAAAACACTTTAAAAAGATATAAAATTATAGAAACAGGAAAGAGTTTGAAAGAAATTTTGACATGACAAACTTTTTAACTGACTTCATTTGACTTGTTCACTATTATTATTATCTTAATAAACATTGATTACTTGATTATTTGTGTTACTTGGGATAATAAATGAATATCTGTGAAACACTAAATGTCTTGTTTCTATAAATGAAGACAAAATGTTGTCTTACACGTTTTTCTGAGACTCAACTGTAACTAGTCCACTTCCTTTATTGTAGTCATGGCATTTCAGCCTTTAATTAGCTGATTAATGTTCAATATGTGGTTATGTACAGTTTATACGGTTCAGAGTGTTAGTTAGGGTGAATACCTGTTGTTTGGAGATGTACGCCTGCACAAACTGCTGTAAGATGCCACTGTAATTCACATACAGGCTTCGGCCAGCGCTCAGAGTATCATCTCTCTGCCAATCACGAACACAGAGCACTGATTACCATTCCCTTCTTATGAAATGATGAAACACGATGAAATGAGTATCATGGTGTTCAATGTATCTGGTTCAGACATGGAAACACAATGTGTGTGGTGGCCTGGGAAATCCCTTCGCATGGTGAAATTATGACATTTTCCCTTACATATAGCTCTGAAACTGAAACTACTACAGACTTTTTCTGACCTCAAATATGTTTCTCTTTTGTAGATTTACAGAAGTTTAAAGTCTGGTTACTCCAAAAAGCGGAAAAGGAGAAAATGGCATTTAAAGATTTCATTTCGACTGAGTATGATGGACATTTTGGCAGCCGGTATCTCATTTCAAACTGAATTGATGTTATGTTGCTGTTTACCGACTTGATCAAAACGTGATATTCACTGTATGAGGAAATCGCACTTAGCTAGTGAGATTTTAGATGACTTTAAGATGGTTTTTACCACCGTGCTTGTCAAAATGGCTCCTTATACAATGATCTTTGCAATAAAGTAACTAAGATTAAACAGCATATAGATCATTCCCACATACTTTTGGTAAAATTTATTTCTGGTTTCTCAAAGATGAGGTGTCAACTTATGTTATAGGCAGAAAAAAACATAATTTTTAATCAATTTAAAGAATTCAGCCACAGTGAAATCCATTTGGTTTTCCCAGACCACCGCACATACAGTAATTTGTTGTCAACATATAAATATAATTAGTCAGTCTTTTAATTTTCTTTGTGTCTCATACTGCTGAACATGGATAAAGTAACAATAAGTGTCATGCTGAAAGTACAGATAAACAGCTGGTTGCTAAAGCTAAAAATACAGATAGAGCTGCATCTATGGCACATTAGTCCTATTTGCATGGTTAATTGTATGTGCTGAGACTAAGAGGTGAAGAAGGAGAGGTTGAAGCAGTAGTCATAAAAACTAATTAAAAAACGTTAAAATATGTTTAAGGCATTTGTTTAGTTTTATACACAGTATATTTTTTCTTATTACTTATTTAATCATTATTCCTTACTCTTGTACGTTATTTTTTAAAAATTACCATTAAATACCATTCCTTCTATACACTATGATGCCATATGGAGCTGCATTTCATGAATGAGTTTATTTTTATTCATTATTATTAAGTAACATGAATGACCTTAAATTTGCATTTTGTAATGTTTAAATCTGTTTCTTGACATAATTATTAGGCAATATCCACAATTCACAATAATGCCATGCAACAGATTGCATAAGATTGTTTCAGGCTTGGATTTGAATTTGGCTCCGCCCCATTTGAAAAGGTGTGGGATCATGTGAGGGAAATGGGAGGACTTTTTTTATTGCATACATAATTTCCCCTTGTAAGCCTTAGAAGGCTCTAAGATGACAAACTGCTTCTTTAAATGTCATTTTAACATATAAGCCTAGCTTGTGCGTGCTAGCAGTCATTATGGTTGAATATTTTTATCTGATGTGTTGGCCCACATTGTTTCCATGACATTGGCAGTTGAATTGCCCAGTAGATAAGTAATGGCGCTCACCTGTTTGTGGATAAATTTGACCTGCAGGTGGCACTGCCCTCGGTCTGGGTACGTCTCTGTCCGAGGCTGGAGTATGTACCATTTGTCCTCTGTACAGTGCAGGTCCTATAATGCATAATGGCCAGGATAATGCAAATAGCACGTCTTGCGTTAATGAATATGTAAAATTAACTGATGCAAATACATTAGCACCCATATTGAGATTTACAATTACAAACACTTGATATTGTATTTGAAAGGTTTTCTTTGCTTCTTTTCAGCTTTATATGGTATTATACTTGATGGTGTAATTGTAATTGGGAAATGTTTTTATTAATATGGATTTAAAAGTGGTGTAAACAAGTTTCCATAGAGAACAGATTTTTCTAATCTGTACTAATATTTCTGAAATTCTTCATACTCATTAGTGCCAGTGCTTTATTTTATATTTCATCATATACACCATTTTTATTATTCCACAGCATTGCACTCAAATTCTCAAATCTGATTGGTCAGAAAATATTGGTTAGTGAGGAAATGGCTGTTTATAGCTTCTATAATGCAAGTGATAACAGGAACTAACTCGTTTTGTGGACGTTCCATAACATTAAATGTAACTAAAAAAAACCAGATAAGAACTTAAGTCATTCTTTAATAAATATAATAGTTGAAAAATTACATAACATGCTGTGGTAGAATAAGATGAACACTTCAAGCTGTTATAGGAAAATACCCAACTTCAGGGTGGTATGGTAACGCTTCACATCACTGATTAGTTAACTATAACTGCATGCCCCAATGTTTTTTTATTCCTTATTTATATGCTACTTATTCTTTTGTTCTTTTTATTATGTCCTGTTATCTTTTTTAACTTCATCACTTGCTTTCCATTTTACATGTGGCACTGATTTTCTATCTGGAACCATCTAGAACAATCATCACATGCAAAATCCTTATTTAAATACTGTTTCCACTTTAATGTCATTTACACAGTTATTCATTGTAAATGACCTAAACGTCACTTACTATATAAATATGCGATCTATAAGATTGGCACTTTTTTTTGGGCTCATAGTAAATCAGGGTCTTTGTTATACATAATAAACTTGTAGCTCAGTGCCTGTCATTTTTCATATCAGTGCACATCTACCTGCAGTTTGAGGACAATGTTTCCCAGGAAGTCGTCCTGCCCTTTCTCCTTCTTGGCATCCTTTATCATCCTGTAATGAAATCAGATCAGAAAACAAATCAAATCAAAACGTGTTTCCGCCATGCATGTAAATTAGTTTCACCATTCTAACTGTCAGTGTGGCCGTGGGCTGGTAAGTAGGTGTGTGTGTGTGTGTGTGTGTGTGTGTGTGTGTGTGTGTATGAAAGACATGCGAGTGGCAGCGTGACCTTTTCAGCCCATGAAAGTTTGTCCGGAACTCGTCGAGTTTCTGAGCAAGTGACACCTCCTCATCTTTATCCCTGTAAAGCGAGTGGAGTGTGAGTCAATACAAATAGATTCCACCTCATTTAAACACAGCGACTCGGCTGTAACGAAACCTACACTCTGGCCCACTTTGCGTTTTTACTCACCACATTTCCAGATGAAAATTGGTAGTCTTGATGTCTTCAAACACCCTGAAGGAACAAAATAGAGAAAGAAATGCTGTGATGAACTCACATGGTCATGAACCATGATAGTCTCTAGTCTTCATAGGAGTAATATGCTACTAAACTATAAATCATTTATAAAGTGCTCGAGTCCTGGACTGGGACTTAATATAAGTCACAAATTTGAATGTAGTTTTTAATGCACAATCATCCAGGAAGGACTTGTTCACTCTTGTTGAAGCCACTAGCAGCCTGGGTTGATTTTCCTAAAAGTATCACAAAGTTAAGTTCATCTTAACTGGGTGAAAGTGTTCAGTGTGACAGTGACTCTGCGATCTGACGATGATCTTTGTGCTGCGATGCTTTTGGGGAACTCCACTCTGATCATTTGTTAATTTAGAGACCATGATAAGTAAGGACCTAATATTCCTATTTCTTATATCCCCTAAGCTTTTCATAAATTCTTTATCATTATTTAAAAGGTCCTATGTAGGTAGCCTTCAAATAAACCACACACTCTTCGGTTGCTAGAATGAATTTCCTCTGAAATTTTAGAGAAAGAGTTATCCTTCCTTTGAAAGTTTAAGTTAGTTACTGTTACTGATGAGATGATTTCTGATTGTTACTGTAAAAAGCATACAAAAAAATTATCAAATCAAATTCAAATATTACTCAGATATTGCTCCTATTATTATACAACTCAAATATAAGTCAAATGTTATACAAATGTATACTCGTAAATATAAATTGCACGAGTTAGGAGTGTACATGCTTAATTAAATGTATGTTTTTATGATTGTAAATACATTTTAACCTAAAATATTAAGCCTGTAAATAGATTTTTAGAAATAATGCCAATGTGTAGGAATTGTTTTTTCAAGATGTCTTAAACCTTTAAGGAATCTAATATATGATAAAAACAATGAGTATAGAAATAGTTCTTTTCTTCCTTTCCTTTCTTTACACTCACAGTTTAAAGGTTTCATCCCACACGGGGTTGAGAGTCTGTTTCTTTACGTCCGTTTGGAAGATTTCCCCTTGCTGGGCCGAGTCCTTCACCACTGCCTTCTGTGGTTTGCTGCTGTGAGCCTCATGACTGTTATGTAAGATGCTCAGCAGGCAGTACGGATCACTGAAGCCTTACACACACATGGAAATAAGGACATGGAGGAAAAATATCATTCAGAGGAGGAAGTCTTTATTGTGCTAATTTTATGACTTCCTTTTTCCTCAGGAACTTCTTTATAGAGGGATAAAGTTAGCTACAACATATCACAAGTGAGATCACATGATCCTGTACATGTTGTTACACAAAGAGGAAATGAGCTCGTACCACTGATGTCCTTTCCCAGAATCCCTTTGGCCTCCTTGACTGTGATTTTCAGGCAGTAAACCGGTTGCTGTACAAATCAATCAGCAGGTGAATGTAAGAAAACACACAGATTCCATGTAATCACACCAAAAAGCTGATTCATGATAATGTAAGATTAGTTATTTAATTAATTTATTCATCACCGTTGCACTGTCCACTTTTTCAGACAAGCTCTGGTGCTCATCGTCTGTCATGCCAAATGCCTGGAAGACATTTAATGCATATTACTAAACATTCTAACATCGTGAATAAACATGAATTAATTGGAAAGTGTAATGTAACATGAACAACAAAGTACATGAACAACATTACAGCAAAGTTAAAAACCTAATGAATAATAATAATAATAATAATAATAAGTTACTGAAATCATAGAATGCATAGAAATATAAAAAAAGAAGCAGATACTTAATAATAAATTTCAAAAATATATATATATTATATATATATATATATATATATATATATATAGAGAGAGAGAGAGAGAGAGCTTGCTAAAATAATAAAATCAAAACAACAAAATCTGCAAAAAAAGTAAAAATGTAATGAAATGTAATGAATACCACATAGAATTTCATTAATATTTAATATGATTGAAAACTGAATAGTATTTTTCAGGATAGGTCACAAAATACACGCAAAAAAAGATTGAAATGTGTCCATTATATCTGACATCACTCATTATAGTATTACAACAACACACTGTATGGAAGTATATGTCTGTGTGTGTGTGTGTGTGTGTATGTGTGTGTGTGTGCATTTCACTGTGAGCTCACCTCTTTGATATAGTCCTGTAGCTGAGTGGTGCTGTACTCCGTGTTGGTGGTCGGCTTGCCCAGTCTGTGTTTGATGGTGTAGAGCAGCTCCTTGTACAGTGGTTTCAGCTGCAGGATTTACATTTAATAATATATTTATTTATTAATCGTCAGCCTGATATGTTTGTGTATGCAAATTCTAAACTAAATGTGTTCAGAAAGCAATGGACATATTTTACATAATGTTGTGTAATTACTAGATCTATAATCAAAATTTTAATTATTTTATGCATATAACACTTTCCAGACACAAAATGTCACATGGTTATGTAATTCTGTAAATACAAGTCTGTATTTTTGTAATAATTTCAAGTTATGACAACGCAAATATGTCGGACCAATCATTCATGATTTTGCCACGTGAGTGACAAGCCTTTGTACAAACAGTTTTTTTCTGAGTGCACTGACCATTTCAGTGGACTTGCTAAATATAATAAGAGTGCATCTAAAGTGCATATTCTGTGTATAATCATTCACCTCAAACTCTTTGTGCCTTTTCTCCCTTTCTTCTGGGTCTTCAGGATCCTGAAATTACAAAGTTTATTTGATTTGTAATGAAGCCAAGGCATCTATTAGTCCTGAGAAATGATCAGTTACTATTGCAGCCACAAGAAGGATTGCCACATGTAGTATTGTACAAAATTGTGTTAATTCCACACCTTCTGCATTAGCAGGATTTATTTACCTCAATTTTACTTTCCCCTCCAAATTGTAAAATGTTACAGAAATGTTTTTGTATGTTGTTAAAGCACATTAAGCAATAGACAACTTTTCACATAAAAAACTTTAATTGTAGGTTGATATCGGAAAAGAAAAAGTGATATTTCGTGAATGGTCCAAACCTGAACTTCGACACATATGATCTTTAAAAAACGCTTGAGCTTCTGCGTTTACCTTTCTGTCCCTCAGTTTCCTCGTCATGCCCAGCTTTCGTGCAGGAGAGCCCTGAAGAACATGGACAACCACACGGATGTGATTGAACTGAATTCAGTTTACACGACCATACCACAGCAAATCTAATAGCAGTTACCAGTAATCATATGAGATAATGATCTCTGTGTGGTCTGTTATACATGTTAAAGTGTTTTAAAACTAACATAATATAAAGGAATATCTCTAACATAATGCATGTGTACCTGTCTCTGTCTGCTTCGAGTTGATCCTGAACCAGACGAGTGACCCTGTGCAGCAGCCGGAGAGGGAAAAAAAAGAGGAAGCGGGAGGTGAAAAACAGTTATTCTTTGACTGTAGATATATGTCATGGTAGAATTACAATTTAATACAAAAGCCATTCATTAAAAACTGTTGCTGAGTCCAGATACAAAAAATCACGTCTTATTTCAGCATTTCAGTATACATATTATACTCAATACCTATTATTATACTATGTATTATTATAAGTAAAAATATGGAGCTGTAATATAATATTAGTATAATATAACACAAAATACACTCCATGAATGGGGCTGGGTAATATGACAATACGATTTTGATATCACGATATATTCATTCAATTACATTTTTTTGTATCGCATTTTAACAAAAGACATTGTCACAACGCAGGTTTACAGAAATCTGTATCCCGAAAGAACAAGTCAGAGGCGACAACAGCGAGGGAAAAACTCCCTGAGACATCAGGAAGAAACTCTGAGAGGAACAGGACTCAAACAGGAACCCGTCGGATAGCGAGATTATAAATCATTACAGTACACAGGTGTAGAAGAGTAAAGACAAACAGTACTGAGTGTCTTAGCAGATGAGCACAGGACAATCGTTATGATTACAGCAGCGGCTCTTGGGTACAAATCTACAGTATCAGGTGAGATTATACTCTGAAGCGAAGGGGAAATTTGGGCATAAACCAAAGATTTGTTTTTGGGAAGTTCAAATCTTTAGAGTATCCATGTGGATTATGGAAAATCATCTTGATAGACTTGTGTCTCAGGGTAACAAATAACAGTTTTGACATCAAAATCTGTTTTTGTAAAATCTACATTTGATCTGTTTAATTTTCTCTCCTTTTTAAAAAAAATTGACAAAAATGGTTTTGTCAGTGCTTTCTCAGCAATAATTCAGCAAACCTGCATACTGCGATACATCTGGTTTGATGAACTACTAATGGCTGGGAAGAATATCTTCTGGATGAATCCATTAAAAAAAAATTCTTTAGTAGTTTTTCTAATTAAATAATCTGTACATTGGACTGCAGTCATATTGTTCTGTAAATTATTGTCAACTGTTTCAAAATTGTCAGTGTGAAGGAATTTTTTTCTCCAAAATATCTAATTTTGCCAATTTCCTCCTTACCCCAAATTTAGCCACTTTTGCTGAAACCACGGGGTGGTTTATCTATTTTTGCACCAGAGGAAGAATGGTTTCACCCAAACTATTATTTCTGGAGTTCTCAAATATTTTGCAACCAGAGACCCTGTTAACTGTAAAATAAATTCCATGGACCCCATCACTACAGATTTATGTTATGAACCTTATTTAAATAAGGATGAAATGGTTACAGACCATGGTCAACTTTCCCAAAAGAATCATAACACAAAGACCTATAAATAGTTCAGCCAGTATCTCATTGAACACTCTCTCTCTCCAGTAAAGCTTATATTAACTTTGTGAAGCTTTTGAGAAATTCATCCCAGGATGATTTATTTATTTAGTCACCTGTTACACCTATAGAACACCTAAGATCAGTGTATTACACTGTAAATTAGTGTTATGTCATCCATTATGAGGACCGTTATGACTGCTGTTTTTTTTTTGTTTGTTTTTTTCATAACGAACTTGCAGAACATGACCATGCAAATACGCAAGCAGAGCTCTGGTGGTTGGCTGCACTTCCTCGTTCGCTATGATAAGGAAGCTTGGTAACAATGTTTAGGATTTTCACTGCGCTTGGTCTCAGAGTTAAGATGGTTAAATTGTAGAAAAATGCATCCGATTGATGGAAAATAAATGGATGTATGTGTAGATAGAAATAAAATGCCCAAGTTGGTATTGGCCTGTCATTTAGTCATTTATGCGTAGCCTGTTGCTCAAAATGTGTTCTTATGAAACACAAAAAACTATATGATCTAAAAATTTAGCTGTATGTATATGATGTACCATGCTTATATATATTTTAATCTGATCATATTTAGATCTCAGGGTAGGAAATGTCCTTATTTTTTTGTTCTCCTGCTTATGTAAAGAATAAAAGTTGTTAAACCCTTGCCTCCTTTGGTGGAACAAGCAGTCTGTCAGTGGTGGAACCATCCTGAGCTGGAATCATGTTGGCAAAGAGTTTCTAGTCGTTTTCCTGTATTACTGTAAATCCTCCTGAAATCTTTTCACCTCCTCGGCCAAGCATCCAGAGTTTCCCAACAGCATAAACACAACAATGCAGCTTCAACTAATCGGCTTGAATGTAACCTGTCTCAGCAAAACATTCTCAAGATCTGTCAAGCTGCCATACATCTTTGGTGAGAAAGTCTTGCGGAAGTCAACGTTTCCTGTTCAAGGTTGGCCCTGTGACTTCGAACGCCTTCTTCATGTGACGCTCAGAGCTTGTCATCTCTCTGCCTTGTCTGTCTCACCTCTTTCTCCATCTTCCTTCCTCCTTCACCACACACAGGCCTCTGCTCGTCTGAACTGAAACGAATCTCTCCTCACGCCATGTGTTATGCACTGCCGCTGGGTTATCTTTAGAGATAAGAGAATTTTGCAAATGAATAGACTGTGTCACATGTATATGAACCTCTCTGCATGGCCTTGCAAAAAAAAAAAAAAAACATACTTACATACTTCATGTTATGCACAAGTTTTATCACTTACATGATTCACATTCACATGTTTTCACAGATGCAACTTCAGGGCATAACATGTTGAAATACGCCACATTGACATATCACATGATCATATATTATTCACAATGTCACATGTCTTTGCATGCAAAAGCACATGTAGAATGTATGTTATTTTTCAGTAAGATACAGGTCAGCCTTAAGGAATTAGAGAGTGCAAAGAGGAAGCACAGAAAACTCCAAAAAAAAAAAAACAGAGCTCAGATGATGTTTGCACAGAGAAAAATTAAAGCCAGTGACACGTTGGCAAAAAAGTGAGTGAAATAAACAGGAATGTCTTATTTAAAATCTTGGTATCAGCTGTCTAGTCACCATTGTCCTACAGAGTGTAGATGTATTTCCCCTTGACAGTTCAAACTTAACCCTGTACAGGGTTCAAGCTCTGCCCTCATACACTACACATTACTACACAGGGGTCGAGCTCTGCCCTCGTACACTACACATTACTACACAGGGGTCGAGCTCTGCCCTCGTACACTACACATTACTACACAGGGGTCGAGCTCTGCCCTCGTACACTACACATTACTACACAGGGGTCGAGCTCTGCCCTCGTACACTACACACTACTACACAGGGGTCAAGCTCTGACCTCGTACACTACACATTATTATACAGGAGTCAAGCTCTGCCCTCGTACACTACACATTATTATACAGGAGTCAAGCTCTGCCCTCGTACACTACACATTATTATACAGGAGTCAAGCTCTGCCCTCGTACACTACACATTATTATACAGGGGTCAAGCTCTGACCTCGTACACTACACATTATTATACAGGAGTCAAGCTCTGCCCTCGTACACTACACATTACTACACAGGGGTCGAGCTCTGCCCTCGTACACTACACATTACTACACAGGGGTCGAGCTCTGCCCTCGTACACTACACACTACTACACAGGGGTCAAGCTCTGACCTCGTACACTACACATTATTATACAGGAGTCAAGCTCTGCCCTCGTACACTACACATTATTATACAGGAGTCAAGCTCTGCCCTCGTACACTACACATTATTATACAGGGGTCAAGCTCTGACCTCGTACACTACACATTATTATACAGGAGTCAAGCTCTGCCCTCGTACACTACACATTACTACACAGGGGTCAAGCTCTGCCCTCATACACTACGCATTTTCTACACAGGGGTCAAGCTCTGCCCTCGTACATTACACATTACTACACAGGGGTCAAGCTCTGCCCTCATACACTACACATTACTACACAGGGGTCAAGCTCTGCCCTCGTACACTACACATTTACTACGCAGGGGTCGAGCTCTGCCCTCGTACACTACACATTACTACACAGGGTTCAAGCTCTGCCCTCGTACACTACACATTTACTACACAGGGGTCAAGCTCTGCCCTCATACACTACACATTTACTACACAGGGGTCGAGCTCTGCCCTCGTACACTACACATTATTATACAGGGGTCAAGCTCTGCCCTTGTACACTACATATTTACTACACAGGGGTCAAGCTCTGCCCTCATACACTACACATTACTACACAGGGGTCAAGCTCTGCCCTCGTACACTACACATTACTACACAGGGGTCAAGCTCTGCCCTCGTACACTACACATTTACTACACAGGGGTCAAGCTCTGACCTCGTACACTACACATTTACTACACAGGGGTCAAGCTCTGCCCTCGTACACTACACATTTACTACACAGGGGTCAAGCTCTGCCCTCGTACACTACATATTTACTACACAGGGGTCGAGCTCTGCCCTCGTACACTACATATTTACTACACAGGGGTCAAGCTCTGCCCTCATACACTACACATTACTACACAGGGGTCAAGCTCTGCCCTCGTACACTACACATTACTACACAGGGGTCAAGCTCTGCCCTCGTACACTACACATTTACTACACAGGGGTCAAGCTCTGCCCTCGTACACTACACATTTACTACACAGGGGTCAAGCTCTGCCCTCGTACACTACACATTACTACACAGGGGTCGAGCTCTGCCCTCGTACACTACACATTTACTACACAGGGGTCAAGCTCTGCCCTCGTACACTACATATTTACTACACAGGGGTCGAGCTCTGCCCTCGTACACCACACATTTACTACACAGGGGTCAAGCTCTGCCCTCATACACTACACATTACTACACAGGGGTCAAGCTCTGCCCTCGTACACTACACATTACTACACAGGGGTCAAGCTCTGCCCTCGTACACTACACATTACTACACAGGGGTCAAGCTCTGCCCTCATACACTACACATTACTACACAGGGGACAAGCTCTGCCCTCGTACACTACACATTACTACACAGGGGACAAACTCTGCCCTCGTACACTACACATTACTACACACTACACATTTACTACACAGGGGTCAAGTTCTGCCCTCGTACACTACACATTACTACACAGGGGTCAAGCTCTGCCCTCGTACACTACACATTACTACACAGGGGTCAAGCTCTGCCCTCGTACACTACACATTACTACACACTACACATTTACTACACAGGGGTCAAGTTCTGCCCTCGTACACTACATATTTACTACACAGGGGTCAAGCTCTGCCCTCATACACTACACATTACTACACAGGGGACAAGCTCTGCCCTCGTACACTACACATTACTACACACTACACATTTACTACACAGGGGTCAAGCTCTGCCCTCGTACACTACATATTTACTACACAGGGGTCAAGCTCTGCCCTCATACACTACACATTACTACACAGGGGACAAGCTCTGCCCTCGTACACTACACATTACTACACAGGGGACAAGCTCTGCCCTCGTACACTACACATTACTACACACTACACATTTACTACAGAGGCGACAAGCTCGAGCTCTGCCCTCGTACACTACACATTACTACACACTACACATTTACTACAGAGGTGACAAGCTCTGCCCTCGTACACTACATATTTACTACACAGGGGTCAAGCTCTGCCCTCGTACACTACATATTTACTACACAGGGGTCGAGCTCTGACCTCATACACTACACACTACTACACAGGGGTCGAGCTCTGACCTCATACACTACACACTACTACACAGGGGACAAACTCTGACCTTGTACACTACACATTACTACATGGGGACGAACACCCAGGGACAGATCCACTTTATGGCGCCGCTGGTGTAGTGGTATCATGCAAGATTCCCATTCTTGCGACCTGGGTTCGATTCCCGGGCGGTGCATGTGTTTGTGGGCAGTAGTTGAGGCTCTGGGTTACTGAGTGGGAGGTTGGGGGCTCATTGCCCAGCCGTCTCTTTTGGGGCCTGGAGCAAGATCCTTAACCCTTTCTGCTCCAGGGGTGCATGTTTCATGGCTGACCCCAGCTTCCAAACAAGCTGGGATATGTGAAGAAAAGAATTTCACTGTGCTGTAATGTATATGTGACAAATAAAGGCATCTGCTTCTACACTATGCATTACTACACAGGGTTTGAGCTCTTCCCTCGGTCACTACACCCTACTACAGCTCCTACAAGTGTATTAAGTCAATTATAGAAGGATTCTCCAATGTCAGTGCTTTGTAACAGTCACAAGTAAAGCTGTAACATTCCTTTAATATTTTCCAACATGGAAAAATCTTCAGGAAAGAAGATGTCATGGTTTTTCTGTAACATTATGAATTTTTAAAGTGAGGGATTGACTGTTTATAGGTGTTATAACATAACTGTTAATAGGATCTAACTTCTCGTGGACGTTCCACTACATTAAATGGATAAAAAGTATGACGTGTTGCTCTTTAATTAAAAAAAATGTAATTGCTACCAAATTGCTGTGGTATACAAGGAATAAAATGCTTTGGAAAATGCTCAGCTTCAGGGTGGTAACAGTAACTTTGCTTTGTGTCAGGACTCCATTATTGATTAGTATCCTATAACTGCACAGCCCATAGTGTTTTATCCCATAATAATATAATCACTAGTTATTTATTTAATATTAGTGCTGCTTAACACTATATTAAACATCATTTTATTGTACTGCATTGCTCCAGGGCTCTACACCTAGGAATTTCACACACCTTTTTACACTTTTGATTTCTGTATAAATAATGTCGACTGTGGCATGAGATCAAATCTAATTTACTCAGATGTGTATGTCCATAGATGCCATGTCCTATAAGTTAGTGTAGCTGAACATACTAGCTCATTTACACAGGATGAATTCACAGAACTATTTGAAATGCCTAATTATTTGGTTATTTGAAGAAGCCAGAGTGTTTTCAAATAGATCTTAATGGCTAAATAGTACATAATAAAGCATGGGTGCTCAATGAAAACACAGCTCCCTGACTCTGGTCCTGGAGAACCCCATGTCCTGAACATTTTAGTGTTTTTACTGCTCTCAACTCACTTGCTTCAACTATTCAGCTAATTAACAGCCATTTTCTGAGTAGAAGTCTGTGTGTGTGTGTGTGTGTGTGTATGTTTATATATGCATGCATGCATACATGCATGACAAATAGTTCTCCAGGACCAAAGTTAGTATTTCTGTGCACTGGGGTGTTTAGCATCAAGTCTCAGCAGCTTCCTTCATGCGGCTTTGAGCTGCAGCGACATCATGCGGCCACACCAGGGAACTGCACATTTCATTTTAAACAGAGACGCAGCCTGTCGCTTAAAACAGCAACTTTTAGAGCTTTCTCGTTAACCAGCAAGCTAACTAGGATAAATTTAGTCAACTCACCTTAAAGCTCAGTGTTGTAAAACCTCAGTATTATTAGTTTGCGTTATACTAAAATGAAAGAAGTGATAAAATTCTGCGTTAAGCAAGTCAAAGTGCTTTTCTTCACAGCAGGAAATGAAATGTGTGGCTTTAGTGGTCAACCTGTAAGAAAACAAAATAAAAGGAAGAAAACAAAAGAAAGTAATTGGAACCATTTAAACTTACAACACGGATTCACTTGCGCTTTTAAGTTGTTTTGTGAGCCTTTAATGCAGAGCGCCGCTGGTGTAGTGGTATCATGCAAGATTCCCATTCTTGCGACCCGGGTTCGATTCCCGGGCGGCGCACATGCTTTTCTCACAAACGACAACCATCAGGAATGCTGGAAAAAATGTTCTCTTAAATATCTCTCCTTAGTAGCTTTTTATGCATGTATACAACACTGATTCCACCATAGCAATTCCTCAATTAACAAAAACAATTCATTAAACTGAATCTATGTAGAATCATAAGGAGATCAAGTGAATTGTTCAGAAGTTGTACCACTGCACAACTGAATTCTTCATTCTGATTAGTCAAAAGGTGTTGATTAATTTTAATTTTCTGTATCAGCAGCACTGACAGTATTTACAGCAGCAAGGTTTATATCAATGTGATCGTTCTAATACATGATCATTTCAGCATTATCAGTTTACACATGGACTTGAAGGCGGATGCTCCACATAAACTGATTAAAAAGTGTGCTTAATTGTTGATGATGTTTTCTGTGAGGAGATGTTTATTTAAATGTTTAGTTTTGGAAGGAGTCTCCAGTGTCAGTGCTTTATAACAGTCAGAGGTAAATCTGTAGGACAGAGGACAGATGAGTTTAAGGTTTCTGTGTAACAGGCTGCATTTTTTTTGTCTTATTAACTTCAAGATAGAAAAACAGAGAGGCTGGTGAGGGAACAACTGCTATGACAAATAGCTGCTATAACATAAGTGGTAATAGGAACTAAGCTGTTTGACAGACATTCAACAATGTAACTATAAACGGATAAAACATATGATGAGTTCTTCATTAATAAAGAAAGACATTTTGAAAGAAAATGCATTGGCAAATTGCTGTGGTATAAGAGGAATAAAACACTTTGGGACTTACTGTTATAAGAAAAAATGACCCTTTTCTTTCCCTATAACAACAATATTATGAATTGGCCTGAAACCATTTGGTCTTCACACAATGCAGATACTCAACAATATAACTAGACAGATCAATTAATTAAGTGTTAAGCACATTCATGTCAGTATACTTCACATGTCATAACTTTACCTGTTTACAGTCAATCTGTAAATGATGCATAATATAGGAAGTAATATTCATCTTAAAATTATATACTGATACTGATTATGTACTGCTTCGGTCACTACTGCTTTAATGTTGTGCATTTTTAAGCATAATGTGATGTCTTCTGTACTGTGCTGTAGATATGTACTTTTTCTGAATCATTTATATCAAGCAAAAGCTTTCTCCAAGGAATTTCAAATCGCATGTAATTATTTGTAATCCATGCAGACTTACAGTTGTATGCAAAGGTTTGGGCACCCCTCACCAAATTATATTTTTAAAGTGAAAAGAAGTACACACTTGGAATTTTCTGCAAATATTAATGCACAGTTACTTTACATCTGGACACCCTGCTAAGTCAGTACTTAGTAACACCCCATTTGGCTGACATCACAGCTTGCAAACACATTTTGTAGCCATCTTGGTTTAGGATTTATACCCCTCTCCTTTGTAGAATGTTACTGAGATATTCTTGGGCCATCTCGCATGCACAGTGTGTTTAAAACACGATTGAGAGATTTTTGCATACTTTTGCTTACAACTGTACCAATTCATAATGCTGTATAAAATCATCTAATCTCTTTAGCATTAGTACCAAAAGAGCAACTATGGCTTCATAGTTGCACATCTTTTTTGCACATCTACTCATTGGCCAGTCTTTGCACTCAAACCTCAACATTGACTGCATATCTCATTCATGCACATTTTTTTCTTGCTGTCCTGTCTTGCACTTTGTTTAGTGTACTGTCTATAGTTTATTGTTGATTGTTGAGCCGTAGAAAAACCAAATTACCACCAACACCATTCTGTGGCAGTAAAGAGTCTCGGAGTCTTCTTGCAGTCTTTCATTTGGACTCGAGTTTGACTTGGCCTCGACCCGCTTAAAACTTGGTCTTGACTTGACTTGGCCTTGACAGCGATCTCTGCGAGTCCTGGTCTTGGACTTGACAGTGGTGGTCTGTAATGAATTTACTGGTTCCACAATTGCGCTGTTTGTCCATGTAGTACACAATTATTGAAGGGAATTATTTATAATTGCACTATCCGTTAGCACCCAGATGAGGATGTGCTCCTTTCTGAGTCTGGTTCCTCTCAAGGTTCCTTCCTCATATCGTCTCAGGGAGTTTTTCCTCGCCACCATCGCCTCCGGCTTGCTCATTATGGATAAATTCACACATTTACAATTTATTTTGATTTAATTTAATTTGAGTGTATTTATTTCTGTAAAGCTGTGACAATGTCCACTGTTACAAGTGCTATACAGATAAAATTGAATTGAATTGAATTGGTCTTGAGCACCATGCAGGTGTATGGGGCTTAATCTCAGTGGAGGGGTCTTTGACTACTTTTTCTGCTTATCATAATTTTAATTCAATTTGTGTTGAATTATTAAGTCAGTGTATAGTTCAGTGACTATACTGAATATTTATTGCTGAAATAAAAAAATCTAAATAATAAAAAAGGAAAAAGGTAATAATGAATCATTTTGTTCCTATAACCGGGTGTGTAGTGTGTGGATCTTGTTGCATGGCAACAGCTATAACTGCTATAACAATCCTGTGTGTGGAGACAGCTAGCAAACTCTAGGGGGGCAAAGACTTTTTTTTTTTTCCCTTTTAGACTCTAAATGAAAGCTAAATGTTCATCATGTCTGCTTTGTAATGTGTGTGGAGATGCAGAGGGAGAGGAGAAGAGAGGAGAGCAGCTGTTTGAGCTGTAAAGCAGAGAAGAGTGGAGAGTTAAACACAAGTCCAGATTGCTGTCACTACACAACCAAACTGTACAACTCAACACAATGGCTGACAGGAGCAGGAGAGAGTGCAAGGCGGAGGTTCCTCACTGGGGTGTTAGTGCGCTGTGAGAGTCTGGAGATCCTGCAGAAGGTGCAGAAGGTGCTACAGGTGACCATGGGGAAAGATTTCACCTACACCAGGAGTCGTGTTAAAGCCGGGGACATGGCGGCTGTCTCCAGCTCGAACTCCGCTCCGGATACTGCATTACTCGGAAAGGAAATGTTAAACACCTGGGAGTGGTTTAAAAACAGCCCGAGCTTGACAAAAACGAGTTATTTACTCGGACTCTTGGCTTTTTGCGACGCTGAGCTGTTGCACATGCTGGGGAACCTGGCGCGCGTGCTGGTAGCGCGAGAGAAACGCAATTTAAACTTCCTGCGGTGTAACACAGGTAAAGGAAACTTCATTTCATAACAACACTTTATTTACTAACAATAACACCTAAATTAAATATAAATTATACCAATAATAATAATAATAATACTAATAATACTTAATTACTAGTCGTGTTACTAGTGATGGATCGATTTGCGAAGGAATCGGTTCATTGAACGACTCTTTTGAGCGAGTCGAATCACGAATCGAATCACAGCTTTGATTAAAAGTTATTCCTGAAGTTCTTTCTGTTGTTTGTGTGCGTGTGTGTGTGTGTGTGTGTGTTTGTGTGTTAAAAATTGTCTATGATTTCATTACTGGACATGTTTTAGCAAATACATACACCTGCTTGAGAAAAGATTGATTCATTTATTCATCTTCAGTAAGCACTTTATCCTGGTTAGGGTCTCAGTGGATCCGGAGCCAATCCCAGGAACTTTGAGCGCAAGGCAGGAATGCACCCTGGATGGGACACCAGTCCATCGCAGGGTGCCATACATGCATTTATTCACACCTAGGGGCAATTTCAAGTTATTCATTCACATACCAGCATGTTTTTGGGAGGAAACAGACACAATGAGAACTTGCGAAACTTCACACAAACAGTAACCTGAGCTTGGGATCGAACCAGGGACACTGGTGCTCTGAAGCGGGAAGAATAGCTGCTGTGCTCCCATGCAACCCAGAACTGATTTAATCCAAGAGTCATATAAAAGGAAAACAGTTGTTCCATTACTTACATTTCTGACAATACTTCAACAGCCTACATGATCTAAAGTTAATTCCTAAAGCAAATTGAATTTATAACACTTATTTGATATGCTTAGCAAATTTACAGTCATCACTGTATCTCATGGCCACACCATAGCTGATTCGAGACACGAGCTGCATAACTCATGGCCAGACATATCAATATCTGGGCATTCTTTTGTTTGCAAGTATAAAAAAAAAAAAACAGCAATCATAACAATTCTCAAGATTGACATATTGGATTGAATATTTCCAGTCAGTCATAATTAAAAAATATTTTGAGTGATATAAAACTTTTTTAATACAAGTATCCTAGATAAAAACACCTATTTTATTATTAATTTTATTTTTAAAATGTGTGTAGAATTTAAAAAAAAAAAAAAGAAAAAGTTTAGTGATATGTTTTTGCAGTTTTTCAAGCACTGAGGAGGACAGCAGCTCTGTGTCTGAATCAAATTACTCCTTCAACACTGGTAATGATCCAGAGCTAGACCCAATTGTCAAATCTACGAGCCTGTCATTTTCCATCGTGAAACCTAAACCCTGAGATAACATTGAACTAGATATTCAGGACAGTTCAGAACCCAGTAAGTCTGTATTGTTTTTTATTTTTCTTGGGAATAAACACTGGGCATTACCAGAAGTTATAGAAATAAGATCAATATAACCAAATGCTTGATCCATATATTAATATTTTCAGAGGCAACCACAAATACTGCAAATATGTCAGCATTCACATCATAAGTTATTCCACAGCCAAGGATTCCAGCTGGAAAGAGGTGAAGGAAGTAATGCTCAGGGGTCAGAGGTTGGAGAGCAGTGATGCAGACTGGGATGACGTAGAGGATCCTGCACTCATGGTGGTCCCCAGGTCTTCCAAATCCATGTCAGGAGTCAGCCAACACCGAGACTTTATTCGGGCACTTCCAGTCGGTCTTGCCAAGAGGATTTTAGGTGAGAGAAGCGGCATGTAGGAGCAGATTTTCTTTAAAGTCAGAGTGCATTCATTTGCATATCTTAAAATGTATCAAAATTCCTGAAATAATATGCTCTCATCAAACAAATGTTATTATTAAAGTACTGAGACAGTTTATAAGATGGTAGCAGGGAGTGTACCTTTTTTCACTTATTCCACAGCGCTGTTGAATTCTCCATTCTGATTGGTCAGAAGTTGTTGATTGAATTTCTATAACAGCAGCTTTGACAGTAGTGCAGCAGAAATTCAAACGACAGATTTATATTAATGCACACATGCTAAATATTATTGTTTCTATAGTAACATCTAACACATTGACTTGTATGGTGGACCCTCCATGCAATATAATATTGATAATAAGCAGATTTTAGTGTTGTGTTGTTATGTAACAGAGAAAAATGTATATAACCATTGATATTGTGACATATACTGTAATGAGATTTAATGTCTCTATTTAGCATTTATGGAAGGAGTCTCCAGTATCAGTGCTTTGTAACAGTCAGTAAATTTTTCCGCCATGATAAAGTCTTCAGGTCCGAGGAGTTTACGCTTTGCGGTTTCTCAGCAACATGACACCATTAAATGTAACTATAAATGTATAACAGCAGTTTGTGTTGTAAAAAAGAGAAAAAAAAAACTCCTGAATGTGCTGTTATTGGAAAATATTCACCTTTGGGATGTTAACAGTAATTCTGCTTCATGTCTAGGTGTTTTACTTTTTAATTATACTAGCAATTGTGCTCATTTTAGTACTGCAGTACCTTTCAGATACATCCTTTAGCCATTTTAACATGTAAACCTACCATGAAGTTCACTCTGCATGTATACAACTGCTAACTGTAGCCAAACTCTTGCAAAGTACAAAGTATTAGCCCCCTCCACCCTGTCACCACCACTGACTAGATATTAATTGGTACTTGCAGTGACACTGACATAGTAGTTTTGCTGGGCTTTTATTACTGGCTTTGTTAAATATTGTGTAGTGCATAAGAGTTTATTGTAATGTGAGCACACTGACCTTTGCATCACTCTATTTTCTCAAATGCTATTTGATCCATACACTATGTCCCGCTGATCCTTACTGTGCTCCAGTGTTGAGGGATTAGCAGGATTGTTTCATAGATCTTGACATTTGTGCTTACTGTTAGATCCTTTCAGCTCTGTGTACTATCCTTGCCATGGCTTTATTAACCATTCACAGGCTAATTAAATGGCTTTAAAGGATGGCCATGCACTAGACAGAAAGGCATATGTGGGATGGAGAAAGTGGGCTCAAACCCCCACCTCATAGCAACAAGATCCTCAGTGTTGTTCTGCAGCTGCTCCCAAATGTGTGAAAAACTGTAACTTTGCCAAGAGAGACACTTTTGACAAAAATAGAAAGGTTCAGTGTTGAATCATTTAGAATGATTTCAGATCAAAAGCCACTTTTTTAGGCAAGACACTATTTTCTGGCACTAATATGATCCAGATCAGTCATCATAAAACAGTGCAGTGATATAATATCAGCTTCAGACTCAGTTTTGGTCATAACGTTGAGCTGTTTGCGAGAACTCAGTCACAGTGGCACTGACAATGACACCCAGACCACCACACAAATGTGGCATGATATTATGTAATCGCAAACGTACCCATGATAATTGGATCAACATTCCGAGAATAGATTTTTTCCCAAAACTGGGCTCCTTATTTTTAGCCTGTGTATGAGTATGTGATGTAGTAAACAGTCCTAGTCTCACAGATGTAAGGTGTGTGCTGTGTGTCTCAGGCCTGTTGGATAAGGCCACACTACAGAGCTGTAA
This sequence comes from Pangasianodon hypophthalmus, assembly GCF_027358585.1. NCBI lineage: Eukaryota > Metazoa > Chordata > Actinopteri > Siluriformes > Pangasiidae > Pangasianodon > Pangasianodon hypophthalmus. The sequence goes on along the minus strand of NC_069721.1, from coordinate 21,529,667 downwards.
ACACGTCTCCCAGCACTGGCAATACCTAACCGAGGAGATCATAGCAGAGCACAGTGTGAAAAAGATGGTGGAGGACCAGGCTGTGATTTTGCAGGTGATAAATTTGATTTTCAGAAAGTGAATGGATTCCATGGCTGTATCTATCTATCTATCTATCTATCTATCTATCTATCTATCTATCTGTCTGTGTTTATTATCTACCTAGTGCTGATATGATATATTCTTTCATAGGGAACCCCTTCTGCAGTCAACCCTGTCTATGCCAGGATCCGTGAGGTCCTAGTGCCCATTGGAAAAGAGGAGGTGTACATCCAGCCTAAGAAGAGTTTCCTAAAAAATAAGGTCACTAATATTTTTTAGAATTAGTACTCACCTAAGCAGCTGGATCAGACATTACATTATTATAGGTATCTGTGTGTGTGTGTGTGTGTGTGTTTGTGCATTCCAACAGGATATCAGAGGCTTTGAGTCGGTCTATACCATGATTAAAACCAAGGTCGTGGAGATGGAGGAGAGGAATGTGTACTGTGGAGTCTACAACATTTCAATCATGCTGGACAGGTACAGTGGAGAACAGAGCATTTAATATTATACTATAAAGTGAAATTACAGCTTCAACCATCATCAGTTTCTTAGTATCTTAGTAGCAAAGGTTTACCAACATTGTACACAACTACTAGTAATGATCACACTACAATAATAATAATAATGATGATAATAATAATAATAATCTATGTATTAACATATGTAGCTTTATATAATGTATGCAAAAAACATAATTACACACAGGAAGAACATATCTTTAAACTGAAAACGTATAAAATTAAGTAAATTGGGATAACATTAAAACTATTGTATGGTACATGTGTATAATGTATTCTAGCTGTTTGTTTTTTTTTGCACTTGTGTTAAGAAATGCGAAATTGTGAATTTAGCCCTAAACTTTAATATGTATTGCTGTGCTGCAGTGTTAAATAATATAGTATTATTTAACAATAAAGTAATTGAATATCAGCTGAATTGAATATATGTATATAGGAAAAAAAATCACTTTCCATTACAAAAGCGATACATCATTTAAATTTTAATTATACTTCCAGCCCATAATAATTCCAACACAAGACTAATTACACTGACAGCTATAGTAAAAAGGAGTCAACAATTTATACATTTGGAGTACTACAGGCTTCACAAATGATAAAATGATAAGACATGTAACAAATAAACCACGTGCTGTAATAGGAAACTCAGCGATGGTGTGTCCTAACATGAAGCAGAGTTAGTGTTGCACCCCAAAGTTAATAATTTTCCTGTAACAGCACATCCCAAAATGTTTTATTCCACTTATACCACAGCAATTTTACAGTGATTACTTCTTAAATTTTTACTTCTTAAAGAACATTTATTCATTTATAGTTAGATTTAATGTTACAGGATGTCCATGAAACAAGTATCTCTCTTTTTTCCATCATAAAATATCCTGAGTAAGTTGTTCTTACAGTATATAAATTCTAACATGTTAGAATGAGTGAAATAATATAAACCTGTGATTTGCAGCTGCACTGTTGTCAGAGCTGCTGTTATAGAAAATGAATCAACACCTTCTGACCAGTCTGAACGCAGAATTCAACAGCACTGTGGTATAAAGTTCAATAAAACTATTGAATTACATATGACAATTGTGTTTTCAATGTTAAGCAAATTATCAACTTTTTAGCCACCGTCTGTTGACTGTACTAGTCAGTCAGTCATTGACCTGCTTGTCCTTCACCACAGAGAAGACCCCAGCAGAGTGATCCATTATGGCGGAGGCAGGATGGTGGCACTGGGCTCTAGGGACCGATCTGTGCGTCTGCTGGACACGATGCTGGTGAAGGAGGTTCCCCCGCTGATGCACGGCCATGCGGGCAGTGTGAGAGCTGTGCTGGTGTGTGAGGAGAGAGAGCTGGTGATCAGTGCCAGCTACGACCTCAGCATCCGGTAAGATTAACTACAGTGACACAGAGGCACCATTTCACATTGTTATACAGTCTGTCAGGTTTTCGGGTAGTAGAGCTATCTGGCTTAACAGATATTTAAAGCTGGGTGTTGTCTTCGTAGCTGTGGAAGTTGGCATGATACTTGTTAATAATCTAAGCAAGTGGTAACAGCTATAAACTGAAGAGAAAGGGACAAAGGATGCCATTAAACATGACTAGTGTGTGTGAATATGAAACAAAGGTAATTTTACTGGCTGTGATATTATCTCCATTTCTTTTTAACACATCTAAGTGCAACTACACATGCCAACACCAAGCTCAGGAACTCAGCCCATTTTATAAATACTGCTTACATTGCTAAATTGTAAGATAAAGTTAAGCTGTTTTGGTTATTTCTATAATCTATGGCTAAGTAGTGGCCAGAAAATAAAGGCTGAAGACTGCTTTATTTTCATCCACCTGAACAAAAACGAACATTTTATTTGGAAGATGCTGGAACCTGAAGACAGGTGCATGCGTGATGCTGTTCTCTGGACACATGGGCACCATCACCTGCCTGGACCTGCACGGAAACCATCTGGTTTCCGGAGCCAGAGACTGCAAAGTCAAAGGTAAAAGTGTAAAGCTGACATTTAACAAGCCAGGCCACTTTCCTGTCAGTTCCCATAAGATTTATATTCATGCACATTGCTTGGGCTTTGATGTACATGGTCAAATCGACACATTGGTAATGTGTTGGTGTCAGTGTGGAGCCTGCAGACGGGTCAGTGCTGTGACAGGATGAGGTTTCGTCACCGTAAGGCTGTAGTGTGTGTGAAGACCGACTCGTCTCTGGTGCTCAGTGGCTGTGAGGGAGGATTGATCAAAATGTGGGACATGGAGACAGCGACTCTTCTAAAGGTACACTGACAGGATGAGACAGGAACTCTCAGTTCTCCTGTACAGTACCAGGTACTACAGCTGTCAGGAAGAATTTCACTCTTCAACTACTTATAATATTTCAGTATTAAAACAATGTAAAGCATTAAAATATTTAAGATGTCATGTTTTGCTATTAACAAAACAAAAGTCTACCAACACCCGCAGCCCCCCCGAAACTTTTTTTTTTTTTTACTTTCACATTTGACCCTGACTAGACCTGAAATAAAGTCACGGCTATTCATTAGAAAATTAACTGATCTAAGACCTAAGTATCCCCTAATATGGCAGTAAGCAACTATACCATTGTGTCATTATATTCACTATATATTCAGATCTGTAAACAAAAGGGTTAGTAAAATATCTTTCAATTTTGCGTGTGTGTTTGTGTTTATAGGTCACACAAGGTCACCAGGGCTCTGTGAAGTGCCTGTTCTTTGACCAGTTTCACATCTTGTCTGGAGGATCAGACGGTCAGGTGATGGCCTGGAGCGCCGACTATGCATTCAAAACATGTCTTATGACCTTCCAACATCCACGGTGAGTCCTGTCCGATTAAAGCTAGGTTTTATTTATTTTCAACAAGTATCAAATGTATCAGATCAGAAACTTGATATGACAATGAAGGTGATTGATTCATACTGTATATGTAAGCATATAAAACACTTGGGAGCATGCTGATGTAGGAAAATAATCAAAGATTATTTATTTAAAGATTATCGTGATGCGATATGGCCCACTGGGTTACTGTTACCAAACAAAACTTGATTATTTCCCTATAACAGCATGTCCTCAACTGCTTTATACTAGCACTACCAAAATTGTATTAATTAAAGAATGACACAGTACTTTTATCCATTTATAGTTGCGTTTAATCTTCTCTAATATCCACAAAAGCAATTAGTTTCTATTATCACCTATTATAACTGCTACAAACAGTCTTTATCTCTCCAGCTTCTGTTTTTTTTTTCTCTGTCAATAAGGCTAATAAGATAATGCAGCCTGTCATGTTACTGAGAAACTGTATAGCGTAAACTCCACCATTCTGAAGAGACTCCCATGTAGGAAAACAGCTCTGACTCTGACAAAGTGCTACCACTGGAGACTCCTTCCAAAAGCTCTCCTTAGAGAAAACTTCAACATACCAACAATTATACACAATTTTTAATTTATGTGAAGCATCTGCCATACAAATTCCCATGTAAGATCTGCCCTGCAGTTGGAACTATTATCAGAACTGCTGTTAAAGAAAATTAATCAACACCTTCTGACCAATCAGAATCGAGAATTTAAGAGTGCTATGGAATAATTGCTTATATTATTATGTGCTGTATTGCTGTAGGGAAGTGCTAACGTTGTCGTCCCTCTTCCTGCGAGTCATCACCGGCTGTGTGGATGGAAGGATCCGGATCTTCAGCTTGCTCAGTGGAGATTGTCTCAGAGTCATCAAAATTGGCACAGATGAAAGCCCTATACGTTCTTTACACACACATCATAATACGTGAGTTTGCCCAGAAATTGCACACACAAATACAGAGCATACATGTAAATATACACATAAAACCATCCCCAGGATTATTTGTCATGTTCTTTGCCATATATGTGATGGGACATATCTCCCTCTCTTTCTCTTTCTGTTTCTCTGTTTCTCTCTCTGTCTCAGTATCGTGGTGAACAGCAGTAGTCGTGTTTTGATTCTGCAGTTTGCTGATCAGCAGTGGGATTACAATGCGCTGTCGGAGCGGAAGTGCATCACTGATCGCACTCTTCCTCATCCTAAGCACCCGGCTTCAGCAAGCTCATCTACAGCAAAGAAGAATGAGAGGAGATCCAGAACACCATCTCTCTCCCAACGGATGAGGAGCAACTCAGCTCCCAGCATGCAACACTCACACGGTCTGTACTGTCCCTGTCCATCTATTATGGCCGGTTATTGGATTGTTCTGTGTGTTGATGTTATTTTTGGACCTAAATCTGTTACATTTGGTGAATATTCAAGAGACACCACCTCTTAAATGCACCACTGTATTTATTTGGTAAATATAGTGACATGCTGTATATTTCAAAATGTGTATTGCACATTTGATTTGTGGCTTTTACAGGCATTTATAACACATCGCTGCTGGCTTTTTGATTCTGATTGGTCAGAAGATATTGATTAATTGTCTGTATCAGCAGCTCAGACAGTAGTGCCAGCTGTAATACACTCCTGTTCATTTAGACCTTATTATAAATCAGTGTTAATACTTTTTACCAATGAGATTTGAGAATTCAACTGCACTTTGATCATGATATTTGATTTACAGTAGCACTGAGTAAAATGAAACAGAACATCAAAACCCATAAGTTGCACTATACTTCACAGAAAAGCGATACGCGCCCCAGAAGTGTGTGATAACCCTGAGTGAGAGAGCTGTGCGAGAGCGTGTGAGGAAGAGAGGCCCCCATCAGCCCATCACAACCACCAAGGTTCTCCTAAAGGTCCGTCCTAGCTGTCAGCCTGAGTGCAAAGACCTGGCCACCTCCAACATGGAGCTGAACGCTGCGGTACGAGATGCCTGGGGTCCTCCTCCAACCAGAGCGTCATCTCCTCCTCCAGCTCTGAAGCCTTCTAAACGGCCACATTCAGCCCCTAAACCGTCATCATTTAAAGGCATGCTTAAAATATACACACCTCTGAAAACCCACACGCTGGACCTCAACCTCCAGCATTCCCTGCATCCCAGCATCCCATCTCCGGCGTTAATCCAGACTTTTCCTAAATCCAGACGACCCCAGACGGCTTGCGGTGTGCGACAAATCGGCAACTCCACCAACACCACCAACACCGCCCAGGGAGATATCCAGTGTTCTGGAAATACCTTCACGAGGAGTGAGTTGAAGCACGTGGGACACCATGTTGATTTTGAAATTCCAAGAAAATCCAGGCAATCCCAGAATCCACTGGATCCATTCCGAGAGAGTGGAGGATTTCAGCTCAGGACAGACACGCAGCTGGAGGAATACAAGCAGGCGCAGATGCAGGTTAACACTTACACACTCCCAAAGGAAGAGAAGAAGAGGCAGTGCAGGACATCCTGGAAACTGAAAATTAAAGTTGCTCCCATTAAAGCTCTGGAGCTGGGTGAGGAAACATTCACCTAATATAACCAACAACAAAGTACTGGTATAACACCATACAGTATATTGGTGATTCCCAATTCAGTATACTCCAAATACACCTGATTCTGCTCACCTGCAAATCAATCAAGCTGTTCATTAACCTGCCATATACTGTATACAACAAGAGTCTAATTCCACCAAAGACTACAATTTTGACCATAAAATATACTGATTAAAGTCACTTTCACTAACAAATTCACTGTATGGCTTAGCTTGGAAGGTAAATAACTGTAAATAGTAAAGGTTTACATTAAGGTGCCTCAAAGTAACCCCAAACATGTGACTTTAAATAATTAAAATAATCTGTGCATAGTCAATGTGTGTGTGGCTTTTATTTTATTTTTTTTAAATAAAAATGTCAGAATCTATTAATATGTATGAATATGAATGAATATGCATTTTGGAAGCACACCAATGTATTGCTGCCATCCCAAATAGCCTCATAACACTAACATTAAATTACTAAGCTAGTCAGCTACTAGTTAACTACTAGTAGACTAGCTTCCATTGAAGACAACTAGACACCAGTGGCATTTCAGAATTTGAATAAAAAAGGAACTTTGGTGTTGTGTTAATCAGCCTATATAAACAGGACCAGCTAAGAGGAGTCATATATCTGAGACAAACCTTAGCATCTTTATGGTATTGATGGTTAATTTAGGGAAATAATAAATGAAGTTGAATGGTCAGTGCCTGCATTTACACCCACTGACCTAAGCACAGCTGATTAACAACATTTCTTCAGGTTTATGTGCATTTTTATTTAAATAAAGTTAGTAATGACATTCATTATTTTGTTAACATTTAAACAATTATATCAGCTGTAAATACAACTGTAATTACTCAATAGAATATTAATACAAGTTAATGCTGTAGGTACATTGCCGTTAAGAATGAACTTATAAACGTATTTTATATGTTTATATGTTTAGAACCTGGCAATGGCATTCTTTTTTTTTTTTAACTTTTTGCTGATAAATCACACAATTTCGTTAAAAAAATCCTATGTAGTCATGGATTAAAGCAGAAATGATACACTAGAGGGCAGCACAGACCATCGAGAAGTACAGATACAACAGCTTTGTGTCTGTTCTTAGAATAGACTATAGATAGTATCATATCACAGGACATCATGCACACACATTCAAACACTCATTCACACCTAGCAAATTAGAGTTGCGAATCCACCTATATGCATGGTGGGAAGAAACCGGAGAACCTGCATGAAACCCATTTGAAAACAGGGAAATCATGCAAAATTCCACACAGTTCCACCTGAGCTCAGACTCGAACCCTGGAGCTGTGAGGCCATCCCTTGTTTCTATTCAGTGGATGACAGCACCAGCTCCTGCAATAGCTCTGTGCTTTGACTGGATTCTGCTTCTCTTCTCCAAACTGTTCTCATTACTCACTCTCTCACTCACATTCGTCACGGTGGATCCGGTGTTTATCCCGGAACACTGGGTGTGAGGTGGGAATACATCCCGAATGGGACACCACTCCTTCACAGGGCACCCTGCACAAACCCACATTCAAACACTCATTAACACCTAGCGTAGCCACTCCACCTACTAGCATGTTGTTTGGGAGGTGTGAGGAAACTGGAGAATCTGGAGGAAACCTATTTGTATACGGGGAGAAAATGTGAAATTCCACGCCGTCAGTAATCTGAGCTCAGTATCAAACTGCTGCTACCTGCTTTGCCACTGTGCCACCCACCTGATATCATTTAAAATTTCATATTAGAACGTGGGAGTGAAGTGGTTGGATTTTGTATAGTTTTATACAAATGCACTCCACCGCCCTAACTTTTCATGCAAATTAAGTCATGTGAATTGGTACAAATTTACAAGTATTAGATCATGTAGAACATTTAAGTTACAAAAAAAACCCCACAGGTACTCAAACAGGATTCTGATAGTCCTTTAGTTACAGCACCACAGTGTCTAATGGAAAAGTACTAATACTGTGTCATCAATAGAGTTGGAAAATATAGAGAGCAGAGAGCAGGTCAGTCTCAGACGTCAGTCTGCCACTAGCTGTGCAGCTTCGCAGGAAGGAAGGAAGGAAGGAAACAAACAAAAAAAGTTATAGCTGGGCCATGGTAAGAGCAGTTACCCCTCATGCAGAAAATCCCCCTTTTTAAGAAGCACCTTTTGTGTTAATTAGATTTAATCAGCAGAAAATTGGGCTTCATGGGGTTTCTTTTTTCTTCCTGTAGAAACAGGACAAATCCCCCCACCCCACTTCTCCTAAAGGCTAGAATGAGGACACTAAGCTCTCCTGCATGTTCTCTCAGGTAAAAGCCAGTAACGACTATGAAATCAAAGTGACGGTGAACAAGAGAAAGTCTTCATGCAGAAGCGCTCACCAGGGGTCCTGGGGTCAAGCTGCTGGGGGTGTGTATGGCTGGGAGAGGGGTTTTAAGTGTAGGAGGTGGTTCAAGTCGTTATAAAATTGTGGTTACCATTCTTCAGAAAGTTCTTACAGACTTTCTGAAAAGACCCATCCCTCTGAAATGACTTCACTTTGCCCTGACCTTTGATCAGCAGTTGACTGACTGCAGTCTGGAAGGATTCAGTGAGGTATGTCTGTCAAATCGAATTTCAGTGATGGAGTGTCCATGCTGGTTGAGATTAACCTCTTAAACCATAGTCTGTTTGCATAGAGACACTCAATAGTATTGTTGCAAGCCATCAAGACTTGAGGACACAGTGCATTATACTAGAATGATTTTCTACTAAAACTATTTAGTGGCTAATGGGGAATCAGAGTCCTTTAAATAATCACCCAACCGTATATAAGAAAAACTCCCTGAGACAACATGAAGAAACCTAGGGAGGAACCAGACTCAAAAGGGAAGCCATACTCTTCTGGGTCACACAGGATAGCGGGATTATAAATCTTAAATAAATAAAGCTTGCTGTACTGAATGCAAGATTGATAGAATAATACTTTTATTCCATTTTGAAAAACCTACATCAAAGCCTAGCACGATGTGTCTAAAGGTCATGAAAGTGCAGGAGTTTGAATTTTAGTTAGAGTAAGTGAATTTGAAGTGATAAAGACCAATTACCAGGAACCAATCAACACTGGACAGAGCTTTTGGCAGTATGGTTACATATAAAATTTTACTTCTCTTTTTAAATTGATAATTATTTGCGTGTTTACATATCTCTTTCGGTTTTGGGTTGCTATCTATCTGGAGTTCCACATGTTCCCCTTGTGTCCATGTGGATTGATTCTGGGTTGCCCCTAGGTGTGAACGAGTGTGTGAATGCATGTGTGCATGGTGCCCTGCAATGTACTGCTGTCTAATCTAAGGTGTATTCTCACTCATGCCCAGTATGCCTGGGATAGGCTCCAGATTCACAACAACCCTGATCAAGCTCTTACTGGGGAGGAATGAATGAAAGAATGAATGAATGAATGAATGAATTTACAAAATTTAAATTAAAAAAGTATAAATGTTTGAATTTTACCACCACGTAGTTAAACTGGCCTTAAAACCCTCCTCTGTATTAAGGTGTCTTTCACACCAGCTCTAGCTCCATCCTGTCTCCGCCCACTCTCACCTGTTCCCTGTTTTTTATTTTATTTTTTTATTTTATTTTTATTTTTTCATGAGTTCAATGCATATTCTCCATTTTGCTGAAAAAAGGTAAAACTTACTAAATAGTGCAGTACGTAGGGAATACGGTATAGCTGCAGACATAACAAGACATGTCAAGGGTTTAATCAGAGGTTAAGATTTTAAAGTCAGGTTTAAAATTAAACTTGAATTTGAACAAACCTCATAAACATACCCTTGATTAGCTCTAAACTCTGTTTAATCCAGTCCTTGTTGGTGAAACCAAACCACAGGTCTACCCATGGCTTCTAGAGATCCAAAGAATTCAAACATTTCATTTGGCTAAAAAAAAATGGAAACAGTTCTAGTCAGAACTCTTCTAACTCTTGCATTTTATATACACTAGGCCATGGTTTCTTGTTTTTTTCCCTAGATTGTTTTTGTAACAGAGTATGGATTTTCTTGGTTTGGCTTGTTTGGTTTAAAGATCCTGTCTGCTGGTAACACCAACGTCTCACGAAAACGTCTGAATAAAGTCAACTCACACTTGTATCCAACCACATCTGCTTAGCTAATAGATCGCCATGACCTGCTTCTGCACAATTTAATGACATGCATGAGTGAAGTTTTCCTTTCCAGCGAAACATCAGATAGGGTTAATTAAGCTGAGTCAATGGGATGGCGTTTTATCTCCTCATGACATGACTGAATCGTGCTAATACACATTCACACACATGTAAACACTCAAAATTCTTGGACTAAATGGAAGAAAGTTTTCCTTCTTTCAATCCAAAACAATATCGAAAATATCCCAAGATTAGAAGTGACATCTGTTTTGATCATCTGAAACCACGAGGCCTCACTTCTGGCAGGAGACTAAACCAGAATTCCTGTTCTGACCTCACTAACTGACAAAGATCAGAAATGTAAGGAGATATGAGCAATAATGAGGTGGGGCAATAAGCCAGAAGCTTTCACAATTAGCTCCTAGCTTATCTGAATAGATAGCACAAAAGGAATGAGATTTATAATTGTTTTGTTGCACTATTGACTGTCTCTGGTTTGAGTAACTTTAATTTGAACTGAGAGCCCTTGATTAAGCCAGAAGACAGGAGGGATGTGGTGCAGGGTTTCGACTGGTGCTGGATGATGCTGAGGCTCCAGACTGTTATTCTTAAACGTCAGCTTCTCTCTGCAGTGATGTGATTTCAGCTCTTTTTGTGGGGGTACAAAGTGGAGCTCTATTTATGTTTATGATAAACGAGTCAAAAACTATGAAGTAAGTCTCTGTCTATCTGTCTCACAGTTGTAATAAGAAATTGTCATAAGTAAGCAATTCATCTGAGCTTTGACATAAACATTTCGTCGTATATGCGTCTTGACATACAAGGCAAATGATAGATAAACCTGTCTGGAATTGATGAAAGCATGGACAAAAGTTTTGGCATCTTTTGTTTTCAGTAAGTGGTGGAGGTGAGCAATATTATGATGGTGGACAAAAGCATTTTAAAATCTAATCTAATCTAATCTAATCTAGTAATGACCCCATTTATGATAACCTTTAGTGACTTTCAGACACTAAGGAATTTAGGGTCAATAATTAAATCTTCACTTTTTTTTATCAGAAAATTGTTTTTTATCCATGGGTTTTGAACATATGTGCTTGAGTCCCCCTTTGCTGTTATAATAATCTCCACAATTCTGGAAAGGCTTTCCACTAGATTTTGGAGCGTGGCTGTGGGGATTTGTGTTCATTCAGCCACAAGAGCATTAGTGAGGTCAGGCACTGATGTTGGGTGAGGAGGTCTGAGGTCAGACTTCCAGTTCATCCCTACGGTGTTCAGTGGTGTTGAGATCAGGGCTCTGTGCAGGACATTCAAGTTCTTCCACTCAGACCTTTCCAACCATGTCTTCATGGAGATCACTTTGTGCACATTGTCATGAATGTTTAGTCCCTACCCCTTAGTTCCACTGAATGTAATTTGTAAAGCTACAGCATACTATACAATTGTGTGCTTCCAACTTTGTGGCAACAATTTGGGGAAGAACCACATATGAGTGTCATGATCAGGCCTCCACAAAAATTTCCCACATAGTGTATCACAAATTCATGATTCAAGAGCAAGTCATGGTATGGAGGTGGTGAAATCTGTGTTTACATAAATCTGGCTATTATAGCATAACAATAAAAACAGAGATTGTAACCCAAAGAGAACATGTAAATGATGAAAAGGAGAGGGCCTAAAACTGACCCCTGGTGAGCACCCTGAGTTAAATGGATTTGTGGGTGAAGATTGCATTAGTGAGATTTGAACCAGGAAAGAGCTACACCTGTAAACGTGATAGCTGACATATGGGACGTGTCACAATTTACTAAATCAAAGGCAGCACTGAGATCAAGAAGGAGCAGAATGTTGATGGCCCCAGAATCATAACACTCATAACCCATAAACAAGAGATGTGTAGTGATTGGGAGTCAGATGCAAAAAGGTTAAAAAAAGATTTTTATTATTTTGGAAGATTAATTAACAACGACTAATAACAGTCTTTAAAAAGAAACATGATCCGGACTGTGTGAAGTACCATTACAGCCTAAAGGGGGAGTTGTTGATCCACATATGGCCCATAGAGTAATTTTCAAATGAAAACAGCTTTATTAGTCCTGTGACTTAGAAATAATTTACCAGGCTCATTCACTAACATGTCATTATTTCCATATGAAAACAATATTTTCCTGTCAAGCTTTTCTTGCTTTAGTAATTTTATTTAGCAGCCTGCCATTTTGCAATTTCTGAAACCATACAATTTATATTTTTTCCCATTTTTTTCCCCCATCTACTGTTTTTTTCCTCCTTTTTCCATCATTTGCTACTTTTACTATTTGTCCTAGCCTTTACGCAAAGTAAATTCACATCGTGTCACAGTAACAGCAAGTTTCCGACTTATAAAAACTGTTTCTGTCTTTTAAAACTTGTGCTTACCAGTTAGAGCCACAATAAGGTATGACATCACTTTACAAACATAACCATGACTGAAAGATTCCCAAGGCAGGTAGGAATGTAATGCCTAAGGTTTAATGTGATCTAAGTCTGTTTTACGAGATGTTTATTTAACATTTATTGCAGGAGTCTCCAGTATAGGTGCTTTTAACAGTCAGTCTTCTGAACAGAGGAGCTTTCAGGTTTCTCTGTAACATGACAAGTTGTGCTAATCTGGCTTATTAACTTCAAGAGAGAGGAGATAATAATTGTTGATTATTTCCCTATACCAGCACACCCCCCCAGGTGTTATATTCTTTACTCATGGCACATACAGTAATAAGACTTTAAGGAACATCTTAAATAGGTTAAGTTTCCTAAGTGAAAGATGCAGATTACAAGGTATAGAAGACATTGCTTTGAGAATTGCTCTCAAATTATGAGCAATAGTACAGTAAAGTATGATATTTCTAAAAGTGTAATAGTATAGTGTAGTTTATAGTAGCTCATTTTAGCTTGTAGAAATATGATTTTCCACTTGCTGTCATGGCAGTGCATTCATTTTGGTGCTGATGGGCGATTAGTGTAATTTTTAATTAGTGTCATTACAACATGAAGTAGCAGTGAGGTATGCTTTTTTCATACTTTCATATTCTTTTCAGTTATAAACTAACTCTGTCTAATCTAATCAGACATGCAGTCTAGGTTGTCCCGTTTACAGGCAGATAAATTACAGCCAACTCTCGGCCTCATCCTGAGAGAAATATTACATTTGCATCAAGAACAATACCTGACTTTAGATTTTCAAAATTAAATACAGCCCAAGCTGATGTATTAGTGAGCTAAATTTGAGACAAAAATCCACCCTGAAGTGGAACAGCAATATTAACGTGCTCTTCTATATGTAGTAAGTGATTTGGACAGCGCTGTACAATAGCTCTCAGTCCTGTGTAGTCGTCCTGACCCAGGCTTGCTCAGGTGACCACGGCGGGCGGCGTAACGTGACCGTTCTCAGAGATGTAGGCAGGGAGATGGAGGGGTCAAAGGTGACCAGTATAAAACGTCCTGATTTAAGGGAGCAGTGGTAGAAGGCAGCCAGGAACAAGCAGCCGATTCACACAGGAAAGGTTACGGTTAGCAGAATGTGCCCCTGCTTCCTGCCCCCAAACAGAGCCAAACATTAATGTTAACACAATGAGACACAACTCTTTCTTTCTCTCGAAAGTTAGTCAGAGCGCCAGGCAAGTGATCCGAAATAATGTTCCTCATGTTTAAAGTACAGGGTTTGCTTGTTATCCGACATTCACATGGATCTATAATACAGTTTACGGTTTGAGCTGAGTGATTCATTTAGGAAAAGGAAACATTTTTATATCCTCTTAAATGTGCACATAAAATGTGTAATGCAAAGAGATGGATAAAAAAAAAATCTAATAAAAATTTATATTGTTTCTACAAACAAGGGTTTGTGTGACCTCACATAAAGTTGACTGGATAACCCAGGGAAAGACATGTTTAGTACTTAGTAATGTGATTCAATGCAAAAGATGCAATTTTAGTTGAAAAACCAAATCTTTTCTCATCCTAAATTTAGCTTCTTTTATAATAAACAACAATAAACTGCAATGAAACATATAATTAAGTAATATCGCCTGTCCAAGAGTGTGGTTATACTGAATATCGGCATGGCTGTGATTACCTGCAGTACTCACACTGCGGGCTCTTGCCTGCGGTCAAATCACAGCCTTGCCGATATTCAGTTGCTTTTATACAACAGTTCTATAAACAAAAATTTTATATTGAGTAAGTGACATTTTGGACATAATACGGCCAGATTTTCTGTTTATTTTTGCTCTGCCAGCGGAAATATGTAAGCAAATAAAAATCTCAAATTTTGTATATATAAACATGTCAATTTTAACCAATCCTGTTCTCACCTGAGAATAATGTCTTATAATTATAAAACACCTAAGATGAGACTTTTATACCTAAACACATCAGATCAGATTTGTCTGTGGTTCTGTCTTGAATTAGACAAGAACATCTGGATATCATACAATTATATGTCGAAAATGAGAGCAGCAAATGTTGGACAAATGTCTCACCATACCTTTGCAATTATTTTATTTGCTCGATGGAAAATGGTTGACTGCATTTGACCCAGATGTGCAAAAATCCCAAATCTTGGAGCTGATTACAGTTCAAGGGTGCGATGTTGAGGTGATGTACCACCTGGAATCTGGGTTCTGTGAAGGCTGGTGGATGTGTCTTTGAGTGCTACAGATTGCGTATGTCTTTGAGGTGATGTATGGACTTAAAAACTCTCAGTAGATGTAGCTTTAGGAGTGCGCTTGCATCAGTTTTCTAAAATATCCTGTCAAGTTTACACGAGCCATCTAGCTAACATTAACAGTGAAGCATTATTACCTTAAAAATTCTCTCAGAAATTTCAGATCAGCTCATTTTAGCTAGTGGGCTAGTAGTGAAGATTTATTAATAAACAGTATCTCTCTGGAAAATCAGCTCAGGTTAGCTCATGTTAGCTATGTGAGTGTGTTAGCAATGAACATTCTTAATAAATTCTGACAGAAATCTTGTCAGGTTAGCTAAGTTAGTTAGCTGGCTAACATTAGCAGTGAAGATTATAAAAAATCATGAATATGCCTTAAAAATCCTCTCTGAAATTCTATCAGATTAATGGACTCTAGGTGGATGTCATAGCAGTGATGATAATTAACATTTATTCATAAATTCTGACAGAAATCCTGTCAAGTTAGCTCACATTAGCTAGTTGGCTATATTATTTGTAAAGACTAGCATTGGAACATTTACTAATAAACCTTATCTCTTATCTCTTAGAAATCATGCCAATGTAGCTCATCTTATTTAGCATACTAGCATTATCAGTAAAGATTATAAACATTTATTAATAAACACTGTCTCTTGGGATTATTGTCAGGTCAGCTCATATTAGTTAGCTGGCTAGCATAATCAGTGAAGATAGGAAATATTTGTGCATATGACTTAATATTGTGTTATATAATCCTCAGATTAACATGTTAGCTAGGTGGATGTGTTAGCAGTGAAGATGATGAACATTCATTCATAAATTCTGGGGAAAAAATCCTATTAGGTTAGCTTATGTTAGCTAGTTGGCTATATTAGTTAATGTTAATTAGCTGGCTAGCATTTTCAGTGAAGATTATAAGCATTTATTACAAGGTATCCTTTTTTTTAAAAAAAAAATTAATTACTATATTAGTAATTAATATTCTTAACATTTATAAATATTACTTACAATATTTAACATGAATATAAGAGGAATTTTAAGATATGTGGATGTTAGCAGTAATTTCTTTTAACTTCCGACAAGAAAAGTTAGTTGATAGCTAGTTGATTAGCATAATCAGAGAAGATCATAAGCATTTATGAATATGACTTAAAATCCTCTCAGAAATCCTGTCCAGTTAGCTTATTTTAGCTAGCTGGCTACAATAGTAGCAAGATTATGAACATTTATGAATAAACTGTATCGCTTAGAAATCCTGTCATTATTAGTAAAGATTATTAATATTTCTGAATGACTTAAAATCCTCTCAATTATGTCAAAATATAAACTCATGTCAACCAGGTGAACATGATAACAGCGAAGATGATGGCAATTTATTCATAAATTCTGACAGCTTTGCTCATGTTAGCTAGCTGGCTGACAAAATCTGTGAAAAAAAAAAATTCTGCACAATTACAAAGAATTCCCCAGACAGAGCCTACTACAGTTTGTGCTTCTGTGTTGCGAGTTACATCAAGTCAGTCCATATGTTATGGCACCCTTTCAAACGCATAGTGAGGAATATCCAGTGCAGTCATAATATATCACCGGTGCACTGCAATAGATTTGAGAAAACCCATAATAGTGTATAGGGAATACTGAGGAGGACACCTTCAGTACAAGTCCGCTAGTACATGACTTGTGTTGATGGAGAGGGGAGTAATAGAAAGTCTTATCAGCTTGTCCTCAGGGCCTTGGTCCAGCACTTAATCCTGCTTTACCCAGCAATTAGCCATGAGCACTTTAGCCACTGATGATTGCTTTGGCTAAGGAGAGGTGGAAAGGAGCTACATCTGATAAGACAAGTACAGCTCATGATTTAGAAAGCATGCATTCAAGCACACACACAGACACTTAATCCTAAAGCAAAGCTGGTGTGTAAGAGTTAAAAGTGCGCCAGCACAACCAAAGATAGCATGTCATAATATAAGCTTAACTCAAACACACTCTTAGGCTCCAATTCAAAGTCAAATTTCCTGCTCTTGTGTGCTATCAGCTAAGAAAGCACTGACTCTCAAGTATCTCCAGGGCTGAGAGAGAGGATTTAAATCAGAGTTGTGATCTTAAACTAGGCCTGACCTGGTCCAGAGGCGACTTGGCTGGGGTTCAGCAGGGCCAAACCTCAAAGTGAAAGAAACAACCAAAAAGATACATGCGGTCAGAGGCCCCAACTTCTAGCTCATTAAAGTGCAATCAGCCACGACCACTGAGTAAAAGATAAATATTCTGCTCTCCTTTAATGTGAGCACCAAGTGAAACTTCCACATCCCATAATTGCCCACTTTATCATTTCTCAATCTTTTTTTAGGAATCGTTCTATAATTCTTATGTGCAAGTACTGCCAGTCACAGATCTGATACTATGAGCTGCACTTTGTCATTTTCTGGAAAGTCTAAATTTATCTGGAAGACCCACTTTTTGCATTCATACTTGAATTAAGATGACCATGTACACTCCTGGGCAAAAAAAAAAAAAATGACAAAAATATTAAGCTTTTAATGGTCTGAACAACAAATCATTGGTCAGGAAATTAGCAAAAATTAAACAAATAGGTAAAGTAACTTAGTATGGAATAGCTTTTCCCTTTGATTTCTTTAAAAATTTAAGCCTTGTGGGTAAACAGCCAATCAATTATTTAATACCATGAACATTTTTAGCATTCAAGCTATAAAATTGCTGCTGGAAATCTTTTCAGCTGTTTTTTTTTTTTTTTTGGAGTGGAATGATTTTTTCTGCCATACACCTCAGGATTTTACAGATAATTTAGAAATAAAAGGGTTCTTAAAACAATCGTAAGTAGGTTACCGTAGGTGGATCGTAAGTATTAAACCAACTGATGTTCATAAATGTGAACCAAAATGGCTATTTCGGTGGCTGTTACATTCATCACAACCATCTCTTTCATTTCTTTCCACCCTCACATGCACATACATCAACAATAAAGAGATTCTGAAGCATGGAAATGGCTTCTGGGTTTCTATTTCCATCAGGATTGTTTAGATATTGTTTGTATAGATATTCCTTAAGATTAGAAGATTGTATTGCTAGAAATAGGTTAATAGGACAGAACAGAACACAGGGGTTAAGACATCACAACTGAACCCCAGTTTGATGTTTGTGATGTAAATTACAGCATTAATCCATTAAAGAATGCATAGCTTTTTAGAGTTATAGGGGTCCTGATATTACTGTCCAATTTTATATATTTCCCTTTAAAACACAATTACAATGCATTAGACATATAAAATGTCTTTATTTTCTTTCTAATGTGTGATAATCTAGAGCTCGGCTGTTGAGGGTAGCAGACTCATTAAGAACAGATGTTAAAAGACTTCCTGTTTTAAAATGAGATACTTTCACCTCCAGTGAAGATCTTCAGCCGGCTGGATCAGTTTAAGCAGAATTTATAGATGTCTGCTACAATGAAGAAGTAAAAGTCAGTATATACAGGTACTAGTCTACTGGTTTAATGCCCTGTAGGCCTTCTCCTGACATCTTGTATGAGTATTAATCTATTTTAATGGGCTGCTATATGACATAGCCTGGTGCAGTTAGATCCTTTGAAGTCGGTCCAAAAATGCACAGACAGTAACAGATAAGAAAAGAGGGATCTATTCATGCCATATGCAGAGCAGAACAGAGGAGACTGATATTCATGCTTCAGTAGTTTAACCCTGCACCTCACAGACAGGCCATCAGTTATCTGTGACGCGGAGGAGAAAGATATATGTGCCAATGTTAGACTACCAAAATGTAGCAGAATAATAATAATAATAATAATAATAATAATAGTAATAATAATAATAATGTGTCCTTATAGCACTTTTCATACATTTAAAATGCAGCTTAAAATAAAATAAAAAAAAAAAGATTGTCAAAAAATTATATATATATATATATATATATATATATATATATATATATATATATATATATATATATATATATAAATAATGGCAGTGATAGAAGGAAATAATAATATAAAATTTTTTAAAACAAATAAATAATAATGTATTTATATAACACCTTTAATACATTTAAATGCAGCTCAAAGTAACAAAGTAAAATATATAAAATGAAAGTGTAAAATAATAGTAATGCATTAAATAATTACAGTAAACAGGAAGAAAATAATAATATATAAATATTATATCTAACAAAAAAGTATGTAAAAAGAACAGAACAAAAATACAGTAATCAAAATAATAATATAAAAGTAATGTAAAAGTAAAATGCTAGTAAAAGCAAGTCATAAGGCAAAAAATAAAATCAGACCACTAAAATATAATGATTTCAGTGTCTGGAAATGGAATATGGGTTTATAGCCAGTGCCAATAGCCACTAATTTAGTTGTGTGAAGTCTTCTTTTACTGTAATTATAGTATCAGATGCAAAGATTACACTCTAATACAGACTCTTTGTGTAAAACAAAGAGAGTATGGAAAAAAATCCAAATAGAAGTATGCTTTTTTCAATGGCAGTTGATCCAGTACCAAGTTACAAAACACCACTAAAATAAAAAATTATACAGTTCTTCATTTGACTCTATGGCATGCAGTACAATAAGACACTTCCTCTATTGTCTGTTTTGCAAAGTAGCTTGTAGTTGAGCCAATTTAGAGCGAATACACTACATCTCATCTCATCTTCACGTATAATCTCGGAGTTTTAAAATGGCCTGAAGGGACTAGTATTTTTAAAAAAAAAATTATTTACATGGACTCCTAGACGCCTAACAGCCCAGTCTTCCCACAGCTGCAGAGTCTCTGAGTCTCTGTCTCTCAGTAAAACGTGCCCTAGTGCACTCGGCCCTGTCCGTCCTGTCTGAGGAGGCTTGTTAACCAGGCGCCTTTGATGGAGACAATATTCCAACCAGCGAAAGTTCATAGAATGTAAACAGATTTTACAGGCCTGTAAGTTTAGAGACATTAGTGTCGTTCCTGCAGAGGTATTTAATAAAGACAGCAGGATGCTATGATGTTCCTTTGCTGTGGTAAAATATAACACAAGTTTCATTGATCTTTCTGGGATGTATTTTAAAGACCAAGTGTCTTCTTTAGGGTTTAAATTAAATGGAGTTTGCAGTTCATTTGGAATTATTCTGAAAAATGGCCGGCAGAAGGAGTGCACTTAAGCCACTGGAAAATCCTTCTGTACTGGAAAGCCTCTACGTCCTCATTTTTTTCCTGTTTTTTCCTTACTTGTATATATGGTATATCCTGCTATTCCTAACAATCATCACCTTTCACCATCTCAATAACAACAAGCTGTTTGGCAAAATTGCAAGAAAGAAGCCTACATAATGCATTTTTCATGAAGGGTGCCAGTAATTATGAAGCAGATAGTATGATGTAAATAGTAATACTTTTGTGTATATTTGACAATACAGTAGGATGAAAAAGTATATAGAATATTCAATATCAAAGAAGATTGCATCATTCCCTTTTTTATATAAATAATGTAAATATATTCAATATTCTTACTGACTGTATGCAGAACTCTTAAAATGTATACTCAAATGTCAACTGAGTTAAATAAAACAAACTGGACCATGTGACCTTTACGCTTTTTGCATAAACTGAATCTGCATAGTTTTAAATTTACCTTTATAGACTTTTATCCCACAGCACTGTTGAATTCTTGATTCTGATTGGTCAGAAATGTTAATTTTCTAATTTTCTATATCTCCAGTGTCAGTGTTTTGTAACAGTCAGAGATAAAGCTCTAACTTTTTTTCTCTTTTAACCTTTTTTGTGTCTTAAAAAGAGAGGCTGGTATGAGAATGACTGTTTATAATGTAAGTGAGAACAGGGACTTTGTTTTGCAGACATTCCACAACATTAAATGTAACTATAAATGGATAGAAATATAATTAAAAATGGTCATTATTAATTCCTAATGGTCAAACTCCTGTGATATAAGAGGAATAAAACAGTATTGCTATAGAAAAAAATCAACGTCAGGATGGTAACAGCAATTCTGCTTACCGTTAGGCCACATAATCTTTTTCACATAATATTTATTATTCATGGTATTTATTTTAGGGATGAATTTAGAAATGTATTAACCTCTCCCCTCTCTAACAGTCAGACATTATATAACAGTCAGAGATTATATATTAATATAACACTCTGACCACATTTCTGGACTTCAGATTTTCCATCCTGATGATTTTAAAAGCTCGTTCGCAGATTCATATCATTTTTAGAGCTATTTATCTTGGTTAGAGAAACCCAGTACGCGGAACCTTCCCAAATCCCGCAAATCACTGAAGACGTGGGCTCTCATCTCTCTGCTCTGTGCAAATGTTCTCATGGCTGCGTCCTTTTGGCCGTGAGCTACTTCACGCTTTTCTGGTTTATAGTGTTCTCCCTTGTCGCCCGTAACACTTTTAATAAAACAGATTTCATGGCCTTTGTCTCACAACATCTGTTAACAGCTGCACAGAAATTAATTAAGAAAGTGAGTGAGGAAAAAAGGCGAGAGAGTAGGAAAAAACACATTACTGGTCACCATTTCCTCACATAAACAGCAGCATTTATTCAGTCCTGGTTGTAAAACGAGTAATTGATCCCTCAGCAGTCATCAACGTTCATGGCAAGTTTTATCAATTAGAGCTTAAACGAGGACATCCCTGGCCAAACTGTTGTTTGTAAAGAAGATGAAGAGTGGAGAATCTTGAAATTCCTCCATGCAGCAAACCGGAGACGGCCACCTGAGGTGGAAAAATCTGGAAAAGGAATGCGAAAGGGGTGCAGATAAATGACTTGAAACCTAATGGAAGTGGTTTAGACACTGGCTTGCAAGACCACTCTGTATATGCAGCCGTTTGGGGGGGGAAAAAGCCTATTCATAAAGAGGAGCTGGTAACCTGATCTGATTTGATAAGTTAAAAATGTCAGGCTTCTCATGCCTGAAGCGCTGAGGTGTGTGCGTTGACACGTGTGACACGGAGAAGCTGAAAGTGATCCGTGGAAATCGTGAATAGCGCTAACGAAGCTTTACTTCCTTAAAATAGGTTTATTGCCAAAGGCGCTCAGGAAAAGGTGTGGAAAAGGAAAAGGAGGGTTTAATCAGACATGGTGTGATATATCTGGTGTCATACAGTTTCTTATTTTATGATCGCAGTCTAATATTAAAGGATGTGATTGATCAGAAATGAGAACATTTGCCAGGCAAAAATGATCAACCTAAGCATTCTTCAAGTTCACCTTAAAGGTAACATGTATAACTTTACAATAGACAGTTTCTCTTTCATAAATAGAGCACATTTAGGACGTTATATAACCCTTAACCATCCAAGGAACCCTTGAGAAACCCTTCTTTCTAAGAGTGTACTGACTGTGGAGAGTCTGTTGAATTAGTTTTAGTGCAAAACTGCCATAAAACACCTTTAAAAATGTTTAGCTTCAGTTCTTTGGTTCCTCTGAAGAAACCCTTTGCCTTCCAACAAGCCTTTGAGGAATGTTTTTTCCCTACACTTTTACCAAAAAAGTCTAAAATCTTTAAGGACTCTTCACTTTGTCCTTTAGAAAAGAATTTCACATTGAAACTCCTTTAGGAAGCTAATCATCCATCAAAGGAACACTTGAGGAATCATTTTTCTGGTAAAAGTGTGAGGGTGTACAATGTCCTTGTTTTTTTTACCTCATGAAAATTCCTGTGTCCACCTGGATAGTGCATTATCATCACCGCTGAGCACAGTATTCCTGATACTGTGAACATGTCATTTCTTTTAGAGTCCTTTTAAATGGAGCTGTGAATATGTCAGTATGTGCACAATAATTGTAAAAGCCTTAAAACATCCACTCACTTGGCAAAGAATGTTTCTCCACGGCTTAGGTTTCTTCTCCATTGCTTGTGTTAATAGGTGGAGGTGCATAATTCTACATTCTCACACTTGCAGATTCCTACGTCTTATTTTTATTTTCTCCCTAGACAGAGCAAATCCAATTAGCTAATTCACATAGGGCCGTATTCAGAGTTGCCAACTTTAGGTCAAACGTTACATCAATATTTTACAAAGTTACTCTTTTACAAAGTGGAGTTATACAGCTGTTTAAGTCAATTTTCTGGGCTCCCCATTCACATTATGAAACACTTCATTATTATTATTATTATTATTATTATTATTATTATTATTATTATTATTATTATTATTATAGATTTTTAGCTATGTAGTTCACACCTTAAAATTTGCCAGATTATTCTTGAGTAGAGGTGTTGGACATCTACGCATGCTTTTAAGCCCAAAAAGAAAATGGTATAGAAAATGCAGACTGCAGAAGATTGTGTTTAGTCCTTTGCTGTCAAATGTAAAAGAATGTAACACAAAAGCAATTTTTAATAATTAAAAATGTTGTAAATTTGGTTTAAGTTAACAGTATGGCTTCCACTCACATTATTTGGCAGCTTATAAATAAGCACTTGATCCAGCACAAACTATTATTATTATTATTATTATTATTATATTATTATTATTTTTAAAGTTTAATTTTGCTTACAGTTTTATGTAATCCTGATTTCCATCTTGGCTAGAAAACCTCACAGGGATTCAGGGATTAAGTGTGTTGGACTTTTTCTGTTAATGTTAGTATGTTATCTTGTGGTAAAGACAGTCAGACAAATAATTTTAATTATTTTGTTCAGTTGCAAAGGAGATTAGTCAAGGGACAGGGTTGCTCTGAATGTGCAAATGCTTAATTATCTGTATGAATGTTTATTTAATGGGAACAATGTGGTATGTCTGTGACAGTGATATGTCCAACTTTTGATGTTTATAGCATGACGCAAACAGATGACAGTCGTCTCACTTCATGTAACCGAAGCCAGACTTTTGTAGGTGTTATAAAAACACAATGTGTTGAGCAGGCTTAGATCTGGAGCCAAATCCTTTCCACAGGTCAGTACCTCTAAGACTTATCTGATTGCCAGAATATATTTTTGGGTTTTAAATCTCTTTAGCTGCAGAGAAGGCTGAGGAAAGCCGATGATCTCATCAGATCAGTATCATACGGGATGATGAATCAAACAGAAATGACTTGTTAAATCTGTTTTAATATTTTGAATATATTACTGTAACTGCTGAGCAATCCATTACATATGAGTAATTTCTTCTCTACCTATTACTGTATTTAACTTTGTAAAACTCATAAAATCTGTGCCAGCTGTAAAATACAACAATGATGACCAACGGTTTCAAATTTATCACAGAGGAAAAAAAGACTTCAGTCCTGCTAATTTGGCTTATTATAGAACTAGCTGTTTGGAAGCCTATAGACTCAAACAAAATAATCATAAAATAAATAAAGATTAACTGGTTCAGAATCCACAAGTAACTAAAATTGCATGGTAGACTTATGTCCAAAAAACGACCATCAAATCCAGCCTGTTTAGCTGAGGCTGATATACAGTACATTTTTTTTTTAGAAAGGGAGATTTTTGATGAGATGTTTTGATATTTTGCTTGTCTAGGGCTGTATTCAGGGTTGTCAACTTAAGCCCAAAAGTTACATCAGTATTTACACTGGGAAGGTTACGTGTATTCAGAATCGGGTTACACACATGAAGTCAATTTTCTGGCTGCACCATTCAGAATATAATAATCACCTGTGTGGAGTTCATGCCTCTGAGGTTGCCAGATTTTTCTTGAGTGAAAGCATCTGAGAAGGGTTTTTTCAATAGCGTCTTGACCATCGCATTTATACAATAGAACTTTCCTTCAAGCAAAATGCAGACTGAAGAAGCTATGGATTTTTTTTCTTTGCTATCAAATGTAGTACAATGTAACAGCACCTCTCAGATTTAGTCCTGATTTTTCTTTAGGCATCATTACACTGACTGACAGGTTTTTTTTTGCTGTAAACAGTGTTTTTAAGCCCTGTTTTCTTAGAATTATTACACACTTGCTATGATCACAATGTTTTTATCGAGTTTCATCACATTCCCTTGATATTTCCACATAATTTGTGATAGGAGGAACAATAAAACTATTGATGAACAATTTCATTTTTACGATACAATCAGTCCATTTCAAATTCTCAAATATGATTCTTGTTATTTCATGTTATTTTTTTTTTTTATTTATTATTTGTTTTAGAAGCATGCAATCTTCCCAAATATTCAGCATGAGGCTGGTCATTAAAGAAATATTTCCAATTATTCCCCAGGCTCCATGAAACAGAGAGTTCTTCGCATACCAAGCCTGTGGATGTTCTGAAGCTGTTAGCCAAAACCAACCTCTCAAACTGTGTTTATCCATCAGATCAAACAGTTTAATGAAACTGATACAGATCACATGTGAGAAATTTTAAAGAATAAACAGGCAGAGATAGCAGAGACCCTCACATTGCAGAACAAAGTTGTTTGCATTAGAATTTATCACCTCCTTTGGATGTCTGTGGTCAGCCAGTGAAAGCAGAGTGAAGGCACTGACCTCCTTCCTTCCTTACATGCAAAACAATTGCCAACATACAGCTCAGTTAAGAAATTACAGGAACACACACATTTAATTGGATGCTAGACGTTCTGTAAGTTCTTCTCTAAACAAAACTAAGCAAAGTGCCCAAAGTTCTCCACGTATACAGTTTGCATGACTTGAAACCCAACCTGGGCACAGTGTGTTTGGGCCCACAGTGTTTTATAAACAATACCAGAGTGGGAAAATCCAATCCACTTGGGAATAAACCCAAGCGCACATGGGCCTTTTCTCAGACAGATCTCTGTTGGGGACAAAAAAATGTAAATACAGAGTGGTTTTGATCTCTGGAGATGTCTGGACTTCTTTTTCATTCTCTGTCAGCTAGCGTGACGTCTGTCCACCCAGCCTTCTGTATAATCTCACTTTCTCTGCTGGTGGTATGGACGCTGAGTTAAAGTGAGTGGTTAACATGTCACACGGGCCTGGTTACTATCTTTCCCTTTTGTACACTCTGTTGCACGAAAATCCCAGTACATACACGTGATGAAGTGTAGGAATTCAGTAGAATCTCTTTGGCATACTTTCTTAGGCCATAGTATGGTATGATAAGTAAGGAATAAAACACTTGCTGATGCGCTGTTTTAGGAAAATAATTAATGACACAAAGTTAATTATTTACCAATAACATCACTAAATAAAACTCAAAGTGTTTTATTCCTCTTATACCTTAGCAATTTGGAAACAAGTACTATTTTTTAATTAAATAATGTTATCCATTAGTTGCATTTAATGTTGTGAAATATCTGTGAAACGAGTTAGTTCCTGTTATCACTTACAATATAATATAAACTATATAAATCATTCACTATAACTATAAGCAGTTGTTCCCTCACCAGGATCTCTCTTGTTTCTCTCTCTTAAAGTTAATAAAAGAAAAAACAACAACAACTACACAGTTGGTCATGTTACTAAGAAACCACATGGTTTCCAATGGTGGAAAACTTGCAGCTGTAACTACAGTCAGAGCAAATCAGTCAACACCTTCTGCCCAATCAGAACCGGGAATTCAACAGCATTATGGTACAATGGCCATCACCTAACCATGTTTTCAACAGGTTCAGCAAAAGTGCTGATCGCTTGCTTGGCCCCACAAAATGAATCCCAACTGTCTTTAAAACTTTCCCACATGTGACTGGTTTAGAGCGCCGTGCCAGAGATTTGAAACGCCGATATATTAGACTTGAAGGCCGTTATCTCAAAGCCTGATCTGACATTGGCTTATCTTTATTTTTTATTCTTCCTCTATCATATACCACGGTCTAGCCTTTATATAAATATACTTTTTCATGGTATGCCTATTGCACTGCGTCGTGTTTAATGGCTATCTACTCCGACGTTAACCTATACACACAGATCACCAGAGCAGAGTGATGTATTCAACACAATACCACTTCAGTGAATTGCAAAGTGTTTTTTCCCACTGTGAATATTGCTGAGAGAAAGTCAAATGCCATTGCAGACCTCTTTAACACCCTTACCTCCCTCTGCAGCAACAACACACTGTGGTCTGGTGGTTAGCATGCCCACTGGTTCTCTCTCAATCCCGCTCATTCTCTTCCTCTCTCTCTCCTTATGTTTATAGCTGGAAAGTGTTGAAATGCGGTGCCAAAATTGCTTCCTCTCATCTTGTCTAAGTGATCTCCATTTATTTGAACAGCTTTTTTGGAAAGGAGGTAAAGCCCTTCCAACATCCGCCAGCCTTTCCATGGTCAACATACACACTCGTTTGTAGAGAGCCATGTGAAAATCCTCATAGTAGGCATTAAAAAATAATAATTAAAGTAAATAAATAAGTAAATGAAATACAAAATGGTCCCATGGGAGACAGGTCACAGGTTTGCTTAGTATTTCTCTGCAGTGGTTAATGTTGCATAGCATATTTGGAATTATTATTATAGGATATAACTGTTAAATCAGATAAAACTGATTCACAAAGACCTGAGCATTGAAATTGCAAAAAAAAAAAAAAATTGCAGTTTGATGCAATTAAAGATTCATACTGAAAGTTTAACATGTTGGTTGTGTAAATTCAGGGAAAACATCCAGTGGATATTCAGAAAAAAAATGTTTCTGTCCAAGTCATAAATTTCGACAGAAGCACTTGCCATATGTTTGGCCTTAACCGTGCAAATGAATTCACCTCTATAAAAGACAGGTCTTAAAAATTCACGTTTAACAAATCTGGCACTACAAAGTTTTGGATTAAGATTAAGAAGTAAGCAGTAGAACATTTGGCACTGTATATTCACGTAGCTGTGAAAATTTAACTTGAGGAAATTTTGTGAAAAATACAAGTTAAAAAAAACAATTACACATTTTCTCTTTTTCCCCGATCATCTCTTCTTAGAATTTCCTAGATTCTTTTTTGTATATTTTTTTTAACATACTTTCATATCAAAGAGAGTTAAGATTTGCAGTACAGTGTTCAAAAACATAAAACTACATTTCTTTTTTCTATTTTTTGTTACTTTTTTATAAATGAATGAGAAAATGACTGTGAAAATAACTTTCAATAAAATCAATCACAATTTATAAATGCTGTAAAATATTTTCCATCCCAGCCAGAAATTTCATCATGTGTTTGGCTTAAAGCAGAGGACTGCACGCCTGTTTATTACAGTCAGAGAGTACACAAGCCTAAGGTCACGCATGAAACCATTTACTTTCTGCATTTATGACATATAAACTCCAGGCAGTGGTCCAGTGGCTACAACCTTGTCATGTAAACATGCCGTGAATGATGGAAAGGGTGTTAACATTAGCTCTGGCATGGAACGAGGGCCGCAAATGTTCAGGCCTAATATTTTGGTTTGAGTGCAGGTCATGGACTTTGAGTGTAAGCCACAGCAGCGAGTGTGGTCTACCTGGCTACATTGAATCAGCATAAAATCCTTGTTTAGGATCCTAATCTGGGGGTGAGAAGTGAACTAGTGTACAAGGCTGAGACACACTACAGCGACGGAGACAAATAGGAGTACAAGAAAACTTCATCATCACTTCGTTTCTTTGGAAATGCTAACATACCAAAGTAATCTTTTTAGATTGCTTTGAATACTATTAGAATTGAACGTTACCAATGTAATATTATCAATTTATTTGCTGAAAAAAAGAAAAACAGACCAGAAGACACTGTCAGTACCTCAGTAAAAGTCTGGTGATAGGCTCCAAGGCTTAGCTAATCGAGCAAATTCTCCACAAGGCATTTATTTGATTCTGGTAAATTAATGACTAGTGATGGCTAGTCGTGATATCAGATATGAGGACTAAAATCTTAATATCGATCAATAACTCAACAGTGAAACTCTTAGGGATGAGCAATGCATTATACAGTATGTGGAGGTCTTATCAATGGCATAATAAGAATGATGTGGAGCAATGTATTACATGCACATTTATTCATTTTTAAGTGTTTCCTCTGAATACAAAACATGGTAAACAAAAGTAGGCTTTTGGTTCAAACCACAGTCTGGGCTAGAAAGAAGTGCCCCAGCCTCGTTTCTTCATACCATTCTGTGTATTTTTCTTATGACTTGGTCATTGCTCTTGATTCCACAAATATCCCAAATAATCCAACTTAAGATATTTGTTAACAGCAAATAATTTAATGCGGATGCCAAAAATCTTTGTGTTTGAAAGACGAGGTTTCTTTGCTTCTGCTAGCACATTTCTGCCTGCTGCCCCTGCTCATGACAGTAAGAGGAATTCAGCATCTCCAGATCCACAAAAAGCAAGTGTTAAATGACAATAATCACAGTACAAATGTGAACATATGCTGCGATAAAGGCATCAGAGCTAGACTCAACAAACAGCAGGAGGAGAAGCTTTCATGGAGTTGTGGAGAAGAATCTTAATGAAGTGATTCTCTTAAGTTTCATACTGAGAGGAAACAAAGCATCAGAAGTTCAGGACCAGTTCAGATTATTCATCATTTAGCCAAGGCATATAAGGAGGGAGAAGAAAATTCTAAATTGAGAGCTCTTTAAAAATAAGTGGTCTCTTTTTATTTGTCATTTTCTAAACAAGTGTCAAACGTTTAAAACTGAATTTAGCACAAACCATTTTGGCAGCAATTGTGTACAGCAGAACACATATCCAAATCCAGCTCCTGTAACGGCTGGAGGGTCGACTCTGTCATCAGCAACCCTAAAATTAATTCCTCCTTCACTTTGTTAGGTTGCCAGCTATAGCAGTTTTGGAAGGGGGACAGTGTTAAACATAGGATTATTAACCACATAGGATGGAATAGAAAAGGATCTGGAGAGCAAAGAACGCTCAGCAGAGTGTCTAGAGAACACTAACTAAACCACAGAACAGATGATAGATGAGAGCATACCATAAGACACAAAAGAAATTTGATTTATAACATCATGACATTTAGTATATTAGCTTTCACAGATGTTCCTTCAATATCCCAAGTAAAAAAATGTATTAAACAATGTATGTTAAGATGTTAATAGTAAAACATTGAATTTGCTTTTATGACTGTGATAAATATTCTTTAATAATGTGCAACTTTGGTTTTATTACAGCCTCTAATCTCTTATATCCTCTGAATATTCCCTTTTTTCCAACTTTTTCCATCAACTGTAGGTTATCAATTTTTGAGAAAGGATGAAATTGAGTGCCATGTTCCATGTTTTAAAATGACAGAATCATTCCCCTTTAAAACATTTTTGTTACGTGAAATCATCTGTCTATTAGCTTTAACTTTCAGTAATATCTAAAGGCCTCAGCATTCTTAATGTGGAGATGACGTCTGTATGAATGCTTCAATCAGAGGGTTTAACACATGGCATGTTCCTCCTCGGAGGCACGATTACGTCATATTTTCCATGGAAGCCAGATGAAGGTTGTATGTAAGATCGGTTATAATTAGTGCTGAGATTATGCTCAAATTTAACTATACTATATGACAATAAATAGGCTGTTGTTTTAATTGGCTGACCTAACTACTTAGTTAGCTACCTAGCTAAATAACAGATCCAACATGATCTCATGGGAAACTTGGAGAACACTCTTGGGAAAAGAGATTTTTGTATAGTTAAAAGTTCTAGTTTTCTAAAAAGATAAAAAGACTTGGAACCATCTTTTTTGTAGGTTTCAACCTTCAAGGCATCACCCAGAAGAAGACATTGTTGGGCTGCTAGATGGGACCCTTTTTCTAAGAGTGTACACACATTGGACGAATGAAAACTTTTTCACTTGTGTGAGTGACCTGGAAAGAGTGAGGAGTATTAAAAACTACCCGAGTATCTCCTTGATGAAAAATGTCTTTTGTTTGCCTTGCATTCGTGTCACATGAGGAGGCCACAGGTGAGTCTGAGAGATATTCTGGATGCCTCCAAAGCTATGTCTTTTGTGCAGCCATGAACTCGCTTTTCCAGCTGCATCTGGAACCGATATGTGCATCTGGCAACAGGAATGATACCTAATCCTAAATGATGAGGAGAGAATTCTGGCAGATCCTGGAGAATTCCATATCACAGGTATACACTAGTCCGCCGCTTGGCCCGACACTCTCCCTCCACCTCTTTGTCTCATGTCCATCTGGTTCACGCTCCCTTTTGTTTCCCTTTTTGTTTATTTCTAGGGCTGCATCAGTATTCTTTTCAGACCAAGTATGAGTTTGTTTCGTCGATACTGAACATGATACTGATACCAAAATCAGAAAACTTAGTATTAATCAGTCAGGGGCATCATGAAACAATTTATTTAGCTCTGTTTATGTTAGTTTAATGAGATGATTTACCAGGTTACTTGTATTGTAAGAAGATGCTGTAGTTTCTCCTCTTGATATTTTCACAGACCTTCACTCACACTTTGTAGTCTGCTTGGCTTTGATTCTTATCATGATATACGTCCAGATCGCCATCATTTCATGTCATCTGTTCATTAGCGCATGCAACGTACATTAGGGTTACATCATGTAGTATCACATGGTATTGAATGTTGGTATTGGAGTATTTTTTACAACTAAAAGTAAATGGGCACAGCATCAGACCAATACCTGATACCAGTATCAGTATCAGTGCATCCCTAGTCATTTTACTTGTACAGTTTTCCATTACAATCTTGTGTTTGGTGATAGCATGAGGCAGGCACTAAAGTTCAGCGTTCTGGTTCATCCCTGCACCATCAGCTGCCTCTGGTTAAGCAGATTTGGAGGTTGACTGTGAAGTTCCAGACCTTCAAGGACATGAATAATTGACTAAAACTCTTCAACATGATTAAGTGTGTGGGTGTGAAATATCACTAGGATATCTGCAACTACCAGTCGACATGGAAAATTTGAGGGATCTGGTTTTGGCCCGGCTTCAGAGCCAGGAGTGACAGAACTGATGATGGCGTTAATAATGGAAAGCCTTTGTTCTGTTTCTTTCTATACGTGACTTGGCTATCATTTTATTTACAATGCATCAATTCATGGGGGTTTTATGGGCGATTGAGATGAGTGATCACTTTTTACTGCTGTGGTCATTTTTTAACCAGTATGTCTTCATGGAAAATTGACTTTTCAGCACCTCAGCATGATAATGTACTAAAAATAATCATGAGCCCAGTGTTGCTTTTACAAGCTTTTGTGCCTGCTTGATAATGTGAAAGGAAGTCCATAATTTCAGAGAAAATGTTATCTATCTATGTATCTACATTATACGGCCAAATGTTTGTGGACACCTTTCCATAACACTTGTGTGGGATTTTTGTCTCCAATCTTGTCTTCATGGAGCTTGCTTTGTGC
The DNA here is from genome assembly GCF_027358585.1 of Pangasianodon hypophthalmus. NCBI lineage: Eukaryota > Metazoa > Chordata > Actinopteri > Siluriformes > Pangasiidae > Pangasianodon > Pangasianodon hypophthalmus. The sequence continues at coordinate 21,497,511 of NC_069721.1, read as the reverse complement.
ACAGGGGCATTGTCATGCTGGAACAGGTTTGGGCCTCTTAGTTCCAGTGAAGGGAAACTGTAATGCTACAGCATACAAAGACATTCTATACAATTGTGTACTTCCAACTTTGTGGAAATGGTTTGGGGAAGAACCACATATCGGTGTGATGGTCAAGTGTCCACAAACATAATATATCTAACTATTGAGCTATTAGGGATGCAACACAGTGACACTATCTGTATCTGTTCAGTGATCCAAATATTTTCATTTAAGTACTGATCTAAATCCTAATGGGTGTGGCATAAACCAGTTTTTAAAAAAAAATTAAATAAGAGGAAGAAATGCCATCACTGTCAGCATGGTGTTTGAATTGTGGCTCTGACAGTTCCTCAACCTCAGCTCCATCACTCTAGTTCAAACAGTAGTTGGTCTCAACTACAGATGTCCATGGGCTGTTTTTTTAATCTCACTTGCGCAATAATTTTTGTTTGCACTTGCCTGTGATATTTTCTTCAAATTGAGTCAGTTCTATTTTCCAAATATAAACAAACCAGTAGCCTCATTTAAACTACTGTGAGCCTGACCAGGCAGTTACTAAGGATGAATGAATGAATAAATGATGGTCTTTGTCCTGCGAGCTTCATATCTGACCACTCACACCTGCATGAAAGTTAAAAACCCCTGCTCCTGCAGATTCCCAGTCCCTATGCACACTTCTAGGCTCAATCAGATGCCCTGTGAAACAAAGAAAAAAAAAACCTCAAAAAAAACCCAAATAAAATGCCTCCTCATATTCATATCTCTATTTGTATCTTTTTAAAAACACATTATCTCTATATTCTGAATATTATATTTGTATCCCCTTCTATCTATCTATCTATCTATCTATTTATCTGTCTATCTATCACATGCTGCTTGTATCTCTTACACTGGCTCTTCCTCATACACTTTCATGACTCATCTACACTCGCACAATAAAAGTAAAGGAAACACGACTGGCCACAGGAGGTGTTTTCTCTGGTCGTGTCTCTCTGCCAAGCTCAATATTAGCCTGGCCGATGCGGTTGCGTGCAGCGGGGCGACTGCCGTAGTGCACAAGCCACCAGCCTGGTTTAAATGAGACAACACCCACATGCACACTTCCTCCCTATTGCTCTGTTTTTGGATTGTTTGAATGAGCTGCCTTTAATGGCCTGGTGGTCAGGTGGTCAGCTGTTTGCAGGAGAGCTACATTAGTCAGTGGTTTGTGAAAAAAAAGGAAAGAGATGAATAGCAGAATGCATACTAGTTTGCTTTTGTTTGCTAGTTTTCTCTCACTCATTACTTTGCTAGTGATTGTTTGCTAGTTTGATTTCAATTAATTAATTTGCTTTTGTTCACTAGTTTGCTTTTGGCCCACTACTTTGCTTTCAGTCATTAGTTTTTCACTCACTAGTTTGCTTTTCTCTTACTAGTTTGTATTTGCTAGTTTGTATTTGCTGTATTTGTGGGAAGTGGTAGCTCAGTGGTTAAACCGTTGGACTTCTGCTTGGAAGGTTGAGAGTTCAAATCCCAGCACCACCAAGCTGCCACTGCTGGGCCCTTGAGTAGGGCCCTTAACCCTCAACTGCTCAGTTGTATAAATGAGATAATTGTAAGTCCTTCTGGATAAGGGCGTCTGCCAAATGCTTGCTAGTTTGCTTTTGTTTGCTAGCTTGTTTTCACTCACAAGTTTCCTTTGTCTCACTAGCTTGCTTGCTAGTTTGTTTGCTAAATTGCTTTCACCCACTAACTTGCTTTTGTTTGCTAGTTGGCTTTTGCTTGCTAGCTTGTGTTTCCTCACTAGTTTGCTTTGGCTTGCTAGCTTGTTTTTGCTCACTAGTTTGCTTTTGCTTGCTAGCTTGTGTTTGCTCACTAGTTTGCTTTTGCTTGCTAGCTTGTTTTTGCTCACTAGTTTGTATTCTCTCACTAGTTTGTTCCTAGTTTGCTTTTGTTTGCTAGCTTGTTTTCACTTACTAGTCTGCTCGCTATTCACCAATTTATTTTTTATTGTCAGGTATGTTTCATATATGAGGAATTTGTTTTGGTGAGTGAATATGTAACTTACTAAACTGAAAAAAACAGGGAACAATTTACAAATATGCAGGAAATAAAAAAATAGGCCTTTGGAAGAAAAAAACATGGTATGACTAGCAAAAGCCAATGAATAACGGAGTGCATGCTTAATGGATAATTACACATCATTAGATGGAGTGTAGAAGAGAGAGAGAGTGTGTGTGGAAAGGTGAAAAGTGTGTGTGTGTGTAGGTGAACTCTTTGGCTATAGGTGGATTTCAAACTGTGACTCACCTAAATAAACAGTAGCGTGATGAATACTTTGGCCCATTGTGGTGAGCGTCTAATGCTATATAATAAGTCTGAGTCTCTTTGGGCTATTTAAAAGTACATCCATCAAAAATCAATTTGCAAACCAAACATTATCAAACCGCAAGTGAGCTACAAACGGTCATTTCAGTTCTCAAATGGACCTCAAGTGAACTCATTTTTTTGTAGCGATGAAAGCAATGTTAACTTCTATAAAAAGTGAAGCATATTACAGGATTACAATGTCTCAGAATGTAATAATGTGAATAATGATAGCAGATGGTCGCCATTTATTTGTCATTTATTTTCCAAATGTTCCCAGAGAAAGTTAAGAGCCTAGTCATTGTACAAGACAAAAAGGGTAAGTTTATTTAGATTATTATTTTTCTTTTTGCTAGTTTCATCCATCTCTTTTAATAGGTAGTTATTAAGAAAGATTATTCATTATTAAAATCTGGTTATGTTCATTTGTGTCCTTGATTTTGTTTATTATTTATTATTGCAGTGGACATTGTTGACAGGCGCTAACTTTTGCAGCAGGAGCTAGCAATGTATCAGCAACTTTAAAAAATAATGTAATGATGGGATTTTTTTCTTACGAAGACTATCAATATTTCTACATTACAGGTCATGATGGTCTTTTGGACTATATTTACATTTATTTACTTGAAAGAAGATTTTATTTGAGATGGGGCAGAATCCAGTCCAGGCACAGCACTGAGCAGATAAAAAGTAAAATGGTCGTAAAATATCATACTTTAATTTTATATTAAACAACAGGAAAAGGTTAAATTGAAAACACTGCTCACATATCAACAAATGCTAGTTTGCTTTTTCTGCCTAGTTTGTTAGTTTATTTTTGTTCACTAGATGGCTTTCACTCACTAATTTGTTTTGTTTGCTTTCTCTAATTAGTTGGCTAGTTTTATTTAGTAATTTGCTTTTCTCTCACTAGTTTTCTTTTGGTTACTAGTTTGCTTTCTCTGTCTATTTAGCTAGAATGCTAGTTTTCTTTTGTTCATTAGTAGCTTTCTCTTGCCAGTTTACCTTTTCTTGCTAGTTTGCTTTTGATCACTAGTTTGCTTTTATCCACTAGTTTTCTTTTGTTTACTAGTTTGTTTTCTCTCACTAGTATACTTTTTCTTGCTAATTTGCTTTTTGTTTGCTAGTTGGCTTTCTCTGACTAGCTGGCTAGTTTGCTAGTTTTCTTTTGTTTATTAGTTTGCATTTTCTCACTAGTTTAGTTTTCTTTGCTGGTTTGCTTTCTTGAATTATTTGTTTTCTCTTGCTTTCTTTAACTATTTGGGTAGAATGCTAGTTTTCATTTATTCATTAGTTTGCTGTCTCACTTGTTTACTTTTTCTTGCTAGTTTGTGTTCTCTGACTAGTTGACTAGTTTCCTTTTACTTTCTCTTGCTAATTTGCTTTTGTTTGCTAGTTTCTCTGACTACTTTGCTAGTTTACTTTTGGTCACTAGATTGTTTTCACCCACTAGTTTTCTTTAGTTTTCTAGTTTGCTTTTGCTCCCTAGTCAACAATTATTCTGAATCAGAATCCAACTCAGTTTTATGTGCTACATATACGATGGGAATTACTAAAGAGACAACACTGGATAATTTACAAATATGCAAGGAACATGAGAAATACAAAAGGGACTAAACTAAACTAAAATAAAGGAAATAGGATAAATAATATATATATATGAGGAAAATACCATGAAATAAATATATTTAATGTGTACATATGTGCAAGATATGAAAAAGATTTTCTTTACATGAATAGATATGCTTCTGTTACCAAATAACAGCTAGTAAATGTTCACCATGTTGACCTTTTGTAAAATGTAGAAGCCATTGTAGAATCAATTTCAACTACCTGTATTCACCTGTAGTTTCTGTTAGCACTATCATTTTATTCTGAGAATTCTTTATTATGTTATGAAAATAAGCAGATGTCAAGCATAAATATAGCCTTGCAGTTTGGAGAGTTTGCATCCTCATGTTTTCACCCTCTGTTTTTCTCAGATCAAATCTATATTAATGAACAGGCCCTCGCAATGGGACTTCCCATTTAGAGGCTGACACTGAGATGAATGAGGCAGCGAGCCGACTACAGGCGTCTGTCATAGACAAACGAGAGCGCGGACCACCAATGAGCTCACGACAGACATGCTGAGCCGTCGCTCGCTCATTTGTCTCACTGCTTGAGTACATCGATGAGATTGATATGCACACACAGTGAGGCAAAGAGCAGACAAGTCCCACAGAGAGGCAGAGAGAAAATGAGATACTTGTTTTTGCATCGGAATAAGTAACAAGGGTTTGTGATTATTCACATGAACGTTTAGATGAACTGTAGACTAACGTGTGACCCAGAAGAACGCTCTATAGTTATTTTAATAACTAGTTATTTTAATTGTCACTGTGTGAATTAGAGCTTATATATATATATAATAACTTCTGAGCAACTTAGCAGCTTTCTTAATGGATACATGCAGAAAAAGCTCTCTCTGGTAAAACACTGCTCAAAAAACACTCATTTACTTTTGGGTTTGTTTTGTTTAGATTGCTTTCACGCATTGGTTTGCTTTCACTCACTAGTTTTCATTTGTTCACTAGCTTTCGCTCATTAGTTTGCTTGTCACTCATTGGTTTGCTTAGTTTTTGTTGTTCGCTAGGTCGCATTAGGTCTCTAATTTGCTTTTGCTCTCTAGTTTACTTGTGGACTAGTTTGCTTTTGTTTGCTAGTTTAGTTTTGCCCATTTCTTTACTTTCGTCTGCTAGTTTGCCTTTGTTTGCTAGTTTGCTTTCACACAGTAATTTGGTTTTGTTTGCTAGTTTGCTTTGGTTTTCTAATTTGCAGTGACTCACTAAATTGCTTTCACTGTCTAGTTTGCTTTTGTTTGTTAGTTTTCTTTTGCCCACTAGTTTGCTTTCATTCACTAGTTTGCTTTTGCTCACTAACATGCTTTTGTTCACTAGTTTGCTTTCGTCAATTTTTTTGCTTGCTTGTTTGTGTTTATTTTCTGGTTTACGTTTGCTTATTAGTTTGCTTTTGTATGCTAGTTTGCGTTTGTCTGCTAGTTTGCTAGTTTAATTTTGCTCATTAGTTCACTTTTGTCTGCTAGTTTGCTTTTGTTTGCTAGTTTAATTTTGCTCATTAGTTCACTTTTGTCTGCTAGTTTGCTTTTGTTTGCTAGTTTACTTTATCTTGCTCATGCACTTCAGCATTTAGTGTAACTATGCACAGTAAATTGCACACCAATAATTGTAGTAAGTTAAATGTGTCCCAGAAGAAAAATCTACAATTATTTTTATATTGGCTTGCCACTATATGAATTAAAGCTTGTACGTATAATAGCTTTCAAAATAATGGTTCTTAGTTTCAGATCAGCCTCTTAGTGGTATTCTTAATAAAACATTGAGAAAAATACTCCCTTGGTACGAGAGCTGAACCTGACCTGAACTCCTACTCATACAGCTCTTTATGCATTGATGCTTTTATTAAATTGCTCTTTGGCTACATACCTGGATGTTCAGCTATTGTTTCACCCACCATGAGAAACAAATTAAAGCCCCATAATTCCAGATTTGAACATGCCATTGCCTTCCATATTTCAATGAATATAGTAAGTGGAAAGGATTGAGGCTCCTTTCACCACCACAGAAGCGTATACAGCCTACACATGGGATGTACCAGAGAGATGGTTTTACTTAAGTGCTGTGACTAATCCACAAACGCTGTGGATGAATAATATCCATATTTTCATTTATGTCTTGACATGCCTCTTTTTCTTAGTAAATACAGCTGAATTTGTTATGCTTTTTATCCATTGGCAGCATTAGCCGTGTGTTGCATATGGTATGTCAGTTTGTGGAGCACTTTGTGATGGCATGCAAAGTTAGGAACATGTGCTGCCTGTTGGTAAGGCATGTTCAGCGAGTAACTTGTGTACCCTTAAGCTTAGTCTGGGATCAATAAGCAATTCTCTTGCTGCTCATGTGCCAAATCACCAGTCGATATAGTTCTGAAGGCAGCTCTATGTTTTTTTATAAACATACCATTCCACTGTTTAATATCTGACACATTTATATGTTTGCAGACTAATAGCAAGCTACATATCCAAAAAAGTTATTACCTAACATTAACCCTCTAGCTTACAAACTAGCGCTAGCAATTAAAAAAGTTTATTGTTTGGACTGTAGTTGTCCACGATGCCCGGCCCTATAAGGTTACAGAGTTTATCCAAGGAGTGATTTTTTTTCCTTCATGTTTATACCACAGTGCTGTTGAATTCTGATTAATTTTCTATAACAGCATTTTATAGTGACAGTGCCAGCTGCAAAACAAATTACAGGTTTATATTAATGCACTCGTTCTAATATGTCCTTATTTCTATAGTAATAATTTATTCACGTGGACTTGTATGGCAATCTGCATAGATTATGGTTAATAATAAACAGATTAAGAAAATCTGGTGTTATTTAACAAAGAAGTCATTTTAGAAGACATTGTTAGAAAATATTTAATTTATGACATTTAAAATTAATGTTTATGCTCAACATATTTGGAAGGAGTCTCCAGTGCCAGTACTTTGTGTCTTCAGAACAAAGAGTTTTGAGATTTTTTCAGTTTCTCTATAACTTGACATACTGCAGATTTTGTTTTTGTCTTATTAACTTTGAGAAAGTGAAAAATGAGAGGCTGGTGAGGGAATAACTGTTTATAACTGCTATTAAGACAGTGAAAACAGGAACTACAGACATGCTGTAACATTAAAATGTGTAACTATAAATGGTTGAAAAGAGTGTTGTTTTGTTCATTAATAGCTTAAAAATGTTAATCTTTGGCAAATTGCTGTGCTGTGCTCCAGAGTGGCACAACAGAAAAGCATTTGTGCTATCATCATTGGGAAATGGTGAGTCTGAATACCAAAGATTCCACAGCAATCTGTGGCTGGGAGCCATTGAGCAAAATTGGCTGTGCTCTCTGGGTGAGAGGGATGGCATTATTCTCTTTCTACTGTCACTCACAGTGGCACTAAGCTAATCATGGGCGTCTACTCATGTATGTGAAATAGACAAGATAGCACTTTCCCATTGAGTATGTTTAAAAGCAGTTTAAAAGATCAGCAGTTTAAAAAGAGGCCATTGGCTGGCTTCACACGTGTCTGAGGATGCACATGTTTGCCTTCACCCTCCGCAGTTGTTAGCTGTTGAAAGATATGGGAGAGCTGACTGGTTGGTGGGAATTGGCAGGTGACCAAATTAGGAAGACAATGGGGAAAAATATACTGTGGTATAAGAGGATTAAAACACTTTGAGATATCCTTTTATAGGAAAATAATCCACTTTGGGGTGTTATCAGTAACTCTGCTTCATATCACATTACCCTGTTGTTGATTATTTTCCTATAACAGCATACCAAAGAGTTTTATGTGTCCTAAGCCATCTTGAGATAAGAAGTCAGACAGATTCCATTTGTTTTTAGCCACATCAGCCCTGTAGCTCCTGCACAAAACTAAAGAAGAAAACCTCAGCAAATGTCTTGGCTGATCAGCTACATTTGCGGTAAAAGGGGAACTGTGTGTATTTGATTTTTCACCCAACTTTAAATCTACAGCGAAATCTTCTCCACACACACCCTATTTATAACAGAGTCACTCAGAAACTCTCGGTTTCAGTTTCAGTCTGAGTAAACTGTGAACACTGGAGTGATGTTGGGTGTAGACACTGTCATCATACATGCTTACCGCATAATGTCAAGTACTCTGACATGGTTTTGTTGGCTATATCTGGAAACAAAATAAGCCATAGCTTGGAGAAGCATTTGAAAATGCTGATGTTAGATCCTAACCGGCTTGTTTTCACTCAAGCCTCCATGGCGCTGTGGGAGGCTTTGCTCTGAAGATGTGAAAAGACCAGGAAAGATGAGATTGGCAATTTTTCCAGCTACTCTGACTCAGTCAAGATCTGCTGTCTTAAATCTTAAATACTGGATACTCAAATAGCGAGGACTTTCACAGTTTTCTGAAGACTTGTTATTTCATACAGATTTTCCAGCGAGTGTGTCTTTGTCTGATGACACTTTGATTTGAGTGGGGCTTTAAAGAGAATTGAGAATTGGAGGAAAAATCCCTAATTCTGCCTTCTTGGCTCAGCAACTCACAAGTCCCGCCATGTTAAAAGAGAAAAGAGATGGAGCTTATGAATAATGCCTTTAGCCTTTGGCATAACTAGGACAGAATTAATCCTCCCTAGCAAATACATACCTCCCTCTGTGATTAATTTTACATCCATAATGCAATAATTAGGCCTCATAGACACAAGTCTTATGACACATACAGCAACTAGTATGATTTAAACCTCTGGTCCAGTATTTCAGATTATTTCTCTCTCTCTTTGTGTATGTGTATATATATATATATATGTGTGTGTGTGTGTGTGTGTGTGTGTGTATGTATATAAAATGTGGTATGACAGTTACAAACATCTTCTAATCGTTTAAATCTGGCATGAAAAATGCAGCATATGCCTTTTGGTGTACTTTCTAAAGAGCTGACTTTAGCGCACTGAAAGTTCTCCTATCTTACACTCATATTTCTATTTTTTTTTTTACTCAGTGTGGAATCACAATCCCCTCTTTCCTCTGTAACTGTCAAGGAAAAAGTCATGGATAAAAAATGAGCCCCGATCTCTCTGTCTGCTCTAAAAACCATCGGTCTAGCAGATATCTCAAACATACCCATGCTTCAGTCTCCTCAATGTATACTGATGGGTCTGGAAAAAAGATCTATCCACCTTAGGCCTAAATACTGGGGGAATCAAGGCAGCACACTTCTAAAATGAAGTGAAAGAAAGTGAACTGAAGAGAAGCACAACTGCTATGAGACGCAGAGACAAAATGTCTGCGTATTGCATGCGGTGAAGTGAGGTGGGAGCCAAGCGACTTGTTTTAACATACTGGAACAGGATAAAAAGGCACTCAGATGGTCACAAGGCAATTTCTTTGTTTTTATATGTCATCACATCGGTATAATAGGTACTGAAGTCATGCATGGCTGCTGTGAATATAAGGAAACCATGTGTCTCTGTGTGACATTGCCCAGTACGTTTCTCATGTCAGTTCAGTGGGAGCCCGAAGAAAATGAACTACAAGTACAATGGAATAAAAGGATGGACAAATTTATCTCGGTGTGGTTATATCCAGTTTGATATATGGGTTAGTGCTGTTGTGAGAAGAGTAATATTCATGGGGGATTTCTTGTAGTCTTCTTCATTTTCTTACCATCGTCACAATAATATTTTGATAATAAATTTGCTTTCGATTCGAATTGCTTTCTCTTGTTTTAATCCCAGTCAAGTATAACCCCTTAGATTGGGTTACAGGATGTGTGTGTGTGTACACGGCCACAGTGGCTACGTGAACAGCATTGTTTTGTCACCTGCGTATGTGATAGATAGATAGATAGATAGATTGCCTATGTATCTTCGCTACAAAAAAAGCCACACAACTAGCTAGACAAACATGATATATTGATGTCCTCTGGTATTCATCGCTTCCTATACACATATACACTAGATAACTCGCTAGACAAAACAAACACTTAAGTCCTGTTCGGATTGGATTAGTTTATCAAGAAGACATAAATAATTAAATAATAATTAGTCTTCTCAGTGATAAAACTCTTGCATCCGGACAGCAATAAAATGACCACAGTGAGTTTCTAGCTGGCTGTATTTTCCATGAACAAGGATGTTGAGTCACGTGGTCATATGATCACGTTCCAGTCACAACAAGGTGTCCAAATGGTTGTACTGGAGTACAGGAGACACGCTGGCTCTTATTTCAGTTTGGAGTGAAACAAATTTCCAGCAACAGTTTGAAAAGACAATAAAAAAAATAATAATCACAAAGTATATGAGAAGCATCCATTTATCTTTTTGCAACCTGGGAAGTGTTTAATAGTGGAGAGTCACTGATACAAGCGCTTTGAGAATACACGAATACAGCAAGCAGCAGTCAAACAGTCTTTTTTTCCAACACAAGGCAACATCTGCATAGAAAATCATGAACATGTGCATCCAGACTAAAATTATCAGATGACGGCTGAGTTTAGTGAAAAACAGTAGGTAATTCTTCCTGTAATTTAAGGCAAATAGAGGAGCACCGGTAAAATACGAAATTCCCCCAGGACCCCATGTAAATTTAATCCTGTCTGGATAGGGCTTTAGAGACACTACATGTTATCTCTAACTATGTTGGCTACACAACTAGCTAGAAAAAAATATGTATATGTCCTATAAATTTGTTAGCTTCATAAATACTTAGCTTGATAACTAGCTAGACAAAACCAACACTTAGATGCACTACTTGTTATCACTAGCTATGTTAGCTACACAACTAGCTAAACAAAACCATTTTGATGTCCTTTGGATTTGTTAGCTACATAAATAGTTAGCTGGATATCTACCTAGACAAAACCAACTCTTTTAGATGCACTGCTTGTTATCTCTGACTGTGTGTTAGCTACAAAATTAGCTAACTACACAACTAGAAAAAAATATGTACAGTATATATCTTTAGCTACATACACTATATGGGTAAAAGTATGTGCACACCTGACCATCACACCTGTATGTGGGCCTTCCCCAAAGTGTTGCCACAAAGTTGGAAGCACAGAATCATCTAGAATGTATTTGTATGCTGTAGCATCAAGATTTTCCTTCATTAAAACTAAGGGGTCAAGCCTAAACCTGTTCCAGCATGACAATGCCCCCAGGCACAAAGCAAGGTCCATGAAGACATGGTTTGGCAAGGTTGGAGAGAAAGAACTCAATTGACCTGCACAGAACCCTGACCTCAACCCCACTGAACACATTTGGGATGAACTGGAATGCCGATTACATGCCAGGCCTCCTTGCCCAACATCAGTGCCTGACCTCAATAATGCTCTTGTGGCTGAATGAACATAAATCCCCACAGCCGCACTCCAAAATCTAGTGGAAAGCCTTCCCAGAACAGTGGAGGTTATTATAACAGCAAAGGGGACTAAATCTGGAATGGGAAGTTCAAGAAGTACATATGAATGAGATGGTCAGGTGTCCGCATACTTTTGACTATATAGTGTAAATAGTTAGCTGGATAACTAGCTGGATACACAAGAAGCTAGACAAAAACAATATGTTGATGTCCTCTAGCTTTGTTAGTTACGTCAAAAGATACAAAATAATATTTAGATGTCGAGCTTTGCTGTTAGCTCTGAGTGTCATTTGCTATAGCTTTTATATGTGCCATTTTGGGTGCAAACTTTTGATCTAACCAAGCAGGACATGTGATTAAAGGAATTGAGCTCCTACAGTGACTAAATCTGGTAAAAGTTAGCAAGAAGTGCTAACATAACTAGCAACAGCTCTAACCATGTCAATCCTCTGCCTCACTGGCAAAACTAAAGCCAAACTCCATGATTTATCAGCCAACCATCACATGACCCCACAGACTTATTTGCTGAAGTCATGGTTAGGTTGACGTCATTCCGAGCTCTCATTATTGTCACTCTACTTCCAGAACAAGCCAGAACAGCACTTATTAAATGTGAACATTGCTTGATGTTTGCCAGTGATTAGAGTCCCTGTAGAACGTGTTTAAAGCTTTTCAGCTCATTACAACTCTTTCTCAGCCACACAGTCAGGGAGACGAAAAAAAACAAACCAGCGTTTATGGGACCACGTCTGCTCTGAGTTGTAGTCTGTAAAAGCATTAGATACAATGAAATAAACTTGAAATTAGACTTGACAAATTCCAAATACTTTCCATGCATATAGTAAATCAAGACCACTGGCATTTGTCGACTGACCTACTCCGCTCTAATTAGGGCCATATTTTGGTGTAGAGGATCAGTTGAGCTGCAAAACCTTTGAGGGAACAGAAATAGTGAATTCAAAGCACCCAGTAGGGGTGTAATGCAATATCACTCTATGTATCTGTGCAGAGCTCTAAATATCTGTATCTGTACTCAACCTGAAATGGTCTTTTTAAAAATGAAATATGACCCCTACCTCTATGCTCCTGGAAACAAGGGGAAAATCCCAGAGGTAGAAATGCCAGCATTGTCAGCATTGTGACTGACAGTTCCTCAACCTCAGCTACATCATTCCAGTTCATAATTGCTCAACTAGAGATATGCGTGGAACTGTTTTTTTTTTATCCCACTCACACAGTTGTTATTTTTATTATTTTGCTTGTACCTGCCTAAGATATTTTCAAACGAATTTAAATCCCCAGAACATAAACTAACTAGCAGCCTAATTGAAACCATTGTGACCCTGATCAGGCAGTTACTAAGGATGTTGGAAATGCATTGTGCAGCACTGCACGTTCAGTGTTAATGTTTGTCCTGTAAGCTTTGTATATGATATCTGACCTGCATGAAAGTGTACCGGTGAAAGTGTCCTCTACTCTCCCTGAGATGTCCTGTGAATCTTTCTGGCAAACTTAAAAAAAAAAAAGGGGGAGTTCTCCTGCTATTTGTATCTGTGTTGTTTTTATCTGTTTAGAGCACATTATCTTTTCATTCTGAATAATGTATTCATATTCGGTTTTATCCTTAGCATCCAGAAATTCAGCCTGATCTTCACTCAAACCATAAAGCAACCATTTTAACTTTAACTACATCACATATCATGGATGAACAATCCAAAAACACCTGTTTATTGGCACTTGAGCCAATCCTTGAGTTTATATTTCTCACCTCTGTAATGACTCTTTCCAAGCTGCTATGTGATCTGGATTTTATCCTTCCCCATCTCTCGGCCATGAATCATGTTTTTGTGGTCCCCCATTTCCATTTCCCAAATGTTGCCCTTCACATTTTATGTGTGTCTAGTGACAAGCCAAAGAGGTAGCCAATAACGTTATATTTCAGTTATTGGCCTGGAGATTTACTACATGTCACTTAATCTGCCTCTGTATCGAATCTTGGCCCTAATGCATGCAACAAGTCACAAGTGTATTGGTTGCCGATGATCCAGAAAATGCCTGTGTGTAAAGCACATTGTATTGCGTTGTACAAATCTCGCTTTGTCTTTATAAATCAGTACTCATGATCTGGCCCTGATAAAAGAAACTTTGACAGCTGACATGGTCCGTAACCACAGTAACAATTTTGAATATTCTTCCATAGATTGTACAAGAGGGAATATCTTGAATGATTTTTTTGAGTGATCTTGCCATCTGAACATCTGGTTTGGGAGTTGCTGTCCACAGCAGTAACTCTAACGTTTCCAAAGGAAGTGAAATGGTGACCCTGGGACCTTCCTCCGAAGTGCTCCTTCGGTCAAGCTACATATGTGTACAGCTTAAAACTGTGAATAACACATTAAAAAAAGAAGGTGCTAAGACTTCTAGACTAATACGCAATACTTTGTCCATCTTTCTCCATATTGTAGCCATATGAATAAAGGTCTCCGCCTAAATTTCTCACGTACATGTGACCTACGCTGCAGATGTGTGTGTTTGTAAAGCTTGGGAAATGCGGCCTAAAGTTCAGCTGTAAAAGTTATTTTGCATAGATCATTTTCTTTCGCTTTAGGTATGGAACATTTGACATCGTCTGTGCATCGGTGCAGCTGTTTACTGAACGCCAGTCAAGCAGAATGAAGAGTAAAATCAACATAACAGACCACACATGTTGAGATGAGTAGATGTTTTTAAAATTCCCAAAGAACCCAAACCTTGAAATCCGCATTTGAGAATGGTCTTGGCTTGCTGAGAAATTTTATTGCAATGTAGCAATTTGCTGTTGGATTAATGCTTAATTGTGAATGTCTCTCTGAAAAGGAAATGCATCGCAAGTGAGTTGAAGGAAGAAAGATACGAACGTTGTGTGTTTTCCATTGACACATATGGCTAACTTCCTTTGGCACAGATGCTCTAATAGAGATACAATATGCTGCTGACAAGAAGACATCAAACTCAAGGAAACATTGTACCAAAGCTGAAAAAACATTAATATTTTACAGAGGACTGTGCCTATGCAGTTTGCTAGGCCAGGCTTTTAAATGTATGCTGCCCAGATACAGTTATTGTTGGTCATAAAATGATTTATGCATGTCCTACAGCGATTAGACGTTTTTAGATGGTGCTTTTTGGGTTACAGAAAATGGCCTTATTTATTAATGGCTGTCTTACACGACCAAAATTTAATTAACTAATTGAGGTTATGATGACCCCATTTCCTGAGGACTTGGCAGGATGTGATTTTTATTCCTTCAAAATCTATCTAATCAGATCCAGGGATGTTAACGCTGAGGTGAAGACTTGCTTTGAAGCTTTTTAGCATTTCTTAGCACATGCTGGGTTTGAGCCTGGAGGAAGTATTCTTCTTGTCTCAGCATCTCCGGGCTTCCCCTGTACAGTCGTCCATGTTGCGCTGCCACATCTCAACGCTAAGTACAGACAGTCTTTGTTCTTTAATGCCACCACCTGTGGGACACCAAAGAAGAATCAATCATAACCCTGCTTCCTATACACTCGCTGCCTCAGCAGTCCTGTAATGGCCTCAAACCTGCTATCAGGGCTGCACAGGAAAAGGGTAATGCTGTTCGTAGCAGTGCTGCTTTGTACCCTGCAGGGGCTGATGGGAACCATGTAGAGTGATGGGAATATGCCATCAGGTACATGTCTTACACGTGTCTCCACTTTGGTCCTGCAGGCACTGTCTGGCTTGTAAATACTGCATTATATCTACTCTGTATCTTTTCAAGATATGGTACTGTACTACATTCAGAAAGTAAGGTTCTATCTTGCACCATTAAAACTTTTTCATTTTGTGTTTGTCTTTTGGTTCTATGTAAATACCATTTAAGAGTTCATCAGTTTGGGGAAACCCTTAATCATTCAGTGCAAAACCCTATAACCAGTGGGTTTTCCTTTTAAAACAGCGTTGTTGAACCCTTTTTAAGAAGAACATTGAGGAACCTTTTTTTTTTCCTTAAATACATCTAATCTTTTGGTGGCTCCCAAAGAAAAATACAAATAGTCTTGTGACCCAATATGTGAGTCAGCCTGGAAAAACCTTTCATATGGTGAAATTTTTGACATTTTCTATTATACTACATAGTCCTGAAATCTGTTTTCTCTTTTACATGTATCTCAGCTAGAAGTAAAGTAAACTAGCAATTTAAAATCCACTTACATCCAAAAGTAAAAAGGGAGAAAATTGCATTTAAAGATTCCATTCTGAACCACAAACATTTCACAAACTGAATAAATTAGGCATATGTCCATTTTACTACAGCACATATTTTTTAATAACTTGATCAAACGATGACATTCACTGTGTGAGAAAATCACAATTAGCTAGCAATGTTTTAGATATCTTTAGCCAGAGTGACCGTTTTTAACACTGCATTTATGTAACCAGCTCCCTACCAAATGTGATCCTTGCAGGAAGATTATAAAGTAAATGAAAAGATTTCCATTCCATAATTTTTGGTGAAATATATTTATGATTTCTTAATCTTGAGGTATCAAACTCTCATAGGTGGAAATACCCAATTTTGGCCAAAACAGTTTTTTCGTCTTTTGTGGCTGTTTTCCAGAATTCATCCTCAGCCACATCCGATGGATTTTCCTAGATCACCACACAAATAATCTTGGTCTGATTTTCTGTCTGAAAACAACTATATAATAACTGGTTGATGCAGATAGAATGATTGATGGAAGATGGCCAGAATGGTGTCCATGGTTGCTTCACTCCCCCCTCTGCCTGCCTGACGGTTTTAAAGGAAATGTTATTAATAGTGAAAACGCTTGCCCCTGTGAAATTCAGAATGTCACATTTAATGCTAGGTGATAATTGGCTTAATATTTCACCAGTGTCGTCCATCACTTATATTTGGCAGGTAGCAAAATGGCCCCATTTATCTAATGGAAATGACTGCAACAGTGTCCACGATGTTGGACACTATTAGCCATAGCACTCTCACTTTCCCATCTCAGGCATGGGCCAAGCAAGCTTTATGCACCATCAATCAGTATGGGTCATTATGTATTGAGGTGTTGGGACAACAAGTGCGCCCTCTGTCCATGGGTCATTAAATCTGACATCCTGCTGTAACTGGAGGATTTACCCAGAGCGGACACATTCCATTTTAAGTAGATGCTGCTGGAGCTGATCCCATGATCACTTCCAGACCAATTTCCTGCCATTATATGTTTCCTCTAGTTAACCAAGGACTCACAGACTGGAGCGTTTGTTTATTTGTGGCAGAAAAATCTGAAAACAGAGCTGCACTATCAGGCAGTAAGATATTAGCTGAGCTATCTCTCTCGGTCTCTCTGCCTTGCTGCAAAACCATCGCTGAGAGGAATTTGCTGGTGAACATAGTCTCACTTATTCACTGTGAAGTTAGTGACAGCTTTATGCTGTTTAATTGAGAAAACACAGCTACAACCGTTCGGCTCATGCACGGCAGAACTTTGTGGTGAGAAACAGTAAAAAGGCCAGGGCTTCATTTTAATTAGCACCCTTGAGCCTCGAAGCAGTTGTAAAAATTCCCTCAAATATTGGAACGCGATACTGCTCATTTCTACCAGAGATAAGTGCTTTTCCAGTTGTCAGCTGGGTAGGAATAGTCTGGGTGTTGGAAATTTAGTGTACCTGGCCCATGAACACCATCATCTGTCTGTTTAGTCTGGACAGAAGTGAGTGTAATGTCCTTGATTTTCTATCTTTTTGTGGGCTGCTTTTGGATTGTTATTCCACAATATATATGACATAGCAAAGGGCAAAGTGATGGGTTTATGGTTTGGGGGAAGATCTTAGCATTAAAAGTCAAAAGATCCTCAATCCAATCTGTCGGAAAACTTGTTACCCTATGTTCACACTAGGAAACAACAAAGCTATTGGTGGCCATTCTTTTTCTATGTATGTGGACTTTGTCTATGTGTGATAGGGACAAAGTAACAGATTTTCTCAATTCTATGCAAATTAGGTATGACACAATAAAGCAACAAATCCAACCTATTGGTTTGAATGATTGCTTGGACCAATCCTTTGGCGTGTGTGGTCTGATGTTTCTTCACTTCCCCTCTCACAATTTTAGTTCCTACCTGCAATTAGTTCCCATTTATGGGATTGGACAGTGCACACCCTCAAGAGACAGTATATTGTAGTAGCAGATGCTACATGGCCACAAAAGACAAAATATAAGTCATATGAGAGTCATTGCTTGGGAGTGTGAATGTAGGGTTACTCAACCACCAAGTAAGGCAAAAGGAGAAGACAGTGATGACTTGTAATGCTACTGGGCAACACATCAGCGGACGGTCATGATGATGGATGCTTCTGGTGGTGCATAAAAATTCTGCCATGCTGTTTGTATGCTGGAATTGAGAGAGCCAGAATGTGACAAATGTCACAGAGTGTCTCACATGTGGTACTGTCCCAACATGTTTGACGCAAATGTGTTTGGGCGATGACTCATCTTTCATCTTCTATCTATTTTTTCCCTCCCTGGCATTCTAAGGACCTTTGAGAAAGCCAAGTCTAAAAAAGAGAAAGTCTAAAAAAATGGAGAAGACAGGCTGAAGTCAAGACCTATGGCTTCTGTTTTACTTTGAGAGTTAATGACATACCAGTGAAGGACAAACAAGGGCCATCTTGGTCCTCATACCAATCCTGACATAACTGAGCAGCTCCTTGGACTCCCATGTTATTGGCTCACACATGAAAAGTACCGCCTGATGCTGTTCTCCAGCCCTGCTGACAGAGCGAGCAAATCATGCCATCTTCTCCACCACATCAGAGAGGACATTCCTACCAGTGCCTGGCAAATGAAAAACAACTTTCATGTTCATGTCAGACAAAAATAAACTGCCATAACTCTATGCATTTGAGTGCAGGGTGTTGGTAGGTGTGAGAATCATCCGTCTGATGTCCTGTTGTGTTTATTCATGACCTGAATGTGCTGCCTAAGGATTGCATAAACTAGTCGACGAATACATTCACCAGTCCCCGCTGTGGGGCGCTGTCGACTAGTTGGGTCAGACAGTAAGGACATGAAGTCTGGAGTCTGAAATTATTATAGATGAAGCCAATTCCAGAGTAAACGGCAGAAGACTACACTGGGAAAAAGTTTCCATTTCTTTAATGAACTGTTAACACTTTGATATTAGTTTGCATGAAGTGGAGCGGTGTGTTTGAGACGAGCTTTTTTGATCCCAATTCCCACCCACTCATAAAGGAATTCCTTCCACAGTTTTTCTTGTTATCCTTTTAAGCTAAATCATGAAGTAAAATCATTGAGCTAAGTCAGAGTGAATTCTGTTGTGACCAGCACTGAGCGAAAGAACACTTTCAAAGCCGCGGGTTGCACATCACTATCCATTCCTATTCAGCAAATTTACAGTCTTAGCTAGGTTTACAGATTAGTGGCACATGCCAGCTCAAAGAGGCCAATCTGGACATATTTTCAGTCACTACTGAGGCTAGAATTGAACACGGAAAAAGAAACCACCCAGACGCATCCCCCATCCATCATTAAGCTATAAGTAATTTCAACACTGCGCTGCCCTGAACGTTCTCAGATTCAGAATCATCAGCAACTTCACCTGAGCCACCAGCACACCAGGAGTACATTTTAAGAATTAGTCTGTTCTTAAATAGTGTAATATGATGCACAGATTTATTACTTTGCTCTTTTATTGCACTGATTTATTTACCTTCATCATTAACAGTGTAACCTAAAAAGCATTGAAGGTGTAAATTAAATTCGTACCCTGTGTATGGCTGTTAATTGAATTGCAGTTTGACACATTCTTTGCTGCACAAACAAAAACCTAAATAGTGATGGAAAAGATGATTATTTAACTACCTTTTTAAACTACTGATTGACTAATAAATATTAGTAGTCATGCAACCTCTAGTGCTGCCTTCCAGGTCCCCATCTTTCCATCTTGCATGCATCCACAGGCTTTTTCAGCTAACCTACATCAGCCGGCCGGATTGGCCTGTCAGCCTCGACCTAATCATTCATGGCAGACCTGAAGTTGCCTAATGAGATCTTAACCTCAAGGGCTTGACCTTATGTGACCAATGACTCCACCAGGCTGATGATTGTTAGCAGGCTAGGCAATGATTAGCTAGTTATGGTAAACTGACATACTGAATATCAATAGCTACCCAACAGTACTTACTACTGATTTTTTTTACATCAAAAATTATGAGGATGTTTGGATTTGCCCATTAATGCTTGTGGGTGGTGTTTGGAGAACACTCTAGCCATTAAAAACAGCTAATGATTTAGTTTTTATCATTGTCTCATTGTGGTCGTTAACTATTGTTGTAACATTGCATAAGATTTGAATTCTGTATTGTGCTATTTCCTGTCTGTAACACATAGACTGGAGACAGACCTTCACAAGCCTACTATAAAACAGCTCAGCATGACACATCAGACACAAGATTACCACTCCAAGCTAATTATGCTAGAAGGCGGAAACACCTCCTAAATACAAGCTAATTGGAAACCCTGCCATCCCAGACAGTGAGGGAATCTAACCCTTTTAACCCTGTTTGACTCTTAGATACAAAGACATGCTGCTCGTTGATGCTCTTCTATTTTAATTATTTTCACATATCACCTTGGCTATATATGATCTTTCGTGTAATGAATAGGAAATGTAAATTCATCAAGCTGAAATTGTCTTTGAAGAATACTGTAGATGCTTTTGTTTAAATACTGTGGCTGCATGCATATTAAGCCATATTCGGACAGGACATGGGGTAATAGTTATTATCAAATGATATGTCGTAATATGTATTCCATCTGAACTGATAAGTTGGTAAAGATTCTGTGAGAAAGTTTTCTGTTTCTCCATTTTTTTTACCCTCCATTTGTTCTTTTGTATTGGCTCTGATCCAATGCAAGCCAAAACTGGGGTCAGTTTAAAACTTCAAATGATAAAATTTAGTTTTCTAAAGGACTTTCTAAATGCAATCTTGAGTGTATCAGTGGCAAGCGATGGTCCAGTTTAGTGACTTTATTTCAGAAACCATATAGAAACTATGCACTGATTTTATTCCATTATAATAAAATATCGATATCAGAGCTCTGAGTATGAGCCGATACCTGATACTCTTATGCTGACTTTGTTTGACTAAAGCTATTCAAAATGTATTGCTGTGAGGATGACCCCTTTTGTCTTTCTGCTAATGAGGGAAATAATGATCCTATCTAAACTACATCGTATAAAAAAAGAAGACGACAGCTAACATCACATGTTCCTGGAATGTAGAAGAGATGTGATGCCATTACACTGTTTCAGGCTGAGAGAATACAATTCATTGTGCTACATGTTGAACTTCTAAGATGCCATGAAAAGATGTTAAGTGTTGCTAACTCATAAGAGCCAGCTGCGAAATGGAATCAAATAAATTGCAATTTCACTAAGCTGTTATTGAATATCTAATAGACCCCATGAGATGCTGTTTGTACATGCCTAGCATAGCCTAGCAAATAAGTGAAATGCCTTCACTGACTGTCTTATAAATTTTAGTCGAACAAACAAGAGGCTCCAGTTCTCTCTTTAATGCCAACTCATGCTCTGTGGACTGCCAGAAGCTCCACCTGTTTTCCTCAGCCTGCAGTAGAAGACTGTAAGCCCAGCTGCTGGACAAGAGGAACGCAAGGCGGTCATGTGAGAAGCATGTCGCGTGAAAGGCAAATCAAAGATGTGAGACTGGGGCCCCCTCATCTCCTCTCCGATGTGGGGTTTTAGACAGCCAGATTGCGGGACTTCCCATAGAGTCCATGCGGAAAAACAGAGGAAGATTTGCTCTCAGTGCTTTGTTTATTTTATTTTGTCGCATATAATTAGGAGGCAGAGGGAGTTGGATTAGTTTAATTTGATGTGCAGTGATGAATGTCTGGTGTTGTATTTCATTACAATCCAATGTCTTTATCAGCTGTGCCTCCACTCCTCAGTTCTGAGAAAGCAATGGGCGTAAAAACTGACCGGATTACATCGATTCACTATCGTTATTACACGTGACGTGACATTGAATCAGTAGTGACAGATGGAAGCAATGATCAACTCCTGAGCATAAAGTCTCAAGTGTGATGTCATCCTGTTACTGATTGACTAAATAGTAGTTGAAATTCCAGATTTTGAAGAGCCCTTGAGTACTGCACAAAAGGCCCTGATCCCTGGCCTTAACACTCCTAAATAAAGTTTTAAAAAATATTCATGAAAGTCTGTTATCCATCACCAGGGCTACTTTTGGCACCAGTCAGCCCCAGGAACCGGTGTGGCTGTTATGAGCATAGGCATCATGCCCAGTTTACAGATGCCTGATTGATCACCATTTACTTTTTTCCTGACCCATCTCTCCTTCAGCTCGGTAGGTTTTATAGCCTGGTTATTAATACGAGGCAGGAGGTAAAGTGCCATTTCACGAGTCTTGTAAGAATGCCTCTCGGCCCATAAATCTCCCCAAATTCAGAGCTTATGAGACAGGCTATGAATGAGTTATGAAATATTTCTGCTACTTTATGTGGTGTGTGTGTATGTGTGTGTGTCTTGCCAGTCTTGCCAAGGAAGAAAATTCTCAGTTTAAATGTTCATTCTGGGAGTCTTGGGACAACACCAAAGAACAGGGACAGGTGAGATTTGTTCCAAAAATAACAGAAAGTAAATTATGGGTGAAGATCAGCCTTCAAAGCCTCACCTCTGTTACATACACAATGATACTAGTGTTAAAATAATCTGCTTTTGTTCAAGGAAAGTGCAGTGATTTCTCTCCTCTCTCACTCTCTGTAGTAACCCTACAACAGGGTATTTCCCTATCAGAGTGGAATCTATTTAATGTCTTTTTAGGTGGTTACAAACACTTAATTACCCAAATAATCCTGGAAGGACCATATTTTTCCTAAAAAATTTTTCTTTCAGTTTCCAAATCAAAAAAACGACAAGACATAGGGGTCAGTGGTAGTTTCGGAGCTAATGACCAGAAGGTTTTGAGTTCAAATCCTAGGACTGTCAGAGAGCTTTTGAGTAAGACCCCAGTACAGCTTCAGTTAAAACGAACTGCTTTGAGGCCCCAGAATTGCTTTAAGTAAGACCCAAGGACAGCTTTGCATAAGATCCCAGTAGAGCTTTAAGTAAGACCCTAGGAAAACTTAGCATTGCTTTACGTAAACTCCCGAACTGCTTTGAGAAACACCTGAGGACTGTTTTGAGTGAAACCCCAGGATTGGTCAAATAAGACCCCAAGACTGCTTCAAGTAAGACCGCATGACTGCTTTGCATAAGACCCCAGCACTTCTTCAAGTAAGACTACAGGACTGCTTCGAGTAAAAGCCCAGGACTTCCTTGCATAAGTCCTCAGGACTGCTTTGAGTAAAACCTCAGGACTACTTCAAGTAAGACCCCAGGACTTCTTCATGTAAGACCACAGGACTGCTTCGCCTAAGACCCCCGGACTTCCTTGCATAAGTCCTCAGGACTGCTTCGAGTAAAACCTGAGGACTACTTCAAGTAAGACTCCAGGACTGCTTTTGAGTGAGAGTCCAGAAATGCTTTGGGTGAGTTAGCATAAAAAATAGTATCATCTAGATTCTGAAGAAATGCTAAAAGATTCTATGAAGAACCCTATATAGAGGTCTTTCCTTTTTGAAAAGGTTCCAAGTAGAACCCCTTTAGAAAATTAGAATCATTAAAGAATGCTTGAGGACCACATTTTAAAAACATTTGCTTGAATTGTATCCTCTGTCAATTGTAAGTGACAAGCATCTGCCAAATGAATAAAATCTGCCTTTTAAAATTTTCCACTTTTAACAAGACAGACATGACAGGTGAGTGATGGGAGCCACTGGAACCGATGAGATAGCACTATGTGCGAATCCAGTTCTACTAGATCCAAGAATGCCACACCATTATTTTGAAGTTTTAGTGCCAAACTAATTGGCAGCACCGATAACTGTAGTAGTACTGATTTATGTGGAACTACTACTAGAAGGCAGGAGAACAAAGTGTCTCCTTCAACATTTATGTAAAAGTAAAGTCATGTGCACAAGTTGTCTGTCCCATGCCATGCAAACTGACAGAAGAGTCCTATTTAAAATAGTGGTCTGGGGGTGAACTATGATTGTAATGAGATCTGGTTACATGTCGAGCCTCTCTTGCTCCTAAACCTTTAATAGGTGACAAGAGGGGGGAAACTACTTTCCACCCCAGAGCGTCCTCTGTGTGCCCCTTAGCTTGAATCTAAAGCAGTGCCGACGGGAATTTGACACTGATGTTGTTGTTAAGGAGAGGCCGAGGGGTCTAATAGCTTGTCTCATCATCGTGACTCCAGCATATGAGCTGCGTATGAGCTGCTCTATTAAACTTGTGTGGTCTTTAAAAGACAGTGGCAGGTGGGTGCTAGATCCCAGCAGTTTGAGAAGACATCCCCGTACATCTTAACATTCTGTGGTACTGAAGGTCACGAAGAGTTTGCTTTTGGGTCACTGGGCTCTCTTAGATGATACACTCTCAGGTTTGGATAGGTTTGTGATGAGGTTTTGCTAGTAGTTTTGTACTGTATTTCATTTGTGCCTGCAGGGTTCTTGCACAGACCTCCTGGAAAATCAGAAAATGTATGGAATTCATCCATTTTCAGACCCATGACAATAAGTTCATAAATATGTCATATTTTATTAGAATATTTTATTTTCTGTTCTAATTACAGTGTCCTTTAATGAACAATACATCATATTTCGTGTTTAACATTTTTTCAAGAAACAGTCAATGGGTTTCAATGAAATAATAAGAAAAGTCAATTTAAAATGTTTGGAAGGTTTAATGATTAATGTGCAAAAATCTGACTTTAATGTAATGGAGCAACAAAAGTTATATTTATACTTGCAATCATCTAGCACTTGGTCACTCTATGTAGGATTTTTGGGCTGTATTTACATGAGGAAAGTTCCTCATGTTCAGAGTTGAGTTATGCACTTGCTTAAGTCGATTTTCTGGTGGTCCATTCAGATTATTAAAATTACTTGCATAAAGTTCATGCCACTGAGGTTTTTTTTAGTAGAAACATCTTTTTTTTTAAATTAATGACTAGACCACCACTTTTAAACAAAAGCACTGGGCTTAAGATTAAAAAAAGCATCCAGATTATTTTAAACAAGGTTTAAAGTATGATGTGAATGGAGTAACTGAACGTTTGATTTAATGCTTAACATTTGTTTGTCCAACCCTAAAAGTGCCGGTTGAGATGCTGAGAAAGTTGTGGTTTGTCTAGCTCAGTGGTGTGTGTGTGTATGTGTGTGTGTGTGTGGAGAATATTCCGGGATATCCTTATGGGGGAGGTAGTTAGTCGCGTCTCAAATTCGGACACAAGTGCCATCGGTGTCATCACCTTGTTTTGATTTCATATCATCTATCAGCAGTGCTGTAGTCAGTTATTCAGACTTCTCTAGTTACCGACCTCGATGCTCTGTATTGTTTCCATGGGAAACCAGAGGCCTGATGTAGTGTGTGAGTATACATATCACTGTACAAAGATGACACTGGCCATTAGTGCTCATCTAGGAGTACCTGAGAGACTGCAACACTGTTTGAACTTGTGATATTTGAAAAATCAATATAAGCACTGATTTGATGTTCAGGGCAAAGAAAGACTTATTCCACATATTCAGATATTAGGCTCATTATTTGAATGTGTACAGTAATATTTTTGATTATTTATTAAGCCACAGAGATTTTTATTTTTGAGATTTCAGTGAACAAAATACATTAGGTGAATTAGATACTTGTTTCTGAGTTACTGAGGTTTGGATTAATTTTGGATCCATTCAATTCGAGTGACCAGTCAAGTCAGCTAATAACTATAAATCTAAAAAAGTCTAAAAAAGTGGTTCCCAGACCACTCTTTGAGAACTTTGTCAGAGAGGGTTAGGTTCTGTTTAATAAAAAATTATGTAAGAATTGTTTCCTCATGAAAATTATGAATGACAGAATCACATCCCTTCACTCGTATACACTGTGAGTAAATGGCTTAAGCAAAATAGACTTAAAAATAATTGGTCTGATCACTTTAATTGGAAAACTACATGTTTATACCCTGAGTACCTTGTCCACCATGTCTAGTTCTGGGAGATTATGACAGGGATCAAGGCTATTTAGAGATAATGATGCTATTTTGGCAGTTTAACAGGCCCTACAACTGTTAGAAAAGGCTATAGACAGGTGGCCTTTTAATTCCTGACTTGTCCAAGTGAATATGAGACACCGGACCCCTTGTCTAAGAATGTCATTAATGTAAACTTACAAGCTACTTATTCCCAGAAATAAGGAGGGTGATTGTATTTCTCACTTTTCTCTTGTTCTCAGTATAGAAAACATATTCACTTATTATAAGTTGTAAGATGTTATTGTGTATTATAAATATTGTTATCAATTTTTATAATTTAGAAATTAGAGATATAATTGTATAATGCACAATATTGGCAACACTGTGCATTATAACTAAAAAGTCCTGATTAAGTCTTAAAGAGTTCAAGTGAGTATAATTTAATAAATAACAGTCATGCTTCATTTAGCGTAGAATATTTTAGTGTATGTGCAAGGATGTGCAAAACTTTCACCTGCCACATTCTCTCCGTTTTATATCTCCTAAAGTACTTTTCGTAATTCCTCAAGAATATCTGGTCTGGATCAAAGCACATTTAACAGAGAGTGAATGCTGCACGGACTTAAGCCTCATCTGACACACGTGTCTCTTCCCAGGCTCAGGTCTATGATGTGCTAATTCCTGACATGTGAATATCACCACAGTCACATGTCAGAGGAATGTCCTGTCATGTCCTTCATAGGAAAGCTGCAGGTATTAATATCTGTTGAAAGAAGGGAATATATGTGGTAAAAAAAAAATCATGTATTGCTTGTTAATGAGGAATAAAGAAGCTGAGGCATGCAATACAATAATACTCTACCAGTAAATTTTTTTTTGAACACCCTTTATTTTTAAGTGATAATTATAAATTGAAAAACTGACATGTTTATGTGCAATCATGTAGCTCTTTATCACTCTAACTTAAACATTTTGGGGTGTCTTCAGTGTCAGCAACTTACATGCAAAAGTTACATCAATATTTACATAGGGAAAGTTCCTTGTATTCAGAGTTGGTTTACGCATGCACTACAGTTGATTTTCTGGGTCAGATTATTAAAAAAGACCTGTGTGTAGTTCTGGGGTTTCCAGAGTATTTCTTGAGTAGCAGTGTCCAGGATGAGGTTTTTTAATGGCATCTAGACCACCACCTTTAAACACAAGCACATAGATGTAAGGCTGAAAGAAAATCAAGTGCAGAAGCAGCTGACATTTTTCTTTCAGGATGTATCATGCGTTTAATTATTCTGGACATGGAATTACATTGTTGATGTTATTTATTGTCTTGAAAATGAACTTCAGATCTCAGTTGGACATCAGTGGCCTATAGGAAAATGTAAATGGCATTCAGAGTCATAATCCATTTGAATACAGGTGAAACATTAAAACACAGATGCTGCTATGTTTAAGAGCATCCAGAACTAATAGGAAATGGCTTCTGTTGCCAGACAGCTGCCGGCTCCCCTAGCAACAAGCGTCTCTGAAATGAACTAAGGTCATGGCCACTGGTGGGAGGTTCCTTCACCACCTTTGTATCCCAGCATGCACCACTAACAGCCCATGACCCTTCAAGATGGCCGCCAGGGGAGTTAAAAGACTTTGTATAATGAGTCAGTTGAGACACACTGGAGTCCTGTGACTTTACTGCCTTTTGGTCTGGGGTTTTCGTGAGCTCACTGCTGAGATGGAGCTTGTGGGAAAACAAAAGCTGTCAAGACATGTCATTTTTTTCTGTTAAAAAAAAAAAAACTTTCTGTTTCCTATTGAACACACACAGAGCCATTTTTTTAAATATATTTTTTGTATTATTTTAATGAATATAACACATTGTAACATGTGTTTAAGAAAAAAGCACAAAATCAGTATGGTTTCCAGATCAATGACGCCTCAAAGTAGTAAAAGTATTAAATTGCAAAGAAGAATTACACATCAATTAGGATCAAAACCACTTTTGGTATCCCACAGGGATCTAATGAAGGACTGGTTTTGTTTAACTTGTATTTTATTAAAGAGATGTTATGCTGATGAACTGTAGAAATGATTTTTCTGCAAATTAAAGATTTTCAACTCTATATTTTTCACTATATTTACTATGTTGTATCTGATGATCATGAGCCAATAAACACATGAATTGTTTGTATAAGTATTGAACATGTCTTTCTTAATGTGTTAAATCTGGCTTTTGAAATCTAGGAGCAAAACATCTTTGCTCTTTTGCCCCATTGCTGTTTCCACTCATATAAAAACATCTGTAAGCTAAAAATAAGGCACGTATTGTGCAATTGGTAAGTATTGGTGCTAAAGTTACAGTTTTTTCAAGAAATCATGATGTTGTATCTAACAATGTAACACGATCTGCATGTATAAATTCCAGCTCAAGTAATTAATTAGTATGTAATGAATTTTTAACCCACTAAGTGGTAACCAATCGCTTTAGAGAACATGCAAGAAACTAATTGGCTCTCACCTTAATTGCAGGTTAATTATTAGTAAGATTGGGCAGCTGAGAATTCTTGTAGGTGCTATTAAAAGGACAACTGCTCTAGTGCTTTCAAATAAACTTATATTAAACTACAAAAGAAGAAAATACTGAAATACTGATTCTGACTGCTATAATCCAACAGATGTTGATTAGATCTGGTTGTTGCTGGGTGTCTGTCTGGAAGGGAAAAAAAAGCTTTTTCTGAGCCTGCTGAGCACACACCTGTATAAATTTCTCCATATAATCCTAGTTCACTAGTACTGGTCTACTTTATAACCCAAATTAGAATACACAAACAGATCCATTTAGATATATAGCAAAACTTGAAAGTCTATAATTTTAGAAATGATTTATGTTTCAACAGCACAATACTCTTTTTGATTAATTAGTTAAGTAAGTGGTACTCAATGAATTGGCTTTCACCTGTGGTTAATTATAGTAAGATTGGCCAGTTGAGTGCTTTTAAAAGGGAATCTGATTTAAAACAACAACAACGCTGTTTTAAAATCAGATTGCCTAAAAGTATAAAAGCTAAAAAAAACCCAAAAATCTGAACTAGTCATTTTGACTGATTTAGTTTTTGGTGCGCCAGCAACAGATGCTTTAAGAGGTTAAGAGGCTCATGACGGCTCTCAGGCTTCTTCTGTAACTAATACTCAGAACTTTAAAGTCTTAATACAAGTCTGTACTCTATTAGCTGTAGTATGTGATAACATAAAAGAGGTGTGATTACGAGTAGGAATTTCCCACATTTATTTAATTTGAATTTCCACTGGCTGAGTTAAAACAGTGACCTTTTTAGTGACTTGGCTTAAAAACATGTGGTTGTCTAAAGAACCAGAATCTGTTTGTGTGATTATCATTAAGGGTGTTTTGTCAGTTTTTCCAATGCAAGCAATTCCTGGTGGTTACAGAGTCAGCACTTTATTGAAGTTTAGGTTTGTAGGTTGCTGTGATTGAAACTGGATTGATTAGCATAGCTACGGTTTTCCACTGGGAAAAAATTAATGTAAGAAAAATTAAATGGGCATTGTAATTGCTGAATTTATTAAGCATAGATGCTTTTTTTTTTTAGATTAATTCTTGCTATGGTTTGAATTATGAGTGGAACAAACTTGCACTTGTGTGGTGCTGAATGTTTTAGCACCGAATAGAGTAAAGGGAGGAAGGATAAAAGAGAATGAAGGATTGTTGTGAAGGAGAGCAGGTGGCCAGAGAGGTCAGAGAAACAGCCATCATGTTTTTTTTTTCACTCCAGAACTTTAGTTAGCCTTTTGCTAACTCTGCCTCTGCCTCTTGTGGGTCTTGCTCCACCAATCCTTCACGTCTGGCTATTCTGGAGTGCTGTCATTATCAGTAAAGTGCTTTTAAATCCCCTCCTGCTCAACACCAGGATGTCTTCAGCATGCTAATCCCATCAGATCGCCATCCGTCTGTCTTCCATCGCTCTCTCATGCCTGCCGTAGTTTCAGCAGCTGGAAAAGCATTCCTGACTCGGCAGTCGGTGCTCACAACGGGCCGGTCTCTTCCCCGCATAGCAATTTACAGTAAAGAGGGAGCGCCTTGTTGAGCTCTATTTTCAGGACATATCACTTTGTAATATTTTTAATTAGAACCTAGATATGAATGCTTTTCCCCCCCCTTCTCTGTATATGCCACCTAGCTTCAAGGTAATGACAAGCTCCTTTTCTCTGCTCATCATATTCCATTATATATTGCTCTAAAATCAGAGGGCGTGTGATTTTTTTGTTTTAAAGGTCACCGTTGTACACGGACAGGTGGCATTTACACCGAGGCCTCTGGGTGCAAGCAACGATTCAACACCTTGAAGTTTTCATAATTGTACATTTCATAAATGTGTCCTTTTTGGCTTGCTCAGCATCTAATTTAGCAAAAAGACAACGCAATCAGTCATCGTGCACAAACCTCTGGAGGACTGCTACTCAACCAGAGAGAATGTGATTAGGAAAGGTTGTGGTTCACTGAAGAGAGAGTTATTCTCAAAAGAAAATCTAAATCTGGCCTATGTACTATACAAGTTATCATCTGGAAGCAGCTTCATTTTCTTCTGAAAGAACAGGGCTTTCTGTAATTGTAGCTGTAGGGACACTTTTATGAGAAGAATAAAGACATGTTTTGATGTTAAGGGCAAAAATAAAGAACTGGCTTTGGCCAAAGATTTGTTTTTATCCAGAATGTTGAATTATTGTTCTACTCTTCATCTGAATTCTGGTAATTAAAGTTGTCTTAAATGTTATGTTCGTTCACTCACTCATTCATTCATTCATTTGCCTTCAGTGAGCACTTTATCTTTGTCAGGGTTGTGGAGGATCTATTGATCTCAGGAACAATGGGCTTGAGGCAGAAATACACCCTGGATGGGTCACAGTTAAACTTTATATTTTTGACTATAGGTTAAATTGTTTCAGTGGTATAGTTTTTCTACATTACTTTAGGAAATGGGAGTAGCTGAAAATCTTATTGAAAAGAGCTAGTACTGAACACATTACAGTGTGATGAAATGAAATCAGGTTTCAGCATGCAACTGCTGTTTGCGATTACACTTGTTTACCATGGGAAAGTGTACATGTAGATTTGGAAGTTTTCCCATCCATGTACATAGAATCTGGATTGTTTTTTGATGAGGCTAAAATTGTAGGTGCTTTTGTCCGTTTTTTTTTCTGAAAACATAACATCAAGCAAATTCAAGTAAACTATTCAATTTAGAAAAATAAGGGGAAAAAAGTCTAAAAAGAAGTTTGGGGTGACTTTAAAAGATCACATTTAACTATAAAATATTTACAATATACATCACAGATAGGATGGCAATACATACACTTAAAAGTTATAAACATGTTTTTCTATGATTAAATCCTTTTAGTGGAATTAATTTAAGTGTGTGTTATTTAGTGTATTAAATTGTCACCATTGTGACTGACATTTTTTTTTAGGAAACTTGAGAAGCTAAAAATCTTATTGAAACATCTGAGTTAGCATTTAACACATATTACTGTGTCATAAAATATAACACCCAATCAAGTTTCAACATGCAAAAGCCTTCTGTTATCACACTTGTTTAGCATGGAAAGGAGAGTGTATGCAGTTTTAGAGACATTAAAAAAAATAGAAGTTTAATGTTTGCAAATATTTGATGTTAAAATTATAACATTACATAATTAAAATGAACATGTAGGCATTTTTAAAATTCTGTTTAACTTAGATGCCACATTAAACCTTCAGACAAACTATTCAATGTAGAAAAAGGGATAAACAAGGGGTGACTTTAACAGATGGTATTTAACTATAAAACATTAATCACTTTTGAAAGAAAAACATCTTTAAATTGACCATCCAAACTCCAAACCATGAAAGAGCTGTTTTTTTATTTCTTTATCTGACTTCAGCATGGAAGCCAGTGACTAACGCTGGGACGCTTTGAGAGTTTGTGCCGATTCAGCACATTAACTATTTAATGAACTGAGGAGAGCAGTGAAAACAGTGATTAAGATAAAACGAGTCCACCCCTGTTTTGGTCTCTCGTTGTTGATTCTTCGACTGAAGTGGCATTGTATTTATAATCCTGTACTACTTAAATACTAAAATATTCAGGGTATGTGATTACACAGTTCTGTTGTCCTGTGTGTTTATTGTTCTGTGTGTTTACTGTTCTGCGTATATTGTTGTGTACTGCACTCTTCTCACACTATTGTGTATTTGCCCTTTATGTAGTCTTGTGTACTGCTATGTGCTGCACCATGATCCTAGAGAAGCGACATTTTGTTCATATCATCCTATAAATCTTCAACTGGTGGTCAGTCATCTTGTAAAAACTGGTGTCCTTACACTTCTGCAACATAGGGGGCAGTGTCTACAAAGACAAAGCCAGACTGACTAAGAGACACGCAAAACAAGGTTCTACTAAAGAGAAACATTCTTTTTTAGTGTTTCTACATGTATGGATAAGAAGTTTTTAAAAAGCATTTTTGAATAGCTTTTTTTGTGTTTCTATGCTTAAGTTTTAGAGAAGACAAGTTAGTACCTTATAGTAGAACACTATAACAGTCCACTTTATAGTTACACACTCTGTGTGGACTCCATGTCATGTTGCGTTGTGCGTATCTATACGTAGGGCGTGTAAGTACATGCATTTTTACTACTCATTTTGACAGATAATTGACTGTTAATTAACTCTGCAACATGGCGAAACATAAAGCCATGCAATGAATCTTACAAAATAATATGCTGTCACATAATTCAGCATGATTTAAAGATCCTGTGTGTGTGTGTGTGAGTGTGTGCGTAAGGCTGTGATCATTTTTTAAAGTTTTTTCATGCTCCATATGATGTAAGATATCATTGATGCCCAAGGTGGAACACTTCCAGATCGTGGTTCAGAACAATGTGTTAATTACATTCAGCTTGTCTTTTCTCGCTCAACTGAACAAAATCTGATCTGTAAGAAAGATTGTGTCTAATCTGTTTTCGTCTTTGTCTGCTGTTTCAGGACATTAAGGAGGTTCGTAGCTTCAGGGCTGATCAAGGTATCAGGGTAGAGAGGCTGCTTCACACTTGGCCTAGCAGATCGGATATAGATAGCTAGAATATACAATATATAAAGGACATAAAATATTAGGCTCTAACACTTTTCAACACTGCTTATTCAGACCTCATCAATTCCGGAATAATTATTAGACTGTTGTTTACTGGATGAATTTTACACAATAAATATTGCATAATTTAATAAACTATCAGAAGTTTCTCTGCTTCTGTTTTCCATGTTGGGTGTGTGTGTGTGGACGTGATAAGAGAGGAAGGTTCTGGTTGTCTCTCTGCAGCTCAGAAAAGAGCAAAGTCTCTGTTCCAGGACGAAAATAGCACTTAATAATGAAAGATTTATGTTGAGTAAGCTCGCAATTACATGCTGCAGTAGACAATTAGGTGCCTCCCTAACACAACTCACTGCTCATATCACTTCCCTTCCCTTCCCTTCCCTTCGTTTCTCATCTCTCTCTCTCTCTCTCTCTCTCACTCACACACACACACACACACACACACAACAGTTATCTAAAGGGCCCCACATACTGTAATTTTAATACTATAATTATTATAATCAATATAATTTTAACACTACATTTATTACAGTGAAATGGGTAATAAAAAGTAATGCATTAAGGTGAGGACACTTGACAGACGGGGGATGGATTGATGGATGGATAGATGTAGACTGATGGATGGATGAATACATAAATGGATGTTATAAAATATATAAATATATATAAATAGGTTGAGGCTGATAGATCAATGCATGGATAGATTTTGTATGGATAGATGGGATTGATGGATGGATGGATGGATGGATGAATAAATGAATTGATGTATGAATAAATAAATTCATGCACAAATGATGGGCAGATAAATAGTGTAAGGATGGATGTTGGGGTGACAAATAGATCGAGCTCAACAGATCAGTGGGTGGATGGATGGATGGATGGATGGATGGATGGAGGTCTTATGAACAGAAAGGATAAATGAATGGAGGGATGAATAGTTGGAATTAATGGATGGATTTTGGATAATGGATGGAAAGATGTTGGATAGAAGAGAGATCAGATGGATGGATGGATTATGAATGAATGATTGATAGATCAAGATTGATAGACCAGTGGTTTGATGAATTAAAGGCAGATGGATGGATGGATGGATGAACATATGGATGGATGAATGGATTGATGGCTGAATGGATCATGCACTGTGGGTAGATGGATGGATATTTGATGCTAGATGTGGGAAAGGTGATGGATGGATGGCTGTTATACAGATGATGTTTCCATGGATGGAAGAATATTACAGATAAATGTTAAATGGATCATAGATGACTGCTAGATAGATATTTAGATAGATGATGGACAGATGGATGGATGGATGAGCAGATGAATGGCTGAATAGATGAATGATCTGATGATTCATAGACAATGGTAGATAGATGGGTGAATATTAGATAATTGATGTGGGATATGTAACTGATGGGTCGATGTTGTACATATGACGGATGAATGAATGGATAGTTGGGCAGAAAGATGAACAGATTGTTCATAAATGATGGGTAGATAGATGCAGGATAGGTGATGGATGGAGAGATGATGGGTAAATGGATGGACAAATGAATTAAATTGTTCCCTGAGGGAAATTTGGATGCCACAATAACACTAAACACTGACACATCCACACACTACACACATTTACACTCATGTACACAATGCAAAAACATGACAAAGCACCGAAGATACCCTGGACTAACTAAACCAGTGTAATACGGAGTGTGGTTCTGGTTATAAACTCACACCTTCATGACGATTAGTGGGCACTCGTGACGTCTTGATCCCCCCCTCCTCTCCCCCCTCCTCCCCTCTCTGGTTTGGTAAGATTGATGGTAACCTGAGCAGGCCATTATGAACAGCTATTACCTCTCTCAGCCCCTCCCTCCCTCACAGGCCTGCTATTCAGCCTGTACCTGCCCGCGTGGATGACGATACAGCACGTTGGATTCCCTGACAGCTCAATAGGCTGCTTATCCTCCCGGCTCTCAGCTTACGGCTAGTAATTACACACAATCATGGGGGATCAGGCCTGTCTGCACGACTGGACCAGCCTAGCATCTGGTGTCTTATACTGCAGCCGTGCTACACCTATCTCCACTCGTACTCACCCATATGGTGGCAGGAAAACTGAGGGGCCCTGTGTGTGTGTGTGTGTGTGTGTGAGACAACAGGTGGAGCAGGAAGAGATAATGTCATCATTCAGATTCCATGTACATACACACAGTGGAGAATTGACGACAGCTATTATAGTTTGAGTTTTAGTAATATTTGCTCTAGGAGAAGATTGCAAGTGGCACTTTTTTTGCGTCTGGTATGAGTGTATGAGGTATCGACAGTGCTGGAGATTCAAACATCTCACTGCTACTGCTCTTTGTGAAACAGTCCAGCTACAAAAAAAACTAATACAGATGAAAGCTAGATGACGATTAACACATTGTAATGAATCAAAGCACATCTAATGAAGTGTCAGCTAAGTAAGGAACACTTAAGGGTGTGATGTTATAGGAAAATAATCAGTGACAGGATGGTGTGATACGGCCTAATGCAAACTAGCATGACTGCTACCACCTAAAGTTGATTATTTTCAGCACATTACCAGCACGTCCAGAAGTGTTTTATGCTGCATTCGACTAACAGTCATAACTTGTAATGTCTGAACGCCGACTAGGAAAAACCAAAGAAAACGCCCCTCAACCTGGAATTCCTGCTTGAAGACTCGGGATGGTCTTCTCAACCCCAAGTTCAACAAGTGACATCAAATCAACATGGCTGCTCACAGCCTCCACAGTAAACAAAGTAACAGTTCTTACTTTTAAACCAGTTATGCTGTATATACAAGTATTTGCTTTAGATCGATCAACATAGACATATTGACTTGTAATCTGTAAATCTGTAACACCCACTAAACAGCTCACTGTTTTGAGGAGGTAAATATACATCACTCATCACATTTAACTGGATAGCTTGTTGCTAACAAAAGACAAACATGGAGGCAAAGCTTGTTTTTTCCCCAATTTTTAGCTTGAAAGCATGGAAGTCGTAATGAAATGACATAAGTTCTAAAGTATGTACAATGCAGCATTATTCCTCTTATACCACAGGAATTTGCCAACATTAACATTTTTTCATTTATTAATGAACATCGCATAGTACTTTTATCCATTTATAGTTACATTTAATGTTGTGGAAGGTCCTTGTAACAAGTTAGTTCCTCTTATCACTTACATTATAGCAAAGTTATCCATCCTTTCTCATGGTGGAAACCTTACAGTGTTATCTCTGACTGTTATAAAGTGCTGACACTAGAGACTCCTTCCATAAATGGTAAATAAACATCTCATGACAGAAGGCTTCAAAATATCAACAATTCTTTTTTTTTTACTAACTAATTTACTAATTATAATTTGATTATAATTAGTTTTGGATTAAGTGCCATACATCTGCCATACAAGTCCTTATGTTCGAGCTGTTATTCTGGAAACAACAGAATATTAGAACAAGTTCATTAATATAAACCTGTGATTTGAACTGCTGTTAAAGAAAAATAAGCAATACCTTCTGACCAATCAGAATCAAGAATTCACCAGCACAAGTTAACTATAATAATCCTGAATCTGGACTGAAGAAGTAGACAGAGGGATCATATCTGTACAGCTCAATGAAGTACAATCCAAAGAGACACGACAGAATTTTTACATAGTCAACCACAGCAAACACACACACAGCACACACACACACCCCACACACACAGTGTAGATTTGATTTGGAAATGATGACAGTGAAAGGAGTGAAGGGAGTGACTAACTGGCTAAGTCCAGCCCTAATTACAAGAAAGGGAGTGTAATGGACACAAATATTGTCACTTCAGCAACCACAGAGCACCACCAACCTGCACACACACCACACACAAGGAGGAGAACGGTGCTGGGCAGAGCTGAGTAACCACGGCAAATGTGTGTTTAAAGATAGGCACGTAGAAATCCACCAGGCTCTGTTCTCTCTGTTCTATCTGCCATAATTTTATCCTGTATGTGTGTGTAAACATGTTAATCAGAGTCAGCAGTCTGTGGTTGGGCCACTCCCTGTATCCAGGCTTCACACTCCTCAATCACCTCATTACAGAGCATTGAGACAGCAAGCCAGACACACACACAGCACATCATATGTCCTCCACAGCAGTCTCCGTCTCCCTCTGCGTCTCCTACGTCCATCAGTTCGGCGACACACAGTGTCTCCCTCCCAGCTCAGCTTGACGTGTCAGGGCTGGTTCGTAAGATTGGCCAAAAATTATCTCAGAATGATTTTAAATTAAAGCCTGGAATGTTCCAAGTGCATGTAATGTTGAACATTTGTGATCATTAAGTTGTATTTTCTCTTCAACTCTATAAAACTCTCCAGAAGTGGAGCATTTAATGACAATTTGTAGTCATTTTAATGGGCTGTTTATTGAAACTCAGGGTTCTCTGAGTTTACTCTGATGTGAAATTAAATATGTTTTTGTTTTCTGTGCACATTTCAATGCACTTCATCAGCTAGTCATTTGAGGTAACTCATTAGTGTTAAATTAGGGACGACTGTGGTGCCATTGTAACTCCCAAAAATGAAGATTTATTCATCATTTAAAAAAGAATTTTTGAATCTAAGAAAATTTAGACATTAAAAATGTGTTAAGCCATCTCAGGAAACAATTTTGTTTTTACAAGGTGCCTTTGCTGATACTGGACTGGATGTTAAATTACTTACAGAGTTTTTTTTTTTTTTTTTTTAAACCATAGAATTAGCAAATACACAAATCGTAGTTATCTATCAGCAGTGCCAATGACATGAAGACATCAAAGGCATTTCTAATGATTTAATTATCATTTACATAAAATTCGATTTTTAAATTTATTAACTTTCAATCTATCATTTCGGTTTTAGGGGTGTACTTTCAAAGTGGCCTCGTCCGTCAATATCAGAATATCATTGAAAAATAAAAAAAAAGAATGAGAAACTTTTCTTCCCATGATTTTCAGGAAATTCAGATGATGCAACTTCCTGTTGAACATGTGGCTTGTGGAATGTTAATATAAAACAGTTTAGTAAATGTTGTGGGACTAAAATGTCCATTTTTCATAACCTATAATAGACAACTCTTGGAAAAGGATGTTTAAATCATGAAATGTTCAATTGATTCAAACATTTATACAAAAAAAAAAAAAGATTTCTGAAGTATTTTAGTGATTATTTTAGTATTTTAGTATGACATGCTTTTTTAAGGGATTTATATAAAGCATGCACGTACATTGAATATTAGTCTGACACAATGGCCTCAAAACTCTAAAAACTAACAGTCATTTTTTTCTTTAAGGATAAAAGTTTGAGATGATTCAGAAAGTAATTTGTGCGTATTAGTAAGTCATTCATAAGGTGGGTTAAATAAGGTTCCAAATATGTCATGCTTCTCAGACTGGTGTTGATTAAATCAGTGTGTCCGTCCACACATGTACCTGGAATTCCTCCATACTGATCAGGTTTGGCTGGGACTTTTTAAAGCCTCATATATTCCTCAGTTTATTACATCATAAAGCGGGAAACTTTTAAGGTTTTCCTGGGACTCTGAAATTTCAGAAACGTTTGTGATTGCAGTTCAAGCATGCGGTGTATGAAACAGGTCCAAGTGTCCTGTGAGAGCTTTAGCAGTTTAGCAGTTTAGCAGTCTGTCTCTGGTGGCATCCAGTTGTTGTGAAGCCTGAAGCTTGGAGTAAATTTTTAAAAATCTCAAAGGACTTTCATACATATATTACAGTCCGCTTTTTCTGCCCACATTTCTAAATTCCCTATATTCTCTTTTGAGAGAGCACGTTACAGCTTTGAGACGGTCTAATGCAATGAAAATGCAGACCGGTGTGAAAACAGAAGGATTCGAGAAGGCTCGTTTCACTCGGAGAAGGGCGGATGCTCATAGCCTGAGAAACTGGCAGTTTTGGCGGCACCTCAGAGACAGTGTTATTGTGGTGGAGCCGCTGATCTCACTGGATGGTGTGTACCGCAGATGCTAATGGTCTCAGTGGAACCACATTCATGATGGCTCACTCATGGATCTTTAAAGCAATTTTATCTGATGTTTCACAACATCTTTGAGGACATCTGTGCAAGATTGGCCAACTGTCTTCAGTCAGAACAGAGAGAACACCAGGGTTCAGAAATGGAATAAAAAAATCAGTTGGTTTGCTCCAAGCAGATCCAATAATTTAATTTAGAGCAAAATGAAAAACAAACAAAAAAAGGTCAATTCCTTTCCTTTTACATAGACCTAATGTAATAAAATACTAGATTTGAAAAGCTATTAGACTCAGAAACTGTATTTGTATTGATAAGGACACACACACACACACACACACTTTTGTCTCACTATCCTTATGAGGACCTTCCACTGACATAATTATTAATGCAGTTAAATAATGCTATGCTACACCTAAACTTGACCCTAACCTTAGCAACTAAAAGGAAAAAAACAGTTTTTCTGATAGGAACCAGACAGATGTCCCCACAAGATATTCCTCTTCTTATAGAGACATGAGCGGTATCAAGAACAGTGATGAGCAACAGCCAGTCAGTCCGAGAGAAAATCCTGAACTCATTCTATTGATTTCTGTGGGAGGACAAGAGCAAAACGTAAGCACAATAATATTGTTTCTGTAAGAAATTATTTGGCATGCCATACCCAAATGGGTGTTAGGAACAGCAAAAATAAAAACAAACTCCAAATGACTCCTCATGACACATAGTATAAAAACAGTGATGTTTCTTTTTTTCTATACCTCCAGTTCTCTTTGCAGAACAGACAATCTCCCCAAGTAATCATTCCTCCACATTTTTCTCACATGACACAGTTGTCATGCTTAGTTTCATCAGAAAGCAGAATTTGGGGATCAGGCATGCTTCATCAGGGCTCTGTCCAGGCCAAAGATCTTGTGGTGTGTGACCCTCCTATATGATCTCTCATGTTGTGTTCACATGGCTATGTCCACAAAATGTCAGTGATAAAAGTTGTGGTGTGAGCAGTTTAGCAATTCTGAGAGTTTGTACTGTCAATGTGGCATTTTTTCTCTTATTCTGTGAGAGAAGTGAAGTGCAACAACAACTTTAACATAATGAGTTTTTCTGTTTTTCTGAAAATGTTTACTTTAATTTAGCTTGTTTCTCCATCCATTAACTGAATCCATGTAATGTTATAGCATATAATACCTAGTATGTGTACAATAAATTAATAATAAATAAATGTGATACAATTTACAATGCAATTTGAACAACATTTGGAAGTTTGAAGGTGAGACATAAATAAAAGTTAGTGGGCTATTTGACACAGAAAATAACATTATTAACCAGTCACAGAGTTCAATGTTTCTGTTTCTGGAGCAGTGAAAGATGATTACATTTGACATTGCATTTTTATTTCCAGCTAAATGCAATTTGTTTTCGTCTTCATTCTTCAAACTGGTTTGGATCCCTGCAGGACCCTGCAGGATGCTTTAATACTCGCTTTAAAAAATTGCTTTATTTGACAGATACCTGATATTTTACATACAAAAGCCAGTTGCTGAAAGTGTGGATTGCTTGACAAATCATTCTGGATTATAGAATCAATAAAAAGAACCTGTGATTCATTTGATAGCTGGCACAATTTACTGCACTCACAATTCCAAGTCATCTTCAGGAGCGAACTTTTTCATAAACCTCCAGACCAAAACCAGCGTGTGCCCTACAGGTGGAATGTTGCACGTCATTCTTTACTCCTTCCTGACGCCTCGATCGTGGTTGTGAGGCTGAAGGCTGGTTGTTTTTCCATCTTGGCAGTGGCCCGTGGTGCTCCAGCAGAGAGTAATTTGCTTTGTCTCAGCTCGGCAGGACTTGTGGTGCTGCAGCTCGCGGCCTTTTAAGCACTTCCACATGTGCTGGCGCTGAGAGTCTGATGAGGGCTAATGCCAGCGCTGGGCACGCCCCACAGCTTGGCCATCTCACCCAGAAGCTTAAGATCTCCAGCACCCTGTACTTTGCACAAAGACCACAGCTATGTGGGCCACTTTGCTGTACCCCCTTCTCTACAGACAAGAGAAAAGAATACATGCATGTTGAAATATTAATTTATTTCCTTTTTTCAACTTTGGAATTACATACTTTACTTTTTAATAGTTATGTATTTCTGTAAATCTATGGGTTTGATAAATACCATCTTTATATACAGTACAGTGCATACTATACATTGTAAATGTCTTTAGGTAATCTGCTGACTCATTTCTAAATTTACTGAGGCATTTAGAAGGGTTCCATAGCTAATTTTGCATTTTGCTATTTGACCATGTCTTTGTGTGAGAAATGATGCACATACACATGGCATCATCGAGAATCACCCCTCCCACCATTGCCATAAAACAAGGCATGAAATATTGATTCTGTCCTTTGCTCTGGGCAGAGAGAATCCCAGCACTGATCTCTGTCCAACAATCCAAGAACTAGCCCGCCTCTGTCTATACTTCCCTCTTGTCTCATAAATACTCTACAGTCGACTGCCAACAAGCAAGGGATTGAGATTTCATTTCAGCAGACTGACTGATGCAGAAGCCCAACTGCCAATGCTAATTCCCAGCATGGCCAAACAGACTACAACCTGAACAGTTCCACAGTGCACATGTATGTATTTGGCCATGGACCTGGACAAGCTACTGCTTAGAACCTGAAAAATGTTTGACATCAGTACCATATTTGGGGTAATTAGGCCAATACAGCACACATAGTTGTGCATGGCTCACATAGTGTTCTCAAAGACCTATTTCTCTTTCCAACATTGTGCATGAACTTAGGATCAGCTTGGCTATAACATGGCATAAACTGGCTCAAAGCTCAAAACAGGCATAAACTCAAGCTCCAGAACCATACCGCTCTAATGGTCTGGTCCAAAACTCTAAGCCCTGATGCTTACACATCTCAATGAGTTGTTACTGCAGTTACATAGTGATACTTTGGAAACCAGCTAATGACTCTGGGCAAACAGATTACAACCAGAATAGATTCCACAGTGTAGATGTACATATTTGGCCATGTTTGGAATTGGACAAGCTACTGCTACGAACTTCAACATCAGTACCAGATTTTTGTGTAATTATTCTAATAGCTAACCCTAATAGCTAACACATAGTTGTGCATGACTCACCTAGTGTTCTCAAAGCCCTATTTCTCTTTCCAACATTGTGCTTGAATCTGGTTTCAGTTTGGATAAAACTGGGTATAAACAGGAACTCAAGCTGCAGAACCATTTCACTATAATGGTCCGGTCCACAGCTCTAAGCCCTGATGCTTACACTTCTCAGTGAGTTGTTACTATGGTTACATATTTACCAAAGTTTTTATATAGTTAACAGGGACAGTAGTTA
Organism: Pangasianodon hypophthalmus; assembly: GCF_027358585.1. Classification (NCBI taxonomy): domain Eukaryota; kingdom Metazoa; phylum Chordata; class Actinopteri; order Siluriformes; family Pangasiidae; genus Pangasianodon; species Pangasianodon hypophthalmus. The sequence continues at coordinate 21,455,526 of NC_069721.1, read as the reverse complement.
CCATCTTTCTACAAAGGAACTTTAGAATAGGAGATGATGGGCAGCCAGTTCAGATGACCTACCCTACTAAACCTGGAAAAAAAAAAACCTTAAAGGCCTCTCAAAGACCTATTTCTCTTTCTAGCATGGTGCTTGAGCTTGGTTTCATCATAGCATAAATGGGAATTCAAGCTCCAGAATCATCCATCTCTAATAGTCAGGCCCAAAACATGCTTCCACGTGACAGCAAGTTACTATGTTAAATGTTAACGATACTTTGGGAGCTAGGTAATCACTCATGTAAAGCCTTATACATGTTTTTTTTTTTCAGGTTTAGTAGGTTGGGTAGGAAGTTCAGACAAATCATAGAAACATCTGACCTGGCTGCCCATCATCTCCTACCCTAAAGTTCCTTTGTAGAAAGATGGTAAATGTAACTACTGTCCCTGCTAACTATATAAAATCTTTGGTAAATATACTATATATACAAGTAAAGTAGCAATTCAGTGTTTTTTAAATCCACCAAACCAATGTTCAATGCCTGTTCATTATAATTTCTTGCATACAGATTTGTGTTGTATCTGAGGAATCATGCAAGATTTTATAAACCCAATCTCCCGTTCTCTTGAATGTAATTATCATTAGCCCATCATTAAATACAGCTTGATTATCCACAGTGGTTCAGTACACTGGAGTGCAGTGTGGTGCAGTGGGTACATCTGCTCTGAGTCTGTCTTTCTTCTGTTCTTTCTGCTCCATTACCCTTCAGACTAGGACAATCCAGCAGAGATGAGGATCTGGTCAGGATCTGGGACTTACTGTACAGCTAAACAGCTCAAAAACACGCAAAGAATACGTGGCTGAGCAAAACCCATAGACTAGTGCTCATCATCTGGTGGACCACGGTCCGGATGTGGACCCAGGAAAGTATTTCAACGGACTAAACCTCATACTTGGAAAACATACTGTAACAGAGCATATAAATGTATGAAATAATCTAGCGACTTTAGTTTTCTAAACACAAACCATATTTTGTTTTTTTGTGTGAGGTTTTGTCCAAAAGAAGGATCTTTAGGAGACAACTGCCCTTTTTAATAGCACAGTATCTCAAAAAATGCATCATGCACATATATTCACACGTAGGGGCAAAAATCCACCTACTAGTATGTTTTTGAGAGGAAGCTGGAGAACCCAGAGGAAACCCAGACAGACATGTGGAGACTATACAAAACTCTGAGCTGTAAGCCATGCCCATGTTGAATATTTTGATACCATATACTGTATATATAAAACGAATTTCTAGCACATACCTAAAGTATAACCCCGCATTGCAACTCTAATGTCCATGAAAACACAATATTGTTCATATTGAATGTGCTGACAATGGGAAAACTGCCACTGGTTGAATATATTTGAAGGCATAATTGGAGAAATCGTGGCAATATGCTACATGTGGTAAAGAAGTTACATATAAAACCAGCTGGAGTTCTGTTCCCAGGTAATGGCGGACACTGCATGTCCACCCTCAAAACAGCATGGGTCATAAAAATTGTGCTGAACAGCCGAATGAAGAGCGTCCCTCTACGTCAAATGGCATACATGAGAAGTGCTGTTCTTGGTATGGAAATCAATAGAATTTTTGTGTTATTGACACAGTCTGCTGGCCTCGCTTCAGGGTAATGGACCTGAAAGTCTCCATCTGTCTGTTAAAAACATCTTTGTCCCTGCAGGATATCACTGCCTAAAAGAAAACTTGGTGGCACCAGGAAGTCAGCGTTCAAAACACACAGGCGTCTATGGGGAGATGCCATCGTTAATGCAGTTCATTGTTTGGTTTGTTTGTCCCCACAAAAGGCTCCACTATTATCTTTCTATTCTATTCTTTCACAAAGATCTCTTTCTCTTTACACAGAATCTGTTTTACCACTTTATCTTCCTCTCCACTTAGGCTAGATTGATCACTTTTCATATTACCTCTTGTTTTTTTTATTTATACACATTATTTTTGTGCACTTAGGACTACGTTCAGAGTTTAATTCAGTGCTCATAGTTAGAAATTATTACCAAAATAATGCACATCAGTATTCAGACTTCAAATCTAACTACAGACTTAAATGCTATTCATATGTGACATGACAGTTATGCACATGGGGTGCAGTTTGTCAGAAATAGAGGTTTGTCTCAGTTACACGCAATTCAGACACTGGAATTAAACCCATGTTCTTGTGTGATATCGGCTTGAGTCCAGCTCCACTGCCTGACATATAACCACAGTGTGGCACACTGAAAAATATGTTTTGATCTGTAAAAGTGGTAATAGAAACATGGAATCCCATTTGAGTCCAATATTAAATACATAAATATGGCATTCTTAATCAATCAATCAATCAATGAGTAGTACTTTTTAAATAATTAAATAAAATCAAAACAATTAGTTAAATAATTAAAGTAATTAATTAACTATTAAGTATGAATTAATTAATCAAACTAATTAATTATTTAATTGGTTGTTTAATTAGTTAATTATTTAATTCAAAGTATTATCCCTTTTAAGTCAATGAAAAGCATTTTTTTTCACACGGAGGAGACATCATCATTAAGATTATCTCAAGGACATTTTTTATGGAAATAAATTATAAATTATCTTAAGTGAGCTTAAGACTAGTGCTTGGTCTTCTTTACAGGTCAGTGCATGTTTTCTTTACAGGTGAGTGCATCAATTGAACACAAACAGCATTATTTTATAAATTCAACACCACAAAACATATCAAACATATAATAAAATAACCTACATCTCCTGCACGCATTACGATGTCATGGACCTTGATTTATTATCTCATGGCAACATTATGTTAAGAATTCACTGTGAGTGCACGCTTTAAAAAACCTAAAAATGCAAAATAGTAGTATCTGCTGGATCAAGTCCTTTTTTATAAGCTGCAAAATAATGAAGATGGAAGCCATATTGATAAATGTTGCAGTGATGAATGTGATAGCTACTACTAGGACTAATTGTTGCTTGGTCTTGTTTCAGTGAGTCTGTGCCCACTGTAGACTCAGATTCTGGTTGTCTGCTGACAGGAGTGGAACGTTCCTCAACATTTGCCATGTTCTGCATTTTTACTTCTATGCAGGTGAGAGTGGGTGGTCAGATACGAAGCTAGCTGGAACGTCCAGTGATGCTCCATTAAAGGTCTTAACTGCCAATGGACACAAATCTTATGAATATTCAAATATTAAAATTAGGATGAAGATAGATCCCTAATATATAGGGCCCCTAATTAAAAGGGACTAGGACCAACTAAACAGAGACCAATAGCAATGCCATTTGTTATGGTCAAATTTAACCCAGTAATACACACATTCCACATATTCCTACTTTAAAACCTAAATTTATTACCTTAAATATTCCCATCTATGGTTGTCAAGGCACACCCACTCAGACCTCATTTCCATATATGGATCAAAGATACAGATACATTTTTATCAATAAACCTTCTGTGGTCTGTGATATGCTTACTATTATAAGAAGGTCAGAATATTTTCATGAAATCTGAGGTGACACTGATAGCTCAGGTGCAAAGGAAACTGTTGAAACCATACCTCGAGTCTGGACTTCTGCACTTCACTCAATCAATGAGTCTCCGGTGGTCTCAGCTTCCCATTTTCCTTCCTTAACCTCTCATTTTCCCATCAGCTAACACTCCCTGTGAGAAAATGCGGTGTGCTCGGGGCCTCTGCTGTATCACACCAGCATGGCTGCTCCTGAACCTCACATGAAATATCCCATGATGGCCAAATTTGTGTCAATGTCTGTGCGAGTCATCTCCTCAAGCTGAGCCTTCAGCTCCTGGCTCTGCTTCAGTAATGGATGATTTATATCTTATCAGGGCTTGTAATGCAGAAGAAGCGCTTTACTAGGAGCTGGGCTATTTATCTAAAGGGCTTCTCTTTTCTTCTTGAGCCAGAAAGAGAGAAAGAGAGTAAAACCAAGCATGGGGAGACACTGTGGTCAAGTGAAGAGCAAGCCAAAGATAGAAAAACATGTTTCTCTGATCACATGGTGCTACATTAGCAAAAAAGCCCTGTGCTTTTGTGTGTGTGTTTATTAGGGTTGTCAGAACAAATTTCGAATACTGTCTGAACAAATCATCATAATATTTTCATATGATCAAATGCATCAAATGCAAAAATATTCACATATTTCTGATACTTAAGATCTCCTGTTTTACTTTTCTACTGATCTACTGTTCTACTGCTCCAGGTGTGTGTTCACGGTGTGTGTGTATTCACTACTGTGTGTGTGCACTTGGATGGGTTAAATGCAGAGCACAAATTCCTAGTATGGGTCACCATACTTGGCCACAAGTCACTTCACTTCACTTTTAATCACTTAACATTATTATACATATAATTTATAATTAGATGTTCTATCTATTAGCAAGTTCTATCTAGAACCTCTGAAAGGTCTTTGGTATGTTCCTCTTGCAGAACCTTCAAATATACCTGATACAAGAGGGTTCCCTTTTTGGGAAATGGTTCCAGGTAGATCCTCTTTAGAAAGCTAGAACTGTTAACCACTCAGGGTGGCATGCTGGAGCAGGGTTACAACCTCACAGCTCCAGGGTACTGTCCATGTAACATAAAGGTTCCCTCTGGGTTCTCTGGTTTCCTCCCACCTCCAAAAAAATAACGCTAGGATTGGCAACTCTACATTGCCGCTAGGTGTGAATGTGTATGTGTATGTGGTGGTCTGCAATGAACTGCCATTTAATCCAGGGTGTATTCCCGCCTCACAGCAAGTGTTCCTGGGATAGAATTTAGACCTGAATAAAACTCTTTCTGATAATAAATGAATGCTGAAACTACTGCTGAAATGTTCCTGCATGAAGACAAATCTAACATTGTCCCATGTTGCCTCAGTTTGAAGTAAATATGAGGGCAAAACCCACAACAGAGCATTCTTTGAGAAAGGGAGTTTCTTAATGGTTCTTTGGATGGTTATGGCTCCAGGTTGGTAGGGAAGCTTTACTTACTGCAGAACTTTCATTAAAAGGGAAACCTCTGTTTTAGAATTCCACTTTCAAGGTGGAAAGAGGTACAAACCAGTGAACTCTTAGATTACTATTAGAGTGGATCCATTTTTCTAAGAATGTAGGAAAAAAAAAAAGTAAAATGTTTTAGCTTGTTATGAAATGATGACGTTGCTCTGTCACCAGTTTACCCCAGGGAAGTTCACAAACTTTCTGCAACCAGGGACCCCTTTAGCTGTCAAATAAACCCCAGAGACCCCCTATAAACATATTCCAACTATTCAAATATTAGGCTTATTAATTTAAACGTGTACAGTAATATTTAGGTGATTTATTGGGAGCCATTGAGCTTTTTATTCCTGAATTTTCCACTGAGAGAACACATTGGGTCCAAGCTGAACTTATTTATAAGCCTACTTGATTTTGAGTTATTGAGGTTTGGATTAAACCCACTTAATTCAAGTGACCACTCAAAGCAGTCAACTTAATAATAAATATTACTTTGTAAATAGTGGATTGTAATTTCCAACAATGCAAAACAATAAAAAAAAATGGAACAGACACAGAACCACTGGTTTATGGGTTAAAAACTTCTAACACTCACTCTGTCTGTATAAAATTGTAGTTTCTTTAATTTTCATATGCATTAGAATACTAAATTGCTTTTAATAATTAAATTCATATGCAGTTTCTATGGCTGCTGTAGTGTGTATGTGTGTGTGTGTGTGTGTGTGTGTGTGTGAGAGTGTGTGTGCAGGTCTCCTGATGGCTCCACGCACAGCACAGTGCAGTATCTGGCCCTGGTGGTCAGAGTGTGTGTGTTGCTTGGCAGGAGGTGTTTCCTCAGAGCTGGCCTGAGGCCAGTTCAGCTCTGCTCTATGAGCACCAGCATGTGTGTGTGTGTGTGTGTATGTGTGTGAGTGTCTTCAGGCAAGGCTTAACTTCACAGATAATCCCTCTGCATATGAGTTCTTCTTTACTTCAGCATGCAAATCACGCAATCCGGCTTAAGAGCAAAATTGTCCCACTTTCATGTATTTATCATGAACTATCAGCATTTATTTATACGCCAAACTATTCCTTTAATAATCAGCGCATTCTCTCTGTGCGTAACCTTGGTAGTAATAATCAGCATGCTCCTCTCTGTGTTGTGGTTCAAATCACCAGCATGTCCTCTCATTTCATTTCCCCCACATGTGGCATGCACACGGAGGCCCAAATTGTTTTCTCATCCTCCTTCTGTCCTCATGAAGCCCTACCACCATCTCCTCCTCCTCCTCTTCTTCTTCTTCTTCTGCTTTTCAAAGGAAGAGCTAGAGAGCTGCAGCTGCGACCCACACAGAGTTTGATTAAAGCTCTCCTGTGGGTTTCTCATTGCGGTTCCTGTTAATGCCTACCGTGTGAACATCGTGCTGCATGTGTACCTGATCCAGCTCCTCATCCCACTCCCAACAGATGCTTTTAACTCCTTCTTCCTCTTGCCTATTCCTTTCTTTGAGCCCTTTCTTCCTCCTTCAATCTCAGGCTGATAAATCAATCAGTACTTTTCCTCTTTTTCTGTTTCCATCATGCCTTTTAAGTCTTCCTTTCATCTATTCTGCTTTCACAGTAGCAACAAACAACCATATAACCGTTCATTCCTTTCGACTGACAGCTTAATCAGAATACAAAGCATTCACGAGAAAAAAAAATCATGTACACACCTCAGTCATAACAAAGCAAACCTGATAGATCTGATGAATTTGGATTGGTCTAAAATCTTACAGCTTCACTGGTAATAGTTTCATTATCCAACCTTTATGTAAAACTAATCCAACCCAAATAGGGCCAGATTTGTGCATGTGAATTTTAGTCTTGTGTGTAAAATGGTCCTATGAAGAAACAGCTCATTTCGGAGTCACACATTTTACATGATTTAAAAATAATTGTGAGGTTGGATGGGCAGTGGAATGGGTTTTGTATTTCTATTTTGAGGCAGAAGTGGGATGCAAATTCACTAGAGTAAAATTCACACAGTGTTTAATATTCACCATCCAGCAAAGAATATTTGGGTTAACCACAACGGTAAAAGTCTATACAAAGGAGAAGTTTCACAAGATATATTTCAGAAGCATTTTTTCAATGTGTGTGAGATGTGCAATGCATGTTACATGACAAATTTATTATTTCGTTTACAGTTATTTCGTTTCGTTTTACACTCCCATGGCTCCTAATGTATTGTGTTGCCTTCTTGAGAATCAGTGAATGTTTGCACCTTTTGTAATAGTTGTATACGAGTCCTTCATTTGTCCTCAGTGTGAAAAGATGGATCTAAACATCATATAGCCACTGCTGAAAAGGGGTCAAATATTCAGAAGATGCTGGAAAACCAAAGAATGTGCAGGACCTGGAGGATTTTTCTGAAGAACAGTGGGCAGTTTAACTGCTTAGGACAAACAAAGGACTCATGACTCAGTCGGTGATCATCCAGGTAACAACGCACAGTATTGAGAATCAAGTGCATGTGAACTTTTGAACTGGTTCATTTGTGTAAATTCAGTTATTATTGTGTATTGTAGACTATATCTAAACATCTGCAAAATAGTGTGAAATAGCTTATTCAGGGCAATACTAAATAAAAAATACACAATTTTTATGATCCCTCTTATGTTTTTTTTTAAATTATTAATTAATTATAGTCCACGCCAGCTGCATTCAAGGTGTGTAAAACCTGAGCCTGTGTGTTTCTCTGTGATTGCTTTATGATTTGTGCCTAATTTTTTTCACTTAAGCGAATGGTAAACCTCGTAGAAATCCACAGTAATCACACAATCACATTATGAAAATACATCTTCCGCAATATACTGAACATTGCAGTACCTTTCTTTTGACCAACATATAAACTCTGCATTAGCGTAAAAAGAACTGACAGTCAACGTCACACCACACACTATTACATCAGTGCAAGTATATCACACATCATATCTGATCTGATACTAATCCAGAGTTTCAAGCCATCCAGAGTTTACATCTCTAGAGTTCAGGGACATTGCAGGTAACATAATCACTCAAGCGCTAATAAATTCCCTTTCCACACATAGCTTTGCAGAGTGAGACGCAGTCATAGCTGAGCCAGATCAAAGCAGGAATAGCGCTATGCTGATAATACCACGCTGCCAGATTTGAGTGCGAGATGGAAGATTCAGATGCGAGCAGCCAGCTATGGAGTGCCTGATTCATTATACTCTAAATATTTCTCTTCACTGCAGCCCATTGTGTGCGCTCAAGGTCAACCATGGAACTGCTAATAAATCTACAAATCAGAACATGAAATAAAACGAAGCTGACAAAATGTTTCTACAGCTGTTACCAAGCTGTGCCCAAAGGCAGCGTGAAGCCTTTTGTAGGATAGTGAACTGAGCCTTCAGACGATCCTTCATTCATACCTTTGGATTCCTATATCTGAAAGAAACATTCAGCTAATCAAGAGCAAGGATAGTGGCGTGCGAGGACAGCTTGGAATTTACAGAAAAAAAAAAACGTGTAAGAGGGAAATGGTAATGGATGAGGAGAGCTGGCTGGACAAAAAGAGGACTACAATAAATAAGAAAAGAAAAACCCTTGGGGACATGCTATTATAGGGAAATAATCAATAACTGAGTGGTGCGTGGTAAAGATCACCACTTTTTATCCATTTATCATTATGTTTAATGTAGTTTAACTCAGTTCCTGTTTTCGCTTATGTTACAGCAGTTAGAAACAGTTATTGCCTCACCAGCCTCTCTTTTTTTTCTCTGTTGTAGTTAGTAAGACAAAAAAGCAGCTTGTCGTGTTACTGAGAAACCGGAAAGTGTAAAATCCTCTGTTTTGAAGAGTTTTCCGTGTCAGAAAGCCACCACAAAGCACTGACCCTGGAGACTCCTTCTAAACGTTAAATAAACGCCCCCTCATTAAAAAAAAACAAACAAACAAAAAAAAACATATCACAGATTATACTGTATGTTTCTCTTTGTGAAATAACAACACATTTTAAAATCTACAGTATTTATTATTAGTCTTAGATTACGTGGATGTCTGCCATATAAATAAGCTGTTACCATAGAAACAATAACGTATTAGAAAAAGAGCATTATAGTATATAAACCTATCATTTATGTTACAGCCATAAATATAGTCAGAGCTGCTGTTATAGAAAATAAATCAACACCTTCTGACCAGTCAGAATTAAGAACTCAAGTGCTGTGGTGTAAAATGCCATAATGGTCTGAACTAACGATCCAGCAATTACCACTGAATTGAAAGATGTATCACCTTGTAGTATTATAATCATACCAGATTATGTTATATAACTGACTATCCAAATGTCATCTGTGCATCTTTTTTCCAGGAAAACGATGCAGATCAGTATGTTATCAGCTGTAGTATTTCTACGTACAGCAGGCTTGGGATGCCTGACAATCATCAACAGATTGCTAGTAAATCTGGCAATTTAAATGTCAGAACACATGATGCCCCCAGCTTTCATGGCTTTTCACACAGCGGAAGACAAATATCTCTCCACTCCACCTGTCTCTCTTCACTTCCCAGCAGAACTCAGGTCAGAATTCCTGCTTAGCACAGCTTTTCACACAGCAGGTAGAAAATCACTTGCACTGTAAGCAAATAGTAAATCAGTCATTTATGAAGTCAGTGTGTTAAAATTTATACTCTTTTTTTGCACATCAAATTGTTGAATGTTTTCCTTACCACAGCTGTGAAATCCCAATCTGACAGAAACAAGGTTTCACCTAAAACTTTAAAGGGTTCTTTGGTTTGTTCCTCTGGGTTCAATGTAGAATCTTACAAATGATGGTTTCAAAGAACCTCCAAGGAACCAATTCTGTAAGAGTGCACTGCATGTTAATGTTAATAAATACTGCCACATCCATCTATCCATCTATTCATCCATACATCTAACCAGCCAACCATCCAGCCATTTACCTAGGTATTCATCCATCCATCCATCCATTTATCTATCTATCTGCTGATTTAAACTGCAGCATTTCTTAGGCCACTTGAGATCCATGTAAAAATCAGTTCTCAACTCATCTTCATGAAGGTTTTCTTTATTCTTCATTTCTTTAGAAATAAAGCATGCCATAAATCTACATGCATTTATTTAGACTCCTCAAAACACAATGGGTCATTTGGTGGAAAAAAAAATCAGGAAATTCTTTCAAAAGACTTAGATAAAAAATGTAGTGAGTATAGAATGTGCTTATAATGAGTAGAATATCTCTAGTAAGTGAGATCATTCTCACACAAACACACACACACACATGCATTTGAATACGCACATTTATATCACTGAAACTGTAAAAGAAAAATCTGTGAAAATTCAAATAGTATTCAGAAAATGAATTTTGTTCTGACATTCATTAACTGTGGTTTACTATTTTTCCCCTTTTATTAAAAAAATTAAATAAAATAAAATCTAGACCTCTTAAGAGTTCATGGATTTGTCCATCAGGGGGAAGGTTTGTATTAGCTGGATGGTATTGTAGAACTCTAAAATAGAGGTTTTTTTTTTCATCTTCTGAGAAGTAGAAACCTTTTAGGATGCTGTAGTCTTTTATGCATTTTCAAATCACACAAAACCTTTTTAATAAACAAACTAGACAATCTAAAAGCCTGTTTTTGATGTATATTTTATTAAAATTCAGAATCCTGCCCTTATGATGACCTCGTGATGTGTGGCACCTCAGATTATGCTGTTTTATCACATCAACACCTAAAAGTTTCCCTTGGCTCCATTACATTAAAGCGCATGTAGTATTTACGTCCCTGACGTGCTTCTGGTGGATTCTGAAGGCTTTTTAGCTGTTTTTGAAGCACCTTTAGTTCTCACGATCAAAGGCAGTTGCATGGATTGGCAGATCTTAGACTACAAGCATTTAAATGCTGCTGTGTTGCTTTTTCCTTCAAAGGTAAGGGTGTAGATTTCATGCCTCCAATGACTGGAACATCCCCTGAGAGTGGGGATTAGTGTAACAAATCCACTGGAATTGATGGGGTTAATGGCAGAGCCGCGGACCTCCGCAGTCTCACAGACACAGTTCAAAAAGCATGTTTAGCAACAGAAAGTCACCTGTAACTAAACTCCTCCTGTCCGTGTAATGCGATAAAACAATGTGGGATACGGTGTATTATACAGGCATGACTACGACTCTCTTATGATGATTAGCCTCTTAAAGTCCGGGATTCTCATTCAGTTATTCATCTTAATGGTGATTCCATGATTGCAGGGCCATTTTGCCATTTAGCTTTTTTTTTTTTTTTTTTTTAACAATTGACCATAAGAAAACTGATCTCAGGCAACAATACCTCATTTATTTACACAGTTTCTTTGTTGGTTGCATTTGCATCCACTTAAATGAGGATTAATCTGGGTTGAAAGTAATATGGTGCTGTTTTTTTAGCATAAGCAAATAAACCAAATGTGGTTAATTAGCATCCATGCTAATTATTAATTAATAACTTCTACATATCTAGAATTTAGAGAACAAGGTTGTACTTTCAGCTTTGTGAGTGAGAAAATGAAGAAAACAGATCTAGAGGACATACTTTTCTTCTTCCCATGATCTTCAGGAAATGTATGCAAAGCTCATAGATTGTTCCAAATATTTCATGGGGATGAGTGTGTTCAGGTAACAGGGCTGAGTGTATGAACTAAAATGCACAGTATATGTTTCATAACCTCTAACGGATGACTCATGGGAAAGGTATTATTTTAGTATTTTACTGATTATACTTGTAACATTTGAAATTAATTATCTGAGGCATGCACATAGGTTGTTGTGAAGGACTTTACCTGTGTTTAAAATGTGTTTACACAATTTACTTTGTATATATATTTAAAAATATACTGCCACAAATGACACGCCTATCATGGAATCATGCTTAAAGCATATTATTTAATAATTACAATCAGACTACTATGAAATGTATTTAGTTACAAGAGTAGAAGTGCAGGTGTGTTTGTATTTTCTTATCTTTCTCAGTTTTCTGATGCAGAAAGATCTGCTTTCATGGTTTTTCAAAGTCAGGTGGAGTCATTTTCATATGTGCAGCAAAGCAGCTACGGCAACCTGTTTAAAGCCATCAGCAGATGGGAGTAATTTTGAGCCTGCTGGAAAACAAGCGCACCTCGTTTAAGTTTTACTCTCCTAACGTCTGTTGCTCAAATGCTTCAGGAAGCTCTTTTTTTCATCCCTTCAGGCATCTGTTGCTGAGGACTGGTGGGCATATGTTTTCAAGGACAAGCCTTTTATACTGCTCGCTGATTGCACTTTTATGCTTAGGTCATGTCAAACATTGAAACAATAGCTAATGATAGGCCTAGTACAATAAATTATAAAAATAAAATGTTATCCACGTACCTCAGATGTAGTCAGACAGCCAAGACATGTCTTGTATCCAAGGTAGTTTTTGCACAAGGAGCTACAAGGCTAATGTAGCTAATAAATATGTTTATTATTATTATTATCATTATTATTATTATTATTAATAAATACATGTCAAAATCTTTATATACCTGCCTGAAACAACATGTTAAGCCATATACTGCCATTTTTAAATAAACAAATTAGTAAAATTGTTACTAGCTTACACTCTTTGGGGAGAAAAAAAGGATTTCCCATGAGCTCTTTGAAAAGTTAAGGCTTCCTAAAGTGTTCTATTTGGTACAGCTACTTGAAAAGGTTCTACATAATATTATTCAGCTAAGATTTTTACTTCATTTGGCAGTCTTTTTCAACTAAAACCACTTTCTTGAAGAGCAAGTTACATAAGATTCCTTCATACTTCTCGTTTTGAGCTTTTTTTCTTGACTTCATTAATTAGAATGAAATAAACTAGAATAGAACAAATCTAGGACTAGAGCTTGGACTCATTTGCACAACACCCACTACTGCAGCCTGATGTTGCGCAGCATACATTGCACAAACAACTGCACATATCTGCACCTTATTCAAAATACTGCTCGCACTGCTTCTGCCACCGATCTTACATCATATTTATATATTTTTATAGTTTTCCTTTCCTACCTGTATAGAAGTAAATTCTGATTTATGTACATTCTATTTTTATGCCACGGACAGTCGAAAAAAGCATTTCTCTGCATGTCGTATTGTGTATGGTTGTGTATGTGACCAATAAAATTTGAATTTAAAATTTGAATCTGAAATTATGTGAAAAATAAGAGGGTACAAACTGGAACCTCTTTTTTTTTGTAGGGGAATATGAATGGGTTAAACTTCCATTACTTATTAGCTGCATTATCATTTTATAGCATTGGAAACATTTTCTATGTAGGTTATATTTATAATAAACTACAAACACTTCATATTGTGTTATAATGCATTCATAAGGCATTATACACATTGTTATAATTATTTCTGAAAATGCCACTGCTTTAAGCTGTAATGCACTTTTAGAAATAATTGTAACAGTGTGTATAATGTCTAATGCCTAATGAATACATTATAACATGTTATGAATATGAAAAAGATCATTATGCATATGGCCTTAATAGAAGGTGGTACCAACCATTCAGTTAAAAAGCACAATGTGGCCATCTAAAGTGTTTTATTTATGTTGATATTCTGAGAAATCAATGCTCACAACATGGCAGCCAAGCTTTAATTTCACTCCTGTGTTTTTACTTTTGTCTCCTGGAAAAATGCGAAAGTTCATTAGGCATTTTTCTCTATTAGACAAATTACTCTGAACAGTGACTTTGGGCAATTTATATTCTGTTGCTTTATAAAATAATTTCTATATCATCATCTTAAAATATTCATGTTTTTATGGTTTTTTTTTGCTTGTTTGTTCTTCTTTCTTTGGGCTACAATGCAAAATCCACACAATTCTCCCAATTTCATCGCTAACATCTTTGTCCCACATATTGTTAGTTGTCATTCCTATTTTCTTCCCTGTACCTCAACCACAGCACATGCACTTTCTAAAATCTGCTGTAAACAGCATCCTTGTAGGCGCAGAATTATTTATGCATGCAAGGTAGCTAAACCCTATTCAGCAAGCATGGTGGACACAAAGCAATTCACTCTTCACATGATCAGTCTGTTAAATCATTAATTTGCTATCAGCATAGTTTAGGGAGTTGTCTATCCTGACCTTTAAGCGCATCACTTCTTCAGAATAACATCTTGGCCACCTCTTTACAAAACACTTCTGCACCTCCATCCGGGAGATTCGTTTGCATACAAACCAATTTGCAAGTGAAAGAGGCTTTGTAGACTGAAACCAAATGCATCCTTTTCCTGTAGCTCAGCTTGCTTCATGTAGTGCATCTATGTCCATGTGCTGGTCTGATTTTTCTCCAAACAGATTGACTGCTTCAAGTGTCCAATGATTTCTTTTAATTTTAACAGTTTTGAAAAGATTTTTTTGTTTTGTTGTGTTTTTGACCTTATCACATACATTACCAGAAAAATCCATCACATCCATATGTGATTCTTCCCCAAACTGTTGCCACAAATTAGGAAGCACACAGCTGTATAGAATGTCATTGTATGCTGTGGCATTGCAATTTCCCTTCACTGGAACTAAGAGGCCCAAACCTGTTCCAGCATGACAATGCCCCCGTGCACAAATCGAGCTCCATGAAGACATGGTGTGTGAAGGTTGGAGTGGAAGAACTCGAGTGTCCTGCACAGAGCCCTGACCTCAACCCCAATGAACACTTTTGTGATGATCTGGAACACCGACTGAACCCCAGACCTCCTCACCCAATATAAGTGCCTGATCTCACTAATACTCTTGTGGATGAATGAGCACAAATCCCTACAATGATGCTCCAAAATCTAGCGGAAATCCTTCCCAGAAGACCGAAGGTTATTATAACAGCAAAATCTGGAATGGGATTTTCAACAAGCACATATAGGTGTGATGGTCAGGTGTCCACAAACTTATGGCCATATTGTGTAGTTCAGTACCCGATGACATTTTCAGAGGTATGATGTGTATGATCCCGGGATGGAAGGAGGGGGATGCAGTAAACTGCAAAAAAAAAAAAAAAAAAATCATAAATCACTTATCTCTATTTGGAAAATGCAAAGGTCTTGATTACTCTAAACAGAGTTATAGAAAAGAAAAAAACCACTGAAGGTAAACTTTGCACACCCCATGATTTATGAATGTAAAAAATGTATATATAAAGATTTACCTCTATTTTAAAACATTTTCTACAATAAATATAATTCCAAGAAGTTAAAAATCCTGCCATAAGGCAATGAACTAAAATATGAGGCAAAGTCAAGACAAAAAATCTTTTTCAAAGCTGTTTTTCCATGATAGATTTAGTTCCCAGTCCTGATCTGCAGAAGGCAATATATGACTATATCTAATCCCAATATTACAAATGAGAGGATTCAAAAGCTGTGTAGAGGATATAAGAGGTTGATGAAAGTTATAAAGCATGGATGTACAAGTTATACGAGAACAGATTTATCACAGAAAGGAAAATACAAAACCTTAGCGTGATATAATTTTCTCCCAATATTAATGTCTTATTTTTTGTTGCTCATAATAGTGAAGGAACATCTGTGAAACTGAACCCACTAAATATCTTGTTGCTTAAATTAAATATCATTATCCTGTTGATTTTGTCCTAACAGTGTGCAAATGTTAGCACATTGTCCTACAATTAATACCAGAGCTGTCTCTGAGCCATTTATCCATTGGCATAAAGTCATCTCCCTATAATAAAGTGCTTATTTACAGTCCCATAAGGATGTGAGCACAGCCAGTTAATAAGTGCTTAAGCACAATGATTTAGGTCTTTGGTGGAACCCTTGTCTAATATTTTTACTTTTTGTACCCTTTTTTGTTTTTTCTTAGGCACTGATAGTGATTAAACGATAATAAATCACAACTACAACTACTCACTACATCAGTAAGTGAATAAATGATTCTTTATTCCCTATAATGGCTGATGCAAATTTATTCCTCCTTATATATATATCAGCATTTTTTTTTCTTAAATTCTTTTGAAGCTGTAAAACCATGGTTTAGTCTTAAAGATGCTTTCCAGGAGCTAACCTAATGCAGAAGTTCAAACGGGAGTCGAGCAGAGATGGTGATTCAAAGGCAGGACTAGCGAAAAGGTTAAAAGCTCCTGAGTCTCACAGACACATTCTTCAAGGGGCACGTAATAGGATCAGCGCTTCCATAACTCTAGTGAAGAGCCAATCCTGATCCGCTCCTGCCGGTCGAGCCTCAAAGGGACGCCTGCGTGGCGATGCGCACTGCTCTGGGGTTTTAAGAGCGGTGAGAGCTTTTTTTTTTTTTTGGCTTGAAACTCAATTTCCATGGTGTGTTGGAGAGGACACACTTTAAATCCAGGATATAAGGCTATTATAATTCAGGCCACATAACCTGCTCCTTCGATGGAAAGCCTCAGCCATGATTTAAGTGGCTTAAATGGACTTCTGCGGGGAAGGATTCATAAAAATAGCCCTTAACAAACTTTCCCAAGGCCAGGTCCTGCTCTGCTCTGTAGAGTCATCCCTCTTTGACATATTGTACTCGGCATCTTTAAACAAATTGTGTGATTTATGATGATGTATTGGCCCTATTTCCTCGTTCATCACATTAAAAATCCACCCAAGCACCTTGATGAGTGACTGAATGTGACTCCTCCATCACTGTAATTGTTCTTATCAACTCTCCAGACAAACTAGACTTAAAGATCTCTCATTTTCCTGGTTTGGACCTGGTTTTGAAGAATTCCAGACCACCACTGGTTAGCACTGAGGCCTTACACCAACAGGAAGTCACCAGACTACTGTATGAGAGCAATGTAGGGTGAACCGTGACCTCCCCTTTGCACCCGTTGAGAGATTTGTGCTTTGTCAGTGTAGACCTCCGTCTCCTATCGAGACTCATTAGTTATCGATTCCCCAGGTGCTCTGGCGAGCTGAGATTGAGATGGAGAACATGCGCTTGGTTGGACGTCTACACCCAGAGGTGAGAGAGCTGAAACCATGCAAGTCAGACATCCGCTGTTGAAAGACACCTCAGCGTGTTGTGACGGATAGTTCTTGTAACGACGGCCAGATCAAGAGTTAAAGCAAACACGCCAAGCACAGACACAAGCAGCTCAATGCCGCAGGATATCCTTCAACATGGGTCAATTTACAGCATCTCAGAACAGAAGCCCACCCCCCCCTCCCCCCCCCCCCCCCCCCCAAAAAAAAAAAAAAGAAAAAAAGAATCTAAGGGTTCTCTGGATGAATACTAAGCTTCCTAAAAGGGTTCAACTTGGAACACTCTTTCATAGGAATACACTCATTCTAGGGTTATACACAAATCTTTTTAGGCTTCCCCAAATGACCAACCAAAGGACCCTCAAAGGTTCTAGATTTAACCTTTTAAGTTAAGTACATAACAGTAAAACTGTACTGGAATATACAAGTAGTCCATATATTTTCATTTTGAAGCAATACATCCTTGAGGGGGGTCCTAAATGTTTCTTTGAAGCGGTGAAACTATGGATCATCAGGTTAACCAAATGCCGAAGTTCAAATGTGGGTCAAGCAGTAATGGGGTTCTTGGATACTTGGAAATTCTAAGTATTCCCCACAAGAACAAACTAATGAACCACAAAAGGTTGAAATTACCATTTTGTACAATTGTAAACATTTTTTTATTCTCTATATTTAATTTAGAAATACTAAATATATCTTATCTTCATGTTTTTTTAAGCTATACCAAATATTTACGGAAACTGAGATCCAAAAGCCCTTCCACTTTGAGGATGCTGGTTGATCATCATGAAGCAATGGAGCTTAAATAATAGACAGAGGCAATGTAAAAATGACTAATATAACCTTTTTTTTTATTTCATTTACAAAGACCAGCCATTTTAGTCACGGCATTTTAGTCACAAATTCCATGAATGCGATCTGTGTAGTATATATATATGGAAATCTGATATATGGCTATATATCAGATATACTGTACATGTAGATATATAAGTTACACATATGGTGATTATTTAAATAAATATATATATATATATATATATATATATATATATATATATATATATATATATATATATATAAAGACAGTATACTATATATTAACATATTCAAACATATACTGTATGTCCAAAACATATATTCAATGGTTGATTTTTAATTTTAAATAAAAATTCTGTGTTAAATCAGCTTACTGTACAAAGTACAATATGTTTGCACAATGTTTAAATCAATTAATATAATAATTATAAGTAATACGTAAGGAATAAAACAAAATGGATGGGGTGTGCTGTTGTAGGAAAACAATCAACAACAGGATGGTGTAATGTGGTCCAAGACAAAGCGGAATTATTATTTGTAAAGTTGATTATTTTCCAATAATAACATGTCACTCCTCTTATACTGTGATACAGTGATTTTAAGATTTTATCTTACATATACTGTGATACATTGACCACTTATACAGGGATTTGCAAAGATGTTTTATTTATTAAAGAATGACATCATCCTTTTTATCCATTTTTAGCTGCATTTAATGCTGTGGAATGCTTGTCTAAAAACAAGTTCCTGTTATCATTTGTGTTATAGCTACAATAAACAGTGGTTCTCTCACTTTATGCTGAAGTTAATAAGGCAGAAAAAAATGCAGCTTGAGGGAAATTGCATGGACTTTCCTGTTTTGGAAAACTTAAAGGGAACAGTTTTACCTGGCACTGACACTGGAGACTCCTTCCAAAAATTCTAAATAAACTTCTCCTCAGAGAAAATGTTAGCTTATCAACAATTACGCATTTCCGATATATAACTTCCTACTATATGAATGATAACATTTTAGGATGAATTTTCAGAGCTGCTGTTATAGAAACATTTCCAATGTTCCATTTTTAATAAAAAGGTTTAAACTTGTTAATTTAGTCCCATACAGAGTGTTAGGGTTAAGCAGACACAGACACAAACTTTCAGACTTTGAAGATGGATCAATTTACAGCATCACAATGGACTAAACCATCTATCATCCTTAGCTAATATGAGTTGCCTGCCAAAAAGAAATCTACCTGAATACACTATAGCCTTCTTCTGACATTGTATTTGAGCATGGTGTGGAATGAATAGTGTTCGGTAGAGCACAAGGCCTGTAGCAGATACAGTAGACTCGTGGAATGTGATACAGATGATTGCAATTTACGTTCACACACAATATCATTTAATAAGATGTGAAGCAGCTGACAGTTTCTACAAAGCCCAGAGTAGCACTGCACACCTTTTAGCTTTGGCTCTCGAGCGAATCTGCTTCTTGCCACTAATTAAAAGAGGTTCTTTGTGTCCATTTAATTCCTGTTCTCGTTTTAGCTGAGATCAGATGACAGCGTGAGGACAAAGAGAGAGCGAAGGTTCTGCGACAAAACACCAGGCTGTAAAGGATGACCTGAGGGTGCCCCAGGCTCACCACCTGGGATCTGTTACCTGAGACTTACACACACTGGCGTAAACACACCTGTATTTTTAGCTAACTCAGCCACATGGAATGGAAAGGATAGTCTGTTACGTATAACCTGTTTTTGTGCAATATTTACCTGGATGTCAGTTCTTTTCAGAAGAATTGATGTTGTTTCTTTAACCAACTTTCCACTTGTGATTCCAGGCTCTCAGTGGCACTGTACCTTCTGTAGATTTTTCAAATAAATGCTCGATGTGAGGAATGGCTGCCTCGAGCAAGCCGGTAATACATGAGGCATCATGCTTTAGCTAAACATTCCATGACTGTGTGAATTATTCTAGCAGCTGGGTGACACCTCAGACAGCTCAGTCATAATACAACATGTTTACACTGAGGCCATGTTTCAAATGCATTCATCACGCACTGAAGAAAGGCCCTGAAGAAACGCACTCTGCTGGAGAAAATAACGGAATGCCATACCTGTTTTTTTTTTTTAATGAATCTCAAACAAGACTTTATCACATTATAACATTTGTCATAGGAGAAATTTTGCAATCAGAAAAGTTGCACTTAACAAACTAGCCTAAATAAAGAATAAATCCCAAATGGCTCGCTGCTACCTATGTAAGTGCACTGCACAGGAAATGATGTAATGGCTTCTACATGGAATGTAGTACAGTGCGAGCCTGATATAAAGCGGACTGCTGAGGCAGTAATTAGCTAACCAGGTTTTAGCCAAAGGGTTGAATCCCAAGTGGTTGTGAAACTCAGTCCAAACTTTAGATACTAAAGACAAATATTAATTTATTAATATAATCTCTTCACCAAGGTCATGTTTCATTACCTCTTTTGTTGTCAGCTCACCCTAATTTCTGAAATAGTCAAACCTGATCTCTCAAGAAAAATCTATTCATTTGAATAAACAAGAGTGATTTTGTTTGATTCCATGCAAATGAAGTCATACAAAAAGATACAAACGCTAGGCTGCCCCCACCCCTTCCTTAACCTTCGTAACTTTGTATACAACTTTAGTCATGCAAATTGTTATGCTTTTGCAAACGAGACCACATTCTTGAAATGACTGAGATGAAACAAAAGTCTTTTGTTTACCAAAAGGTAAAGGTGTAAAGTTACTCTTTCTAGCAGAGCGAGTGTTCACAGGGATGTTAGCGCTAAGATTTAAACATGACTAACCATGCTTTTTTATTGTAATGTTACTAGTTACTAAGCTAGTTTTGCTGAGTATTGACTTCTTTGGAGGTAGCTAAGAAGCTGGGAAGATAATGAAGTTATAATGAAGGTATGAGATGATTCTGGTTTTCTTAAACAAAATAGAAAGGGGTGTGTAATGGGTTATATCCAATTTTCTGTCACCAGTTTGTCACCACAAAACAAGATTTGAAAAGCCAAAATGTACATGGACTAGTTTGTAGTAAAGCATTTGGGTTCTTAAAAGGTTTCCTAAAAGCGCTGTCTTGAACAGCAGAGCGAGTGTTCAGTGTAATGCTCATGCTACTGTTCAGCGATGATCTCAAAGCAGCGATGCTTTTGGGACTGTAAACATAGAAGTGTGAGTATCCGATGATGCTTTTAGCAAAGATCTCTGAGAAGAAAATGTTTCGCAACTTGATCAACTATGAGTTGATGCTCTGGTGTCTAATTGACCAGACTGACACGCTAACCTGATGACCGATCTGCCTGAAGAGATCAGCACCAACATATTTCATATATCTTCATTAATTAGACTTCCATGTAATCCCTAAGCCTTTGAATTTTGTGCTTTAGCTTGTGGTGGAGCTGCTGCACTCTTTGGTGCTGTGCTGCTTGTGTTTATGAATAATTGCTGGTGCTGAATTTAGTCTGCTCCTGCGTCTGCACATCACTCTGCAACTCTTTGCCTGTTAATTATTGATCTCCTCATCATCTGCACACCTCTGCCTGACTGAGCAAACTGGGTGCGCCTGAAACATGTCTACATGTAGGGTGTGTGTTATGTGATAAATGTGTGTACAACCAGAGTGTTTTTTTTTTAAAATAAAGAACAGTGATAGATAGAATAGCCCAAAGCATTATTCGGGTCTAAGGAAATGGTAATTATATCGCAGTTGTGTTCTTGAATCTGATTGGTCAGAAGGTGTGACAGCAATGCTAACAGTAGTTTAGCTGCTAATCACAGGTTTATATTAATGCGTTTATTCTAGTAAGTTATTCACTTCTGAGGTAACAGCTCAATCTCAGGGACTGCAAACTGTTGGTTGTGTTGCATCACAGGGCAGATAACACACAGGGAGGAAAGTACTATTTGCCCTCTTCTGCATGCCTGAGCTCATGGATGCCACTGATTGGTTAGTAGTGGTGCGATTGACAGGGAAGTGAGAGTATGTTCCTCCCACCTAGAGAGCACAGCCAGTTTTGCTTTCTTGGCCACAGATGGTTGTGGCATGGTCGGGATTGAAACTTGCGATATATCTTCAGATGATAGAGTGAACATTTTTCTGTTGCATCCCTCAGAAGCCTGATGTTGTCACAGGGAGTTTTTTTCCTCACCACCGTTGCCTCTGGCTTGATCAGTAGGGATTTAAATCCACATCTGGATTTCTGTGAAGCTGCTTTGTGACAACATCTATTGTTAAAATCGCTATACAAATAAGATAATGATGATTTTTGGGAAAATCAGCCCTGGATGTTTGGCCAATCACAGGTATGCGTTTATGGAGTGTTAATACTGGCGTAGAAAGAATTTATGTGTCTGTCACAATTTGGTGAAAACGTCAGTGTTTGTGAAGGTTTCTCTGTCTGATGTAATCTAATCTGCAGTCATAATAAGCTATGTGATGACTCTGTCCTGCCTTCTGTAGTGCTTCCTGACACTGGCTTATTTAACCTCAACATGGCACATAAGACTCGCGACAGCCAACATTTTAGCTCTAAACAAAAACAAGGTACAAAGCGCTCGGGACGAGACGTTTGACACGAACCACTGACATCGCAGCTTTGAGGAGTGACAGGACCTCCAGCAGCCCAGCGTCAGCTTCCTGACCCTGGGGAACGAGCAATCCTGACACCAGGCTTTTTCGGGCCTGCATGTTTAGACCGCTGTCATCCTGCTTTCCATCTGCTCAGTGAAAAATCTGAACTTAGCATGAATTCCGCTTTCCCTGAATGTCCTGATCAGTTAGGGCACTTTTAAAAGAGAGGGTTTCATTGCATTAGGAAGGACGCATGAAAAAGCAGTAAGCCATTTAAAGCGTGTGTCTGGATAGAAGGTCTTCTCTTAGATGCTGCTAATTACAGTTTAATGTTTATCTTCTTGAGCTGCACTTCAAAGCACACTTTTTTCAGTTTGATGCAAAGCATTGATATATAAGCCATATTATAGCCACTTCGTGACAGATGCAGCTATGATAAGCTTTGCCTGAGGTGTTTTTGCAGATCAGCCATATTGGAAAAATACAGATAAATCCAAGAAGCGGTGAAAATCACAGTCTCGTGCCGTGCTGTTACAGTAATACACGTGCTGGGCCACGCATAGCAGCCATGTTTGTTCAGGATTATCAGGATTCCTCTGAGATCTACAGAAAATAAAAAAAATCCTGTCCACATGAGGCCCATTGCATGACCCAAAGCTGTGTGTGTGTGTATCTGTGTGTATGTGTGTGTATATGTGTGTGTGTGTGTCTGGGTGAAATGGAGTACTGAGGCAGGTTTCAGTAAAACAGTGTCAGACCACCATCGCAGCATCAAAGAGAGCAGACTGATCCTGTTCTGCTGTTTACTTTCTTTTTACACGGCACAGACTCTCTCTCTCTCTCTCTCTCTCTCTCTCTCTCTCTCTCTCTCTCTCTCTCTCTTTCTCTCTTTGTGAATTCACTTCGATTTTTCAATTCATGCTGCTTTATTGGCTTGACAGTAACACTGCATTTGTATTGCCAAAGCTTAGGGTACAAAGTCTGAACATATTAAAGAGTAATAAAATAGGAGATTGAACATTGTAGAGTCTGTAAAATTACAAAATGAACAAGGTTAAGGTTACGTTAAATATTACAACACTAAAAGCCAGAGTAATAAAAAGTAAAGGAAAAAAGTTTTAAAAGGGTCCTGGTATATATATATTTTAAATTTTATTTTTCAGAAAATAAGCAGAACTTTTATTTTCCTTTAACAGCACATCCTCAAGTGATTTATAACAGTGATTTGCCAACATTTCAATTTTTTAATTTATTAATAAATGACATGTCATGTTTTCTTAGCCATTTATAGTTACCCTTAATGGTGTGAAATATCCATCAGAGAATTGAATTCCTGTTATCACTTAAGGCATAATGGTGATAAACTGTCATTCCCTCACCAGCTTCTCTTTTTTTCCTCTTTCTTGAAGTTAATAAGACAAAGAAATAGCTTGTCATGTTCCTGAGAAACCACATAGCGCAGATGACAAGTCTGAGTCTAAGGTTTAATGAAGATCTCACCGCTGGCTGTGGTGTATCTGAGAGACCCGGTTGAGGAATTTCATTTAACACTGAGCTGAGTTTACACACCGAGCCGTCTGCCCTCACCACTTATACACACTCGGAGTGTGAGTCTAGTCCACTCAGCAGGATAAAGACAGAAAAACATCCAGAATCCTAGTGAAAGTCTAAAACAAACACATGTCTAAGGAGAGAAAGTAAGGATGGAATGTGTAAAGGAGAAAGTAAGTAAGAGAAAGAGAAAGACGAATGGTGGCGAGTACAGATGTTCACAGAAGACAGAATAGAAAGAGAAGGAGCTTTGTGATAGCAGTAGGACCAAACACACAAACAATTGGCTAGGTCTTGCCTCTTTTTAACCATCCTAAATGTCCTTTGAGGAGCAGTGACCATCCACTTCATCCACAACCCACTTTTCTTAGCATCCAGACATGAATTTAAGCTCAGCCAAATTAGCCTCTTTGCTAAGTTTAGCCTGAGCCCTCAACTCAACAGGGACACACACAGGCCTGGTATAACATGCTCTCCAATGTGGAGTCCTCCGACAGCTTCTGGCAGAGAGAAGAGCAGGAGATAAGCAGAGACGAAAGGGAAAGGGTGGAAAGGGCGAGATAGGCGCACAGCCAGGCCTGTGGAGTAGAGGATTAAATGCAGGATGATGTGATGGCCTACGGTTGCCCAGAAGCTGGCACTCACAATGCAGTGTTTATAATATGCCAGATATTACAGCCATAGGGCCATTTATAAGGACCCCGATGAATGGGTTCTGTCATTCAAAGGTCAACTCCAAAATTATATTGTTCAAGAGTCCTGGCAAAATGTTTGACTCAAACAATTAAAAAAATATTACTTTTCCCCTAATAAAAAGTTATTCTCATAAGAACCTCCTTAAAAACACATATACAGTATATATTATATAAAATTGTAATACATAGCATACAATGCATTATTATTATTATTATTATTATTATTATTATTATTGTTGTTATTATTATTAATAATAATAATTTTTATTAAGGTTAGGAATTAGTCAAATTTATACACCCCTAAAGAATATTGGAAATAAATGCAGAATTTTTTTATACTAATTGACATGAAACATTATTTTTGCCTTTATTTCTTTTATGTCACCAAAACTGAGATGTCAGAAATCTCTCTTATCAAACTCCATGGACAAACCTGAAGAGCTTTCAACTCTAAAACCCTCACTTAGGAACACTTTGTGAACATTTTGACACAGAACTTTTAAGAAGAACCCACAGGATTTCTTTAAAAAAAAAAAAGTTAACATTTTTTTCTAAAAGTGGTCAAGGTAGAGCCTTTTGATTAAAAAAGTGTGTATGTAAGTATATAGAAAAGTATGTATAGAAAAGTATGCATTAACTGAATATTAGTTATCCACTATAAAAAAAAGAGTCATGCTGGTTCTTTATATTATTAAACATATTTTTCATTTTATTAAAAGTGTGCTTTATAAAAAAAAAAATCCATATGGGTTTAAATTAAAGCAACAAAAAACAGCAACACATGATTGATAATATTCCAAAGAAAAACCTCAGTTGCATTGCTCTCTCGAAATTGTCATTGAAAAGGTTGCAGAATGAGTGAGTGCTCCCTTGAGGCACTGTAAATTTCTGATATATACACACACACACACACACACACACACACATCCATTCACAGCCCACACAGCAGCATCACAAAACAGACTCATGAAAGCGTGTGACACGATCAGAAATAATACAACAGAAACAATGTGGGGTTGTTCGGTGCGACACAAACCATCAGAGTGAGACCATGTTCAACATCAACACACACACACACACACACAAACACGCACACCACGGACTGTGTCTGAGCACCTGAGCTGCAATCATTGGCATTAAAAACAAATAACTGCACCAACTGTGAAATGAGAAATACATAGTGTGGTATGGAGTGTAAAGAAAAGTGAGAAAAGCAAATATTTGGAACATAGAATTATACAGAATTCAGATTTAGGTTAGAAAAAGGTGTTATAAGGTACAAAAAAAAAAAAACATCATGTAACATTATGCACTCAAAACTCAACAGTTGAGGACAGATCCCAGTGAGGATTATTAAAAATATCTATACTATATGTGGGCTTGCATCATTTTTTAAAATAAATATATTTTAAAAATAGTTTTTATCTTTTGATCTTGTTTTAATGCAAAGCTTTACAAGCAGCTGGGAATTAATAAAATTATGGCAAAACTGGACTGAACACTTTTTTTTACATCATTTGATGCTTCACAGAGCATAAGTGTTCATCGGAAATGATGCATAGTTCTAGAGAAATCCAGAAATTTGACAAAATCCGGAAAGATCAATGCTCTCTGATGGTGTTTCAGTGCATTAGAGTTAACCAGCGGTTCTGAACATCGGTGCTCAGGACCTGCTGCCCTGCACAATTTTTCAGTCTGGAAGTGGAGTTTCCATGTTTTTCCCATGTCCATGTGGGTTTCCTCTGGGTTCTCTGGTATTCTCCCATGTCGTTCCTGCCTCATGGTCAGTGCTCATGGAATAGGCTCTGGATTCACCACAACAAAGTGGTTACTGAATACACATTTGATCCAACTAACTAGCTAATTAGTAAGCCCATAATGAGCCACCAAGGGTGTTTAGGGTAGGGAGAACTTCAATCTGTGGTGGGCAGATGGAACCTCTGAAGAAGAACGACATCCTCACCCCTGGCACCATGCAAATAACCAATCTGGATAATCTGGACTGGACTGGACATAAGTAATAAAGAATTGCATAGGTCTCTGTTGCTGATGAGATCAATGACATACACTTAACCCTCACGTTCTGTTCACTGGATGTCCCATTCACCCAAAGCATCTGTTTAGCTTTTATACATATACTATTGTAAAAATTAATTAGACATTAATTAGAAATTAATTTAAAAATAATTAAACATCTAATATACCTTAATCTCAATTATTTGCTATAATACAATATTACAGTATACCATACACACATACAAGTTTTAAAACGTTCCCATTTAGCACCTTTACAATTTGGTTTGTTTTTTATTCCATGTAGAATCTTACAATGGAGGGTTCCCTTTCAAAGAAAGAAGATTCCAAGTAGATCCTCTTTAGCAAGCTAATGATCCTCTAGCCAAACTATCCAAACTATCCAAAGAACCTCTGAGAAACCCATTTTCCTAAAAGTGCATCAGGGGAACCTTCTGATGGTTGGTTTGTGTGCACAAAAGGGAATATTAATAAGACTGGAAAGAAATATGAAAGTGATTAAAATGATAAAGAACAGTTATGTTTAACACTTTTACTTGATCTTCTTACCCTCATTAAAGAAATTGGACTAAACACAAAGTTTAAGTTAGAACAATATTTTTTTGCAAGTGTTCCAATTTGTTTTTAAATGAGTCATGCTCATCCAAACAGAATTTTTCAAAATGGTGTTACATACTCGTTACTGAAACTGAGGCAAGCGTGTAAGGGGCAGTGGTGTTTTATTGGTTAAGGCTCTGTGTTAATGATCGGGATCACCATGCTGCCACTGTTGGGCCCTCTGTTTGGAAAAAAGTGTAGGATGAATACATAAACGTAAATATTATCAATGTATCATAGAAACATTATGAAATGAACAGAACATAAGGGTCCACTAAACTTCATTTCTATACTGGTGTATTTCTTGTACTGAGTGGAACTGCAAGCAATCATAGTGTATGGTCTTTCCTCACACTTCACAAAGTTAGTCATCCCAGCCAAATATCCTTCCAGTCATCTGGTAGAACTTCATATTAAAGGGCCGATAGAAGTCTCGTAACCTCTGCACCACCTCAGGGTCGATGTTGGGGTGAGTTCGGCCTTTGGTTTTGCCCAGGCAGTGAGGTTTGCTGCTTCCTTCAGCCTTCTTCAAGCATGGAAAGCCCTTGGTCTCATTAAAATAGAAGTGTTTGTCTGTGATGATCCTCTTGAGTCCCAGGAAGTCCTGCACACGGCCGAGCTCTCCAGCTGGGTCACTGATCAGCCGTTCGCCGCTCACAAACAGGATCTGATGCATGGGAAAGAACTGGAGCCAGTTGTCCAGGTGCTTGGCGTAGATGCCGATCTGGATGGCGCTCCATGAGGTGTCAATAAGGCCTGTAGTCCTGTTTTTGAAAGTCAGGCTCTCAAAGGAGGGAATGTCTGGCTTTTTTGACAGTGTCTGTGTATAGTCTGAGATGGCCCGGGTGACCGGATCCCTCACCACCACTATGAGTTTGGTGGAACGTGACATGGAGTAGATCCGAGCTGGAGCTTCACGGGTCACAAAGTAGCTGGGTGTCTTCTCCATGGTGATCTGACCCTCCAGGGTCTTGGGCATCAGGTCTCTAAAGACAGGAGAGGGGAAGAGTCAGGAATCATTGGATGACCACAAACCACTCGGTAAATGTTTCTCTGCATTTCAGGCACAATATACAGTAGCTATTGGTCATTTATGAGCTCAAAAAAGTGTTTCCATTCTTCACAAAGTACCATTGTCATTCTCATGTTTAAAAGTGCAAGTGATCTAATAATCAATCCAGAAGGAATACCAAAAGTGAAATGGAATATCAGGCAAAGAATGTAACAGTCAATTAAACAGGAATACCAAAAGTGCAAAAGATCTAACAATCAGTCCAATATGAACACCATGTAATGGCTGTCACAATCAATCTAATAGGAATACCAAAAGTGTAAAGGGTTTAACAATCTGGTAGGAAAATGAAATTTTGTTTGCAGAAAGTTGTTTTTTCTACCAATGTTCTTGAGGAAAGCCCTTAACCCTCACTTGCTTCAGTGGTAGGGTGTCCTCCAAACTGGGACATACAGAGTTGATCATGTCATTGTATAGTACATGCCTATTTGTATAACAGAAATAGAGGCTATCCTTTTTTGACTCCTGCAGTCAAGCAGGATTCCACATCAGCAGGTTAAACTGACAGTGATCAATCAACAACAAATGGAGGATTGCCAATAATTATTGAGTCCCATTAAGGAGAGTGGATTAAGTGTGGTGTGACACTGACACATGAGCAGATTCTTTCCAGATGATCTATGAGCAGAATGACCTCTGCCAAGACAGGAGAGCCAGAGAATTTCCAACTAAAGCTCCCGTGGACCTTGGGACACATCTCCCCAGAGCCTTTTACAAACACCCTTCCATCACAGCAAAGCCTGGGTTTCTCTCACGCCACACTCAGTCTGATCTTTCATATTCCACCCAGACTACATCTGCTGAACTCCAAAATATACATGGCCGGCCAGTTCTCTTGCAGTAGCACTGGGTAAATATCATTTTCAACAGTATTGCTTTACAAAGCAAGCCATGATGCTATTGGACAAATAACCTCGGATTCACTTTAGAGCCACAGTCTATAGAAATGATCGATGTCTAGCAGATGCTGTCATGGTGGATACTTAGTTTCAGTGATGAAAGAATTCTGGTCATGAGAAACATCAACACATTGGAGAATCCATCAAAAGCAGTGAAACCTCCAACTGTCCAGAGGGATCAGACATAATATTTGGCTCATGGTTTTATTCAAACTTCGGTTTGACCTCGGAGGTTTAAAAGAAAGAAAAAGGCTAATCTATTAGTCTATGATGGACAGTCTCTGTCTCTCACTAACTCTCTCCTGTCTGCCCCTGTCTTATTCATTCATTTTTGCACTCTATCAGTCTTGTTCACTCATTCATTCTCTTTTTCTCCTCTCTCTCGGCTGCCCTCCAGGATAGTGACCTGAACCAAAGCGAATAAAAGCCCTATATTAACAATTTATAACCCTCATATCCACCAATTAGGACAGGGCAAGAATTTCCCCTTTACAGCCCAAGTAGAGAATGCATCCCTCAATTATTCATCCCATTCCACTCAGCATGGGGGTTAGGGACTGACAAAATGGCCCCCTTGCCCCCTATAGCAAGCACAGTTTACAGGCCATAAGTGCATTAGTGAGTCAAGGTCAGAGGCTTCATCGAGGCCCTCTGGTCTAACAGAAGAGATTCTCTGCACCCCACACCCGTGTCCCTCAGCAAAGAGCGTGTGTGTGTGTGTGTGTGTGTGTGTGCAGTGACTTTGAGAGTTTTTAGAGTGTGACAGCTAGTGTTTATCTGCCGCACAGCTGGGATGGTAAACGGTTGCGCTCGGATGAACACACAAGCTGTTGGAATGAGGCAGGAGCACTGCAAATCTCGACTCAATGGAGAGCGAGAGAAGGTGTTTGTTCTGCAATGTTTTAAACAGCCAGGCTTTTAGCGGGATGCAGTAATGTGACACACAACAAATGCTCTTTCACCATCTGTTGAAATCATAAATAAGACATGAACTTTTTTCTGAGTTGGCTCATTTGTTTACAGGGCTAGGTCAGGACTACATCCCATTATAAGTGATGGGTTTCCAAAACAAAGGGGTCTCTACTTAAAAGACCATATGATGTGCATTTTGAAATTCTTAAAGGAAAACAGAGGCTGAAGCAATATTTATCAATTTAACTCTGCTTACATTTATATAGTTCGATTTATAGTTTAAGACAATTTGTGGCATTTCATAAATGACTGAAGTCACTTCCTAGACCATGTCCTATTGGACGACACATGGGCACAACAGATACATTCTGTGAAAACAATGCCATGATGGTACAGTGGGTAGCGTTGCTGCCTCATCGATCTAGGGTCCCCGGTTTGATCCTAAACTTGGCTTACTGTCTGTGTGGAGTTTCTCCCAGTTGTTCTCCCAGTTGTTCTT
Organism: Pangasianodon hypophthalmus; assembly: GCF_027358585.1. Taxonomy (NCBI): domain Eukaryota; kingdom Metazoa; phylum Chordata; class Actinopteri; order Siluriformes; family Pangasiidae; genus Pangasianodon; species Pangasianodon hypophthalmus. The sequence continues at coordinate 21,424,826 of NC_069721.1, read as the reverse complement.
ACCAAAAGAAATTAAAACGGTTATATAACATAGACTAAGCTTAATCTCTGCTCACAATGTGTCCGAAGGCCATAGTACTTGGATAAAAATAACTTGTGCCTTGGTTATTTTCATCTTTGTTGTATGTGTGGACAGCAGCGTCTATGATCTGATCACGAGCCAGATCCTACGCTGTTAGTCAGGTGTGGTGAGGAATGGCAGCTACAGCACTCTGTCATGTTAAGACACGAGGCTCAGAGATGGAACTCGACCTCTCTATGGATCCGTAAGTGCAGACAGTGAGGTCAAGCCTCCCTTTCTCTGAGCTCCCAGGAATATGATAGTAACACCATAAAGGATGGAAATCACTGGAAATGTCTGGAGTCAATAATGGAGCTCATGTAAATACCGCTGATGATTTAGAGCTCCGATTCTTGGTCCAAGCCACAAAAAAAGTAGGCCTGATTCGACAATCTTCAATGTTCATCATTAGGAAAACAGTGAATATTTTAAAAGCATTTTAAAAGTAAACTACTCAGCCAAAACTGGATGGTGGCTGAAATAAAGGATAATCTAATGCACACTGTTGTATGAATCTCAGAAATTTGCTAGTACCGAAAATGTGTCTTATCTACCATCTGTGTGCAAAGATCATATCAAGTTCAGGACATTAATGAGTGGAGAACTGTTCCTGCTGAAGCTAGCGCCATTTTCTGCAGGCTGCTGATCCAAAAGGGACAACCACCCACCAATCCAAAATCTTACATGCATCCTCTTTGTAAAATAGATAGTAACCTCTGCAGAAGTAGCCTTTCATATTTAATAAGCTACATCTTGCTTGGTTAGTCAGAGCACCATCACTGTTGTGTTGGTTCATGGAACTCAACAGGGAGTCCAATCAAAATTTCATAAAGAGGGCAAGATCTGGTCGTATAGGATACTTTGGGGATACTTATGTCCAGTTTGTGGTTTCTTCCCTCCAGCTGTGGCTTCTTCCTTCCAGGCTGCTTCTTTTGTCCAGTCTGGGGCTTCCGTCATCCACCTTTGAGCTTTGTTTGTCCACCCTGGGGCTACTACTGTTCCTTCCATCCTGTTCCTATAGTCCAGTTGCTGCAGAGCTTCTTCTATCCATCCTGGGGTTCCTTTTGTCCAGCCTGGGACCTCTTTTGCCTGACTCTGGGCCTCTTCGGTTCTGACTGGGGCTTCTTTGTCCAAACTGAGGCTTCTGTTGTCCACTCTTGAGATTCTTCTGTCTGGTCTGGTGCTTCTTCTGTCCACCTTTGGGGTACTAATGTCCAGCCTGGGGCCTCTGTTGTCCAGCCCAGGGCTTCTTTCATCCACCCTTGAGATTTTTTCTGTTCAGACTGGGGCTTCTTTGTCCTTCTTTGTCATCTACTCTTGAGCTAATTATATGATGTTATAAAAATGGCTAAACCAGGGTGACATTGGATTAGTGTGTATCAAGTCGCATACTTATGTACTTGTACTTGTGTTCTATGTGTAAGTGCCTAGTAAGTGTGCATTAAGAAATATCTATACATAATAAAAAAAAAGGTCGTTGGCTGAGCTAAGCTAATCAAAAAAGCTAAGTAATATGAGGTAGCATTTCTATTGTCACTTCCCTTAGTTGTAGAACGATTAGTATGTAAACATTAAACTTTAAATTATAGTATGCAATTTGAGACACCACCATGACCATGACCAAGATAAAGCCTTTAAGAAGATGAAGGAATGAATGATGATTTGAGACAAAGCTTTTGTCTCATTTAAAGTGTTTGAAACAACACAAATTGTTTAAGTGACTAATTATTAATGAACTGCACTGTAGTATATACCCATTCTAAGAAATGCTAACTACTCACATTACCTCATGTAATTACCACAGAAATTAACTGAAATTACTTCTACAAGATGACTGTGTTCATGAAGGTTTGAAACTGAGTGCCCTATTAAAAGAGTGGCCTATTTCTTAGGGAAAGAGGGACAGAGAGACTAAATGGGCTGGATTTATGCAGCCTGCAAAAGATTTAATAGCTAAATAAAGTCTTCATAAACACACAATGATCCCAAAATGACAAAAGTCAAGTGAGCAAATCCAAGCACAAGTAAAGGAAGTGAAATAAAAAGCAAAAGAGACAGAAAGATGCATGATAGACAGACTCAGCAGGGAAACCCAAGTTACAGCTCTGAAATAAGTCTGTTTCTCCGCAGCCCCCTTGGCAATGAACACACACTCACACACACACAGCCTTTTCTAAACGGTGCTTTATTGGCGGTGTAGGTGATGTAACAGATGAAGGAGTTTGGCTTCCAAGCGCAGGAGATTTACAACCCTTTCCAGAGAAACCTTTCAAGTCTTTACGCTGCTGGACTACGACTCCCAGTGCACGCTGCTGCGTTGGAGCCAGGAACCGGGCCTTCGCTATGAAGGTTCAGGAGGAGGTCTGACACATACCAAGCCAAACTTTTAGCCCTGATTTTTCTCTAAGATACACTTATCACAATGCATAGCTGAAAAAAAACGACTAAGCAAGTTGCTTCCACAAATTAATCTGTTCTGGCTTTTTCCTATTTGCTTTGGACTACAAGAAGATGGTTCCTTAAGGGTTCTGTGGATATCTAGTGGTTATAGCTCTTCTACAGAGGTTCTACTTGGAAATGAGAAATCTTCTGTTGATGGTTTGTATATAGAACCTTTCTTTATGGGCTCCGTAAGAAACCAAAAAAAAAAAAAAACCTTTAGCATGCTAGATTTACTTCTTTTTAAGATAGAAATTTATTTGGAAATGCCATGTTCCCTCATGAACAGTAAAGGATGGAAAAAAGATGGAATAAAACATGGAACGTGAAATAAATTTGCTGACAAAGAATTTAGACAAATATATCCAGTAAAAATTATTTGTTTGAAAATGGGTGAGAAAAATAATATAATGCTATGTTTACTAAGCATTGGAAAAGATGTGGAAAAAAATGATTTGAATGTTAAAAGTCATCGTATTGTTAATAATGGAATTTAAACACCATTAGATTTATAGCATTGGAATATTCATTAATTCATTAATCCGTATTTAGCAAGTGCTTTATTCTGGTCATGGTCATGGCAGGTTCAGAGTCTTTCCTGGGAAGATAGGGTGCAAGGCGGGAAGACACCCTGAACGAGACGCCAGTCCATCACAGGGCATCATGCACACACACATTCACACATTTACACCAAGGAACAATTTAGCATAGCTAGTTCACCTACATTCAGGATTTTTGGAAGCAGGATGAACTGGAGAACCTGGAGAAAGCCTACATAGACATGGGGAAAACATGCAAAACTCCATGTTCAGGATTGAACCGGAGAGCCTGTAGATGTGAGGTGGCTACACTATCCCGCTGTATCACCGTGCCATGTAATACATATTAAATCAAAAACTACACACCTGTATTTATTGGTTTCGAATGAAATTTCCACCTTGAAATACAAAGTAGTTTATTTCAGTGTTCAGATATTCACATTTTAAAATTCATATTTAAAAAAATATCAAGCCTCTATATTCAAATTGTTTTATCAATCACAAATTGTGATTCAATAATTCAGTTTTCAGACACACACACACACACACACAAATGCATTCATCAGGTTGCTTATTCCAGTGGTCAGATTCATTCAGTCAAACTCAGTTTGCAAAATTCACTTTAAAAAATATTCAAGTTAAGCAGGCCAAGGTAATCAAGCCTAGAATGAGAGATTGTGCTAATCAGCTAGATATCAGATAATTGCGTTCCAGGTTTGATTTAAGAACTTAAAACCGTGACAGCCCTGATTGGGAATAATGGAAAATTCAAACTGTGCAGGTCAAACTATAAACTCTTTAGTTCATTTTGTCTGAGCCCTGATCTACTGCTTTGCTAAAATACAGTAAAAAGAGTGTTAAGAGGGGGGTGGAATGTACATCATCTGGATGCTAATCACAGAAGGCAAGAGTTCACCAAAGCTGTCCAGCCTGTAGAAAGAGCTGATTCACTTTCCTCAATAGAGCGCTAAATAAGGCATAAATATCCCCTACTGCACTTCACTGGCATTCAGAGCACATTACAGTCCAGTAATTGGCTCAATATTTATTTCTGAGGCTTTAGCCTGCTGATCTTCTCTACTTCTCTGTCTATGTTCATAGCCCTCGCTATGCTCAGTGGCCATTTTCCAGGTCGGTGAACTCCAGCGGAGGATGGTGCGGCTGTGATTTACTGGAACGGCATCACAGCGTGTGGAAAAATCCGGGTTTGATCATGCTTGTTGTTTATGACCCCCTGTGCAAAGCTTTCCCTGTCCCGCTACGTGCCTGGAAAGACTGGATGTTAGCATTAGTGTACTAGTGCTGATCACTGCTGAGCCACAATCCTGACGTTTATAAGTGAGTCTTCGAACCGCATGGCCTCACTTACCAGCATAAAATTGATCAGCCAATCACAAAACTGGCCATATTATAACACCACTAGTGTTTCATTTCATTTCTTCAGCTCGTAGCATGCACCACCACAACGTTTCACCTAAAGTTAGCTGCCTTTCTCTCAAACTCGGCTCATTTTATTACATGAAACAATACATTACCTGACATTAACAACTTTGCTAGTTAATTTGGTCTACTAGCTACTACGGGAGAAGTAGGATTAATATTGCTATGCTAACTAGTTACCTTGCTAAAGTCTGTGCAGGGATTAGGTAGCTGGATAGTTTGTTTAAAATGGTAAAAAGTGCAATTAAAACCATTATTTTATACTGACCATAGTGTCTAATCAGCCCAAAGAAAAGAAACGAAAGACTAATGATGAAGTAGTATGATCAAATTTACAATTGGCTAATCAAATTAAGCTCTGCCCTTGTTGAACCTGTAGCATCTGTCATTTAAAATCTAGACACATTTTCTACCTGGGTTTATCCAAAGTTTGCATTTGTGCAAAGTAAATGTGAAATTGATGGATTTAAAAAAAGTCTAAATATTGTGATATAAACCATGTCAGGTGTTATATTTTGCTGATTTTTCAGAAAAGTGCTTAAAATTTGTGCCACTTTTGGATATACAGTACATCATTTTGTATGCACTCTTGCAGCCCAACATGAGCTGTGTGCATGTGTGTGTGTGTGTTTGGGTGGAATTTAGGAACGTTCAGGGATTACACCTGATCCACTGTGATAAATGTCCTAATCATTCACTACAAACGGTGTGAATGACAGATTTACACACACGCACACAAACACACACACACACACACAGTATCAGTGTCAGTGTCAGTGTCAGTGCTGCTGTTATTTTTGACCCTGACCCTTAACCATTCCCAAGAGCCCCAAGTGGGATCAGCAGGATCTGCATAACTGTGACTGCAGTGTGTGTAAGAGTGTGTGTGCACATATCCATATATATATTTTCAACATACACTTTCAGCATGTCCCAAAGTGTTGTATTCCACTCATACCACAGCAAATTGCTAATGTTAACAATTATTAATTATTAAAGAACAACATGTCATAGTTTTTATCTTATTTATAGTCATGGAACATCTGCAAAAACACGAAATCCGTAAACTCATCACTTCTGCTATAGCAGCTATATTACCTCACCAGCCTCGCTTTTTTTCTGTCTCTCGAAGTTAATAAGAGAAAAATCACACCTTGTCATGGTATTGAGAAGCCTCAAATTGCAAACTCTGTCCTATAAACTTTCTTGTATTTAACTTTAACTTACAACTTTACCTTGACTGTTACAAAGCACTGACACTGGAGACTCCTTCCATAAATTTTAAACATCTCTTCACAGAAAATGTCACCATACCAACAATTACACATATTTTTCTGAAGCAAACACCATAAAAGACCCAGTGTAAGTTACTACAGAATCAAGAACTCAACAGCGCTGTGGTGAAAATTACATATGATCATGTGCTTTAAACTCACCTACGAATCTAAGAACATCGTAGAACAGATTATCACTATAATCACATTCTCAGAACAGAGCAGAAAAGTTACTTTACGTAATGATCGCTTCAGAGCATGGCCTCCTGATAACCTGATATATTACCGAACATTCTGTAGCTTAATGCTCTCTGGTATCTGGGAATAATTTATCACAATATCTATCAAGATGATGACCACTCTGTTAACGATGGAAACCTTGGATGTTTTTTTTTACTCGTAATCAAACTCCGACAGACGCCATGAACTCTTTCCAACAAACTGTCCTATAAAGTTTGCATGACATTTGTTAGAAATATTGGTAGAGTTCTCAGTTCTCTTCACTCCGGAGCTTTATTGAATGCCACCATCCCACCGCCATTTTTCCACCGTTTCCATGCGCAGAAAAAAAATCCATCTTTCACGGTTTTTGACACCAAATGTGAAGTGCCTTTTGTTATTTTTCCCTCTTTCCACATCAAGCACCACCATGTGTTTGAGTAAAAAAAAAAATGTATGGAGTTAGCTTTGCAGTGCAGTGGGTACTCATAAATTTCTCAGCGGTGCTCTAAGCCTGTACTTTCCCCAAGTCCCTAGTTTATTGCATAAGGAGAAAAAAAAAAAAAGTCGTGCTTCTGTGTCGGCTTCGGCCTTGAGGCTGAATTATTCACCTTGAAAGACAGACTGAAAGGGAGGGTGAGGGAGAAAACGACTGAGTCCATCTGAGGACGCTGGAGGTTTTAGACTCGTGGAGGAGGCTGATAGAGAGGAAGAGGAAGTCACACACTTCTTCCTGGGAAACCCAGAATGTTTCCTCTTCTAGAAGTTGAGGGATTAATGCATCACTTGCTCTGTTTAAAACCCTGAAAGAGCTACTAAGGCCCTCTTGGGAAATGAGCCAAGATGAAGCAAGAGAGCTTGGAGTGAGCTAAAAGCATCCAAGCACGATGGAGGATTTATTGCGTCTTACACTCATGACCCCCACAGGAAGCAAAACAAACAAAAATGATGCTGGTTTCAAGTGAGCCAGTACTTCTTGCATATGTTTTTTTTTTCTCTTTACAAATTCTGTACTTTTGAGAGCCACTTTTCTTGTGATTCAAGCATACTATTTGTGTTCATGTTCCTCTGCTTTATCTGGGGACTCGGGATGAGTGTGAGACGGATGAGAGAAGGATGAGAGAGCGCCAACATGGTGTCTGCATCACTTTTTAATATCGCTCTGACCCACTTGTTTCTGAAAGTCTTGAAGTTGGAGAAATCGCATAGCATGAGCACAAAGATGGGATTATCTTCGCAGACAGCATTTTCTTCTTCACTCAAGCTCGCTCTTAGACTTATTTCTGCCAAGTCAGTGTAGAGGGTCTCAAGAGCTTCAGATAGATAAAACCAAAACTTGGAGCTTAACACCAATCATTTTCGAGGTGTCATATTTTTCCAGTGGATTTCCAGTGCTGCTGCTTTAAATTAAAAATGTCCAGATAATGTCTTCACAGAATCTTTTCTCTATAGAGATTAGGAATCAACTGAAGAAGATGAAGATGCGGCAATGTCTGGAGAAACAGAAGTTAGTCATTGGAAAATGTCTGAAATCCAGAATCGAATGCTGCATGTTGTGTCAGTTTGACAGAACAGAGGATAGTTCTGTGTTCCAACTGCTTGTGAATTGTTTTAGGTTTGATCATCTCCCTTCAAACTCACATTTAAAGGTTATCAGAGTCATTATGAGGCTTTTAATTTTTTCTGCCTCTCAATATTACAGGCTGATGCCTTGGGAAGCATTACTGCTCCATGTGAGTGTGTATTAGTGTGTATCTGTGTGTGTGTGTGTGTGTGTGTGTGTGTGGGGAGAGACTAGGAAGTACTAATCCGCAGAAGCTTTCCGTGTATAAATATTAGGGTTAAAGCTTCAGAGCAGATTAGCCGTCCATGACTTCAGCAGCTCTGCTGAAAGTCTATTAAAAATGACCAAAAGACAAACAGAAATCCTGTGAAGGGCCATCTTCAGCGCAAACTAAAGCTGCCTCTGGCAATCAGGTTCTGTTTCGATGTCCAAGCAAATTCTGTACAATGCATGGGATTTTCAATTCCAATAACTGCACTTACCCCAAGGTTTTGCACTGGACCCAGAGGTGCCAAAATTACTAACAAGAAAATCCTTAGAAGGTAAAAAAAAAAAAAAAAAAACAGAATTATAAAAGAGATTTGGGTCTGAAATCTGATTGGCTGGAAGCTGTAACATCCTTGATATATTCACATGTGAGTTCATCACAATACACAGTAACTCTAAAGAATATCCTAATCTTCATCCGTTATGTTGCTTAGCAACCAATACTGTTAACAGACTATACTGTGTGGTGAAAGAATTGTTTATTCTGTATATTATTTATTATTTATTATGATTTATTGGGCATTAGATTTGATCATATTGTTTTGTATCATATTGTAATCATTTTATAAAAGCACTAAGCCCATCAAAAGCATATGTTACAGTGATTTTATCACAGGTAAGGGGTTTACTCTGCTTCACGTTATGCAATTAACAATTCGGGGTGTTGGGATTGGATGATTTGGATTGTTGCATTAATTTAAAAAGCAATGTTTGAAATGACGCAACAATCATAAATTATTATTATCATCAACTATAATTGAGTATAAATTTCAGATTTTCTTATTAGTGAAAATGGACAGACATCTGGCGTGCAAAAAATTATTTATATTTTTAAACTGATGTGAATAAATTAATAGGCAAGCAAGGTCCTTCTCTACGTCATGATCATTGTCAAATGTCAAAATTCCTCAAATTATGAATAAAGTTGATCACTTATCCATCAGAGGGTAATAAATCGAATTATATCAGATTTAGTGGTATTGTCAAATATTGAACCCATTGTAATGCTACTGATGTTTAGCCCCATACTAACAACAATGCCCTTACCCATGAAAAAAAATCACTGCAATGCACACCCTTGAATGGCTTATATAATAAGCAGTCCTGAGAAGCAGTCCACATTCTCAACCACTTGGTTATCTGTTGGCTCACAAGATTAAGATTTGCAAATTCACAGGTCAAAGTTCACCTAGATAAAGCGAAAGTAAATTCTACCTGGAGTCTCCAAACCTTGGTGAAAATGTGGCTGTAGACTTTTCCTACTGAGAGCAAAGAGAACGAGGGAGGGAGGCAGGATGGCCTGTCTGTGCCATACTCACACTGGGTGATTTATGCGAGCTGTGTGTGGTGCCTCTGTGTGTGTAACGATGGATTAAAGATGGCAGAGACCTTTACAGCGCTGTCTCCTGCAGCCATTATCACGCTAATGTAGAAGCCCCAGGTAGAGATGCTCAGGAAACTGCTACAATGGATTAGGAGATAAAACAAGTGCATAGAGACATCCAAACACTTCTTCATCTCGCCTTCTCTTACGCTCACATACACACGCTCCTCAGTTTCGTTTTTGCCGGACTGCAGTCAGCCAATCAGACAATCCTTGTGGCTCTAGTAAAGCAGCAGAACTTCAAAAGCATTTGAGATACGTTACTAATGGTATAAATTTCTTGTATTCTTTGAATCTATGGAATTAAATTTGTACCAAAAGTATTGAATGCGACTTTTCAAGAAATGAACAAAAATATACAAGGAGAAAGAAGAAGAACACTCTGCAGTTGAAAACAGTGAAGTCAGTGGCAACAATTTAACATGGTCTTCAAATAAACAGCATTCTTTGTTAACAGTTTTCTAAGCTTCCTTTTTGCTAATCATGGTTTATGAATGCGCTACCAGAGTTTTCGTTTACGCTATCAAAGTTTTCGTTTACGCTCCGTGAGTTTACGTTCGGCATTCTGGCACAAACCTCTTGTGTGGGCGGGCTTAACAGAGATGTACTCTCATTGGTTAGTGAGATTTGGATCGACAGCACCCTGACCTGGAAGCGAAAAAATCTCGAAAAAAATAGTCGTATGGGACTACCCAAATCTCAAATATTAATTACGAACTAATATACAAAGTAAGGAAAGAAGGAAGGAAGTAATTTCCACTACAAGGTGCAAACACTATAACTATACAGAGAACCGTATCCAGAACATTCTCCAAAATTCGCACCACTGAAGTCTCTACTTCCAGGTCAGGGAGCTGTTGGTCCAAATCTCACTAACCAATGAGAGTAAATCACTGTTAAGCCCGCCCACAATGGTGAATTTTGAAAGTGAAAACTAAAACTCTGGCAGCGTATTCATAAACCATGATTAGCGAAGAGGAAGCTTAGAAAACTGTTAACAAAGAATGCTGTTTATTTGAAGACCATGTTAAATGTTGGCCACTGAGATCATTGTTTTCAGTGGCAGAATGTTTTCTTCTTTCTCATTGTACATTTTTATTTGTTTCTTGAAAACTTACATTCAATACTTTTGGCACAAATTGAATTACATATGAATCTCTGCTGCTTGCTGTATACCTTTCGATTCAGTGCTCATGCTGTGACACCTATGATACAAGCTTTTTTGTGTGAAATTGTGTGAAATTTGGGCTTGACCAATCAGCAATGTTTATGACAGAAAGCTCTCTCTCAGTAGGTCATGCTACACAGAAAAGTACCTACTCTAGGGCAGGAACCACAGCCTTCCTGGAACAACAGTTAAAAACTAAAAAGTTCCCAAGTTCCTCAAAAGTATATCTGGTTCCTAAAAACACTGATGACTATTTACATAGACTCCTGAAAAAAAATCATATATCCTGGAACAAAGACCCAGTAACTATGTATGTAAAGGTTCATGAAAAGGTTCCTGAGTTCCTCAAAAAAATTCCTATGTACCTGAAAGCTTCCTGGACTCTGGAAGTCTATGGGCCCTGAAACAAACAAACAAAAAAAAACCCAGGAACAAAGTTTTTGAGTTCCTGAAAAAGTTCCTGAACTCATAAAAAAAATACAGTACATGGTTTCCTAAAAATGCCTAAGGTCCTGAAGAGATTCCTGGACTCCCAAAAAAGTTCCTGGGTTCCTCAAAAAATGCCTAAGTTCCGGAAAAGGTCCTGGAAAAGTCCCTGGGTCCCAGAACAGAGAACCAGGTAATAATTTCTTGAAAAGGATCCTAGACTGCTGAAAAAGTTCCTGGATTTCAGTGGACATGTCCCCTATATTTAATGTGTTATACACATTAGTTCCATACCTGTCTGTTACATATGAGCCTGTTTAGACCTGACTCTGGATCTGAAGTACACTTCTTTTAAATCTGTGTAGAATCACAATCCACTTTTTGGATCTTAATCCACAGAAACATATCTCACATAATTCTGTTTTCCATTTCTACTTTTAGATTGCACAGGAGACAGGTTTTACTTCAGCTGGCATTAGTTTAAATTGCAGAGTAAGAGTGTGAGTATCGATTGACAGCCTAATAAGATGTCTCTCTCTCTCACACACACACACACACACACACACACACACACACACACAAACTAGGGGAAATCCCTTCTCATTCCTGGCCCTGTTCTCAGACTTCCCTCCCAGCTGGGGTTCTCTGCTGTAGCAGGCGTATAAAAGCTCTCACTGTTCTCTACAAATCCACCTGCCCAGGTGGACTACAGCCAGGGGAGTGTGTGTGTGTGTGTGTCTGTGTTGGCTCTGGAGCTTTGACTAAGATGTGGGTAATAGTGAGTTCTGGTCCATTCGCTAGGTGTCTTTAACAATACACTGCCATGGAGACAAAGAACAATATTGTTGCGCTGGTTATATCTGGAAGAGCATAGATAGCCTTGTTGTTCTACTTAAAACATTTCCATGCACTGTAGCTTATGAATAATTCCTGAGTAATTTAAAATATTTTAAAAATAATTACAGGCCTATTTAAACCATTATTTTTGCTCATTGTCATGGTTACATTTCATCATTAGACAGTATTTGGAGTACGGCTCTACATCAGAGGCAACCTAATGTAAGGAAATAACAAACAGGCAGCCAATAATGAAGAGGCACAAATTAAGCAGCCAATCAGAATGAGGTATTTAATACCAGGTTTGTTTACCTGGTGACAAAAATAGACAGTGAATGTAAAAAAATAAATAAATAAAAGGTTCTTCATTTGACTTGTACAGTTGAGTGCAAAATTTTGCATACCCTCAGTACGCAACAAAAGAGACAAAGGAATTTATTCTACAGCAACAAATCATTTGGTGAGTTACATTTTACAGATGTAACCTTATTTCTTAACCGCAGATCCTCTAAGTTGTAATATTAAGAGGAGCCCAACATCATACACAATCTTCCTGACCATTTTTAATACAACAGATATCACTACCTTCTCTTTCTTATTTTTCTGTTGATTTTGACTTTCATTTCATTCTGTTCAGTTTTTCCAGCAAGACACAAGTGTTGCAATTCAAGTTCCATGTATTTGTAGATAAACTGTAAAATACGTTTATGTGAAAGGTATGTTTTATCCCCCCACCACCCAAACTTGTGCAAACTTGGGAGGTGCAAACTTGTGCCCTCAGCTGCTGTAGATGGAGGAGACCTTTGCACAAGTAAGTGCTTAAATGCCAGCTTTTGACTAGAAGCTATGCATGCAAATTGGTGGAAGCCAGGAAATGTGCATAAGTGAGCTCTGAAGGCTGTAAATGGCCAGCAGTGTCTGAGAAAAATAAGTGTAAGAAAACTGCCAAAACATTGGCAAGTGCTGCTCCGTCTCTGCTGTAATATGTAGTGTTGCTATTCAGAGGAGGAAATGCTTTTAATATAAAAATGCAACATATTGTTCATTTCTATTTAGAGACTCTAGATCACATTCCCTCAATAGCAACTGCTGACTGAGCACTCAAACCCAAACTGCCCAGGCGGGTGTCACATGAAGTCATATTCGTAACGCTATCATACCATAACTTGGGCCTTTGGAGTCTGTGTTGACCTACATTGCTATATCAAACTGGAATTTCTGATATAATACCAAGAGAAAATCAAATAGCCAACTCGGGGGTCCAAGCACCAATTTGCAATTAGTGCCCTCAGTGGTCAGTCCGTAGCAAGTTTCGTAGAACACTAGAGAGACTATAGATAAACATACTGTTCAAGTTTCTTGACAGTGGCTTAATGAAAGCTAAATGGCTAAAGACAGTCATGTTTTAGTAACACAGTCATCATTAGAAACCTCACAAAATTTAAATAAGGATTAGTACAAAGTATACAAAATTATATAAAATTATATTATCACACTTATGGTTCCTGAGTAACAGTTATTTTAACTTAACCCCGCCCTCCATAGATGACCATGCCCAAAACTTTGCAGACATCCTCAGAATTTTGTCTTTTAAGTTTTGTGTGAATCCAAACAACCAATCACAGGTTTGAGTTAATTAATTCACCCCACTAGAATTGATTGGCATGTGGTGGCCATATTGGTTTTTTGATAATGATTGAGTTTCAGACTTTTGAGTAAGTTGACACCAAATTTGTGAAGATATAGCAAAAAAAGAAAAGAAGAAGATGAAGAAGAAGAAAAATCCCAGCAAAAACAACAGGGTTACAACACCTTTGGTACTTGAACCCCCAATGCACACAATTAAAATATTGTTTACTTCCTGTTTGGCTGCCGGTTTCCTCAGCTCCTCCTCCTGCTCTGATTTGACCACGCCCACTCACCATTGATGGCACCTGTGTGTAATTCATCACACCTGTATAAATACCCACTTGTGGCCTCTCAGAAAGTTTTGCAAGTTTTTCTCTGCACTTCTGAGCTGTGTAACTTTGTTTCTGTGGCCTCAATTTCTGACTTTTTCATAATCATTCATGAAAGAAAGGAAGAATATACGTTATGACTTCACAGTATATGCAGAAGTCTATGAGATGAAAATGAGCTTTGAAACAAACTACAATTGTTATTGTGTGACCGACCCCAAAGGTCCAGATTTTTAAAAAAATTATTTACATTTTTGTGGCTATTTTTGATAATGTATCACATTGGTCAAATTTGTGGAGGGCAACTGAGCAGTGAGATCACAGTTTCCAAAGTTGAAATATACTATACAGCCAAAAGTTTGTGGACACCTGACCTGACATCATATCCATATTTGTTTGTTGAACATCTTGTTCCAGATTTATTCCCCCCTTTGCTGTTATAATAAGCTCCACTCTTCTGGGAAGGATTTCCACTAGGTTTTGGAGCGTGGCTGTGGGGATTTGTGCTCATTCAGCCACAAGAGCATTAGTGAGATCAGGGGTGCAGTCTGTGCTCCAGTTCATCCCAAAGGTGTTCAGTGGGGTTGAGGTCAGGGCTCTGTGCAGGTCACTCGAGTTCTTCCACTCCAACCTTAACACACCATGTCTTCATGGAGCTTGCTTTCTCCACAAGGGCATTGTCATGACGGAACAGATTTTGGCTTCTTAGTTCCAGTGAAGGGAAAATTGTAATACTACAGCATACGAAGGCATTCTAGACAATCGTATGCTTCTAACCTTATGGCAACAGTTTGGGGAAGAACCACATATGCGTGTGATGGTCAGGTGACCACAAATGTTTGCCATATACGAAATATCACGAAATGCTATTTTGTCCATTTTAGTATAGTCTTAAATCATGTTGCATACACGCACACTTTATATGTACACACTCATGCTAACACACCTAGCTACTTAGATAATGTGCAACAATTTGCAAAGTTAGGGTTAGAGGTGAGTGTTTAAACATTTTTTACAACTTCATGTGGATGAAATTGAACAAAATACAACCACTACCTAAAGAGAGGCTGTAGTGACTTCAAGAGAGACAAAACAAGAGTATGAGCTGTGTTACTCTGTTTCTGTCCTTAATTTCAAAAAGCTGGAGAGAAGAGACAACGGCAAAGCTAAAACCGAGATGGAAATAAAGCACTCTGCTGAAGTGTAAAGTGCTAAGCTGATTATTGTCCCTTTCTTCACTCGCGCCTGTTTTTCACTGTCTACACTCCTCCACACTCATCTCTCACTTCATTGCATTACCCTTCCTGTCTCTTCTCTTTCTATCCATCATCCCGCACCTTCCTTTACTATTTTTATTCACACTACTTCCTCACACATGTGCTGCTCTTTCCAATGCACTCTCACTCACACTCACTAACTCTCACATGTTTTTTAAGGTTATGTATTTATACAGTCTCTCTCTCTCTCTCTCTCTCTCTCTCTCTATCTTTTTCTAAAAACCGCGAGTCCCTGCACCCTTCCCATCATGCAGGCCTGCAGACACTTTAAATATTTAACAGGAAATCCCTGCCTCCTGTCACATCCAGGGCAGAACAAATAATGAGAGTGTAATGATGAGTTAGCGTGGTGATTTATCCAGGTGGAGCGAGAGGCAGGCCGGACAGGGGGAGAGGCTTAATGATACGGTTGAAGGCGCCTTTTCCATTCCCAGGCCTGTTTTGCATTAGCCATTAAGTAAATAGCCCGAGAGAGGAATGGAACAACACACACCTCTCCCTGTCACACAACACCACCATGGTCAGGGTGAAGAGCGAGACTGTGGTTACCACTGCAGTCGGGTCCAAAAGTCAGCGTCCACTACTGAGAACGGCTTTGGAGTCAGCATTTATCAAAAACTAATCTCAGATGATATTCCGTTCATATGTATTATTTATAGATCATTATATAAAATGTGTTTTTTTATCTGCTTGAGATGTCCTAATATGAATCTGGGATATATCTGAAATCAAGAACTTTTCTTCTTTTCTAAATTTCTCTTGACTCTTGAATTATGACAGTAATGATAAGATAAACTTTTCTCAAGTCCAGCATTGACCATATCTATTCTTCGTCATAGTACCACACTAATTGGGTGTTAAAATTATTTTTGTACCAATTGTTGATTTTTTCTCCTTATTCCTTGTTACGTACTTTCTATTTGTATGCATTAAATAAAAATGCCCTAAGTTTGTGTAAAACCTGAAATGTGGCACTATTTGTTCTGCTGTATAAACCTGAGCAACATCAATAAAAAATCTTTAAGTACAGCAATATATTTCCTGCATACTATATGGTGTTACTTTGGGACACAATATATTTTAATCATGTAGTAACATACAACACCTTAGAGCTTTCCAAACAAATGGGACAGTTTGAATACTGTTCAAATATTCATATTTTGAAAATGTATTTAAATTTTTTAACTTGTACTACATGTTTTTCCTAAACTTTTTTAGCCAAAAGACTCTGAAAGTGGTCTGATTAAATTCATATAATTTCTGGCATACTTTATGTCTATGTGTCAATTTTCCAATTTAATGCAAGCCACATGTAAGTACTCAATTATTAACAGCCACTTTATTTTTTGTGGCTGATTCTCAAGTTGCCTCCTACAGTGAATATAGTGCACTACATATGTTATATTAAATCATATACGGACCAAGAATATGTAATGAACAGGAAGACATTTGGGATTCGGATGAAGTGTGGGTTTTGAGGGTTTTTTTTTTAAAGCTCCTGCATGAAGTAGAGTTGATGATGCCACACTTTTAAATGGATCTCAGGTTGCTTAAAAGCCAAGCGGAATATCAGTGAGCAGAAAATATAACTACGGGTCAACAAAAATTCATCTTCGGTAAGTGCTTTATCCTGAAAAAATGTTGTTGTGCATCTGGAGCCTATGCTGGGAATATCGGGTGTGAGATATAGGAATATACCCTGGATGCGACGCAGGGCATCGCGGGCCACCGTGCACACATTCATTAACACTTAAGGGCAATTAAACATAGTCTGTCCAATCACTGGCATGTTTTTGGGAGGTGGGAGGAAACCAGAGACCCTGGATGAAAACCATGAGGACACAAGGAGAACAAGAAAAACACTGAAGTAGAAACCCGAGCTCAGGATCGATCCAGGCACCATGGAGCTGTAACATAGAAATGCTACCTACTGCACCAGGAATTTGTAACATGACATGTAATGATAAAACTATCACATTCCCACACTCTGTCTTATACAACATGCATGCATATAGTTGGTTCTTTGGGTAGTTTTGGGTTCCTCTTTGCTTCTTGTACAGTTCTACATAGATCCCTTAAGGGTTCTGCCAGAGGGACAAGTCAAAGAAACCCATAACAGTTTTAGACTAAACCTTTTTTTTTCCGATAAGAGTGCACTGTTAAAATTTACGATATTATAAGCATTCAAGTATTTATATTTGAAATGTAATCCAGAGTCCCTTGAGGAACCCTATTTTAATAGTGTACCTTAGACTTGCTCAATTAGTCTGGTCCATTATGTATTACACGCTGTCATTGTTTTAATGCTAAATGATATTAGGCATGAATGCCATTTTGTTTTTTAAGAAATCTTATTTGAGAAACTGGTGTTAGTCTTTAATAACTAATAATATAAAAACAGTTCATGGTGGTGCACTCAGATTTCTGGACCTGACTGTCAGGAGAGATCGATAGGCAGAGGGAAGGAGTAAAGCAGTATGAATATGAGACAGAAAGAGAAACAGAGAGGTGGCTGGGAAGGGGGGCGGTGAAGGTGAAGGCTTGATGATAGGAGAGATGGACGAGGTGTTGAAGAAAGCCTCTGTGGTTTGTTACTGTTGTCTGAGGTGATACAAATGGCAGTGGTCGACTGGGCTCAAGCCCAGACTCAACCGAATGGAGAGGAGGTCTGTGGAGGAAGACAAATCTGCCCATGGAGAGTTCAAAAGAGCAGAAACACCTCCTCCAAAGAGCAGACACACAACCGAGCTCCAGCCGATATGGCCTGAGACCCAGCGTTAGAGGAAACGATGAAATGCTGGCATTCTGGTATTTATATAGAAGAAAGGAGACAGACGAGGTGGAGGATATCACTGCAACACTCCAACAAAGGGTCTTTTGAGGACTTGGGTTTTGTTTCTGAACAAAGAATAGTGATCAGAGTGATAGATGAGATATATTTTACATTTTTAGAGAGGTCGGAACTTTTCAAAACGTGCCAAAAGGTGCTTTCAGCAGAGGAATGAAAAGCCTTGATCCATTAACGGTGGTGGCAGAAGGGTTAAACAAAGCTTGAACAGAGAAGCTTCTAGGATTATCTTAAAATCTATAACTCTGGTCCTTTCTGAAGGCAGATTCCTTAAACCTTTAACACGCCGAGTGTATAAATGACATAAAAAGCTCGTATGATGAAAATTTTGACGTGAGCTACTAGCACAGCAAAGAAGTATGAAGATGTTGCTAGAAGATATCTTCATCTTCAGTAACCACTTTATCTTGGTAGGGATTGCAATGAATCCAGAGTTTATCCCGGGAAACGCTGCGCACGAGGCAGGAACACACCCTGGGTGGGATACCAGTCCATCACAGGGACCAAGCACACATTTTTACACTCATTCACAACTAGTGGCAATTTAGTGAAGCCAATCTACATATCAGCATGTTTTTGGGAGGTGGGAGGAAACCGGAGAACCTGGAACAAACCCACACAGACATGGGGAGAGCATGTGAAACTCTACGCAGACAGAAACCCGAGCTCACGATTGAACCAGGGATCCTGGTCATCAGGTAGCCACCTTGAAGCCGTGCAAATAAAATCTGAACAAAACTCACTGAAGAGGAGAGCACATGGCATGTGAAAGATACCCTTTTTTCTGGTAGTTCTAACTTTCTCTTCATGCTGATGTTAATCTTTGACTTTTGAATTCACAAACATCAATCTTATGAGCTAATACAAAACAAGGCAAGTTTTTGCTTTAGTTAAAAAAAAAAAATAGAGGAGCTGGTGATTATTAGGTAGCATTCACACTGGGCATTTGCCATGTTTTCTTGCTCACATCTAAAAAAAAAAAACAATTCTCTCAACTGCCAAAAATTGTAATATATTATAGGATTTTCCTGTTAGCTGTATAAGCAAGCTAGCAAGCTGTGAGGTCATGTTATATTAGCTAGACATTTTTAACCAGTGAAGCACAAAGATGCTACGTGATTATCAATTCATTTACATTTCTAAACAGTACTCTTTGGTTGGAGTGACCAATTGGTCCATGTTGTTTGTGGATCTTTTATAGAACTGCCAAAATTTGTCCAAAATTCCCAAAATGTGTCTGTAGCCAAAACTGTTGCCTATCCAAACCAACACAGTACTTTCAGATTGAAATGCTTTAAATATTGCAATGAATATCAGTATGACTGATGGTGCCGTGCCTCCATTATGAGCTCTATGTGTGTGTGTGTGTGTGTGTGTGTGTGTGTGTGTGTATGTGTTTATGTATGGTGCTATCATTGTGCAATGACAGTGTGTATATGTCATGTCTTGTATGGTCATGGATGGCATCTGGGAAATAACTAATGCTGTGGGCAAAGCCAGTGACTGACTGTCTTATGTGGCGATGTATTGTAATAAAAAATGTTCAGTGGTGCGAGTGTGAGTGTGAGAGTGTGTGTGTGTGGCGGTCTGGGTGGGCCGAGACCACTATCTGCTGATGAGTCACATAATCAATCAGTGAGTCTGTATTCAATTCCTCATTGTGATATAATCGCTCCGCAGAACGCATTAACGCTGAGGAACGATAATGAGGGAATATGTCGAGAGAAAGCGAGGGAGGCAGCAAGTTCACAACCCTCGCATGATGGATACCTTGTACATACCAAACAGACTCCGGGAATAAATATGGAGGCATAAAGAAGTGTGATTAGACAAATAAATAGAGTGTAAAGAATGTAATGGAGGCGGGATGGCATTATAACTACATCTGCGAGCAAAAGAATGGAATAAAATGCATACTAGATGAATCCGTATTTGCGGTGATTTAAGTGTTAATATATTCATAGCCTGATTTACACATGCATTAACACTCAAGCATGGAAAATTGGAAGTAGTGTCTATAGTGCATGTCCTACTGCCCATTGTATTACATAGTATGTACTCACTTTCTGTTTCTAGCCTGTGTAACGTTGCTGAAAAATGCCTTTGTGTTGACAGGAAGTGGCTTATATTTCTCAAACATATTTCTCAAATATATTTAGGCTAGTAGTCTAAAAAACAGATAAGAAATGAGCCACCAACATGCTTATGATGTCTTATTGACTTCTAAATCTGCCTTTTTGCACATGATATCCTCCCAAATTGCAGTAAATAAGCAACTGATTATTTTTGTAGACACATTTGCAAGCCTGTCCTAACCATCGCAGGTTGGGTTAGATTTTAGAGAAACCTTTTTGTATCCAATAATCACACTGCTAAGCTAAACATATCATCTTTCTGTACTCCCTGTTGGAAATGCCGTCTCCTCCACAGGAGAACTGTGCAATCAAAATCTGATTAGCAAATTAGATTTTAAAAATTCCAAAACATAATTGCTAAATAATTTGCAATAAGCTCAATTTCTCCCCTGCTGAAAACAAATGTTTCATATCAGCTTAAGAAAAATAGCCTTGACCTTTAGCAACATGGTTTTCATTTATTTCTGTAATGAAAGCTCAATATTAATGACATCATTTGGGTATTTCAGATGTTGTTCTTCAGATGCTGTTCTGCTAAAGTCAATATTGCATTGGGAGATTTTGTAAAAGTGCACACTGCTTTCCAAGTAGGGCTGCATGTTATTCTATTTGAGATGATTTGATGCCCATCTAGATGTTTGAAGGACATATTTAAAGCAGTATGATTTATTTAAAGCCTAATAGAACTTGACAGACATGTTGCTTTAGCACTGACAATAAAGACAGAGGATGAGGCAAAAGTGATTTCTAAATAGCAGTGCTTATAGTACTGGTGAATGATACTGTTGTAACTGACAGTAATCTTCATATTTTTAATTAAAAACCAGGCTAGCTCTCCCAATCAAAGTGTTTTAGCATGTAGTACAAGATAAGAAAACACACAAGTTCATTACGTTCATTAAATATTTAACCCACTGCATTTATTCTTGTATTCATTTGACCAGAAACAACTGTAGGAAGAACACAGCAGCAGCTAGACCTTTGAAAGAGACCTGTAAAGCACGAGCCTTTCACTACAACATAACTTACTGCTGGTTTGATGCAGTATGATGAGATACAATTCAATATTGTGCAAACAATTATTTAATCAATAAAAGTGTTATTCTGCCTTCAAGTCCTCCTTGAAGTTCATGCGTACAAGTTCAGAGGTCACGATTACGACACGGTATGTGTTCGAGTGGTTTTGGTGAAAAGAAAAATAATAAGGATGGTGTAAGAAAACGTCTTTTGTTTATATTTACTTTGTTATCATCAACGCCTTACTGAAAGAAATTAACAGTTAACATGCAAAATTACCACGTAGATCTTACCAGTTGTCACATACTGGCAGGAGCCGTGACTTTTTGTTACTGAAACGCCCGCCAAGTCAGAAAGTCTGGGCTCATAGAAAAAATACAAGTTCCTGAGTTGTAATTACAACATTGTTTTGGCGTTCATGTGCGCTCACATCGTAATTACGATATTTCCGATAGGACTTGAAGGCAGCATTAGCTCCGGGAAGTGGGACGCCATGCCTCCTTCACTAAGACTAACAGCACAGAAGCCACAGCTACTACTTCCTCTTCTTACTTCCTGCTTTCCTGGAAGACAAATTTTTCAGTCAAAGATAAATAAAGACAAGAGAGATGAGTGAATAATTAAATTTTTCTCCTCCCCCCCATCTGTGCATCTGATAGTGTTTGTTATTAATGATGTGTAGGCTGGACCACACGGGAGGGACAAGTGTAACGGGCGATTTCTGTCAGCGTGGGAAGGGCGACGTGGCTCTGAACTCCCATTTGTGCTAATAAAACTTTAAATTGTTTGTGCAATGACATTACCGTTGTCCCAGGGGCCATGGTCGACGTCAATTACACCGATAAGCAAATGAAAATAAATCGCCAACAATTCAGCCCACCCGCTTGCCCGTCTGCCTGCCCAGGCATCCAGTAAACAGCAGGAGGAAACAGGAAGTGATCGGAATGAGAGATTTTAAAGAGGAGCATAAACGACTGTGACATCGTACAGAATTCTCCCAAAGGCCGATCTCTAAGAACAAAGGGAGGATTAGAAACTTCCTTCCTAGGGCTGAAATAGGGAGCAGCAACAGATGGTATCACAGCCCATGAGGGTTAAATATAGCTGCAGAAAACATGAGATATTACTGAACTCTTACTGTGATGGTTTGGGAGAAGGAAGTTCATGGAAAGGAGTCATGCTTTACATAGCTGCACGACGGAATAAAGATCCTCTCGCGGGTCATTATTTAAAGCTTGATGGAACTTGACAGCCCTGTTGCTTATGCACTGCTTGATGTACTGTATGTCACGTGAAAAGAAAGAACGAGGATGAGGCACAAGTGATTTCTAAATGGAAGTGTTCATGGAGCTGGTGAATGATGCAGCAGGGTTAATTGGAAAAATGAAATATTGATGAGAAAAATGGAGGTAGAATCCAACAGACAGAAGGAAAGTGATAATAATACTCCTCTTTCTTATTCGGTGACCAAGGTAGATGTCTCAGTCAATCAGGTGAGACTCAGAACGGTTCTATATAACACTACAACACTGGCTTTCCCTTTCAGAAAAGTGGTACCCCAGAAACCATTCAATTAACCTTTGTTTTAAAGAATGTACCAGCTACCAGAATCATACACACTACCATGTCAGTATCAGTGCTGTGCTGAGAATGGACCTTCACCCATATATCTGCTCAGTGGTGGACCTTTCCTTTGATGGAGGACATGTGGGGCTGAGACATTACACAAAGAAACATATAGGTAGTGTCATTAACTGTATGTCTAGAAAGCGACCTACAGATAAGTGACAAATTAAGTGAAAACCAGTGGTTCTTTTTTTTTTTTTGCTATGGGGGGCATTTATTTATCTTTCTGGCATGGTTTGGCTCGACTGCTCCTTTTAGAGCAAAGCCTCACTGCAAGTCAACCCAAACTTTTTTGGACTGATCAACTTATGATGAAAGTGATCTCTTTCCAGGAGAACTCCACCCCCGTCTACACAGAACGTTTGATGAGGATTAAAACGATGTAAATCATATGCTATGATCTCTACAGTCACCAGATCTAAACCCCATTGAACACTACGGGAGATTTCAGAGCAACGTGTTAGACTTTTCATCAGAAGGGAATATCTTTTGGAAGAACAGTATTCATCATACCAGTACAGTTCCAGAGACTTGTAGAATCTATGCCAAGGTGTATTGAAGGTGTTCTTGTGGCTCATGGTGGTTCACTACCTTACTAACATCATACCATTTATGTTGTTGTTGTTGTTGTTGTTGTTTTCCTTTAATTTGTTACTCATCTGTACCAGGAAGTGAAAAGTTTTCACAATAAAGTGGCAACTCTGTTTCTGCATCAATGTTCAGATGCTCTTGGAAGAGTTGAACCTTCAGGTGCTTCTTGAAAGTTGTGAAGGAATCTACAGAGTGATGGAAGCTGGACACTTCAGTTGAGTTGCACACACATTACTTTGTCTGAGGTTGTTTTTCAAAAAATAATTCTATAATGCATACATAATCATAGTTCCAGCCCAGGAATTCTGACTACTGGGTATATTTCCCAGACATACGATAGAAAGAGATGTTCAGTTTTGTTCTACTTGTCCAGAACAAGGAAGGATCGCATGAAGGATATCTTCTTTCTGACACTTTGAAACCACTCACACACACTTAAACCAGGTGGATCAATATGCCAGAGCTGCTTCAACACGATGTAAAATGTCTCAGGTGCTGAGACAAGTGCTGCTGCAACATGCTGATGGTAGGGTCAGAATTTGGTGTCAATCACATATATCCAGGGCCACAACCTGCCTTGTATCAATGGTTCAGGTTGGGGTGGTGTAATGGTGTGGGGACTGTTTTCAGTGGGCCACTTAAACACCAATCGAGCATTGTTTGAATGCCACAGCCTGCTTGCTGACCATATCACTTTATGGCCATCGTATAAAGGCTACGTCCAGCATAAATAATGTGCCATATTACAAGACACGAGTTGCCTCAAACTGGTTCCATGAACATGACAGAGACTTCAGTCACCAAATCTCAATCCATAAGAGCACCTTTGGGATTTTGTAAAAAGGGAGATTTGTAGATGAACGTGCAGTTGACAAATCATGTGATGATAAAATGTGACACAATCCCAAATTCATCATGTACCAGAATCTCAAAGCAATGTTTTCAACATGTTGTGGAATCAATGGCAGAAAGAATTAATGCTGTTCTGCAGTCCTACAAAGTATTAGTATGGTGAGTGTTTATAGAACTAACATGCATAATGCTAATAAATGTATATATATCTGCAATATGAAAATAAAAAAAATCTGCTTTTTAAATTTTGCTCTGCCTTTTCCTTGAAATGTTGCATGACAAGATAAGCAAACTGTTTCAATACTGAAGTAATGAGATACTTTGCAAGTCAATAAGAGTTCACATACTACATGTATAATGCTAGAACTATCTGGAACATTACTGTTACAGCATACCCAGTAGTGCATCTCTTCTTAAAAATCTCCATAGATAACAGATGATGCTAATTCCACAACAGAGATTTAGATTTAAAAAAAAAAAAAGCAAATTAGAAATTAGCATTTTTTCCATTTGCATGCAGCTCGGAGAGGCTCCTCTCCTCTATCACTCGGACGTGTTTGTCCTATGCAGACCCGACTCCATGCCTAATGAGGAGTCACGACCGGCTACATTAGCAATTATAAACGTTCAGGTTGGGATTAATCGAGTTACAGGCCATGCCCCTCCTCCTACTCGGCTCCTGCAGTATTAATCACAAGCACACACCGGCGCCGTTGTGTGTTCTGGACCCTCTGTCCTGTTCTAAACTGTGCTACTGCGCTCCAACCGCCCATAAACCAGCGGCTAACTCGTTTCTGGTGATGGATCTGTTTCAGGCTAGCTTCTGCTACGTGAGGTCACGGCTGTTTGACTGTATCTCCTCATGAGGAAATGATAAGATGGATAATGTGCTGACGTTGATATTGTGGTTGAGAAAAATGACCCAAATATTTTTTATGAGTGAAATAATACGAGTATTACATTAGCATATACAGTACACTACTAAACAACAGTATCAGAGAACACAATGTCTTATCATTTTATTACCTATAATATGCTGATTCTTTTGAGTTTGTCATGTTAAAATAACCAATATGTGTACACACAGATGAGAGTGTAAATAAGAGACTTTGGGAATGTGTACGATGTGTGCCCCTGATAAAATGAGTGGCAGCCTGAGAGAAGCTTTCTATATAGCTATTGAAACTACAGGCTTTCCTGAATTTAACTATTTTTCTTTTTGCATGTACTTCAATCAGAAATAAAGTTGTAGCATTCAGCCCTAAAAGTAAAAAGGGAGGAAATGTAAAGATTTCATTACTACAGACATTTTGACAGCCTGTGTCTGATTGCAAACTGAACCGATGAGGTTTATATCTATTTTGTTATGGTATGTGGCTGTCCAACGACTTGATCAAAGCATGTCATTCACTGAGTGAGAAAACCACACTTCTCTAGCAAGGTTTTAGACATCTGACTAAAAAAAACAGAATTTTTTTTACGCCTCCGTACCCATCAGATCTTTGCAGGCAGATGCCAAGGCAAGATTAAAAAGTAAACAAATGTGTTATTTTAGTAAAATATATTTATATCTATCAGGAAATGCGTCGTGGATCTGAATGAGGACATTTAATTCTGTCTCTGCTTCAGCTCACAGTGAGGACGTTACATGTTATGGTTGGTTGGCATTAATTACAGCCTGACCACACACACTGTGCCTGCGCCTTGGCTGATTCAGGGGAACTGGAAAATTAAGTAATTTTTTTTTTTTTTACTGATCTACTCCTCTTACAGGAATGAACAGCAATGCAGAAAATGTAACTGCACTCAAAAGACGGTCTGTATCCTCACATCTAAAAGCATGAAGTTAAACCACCATACTGCACTCACGATATAATTTATTACCTATAATCAAACTGAACATAACTGGTGTTGACTTCATCTCCAGCCAAACGGTACTAAAGCGCTGCTTCTACGCCACCTCATTAATAAGAGGATGGAAAAGAGCGAGCACTCAGGAGGTCTTCGTTTTTACGGCGTCCTGCGTTCTGTCTCTCTTCCCTCGTTTGGTTTTGGGTGGAGAACACTGAGAATCGCTATCCCTCTCCTGCGATAAAGCCGTCGCCTGTGCTGTGGGAAAGTGAAATTCATCAAACTCTTGGAGCGCCTTCATACCGCCGCTCGACCGCTGAGGGCCGTAACAACGTGCATGTGCTCTATCCATACCTCATTTACCCACAATCCCCCGCTCCCTGGCTGGGACAGCACTGCCGCTTGGTTTGGCTCCGGGAAGGGACAGTGTTGTGGACAGTTCTGCAATCACCAGCAGTTGTCAGGACTCAGGGTTTTGTTGTTGATGTTGGGCGAATCGTTTCTCTCGGCGGTTGATGGTTTGGAAACGACATCCGCCACTTCACGCTCTCTCAATTTTTTTGTCTTTTATTTCTTTTTGTTACACTTCTTCAGACACAAAAGTATACACGCACGCTTCACGAGCCAGATTATAACACTACTAATATTATCGTTAATGCCTTTCTGATACAAAAGATGCCACATTTACATGCAGCCAATTAATTTGTCAGCAATACGACAGCATATTCTGATAAAAAAAATTCATGTAACACCTAACTACGACTATAGTAAACTAATTGAGTCTGGTCTGAGTGAAACGTTTGTCTACTTTAAAAAAGAGACATAATCAGACTACACTATATGGCCACAAGTTTGTGGTCACCTGACCATCACACCCATATATGGTTCTTCCCCAAACTGTTGCCACAAAGTTGAAAGCACACAATTGTATAGAATGTCTTTGTACACTGTAGCATTACAATTTCCCTTCACTGGAACTAAGAGGCCCAAACCTGTTCCAGCATGACAATGCCCCTGTACACAAAGTGAGCTCCATAAAGACATGGAATGCCAATGTTGGAGTGGAAGAACTCGAGTGTCCTGCACAGAGCCCTGACCTCAACCCCACTGAACACCTTTGGGATGAACTGGAACACTGACTGCACCCCTGAACTCCTCACCAACATCAATGCCTGACCTCACTAATGCTCTTGTAGCTGAATGAACACAAATCCCCATAGCCACGCTCCAACATCTAGTGGAAATCCTTCCCAGAAGAGTGGAGGTTATTATAAAAGTAAAGGGGGACTACATCTGGAATGGGATGTTCACTAAGTACATATGGGTGTGATGGTCAGGTGTCCACATACATTTGGCTATATAGTGTATGTTTCATTTATTCATTCACGTTCAGTAAATGCTTTATCCTGGTCAGGGTCATGGTGAATCGGGAGCCTATCTCGGGAACACTGGAAGTGGGGCAGGAATACCCCCTGGATGGGACACCAGTCCATCACAAGGCACCCACACACACACACGCACAATCATACACATATTCACACCAACTTAGAGGAGTAACTTAGAGCAG
Source organism: Pangasianodon hypophthalmus (assembly GCF_027358585.1). Lineage (NCBI taxonomy): Eukaryota > Metazoa > Chordata > Actinopteri > Siluriformes > Pangasiidae > Pangasianodon > Pangasianodon hypophthalmus. The sequence continues at coordinate 21,397,487 of NC_069721.1, read as the reverse complement.
CTAATCTGCCTTCTGGCATGTTTTTGGGAGGTGGGAGGGTTGTGGTGGATTTGGAGACTGTTCTGGAAACACTATGCAAGGCATCGGTATACTGGACACGACACTAATTCATCACGAGGCACCACGCATTTAGAATTTAGAGCCAATCCACCTACTGGGATGACTTTCTTAGAGCAATATTTGTGAGTGGTAAAGTTATACAGGTTTATATATAGCTTTATTTGATGTTCTCAAATGATATCATCAGTTACTGCCAGTAAAATTCTGCTACGAGCCTCTAAAAAGCTCAGTAGTAAAAATGTTGTAAAACCACCCATAAAAGCTGTGAATGAGCCTCTCTCATCAATTAACTGAGAAATTGCCCATGCACTCATTTATGTCGTCAGCATATCACTTTCGAAGCTAATCCAGAAATCCACTTTGGTTTTAATCTGTATAATTGATTTTATATTGATAAATGATATTATATTATAATCACTAAATTACATAAAAGTAAAACGTTTCCTTGTATAGTTTGTCGATAATCCTGTTTTGATCTTGTAAATTAAGAACAGCTTTCTCTTTCTCTGGAGTAAATAAGACGTGAACTGAAGTCAACAAGCAGTGTAACCTGAGCTGAGTGTATCTGAGGGATTACTGCACACACCCCTCACACACACACACACACACACACACACACACACACACACACACACACACACACTCCTACTGACGTATGGCTGTTCCCAGGGACCCAGCAGTCATCAATTACCCTTTCTCTCCATCCTGTCTCCTCACGTGCGCTCAGATCTTGTGGCCTGTGCCATTTGGTTGAAAGTTATCTATTAGGTTCCTGCTGGGCTGCCCTCAGTGACACTGAGCCACAACAGGTGAACAAATCAGGTGTGTGTGTGGATACGAGTGTGTGTGTTTGTTAAGGTGTCTTGGCAGCTGCCTGCACCTGCTTTCTGTCCTCAAACCGAGATTCCCAGAATGCCTTCCGGGCAGCTGTTGACATGTCCTTGGACCCTTGAATGATGAAAAGAGGCCTCGGGGATCAGCTGTGTTGAGTGTGTGAGTGTATGTGTATGTGTGTGTGCATGTGTTTGTGTGTTCATTCCTTCATCAAAAGGTGACAGACCTCTCATGTCCCACTTCACGTTAATCCCCTGGACATGAATTTTCACAGCTCATGTCTATTGCCATGGTGTGTCTTCTGAGATCCTGTTACTGATCTCCTTCACCCCAAAACATGATCTACAAAGAGGTCAGGACTTAACACTGACCCAGAGCTGCTCACACGCCACACACAAACACACACCTGATGTGATTACACACAGAGTTGAAAGAATGCACCACCAGTATTCATAGTATTGTTGTATTTATATTTGTACATGATATGTACTTATTGTTGTACTCATTTCATCTCTTTTTAAACATTCAGCCCTGATCTGGGGTTAATTTAATTACAACCACAATGAGGACATGCTAATAGCTTCTATTACAAACTAACTTGTTTCGTCGACATAAAGGTAACTATTAATGGATAAAAATTATGACATCATTCTTTAATAAAATAATACTTTTTTAAATATGTAACCATTATAAAACATTTTTGGATGCCCTGTTTTTGGAAGAGAATCAAAAATAGTAAAAATAATTCTGCTTTTCAAATCAGCCTGATTATTTTCCTATAACAAAATTATAGTTTTATTCCTTACATAAGACAATATAGTTCCTTACATTAACAATATTGTTATATTGAAGTACATTAGAAAATACAATACAGCATTTTGCACACACAGACACACACACACACCCACACACACTGTAAAAACTGCCATAGAGTGCGTTAGCTGCCTTCTGTGAATTAATGTGTATAATAGTTAATGCTAATATTTTCTGATGTTAGCTGCAGTATTAGCTTTCCGCTGCTCAGACTTTCTCATGTCTAATCATAAGATCAGCAAACTCAGAGGACGGACCAATCATGTTTTGTGCACTTACTTTTTATTACTGTCAGTAAGCATGTGCAACACATTTACAGCTAAAAGTTTCTTTCTCCTCTGTATCGCCATACTGCTCTCTTCTGTTAGTGCATAGTGAAGAGAATGTGGACATCGATCAGCCATATCCTGCTACGCCTCATATTCGTCTTTGATGATGACTGGCTAGCAGACAGAACCTAATAAAAACAGGTTCAAATTACACACCAAAAATCACAGAACATTACAGCACTGAGGCCCAACTGCCATACACACACAAACACACACTCACAAACCCAGATAAACAGAGAGCACTCACCCTCTCACATTTTACCTCCATTTCCATTAAGAGAACATGTTCCAGCAGTACTGCAGCCAAACCAGATGAAAGAACTGAATAAACAGCACACACACACACACACACACACAGATATGTACACCTCTGAAACAGCGCTCTCTTTGTTTAGTGTGATCTCACAGCCCAGCAGGTTCATATCATCCTGCCATTACGGTATTACAGAGCAATCTGCAGCAGCCTGGCACAGGTAGAGAGAAATCACACACTAACACACAGCAGATACACAGGTGTGTGTCGAGCAGAGAGTGAGAAACTATGCATAAAGTACGTGACTGTGACTGGGAGACTCCACATCCATATTGTTCTCATTTGCCTCGTTTCAACTGCAGGATTGTTGCTGTGGCACAGGAGGCCCGTTCCTGCGGTTCCTCCATGTGTGAAACAGCAGATGTGTGGGAGAACCAGGTCGTACACACCACGCTCAGCTCCAGAGCGTTTATAATGAGAGGGAATTAGCCGTCCCACGGGGGGCAAAGACTGACATTTAACAAATGAATCAGTGAAGTGAATTGAGAAATTAGCTTTTTCAACTGTCAGTCCATAAACACGGCACTGATCTGCCTCTCTTTCACACATACTGTATGATAACTGTACTTATACTACAGCCTTGCTGAATTCTTGATTCTGATTGGTCAGACAGTACAGCTCTGATAGTAGTTTATATAAATGCACTCATTCTGTGTTATCCTTTCTATAGTAACAACAGGGAAGTTTTGGTGATTTTTTTCTGTAAGGAGACGTTTATTTAGCATTTCTGGAAGGAGTCTCCAGTGTCCAGTGTTGGATATCTAGATACAGTGCTGAAACGTGACTTATGTGACCTTTATGTCACCAACTTTTCCAACTAAGTCAAGTATAAAAAAGTGATATTTATAGCACACTTTTTTTTCTGACTTTTGGATTTTCCATTTAGTTTTTGTAAATTCACATTTTCGAAATTTGCAGGTTTTATATTTATACACTTCTTTTAATATTTTACTTTTAACATTTTACTTTACCACCACTTTAATACTGTTGTATATTTGTGTTGTTGTGCATTCTTGGTGTGTCTCTTTTATATTTTTTATATTTATATATTGATTTTTTTTATGTATATATGTATATATATATATATATATATATATATATATATATATATATATATATATCTGCTGCTGTAACCGCAAATTTCCCCATCAGGGGACGAATAAAGGATTATCTTATCTTATCATTTGTATAGTAACAACTTACACAGGGACTTGTCTGGCAAAAGCTTCACATATTCTAATCCTAATAATAAATGTAATAAAGAAAATTTAACAATGAAAAACTGACTTGTTTTGCAGGTGCTACTATAGAACATAATTATAAATGGTTTAAATGCATGTGGTGTTCTTGATTCATTATTAAAACATAGAACATTTGTTATTGGAAAATAATCAACTTCGGAGTGGTAACATTAAGTCTGTTTTGCATCAAGCCACATTACACCATCTTGTATTTTCCTATCACAGCATATCCCAGTGTGTTTTATTCCTTAGGTATTTTAAAGGTTTCTACCCTCCATGTACAATCTCATCTTATACGTTCAACATACAGTGCAAACACAACAACATGTTGCTGCTCTCGACATAAGCTCCATTTGTTATTATATAGATTTGGTCTGTTTGTGTCAGTGGATTGGTCTACTCATTCTCACGACGGGCGAATCTGTTCGGACGATAATATATGTAATGACACAAGATGAATAGGGCTTTGGTAGAACTTAGTGATCTTGTATGAGACAAGGTGTTGAGCAGAATTGCTTTCGAAAGCTAAGAAGCATGAAACTATTATTACACGCTTCTATGTAGGGTTCTACATAGAAACTTTAAGGGTTCCTCCAGAGCAGCAACCTAAAGAACCATTCCAGAGATCAGGATTTGTATGAAGACATGGGTAAAGAACATTATTCCAAAAATACTTCCGGTCTGGATTTTTGGACTAGGTTTTAATGGAGCCCTAATGGCAGCACTTTTTATACACGTTCCTGAAATCCACACGAGAGGGGTTTTTACCGCAGAACCGCAGAGCTGCTGAGGGGAAAGGAAATGAGGAACACACACATACACACTCCCTCGCTCTCTCTCCCTCAATCAGAGATTTGCCCCATTCTCTAGAGCTCTATAAAACCCCTGTCTTTGTCATTAACTCCACTCGATGTGCTATTAGTGAATTTCCTCTCTGACACACTGCTGCCTCTACAAACACTGTTACCCCTGATTTAGCACAATAAAACACCATTCTCTAACTGCTTCCCTCTTACAATAAGCTGCGCTTTACAGCTGTGTATTTAACGAGAAATAGTGCTGGGAGGAGTTACAAAACGTCAAAATGAAGATGAGTAGAGATTATAGGACGTGAGGAAATGACAGCATCTCTAGATGTTGATTTCTGTCTGTGGGATGGTGCAACCCACAGTGAAGGGTATGTCACGACCTCTGGCTCGACCCCCGTGCGTGTAGGTCATGTATGTTTAATGACCAGGTCACAACCCTGTGATTTGACACCCGGCGCGTTCCCAGGCCTTTAAACTCCAAACAGGTGAAGGCTTCTTCACTTCTTCAAAAGGCAAGTGTCTAATTAGTGCTGCTCACAGGACACACCTCTCGAGGTACCAGTGTTCCTGTTCCTGTTGTTACGGTGATGAAGAAAGAAGAGGTGTAATACTGACTCACACAGATATTTGGAAACGTATACTGTATTAATGCTTTGTATATGCTACAAGTATATCACTTCGGTTGGTAATATTGTCCTAAGACACAATGACGAAGAATGTAAAGTTTGCAAAAAATGTCAATTAGAGCTTACTATTTTACAAAGGTCAATTTATAGGAATAGCTCTGCCAAAAATGCTCACAATGTGAACTTAAGCCGCGGTCACATTAAAAATTTACACTACAAACCAGGCACGATCACGGCGCGACCAAGAGACTGGCGACAAAATTGCCTGTCAATTAATTCTGGTTTTGCCAAAATGCAATATTTCTCATTAAATAACCAGCTGCAATATGTAGCTTCATGTAAGAGGGAAACAGAGAATGGTGTTTTATTGTTCTGGATTTGCCAACCTTTTAAAAATGCAGTTCAGATCCATTCAAGCATACCAAATCTAAATACTAAAATCTTACACAGGCAAAGTTTTGTTCGATGACAGATTGTACATTGGAATCTTCCTTGCTTGACTGTATGTCCAAGATTGTTATCATCAAGCCAGTTAGTTACAAATCCACTATAAACTGTAAAGGCAAAAAGTGAGTTTTAATATCTAATCTAACCTCCAGGTTGACTCTGCATTACACTAATCATCTCTGCTGCTAAAATGAGCACTTCCTCCATTTTGATGTGCTGTGCTGCAGTATGAAGGACTATCCCTAAATAGCTGAATAGTGATGGGAATTCAGGCTCATTACAGTGAGATCATTTGGCTCAGCTCTTCAATATGAGCCAGCTCTTTCGATTCCCAAGTGACTCATTGGCAGTTTTATCAAAATCAGCCTAGTTGTCCAGGAAATTCTTACCAAAATAGCAGTATAATTTGCATCGTTATAAAATATATATAAATATGTTTACATGTAAAAGCCCACAATATACAGCATCTGTGAATTAATATCTGCGTCTGTGATTGAATTCCACTTTTAATGAAAGACAAAGATTATTTTCCTTTTTTTGTGATTAAAGGCATTGATTAAAGGCACGATCAGTGAATTCAGAATACTGATGAATTTGCAGCTGAAGTATATGTTACAGGTCTTTCAACACAGAACTGTTGAATTCTTAACTCTGATTGGTCAGAAGGTAGTGATTAATTTTCTGTAGCAGCTGCCCTGACAGTGGTGCTGTCTATAAGGGAAATCACAGGTTTATTTTAATGTGTTTGTTCTAAAATGTTATAGTTTCTATAGTTACAATTCACACAAGGTCTTGGAATGAAACACCTTGGGGGTGGTAACCGCAACTTTGATTGCTTCACAGTACCCATCGATTGTTTTCCTGATTGCTTATCATGGGGTTTAATCAAGCTTTTTGGTCATTCAGGGTGACTGGAATTTGCTAACAGTCATAATAACTCATTATCATTATTGTCTATTCCTATAGGCCCATTTCCTCTTTATTATTTTTAAGCCATTGATCTGATTTGTTGGAATTTAGATCGCTTTCTTGGACCTAAAATGTCCTGCCAGTGGTGTACCCCCATGTCTCCGGATTCCCACACATCACACACACACACACACACACACACACATGGTCTGGTGTGTGATTCCTTCAGACAAAGAGCCATCATCCATGCAGATGGGTGTCTCAGTGCTCAAGCATTCACAGCTCGGCCTGAAAAGAGTCCCATAATTCCGGCAAATTGGACACAGCGATTAGGGCTGAAAAAAAAAAGAGGCCGTATTCATAATGTTAGCTCTGGGGAGAAAGAGGGAGACTATTATTTTAAGAGGGTTTGAAAGGCGGGGGAAAGAATTTATGGAGCAAAACTATTCCTGAGTTTGTTTTCTTTATTTTAGAGCCATTTGCACGTATCCATCAAATGATCATGGCTGGCATAGATCTACTACACCATGCTTTTATAAAGAGCTAGCAGTGCCATTTTTCTATACTGTCTCTCGAACAGCTGAAACACACACACACACACACACACACACACACTGTGTGATCAGTGGAGTCTGAGATCTTCTCTGTCAGGATAATCACTCCTATGCAGTATGAGCTAAATACTTAAACCCTCACAACACTATTAACAACAGGACACAGAGACACATGCTGTCGAGTGCTTATTTATTTCACTCATGTCGTTTTTTTTTTTAAATCAAGGGTCCCTCTCTTCTCTTAAGATGGTAGGGGGTAGCCATTAAGTTTAAGCGGCCTTCAGAAGCCTGTGCCACATTCCTCCGAAACTTGGCAACAACTCAGGATTGATGGGACTCTCTGTGCAGATACACAAAGGATGAATAGGTAAACAGAAGGGTGTGAGAGAGTGATGGCGAAAAGAGAGAGTGAACATTCAGAGGGAGGAGGAGGGAAGGATTAGGCATGAAGAGACATGCAGGGAGTGCGTTTAGCGGAAAGGTTTGATTATTTCTTCCTTTTTTTTTTTGCTTTGATATAAAGGTGAATTCTACCTGAGGGGCGTGGAACATAACCTTTCATTCCAGGTCGAATTGCTTTTAATAAGAGGTCTAGATCAAGGACCATGGCTGTTAGACACACACACACACACACACACACACACGTCAGATACGAGTCACTCCGAGCTTGTGCCCAAAATCTGATCCGACTGATACATATATACAAACACAGTGGCAAAAACACAGTGTGATGTGTGGTAGGATGTGTGTTAGAGTGTGTGTGTATGTGTTTATGTGGCCTTTAAACCAACACAGAAGCATGCCATGTTCTATAGCTTAAACAGAGTTACAAATCCATCACACAATACCAAACTAATCTGATAAACATGCATATCAGGATTAAAAGCAAGAGAAGACAGTGAAGTTGTGGATCTTATTGCACTGCATGGTGTTTGTGCGTTAAATTTTAAAGGATAGACAAATCAAGCAAATCATGCCCAGGTACAAATGTAATAATTAAAAAAGTATTGGACAAAACACAACTTTTGGTATAAGACATTATATAAGTTTACATTTCTCTGCTGTGGCTTTGATATGTGAATTTTCAACCTGATATTCTAAGAAAATTGTATAAATTTAAACAAATGAAAGTGACGTACTTTCAGGTAGTTCACTTTTATGTCACTGGTATAATATGAAAATAAGAAAAGGTAACTTTAATCCTAACTTTAACCTTCCTAACAGTTCAGATGACGTGAGCCGCGTGAAAGTGTGAGACCATGCTGGACTTTATTAAATATGCCTAAATAAATCATTATTAATTCATTTGTCCCACAATTAAGAGCGAAAGTCACATTAGGAATTATGCAAAGCGAGTTAAAATCTAATGCTAAAGCTGTGCAGAAAATGGGACAATCAAAAAGAGTTTTAAAAGGAGAAACTTACATGATGAATGAGTTCAGTTTCAGTTACATGAGTTTACTCACTCAGATAACATATATGCAGCAGCAATATCAGCACAGTTCATATTACAAAAGCTTGAAATGCAGAAGTTATAATTACTAACTTTACATCATTATTTTTTCTCTCACTTTGCAATTCGTTAGATATTAAAAATGTTAATATGCAAATTCATTTAATTAATTCTATATTAAATATACAGTGTTCAGAATCAAACGTTAAAACCAACATGAACGAATTATAATTAAAAATATATATCGATTTTTTTTATTTTTTATAATTAAAAAACATATATTAAATATATTTAATTAACAAATTATTAATGCGACACTTATTTTAATTAGTATAAGTAAGTTTATTAATCATCTCACTCACGCTCTTCTACAGAAATCAATACAAATCCGAATAATAATGTTTTAATGAGAACAGAGAAACTTTTTTTTTAATCCAGAAAGCTCGTGTTAAACTTCACTCTAACTTTCCAAGTGTGTGTGTGTGTGTGTGTGTTCGCGCGTGCGTGCGTGCGTGTGTGTGTGTGTGTGTGTGCGTGGGAGTGTGTGCGTGCCTGTGTGTGTGTGTGTGTGTGTGTGACAGAGAGAGATCTGTGTGTTGCCAGTGTGAGGCAGTGGAGACGCGCTTTACACCAAATCACCGAGTTTCTGAAAACTTTCCACAAAACTCTATAAACTACACAGTTAACTGACTGTTTAACTAAAACAACTGCTTTATTAATATTAATATTACAGTGAATTTCTTGCGACTTTTTCTAACAACGCTTATAGGCTATTGGGATAAATATAGTGTGTGTATATAAATAAATATGTGTGTGTGTGTGTATATATATATATATATATATATATATATATATATATATACACACACACACACACATATATATATATATATATATATATATATATATATATACACAATGTGTGGATAGATAGATAGATAGATAGATAGTGATTTGATATTGATAGATATTGATTTCACCTCTTTTTAATGTGAAATACATAACTAGAATAGAATAGAATACATATTTCTTTTGTAGTAGCTATATTATTTAATATGAAATCGTCAGTTATTAACTCTCATACTGTAATGGAAACTGTAATAATAATAATAATAATAATAATAATAATACTTTGGTAGTGTCATATTGACTCTACGACAGTGATATCGTTTTACGGCTGCTTACCTGTACCACGCCAATCCGTTGTCATAGAAACGGTCGAAAAAGTGCGGCTCGGCTCCCGCCGCCCTCACGTCCGGGTGCACGCGGAGAAACTCGAGCAGCGCGCGCGTGCCGCCTTTCTTCACGCCCACGATGATGGCCTGCGGCAGCCGCTTGGTCCCGTCACCGAGAGGCCGGAGCTTCCCGGGGGCTGACGGAAAGCCGAGCGCGGCGTCGCGGACCTGCGGTCCGGGCGCGTCACCTCCGCCGTCGAAGCGCTGCCTAGCAACCGAGCCGACGACCCATCGGTGGAGCACGCGCTTCCTCCGCAGCGGCGCCTCCGACGCGTCGACGAGCTCCGACGCGGACACCGACGCGGACACCGGTGAGCGCAGCGCGGAGCCGCCGAGCTGCGTCAGGCTGTGGAGCAGGTAGAAGGAGGCGAGCAGCGACACCAGCATGACCGCACACCTCCTCAGGATGCTCTTACCGGACACGGGGGTGTTCCCCGGTAATTTACACGCCATGTCGCGCCACGCGTCGCGGTAGTCCGAGCCGGGGCCATGCTAGACGCACATTCTCTGGGCTGGATATCCAAAAGATGCATCAAAAATTATCTCCAAAATGAAGTGGGATTGAAAGCAGTATAGAGTTCACTTTGCGTAGCCGTGTTTCTTCATCTGCTAAACTTTTTAATGCAACTTTCAATTAATTATCATCTGTAATTAACCCACACATTCAACCTGTCTTACAGCTGCAAGTTCCAAATAAATTCATTCGCGAAAACAGATCATTTGCATATAAAATAAAACGAAAACAAAGAGCTGACAGTTCCAGTGCTCATGTCGTACACATATAAAACGACCTGTCAACTTTGCAGCAAACTTCCAGCTCCACTGCCTGCGCGCTTCCTGAGCCTCTGCAGCGCGGCGACGCGGGACATGACAGACACTGCCGACGTCCAATCAGCTCGCAGGGATCCTGCCTTCTTTGCATAGCTGATGAAAATAACCAATGAACATGCGGAGTGGGCGGGGACAGAGTCATGCCCGGTGTGGAGCTGTCACGCTCTCAGGCAAAGCAAATGTCGCTTTCTGAGCGCGTGCTGTAGTGACATGTAAATAAAGAAAACGTCACCAAGTCCATGCACATCATTTATTATCAATATTTAATATTCTAATGACAGAGCTTACAAAAACAAGGCATTGTTTTTCACTAAGATGCAATTAAAATCCAGCCATAAAATCAAACTGTAAGTTATTATACTGTGCATACAGTACCTAATAGTTTATTATTATTATTATTATTATTATTATTATTATTATTATTATTATTTTAATGTAATATAGCCTGAATAAATATTATCATAAATATCAATGTGTTAAAACTTTTAATTGGTTCAAAGTTTTATATAACTTTTTTAAAGTTTTTAAAACTTTTTTTTTATTATTATTTTTATTTTGTATTTTGTATTTTGATTCTCTCAGAATGGAACCAAATAGTACTTTACCTTGTGGCTGATGTGGAACCATCGGTTGCACCCTATACCTTTTATAACTTTATACTAAAGTTATCTTTCACGTTAAAAATAACTGAAGGTAATTAAGCGGACTTTACGGATCACTAATGTACCTTTTGAAGCTTTACATTAAAAGTTACATTACACCACATGCACCTTCCCAGGTGAAAGATGTACCCTTTAACGTACCACCAGAGCAACATGGACAAGTACAGCTTGGTACCTTTTATTTCTGAGACTGTAGTACAAGCAGATGCTATTATTCAGTTATTCACTGCTCTGCAATATTCAAGTCAAGTCAAGTGGCTTTATTGTCATTTCAACCATATACAGCTACAGTACACAGTGCAACGAAACACCGTTCCTCCAGGACCACTTGTTATGGTGCTACATCAAACAACACAGAACTACAAGAGACTACACATTTCTACAAAAAGTGCACGTGCAAACGTGTGCAAACAGCACAAGACAGGACAATAAGCACTAAACCAGGACAACAGGCAGAGTAAGAGACAGTGCAACGCCGACCAGTACACAGTCCTAGTGTGAAAGTGTCAGATATAACAGCAGTGCAAAAGAATATCAATATAATAAAATGCTGTGAATTGAATTCAACATTCAGTAGTATTATTGTGGATAATTTAAATGTTTATGACTGCCAATGCTCTCTATAATCATCGGATCTTTTAATAATAATGTAGTATAAAAATATGCTTGTATGATATCATAAACTGTGATATATTGTATAAGTAATAAAACACTTGGGGATGTACAGTTATAGGAAAAAAATCAGTGATAGTGTGGTGTGATGCTGCCTGTCATGAAGCAGAGTTAATGTTCATTAAAGCATGTCCCGAGGTGTTTTATTCCTCTTATAACACAGCATTTTTCACAATAAAATTTTTTTTATCATTATTTAAAGAGTGTCTTTTTTTTAATCCCTTTATGGTTACATTTAATGTTTTGGAAGGCTGTGGCACATTTATAATATTATAGCAGCTATAAATGGTTGTTTTCTTACCAGCCTCTCTTTTTTTCTCACTCTTGAAGTTAGTAAGACCAAAAAAAAAAAAAAAAAACCTGCAGTTTGTCATGTTTTTGAGAAACCGGAAAGCATTAACTCCTCTGTCTTTACCTCTGACTGTTTCAAAGTGCTGACACTGGAGACTCCTTCCAAAACTGTTAAATAAACATCTACTTACAGAAAGTTTACCATATCAACAATTATATGTTTTTTTTTTTATTTAAATCTGTTTATGTGGCGTGTTCACCATACAAATCCCTGTTTAAGTTGTTTCTATAGAAACAATAATGTATTAGAACGAGTGCATTAATATAGAAACCTGTTATTTCAACTGCAGCTGGAACTACTGTCAGAGCTGCTGTTATAGACAGTGAAAAACAAAACTTTCTGACCAATCAGAATTGAGAATTTAAATTCACTTCAGTGTAATAAAAGTCAAGATGGCATGATACCACTTTTTTCTTTTCTGATACTGAAACCAAAAAAACACAGAATCTGTCTGCTCTTGTTTTCTTTAAAATCTACAAAACTGAAAGTTTTTTTTAACTTAAGCACTGCGCAAAAAAATAACTTAGATTGTAAATATCATAAAGTATACAGTATAAATATAATAAAATCAATCCTAATAAAAGAAAAAAGTCTCTTTACATGTAAACATTTCCAGTTCCAAAATAAATTTCTTTTCCAAATCGAGTTCCAGTCTTTACCGTACTATTTGTTAGAGTATCTGATATCTGATATGTTTTCTGCCATCTCTAAATAAAAGCCATGTTTTTATCACAATATTATATGAAAATGTATTGGAACATAATAAAGAGAAGTTGAATTCTGATTCTGTAACTTGCTGTATGTTCACTTTATGCACAGAATCCACATTTTGGCCTGTTTTTCACAGGAGACTATTTTAAGGGCAAGTGTGTATCATTTTTACGATGCATTTAAATAGCTAATCTTGCACCAAACAGGAGCATGAAATTGATGTTGCTCAGACGCACAGATTGTGAGTTTGTGAGTTTCTGCGTGGAGATATGGGTCTAATGAGATTAATACCAACCTGCATTACAGCATGACGGAAGATAAAATCATCTCAGCAACCAGCAAGGGAATAATAATGATAATAATCTCCTCAGTCTTTATAGATTCTGTGCCTGTGTGTGTATGTGTGTGGGTGTGTGAAAGAGAAAGGAAGTGTGCATGTGCAGATCCTACAACACTTTCCTATACTTTTTGTTTCCTGTAAGCATTTTCTCCAATGCATCATCCCATCATTCTGTCAACTTTCAGATATTTGGAAACATTCGTCTCATCTCCCGGCTGATCCTCCATGTGCCTTGATCGGTTCTTCTCTCAGAGGCCACCTAAGACGATCACACTCGATTGCTCTATTTACTTTTTTGAATAACTAGTGAACAGCACAGAGTGAAATAAAAGTAACAGAGCCACATTACTTCTTTACAAGTGAACAAGAACGGAACCAAATGTTTCACATCTGCTCCTGTAGTTTGTGCCATTAGCATGAGAAAGACGGCGCGCTGCTTCAATGCGGCACGGCCCGTCGCTTCAGAATGGCAATGGAGAGCTCAATCATGGCTCGCTTTATGCCAGATGTCTCCGTGTTGCGACACAAAGAAGGGGCCGGCTCACATTTAACAAATCGTGGAAAGAAAATGGAGGCTTGGCTGCCCGTCCCCCGAGGTCAAAGCATCTTGCATTGTTTTCACTGGCCTTGTGATGGAGGAATGCAGGGTGATTCAGTGACTGGGGTGACATTTGTGTTCCAATGATATTACATTTTTATATACACATGTATGCAACAAAAAGCCATTTTACACAGTCATTCAACAACCTATGTGCATGTTTCAGATAAATAACCTAAAACATTACTATAACCTATCAAATCTAGAGCACTTAACAGCATTTATTCCTGCCCCAGTCCACTATAACTAAACTTTTACCTTGAAATACAATCATATATTATTTTTGCCTTAATGTGTGGATCTGTTTAGCAGCTCACGCTTGAAACATCCTTTTCCACGAGGCGTTATAGGTTATAGGTTATATAAAATATACGTTGTATTTTCACAACATTCATTCCTATAAAATATCTGGAATATTCATTCCACAAGTCACACGTTCAGGAAATTGCAGCATCCGAATTTCCTGAAGATCATGGGAAGAAGAAAAGTCTCGTAATCTTTTATTTTTATTTTCACTGATGTTGTGATATTAAGTGATGAGGTCACTTTGGAAGTGGAACTCTGTTACCTAACCTATAGTTTGAAATTAAATTAATTAAAAAGAATAATGTTTAAGGAAATATTTGAATGTCGGTAATGCTTTCATGCCATGCTAGATAGCAAGATTCTGTGTATTTGCTAATTTTATGCTAAAAATCTCATCCCTGTTACTCAAGAGCAAAATGCAGCCTGTAGGCAAATAAACCTTATAAAAATTAAAAAAGAGATTGTTGCCTGAGATGGATTAACGTAATTATTAATGGTTAATATTTTTGTTTTCTTAAATTCAATGTTGAGAATGATTTTAAAGAAATTTTCAAGAGTTTTAAGAGGGCTTGATTAATGATATTTACAATGATTCTGGCATGGCATACTTTGGCCAGGATGCGTATTTAGACTCTTGTGGAAGAATGAAAAGCAAATGGTGGCAAGTAATTACATACTCAATTTGGAGTGAAAATGAGATGCTGATTTCATGACACAAGCTACTCAGCAATGGTTGCAATCGAAGCAAAACATTTTGGTTGGACGTCTCTTTCAAGGCTTTATTTTCATTCTCTTTTAATCCCATATATCAATTTATTCCTATACCACTCTAGAGAATGAAGATTTTTCCTGAATGCTCGTCTGCATTTGTGATGACTGAATCACAAAGGTTTTGTCTGTAAATACTCCCACAAGGACAAACGAAAGAGTCAGGATGTAAACTTAGAACGGCTCGGGTAGTTGCTATGGCCCTGTGTGTTGTCTGTGGACAGGTTTATGCGTGGCTCAGGGACATCTCAGCAAGGAGGAGACATCTTTACTGCCAGCGCTGGCCAAAAATGCGCAGAGCCAGAACACGCACTGAATCCCAGCACAGGAAATGAAGCCTAGGGGCAAATGAGTCCGAGTTTCGGCATCGGGAAAACAGAGCTGCGGTCGGTGCTCAGGAAAGCAGAGCAATAGGAAATGTTAAATTAGCATACATGGATAGCAGTGGTGTTGGATCACTGGTGTATGAGTGGATTTATGTTGGTAAGACAGGAAAAAAAAGAACATATGAGATTTCATTACTCTGAGCTCAGTTTGGTGGAATTTGGTTAACCATCTCTACATTTAAGGGTTTTTTTTGGTTCTTCTTCTAAAAGTGAAATCCTCTGTTGTAGAGTTCATTAAGGGATCCCTAGATCACAGGTTCCCAACCCTGGACCTGGAAAACCTCCTGTGCTGCAAGTTTGAGTGTTTTTCTGCTCTAGCACACACACACACACACACACACACATGTGGAATGGGTGTTATTAGCTGATTAGTTGGGAGTGTTGGGAGTGTAGTAAACACTAAAATGTGGTACTCCAGGATAAGGGATAGGAACACGTTCCCTACAGGAACCACCCAAGGAACTCTTTACAATTTTATAACGTTTTTTTTTTTTTACTAACATTGTATGTGGAAAGGGTGGTGTGGTGGAGCAGCAGGTATCCAGGGTCCCGGTTCGATCCTGTGCTCAGGTTTCATCCCAAAAACAGGGATGTTTTTGTGGATATAGGTGGATTGTTGACTCTAAATTGCTCCTTGGCGTAAATGAGTGTGTGAATGTGTGTGTGCATGGTTCCCTGTGATGGTCTAGCATCCCATCCAGGGTATATGCCAGCTTCATACCCAGTGTTCCCGGGATTGACTCCGGATCCATCATGACCCTGACCACGATAAAGCCATTACTGAAGATGAGTGAATGTTTCCGGATGAAACAAGCTAACATCTAATTTGTTACTGCTTAAATGCTTTCTTTTTTTTGCTTCCACGGTTTATTTAGGAAAATTCTTGATTTCTATATCAAAGTAATTCTATCAAAATTCCCAAAAGTCACTAGGATTTGGAGTAAATACCTTCACAAGGTCTTATCAGTCAGAATGTGCCTTTCAAACTCCTAGTCCCAATAAACCTAAATCTTTTAAGTCTGTGATTGCTTTCTAATGAGGGCTGTGTTGGTCTTGTGGATATAATCTGCAGTACAAAGTCTAAATAAAAAGTCAAAGTGATGAGTGTGAGTGGAATTTATTTAAAGCTCTGTATAATCCCACCTTTTTTTTACTCTATGATTCACTGTGTGTGCTTTCAGGTACCTTGTAAATACAACAAGCCTGAATGTAGCAGTTTTATCAGCAGAGGACCAGATGACTCTCACACGCCCAAACAGTCCATTCTCTTGTGAGTGCTGGTATATTTACTGTTGCAATATACACACAGCTGTAGCGAGTGATGACGCTGGAGATTTGTTTTTAGTGGTCTCATCTGGCTCTGAAGAGGAAGAGCTTTCCTTTTTGTGGCATGCGGAAATGCAAATAAATCATACTCTTAATCAAATTAGGACAGCGATCTGAGCTTCTGCTTAAATGTTTAGATGGAGATTAATTGTGCGGAACTGCGCCAGGAATATTTACACGTCATTTATGCTTTACAAATAGACACAGTTATCTTAGTGAATCCTGCTGAGGAAAAATATAGACTGGGGAGTTGCTGCATAGTGGATGAGGCTTCAGTTTAGATTTGTGTGTGTGTGTGTGTGTGTGTGTGTTGGGGGGGGGGGGTCTTTCTCAATACATACTAGTTTCCATCCCCTATGAGACAGCAAACCCTAACCAGACCACAGGTCATGGATCAGGAAGTAGTCTGAGTAGGAGGGGCCTAAGCCTTGGGGGCGGGGATTATGCAAAGGAAGTCTTCCTACACTTATTATAAATAATGAAAAGTAATGCAAGCACGCGCCCAGAGAGCGCATTTACAAGTGGGATATCAAGACAATGGCAACAATTGTGCTGAACTAATTTTTAATATGCACTAATGAGCAAGAGAGAGAGAGTGAGAGAAGAGAGAGCGAGTAAAAGAGAGATTATTCGCCTAAATGACAGATGTGACCTTTATACAATACATGAAGGAGTGTCTCAAGATCAACATTTTCCTTGAAAATTCTTTTAAAACCTTGTACATCTCTCTCTCTCTCTCTCTCATTGAGACTTCTAACCCCTCCACTCGAACATCCTTTGTGATCATTCTTACCAGGAGGTCCTCTGTTCAAGAAGTGACACCATCATCAGATGGGAGGCACTCCAGGATAAATAAATGTCAGCCATGTTCCCCTCCTGACTCATCTGTTACTGTGTGCTGGAGCCGGAAAAAATGACTACTATGGGAAATTGAGCAGCCATTAATGATGGAGCAATCAGGCCAGAAGTCTTCATTAAATACCAGTAATGATGAGGTGTGGACTGCCATGTCCTGCTGATCCTTAAATACACTCTTATTGCAGCTTTAATTGCACTTGCTTGACCCTGTCATTGTAAACTTTGCATCTGCTACTGTATATATGCCATTAATTCAGGCAAAGTTATCTGGGGACATCAGATTGCTTTGTCCAAACAACAGACCTGACCAAAGAGCCACTCTGAGCAAGGGAGTTCACTTCTGAACTCTTGTCTTTTCTTTCTCTTGAACTTAATAAGCCAATAATAATAATAATAATAATAATAATAATAAAATACAGCTTGTGATTTTACAGAGAAACTATAAGGAACCAACTCCTCTGTCCTGAACACCTCCCCATGTATGAGGATTTAAAGTTACAACTTGTGTTACAAAGTGCTGACACTGGAGACTCCTTCCAAAGATGCTAAGTAGTCATCTCCTCATAGAAAAATTCAGCATATCAACAAGTATGTTTTTTTTTAATCTGCTAATGAGCATCCTAAAAGTTTGAGTTATACTGAAGTCAAATAAATGCCTTCCTTTCAAATTTAATTCCATGTCGAAAACAGCTCAGTATTTATAATATATTACATTCTACTTGTGCATGATCTTTCTAAATAATCAGTCCATGAACTCACATCAGTATGTACTAAAAAAATGCACAAGGAATAAGGTTTAAACAATTTTCAGTATTCCACTGAAAAAAATCTAGCTACACAGAATTAGCCTTACAAGTGTATTTTATAACTTTGTTTATTTGTATTACTATATTATTAAAAACCGTCTACCTTTGTACAAACTCTTTTGCTCATCTAATTCGTAACGCCGATGTGATTTGAGTCCAGACTTTATGAATTGCTAGTAACATTTCTAAACAATGCCTCTGAAAGTAAAACACACCAGCTGTCTCGTCCTCACTCTAATTACATCAAAAACTAGCACCGTTAAATCCTGAAAACTGCTACCACAGTCAGAAAGTCTCTGATTGACATCAGCGTCGCTCTGTTTTCGTCCTCTCTCTCCATGCAGACCCAGCCAGGTGTTGTGTAAGCACGGATGGAAACAGCCTACTCCCTTTCGAAATATTCAGACACCTGAGAGCACAGGAGTGCAGCCAAAACCAACACGTCCCCGTCTATCCAATCAGGGCAGAACCGGGGAGCTCTTTTAGAAAGGTGGGAGAATGAGATCTACTCCCGTAAGCACTAAGGGCTTAATGATATAAGATATATTACACAAGAGGCATCTCACTTTCCATACGCTTTAGTTATGGTTTTGGTGTAATAAACCCCTATGAGGGGTGTGTGAGCCTGGATGATGAGATGTGCTGAGGTTTTTTTTTTTTTTTTTTTTTCAGATAATGGGATTAAAGACAGTAGACAAGAGGACCATTGTACACGTGTGTGCTGAGGCAGGAATAAAACCAAGAACTTTACACTTTAGAGTCAGAAATGGAGGAATGGAAGGTCATGGGAACTGATGACTGACAGAAAACGTATGTGTATGTGTGTGTGCGTGTGTGTGAAATGCAGATAGTGTTACATGAGAGGTGTAGCGAGGTTAATTCACAGACCTTACCCACTGAAGTGAGGTAAATATTAGCTGAAATGTTCCATGTACTGTTTCAGAGTCAGTCATCCAAGCCAATAACCAGTGGATGTATTACATATTATGTATTATATATATATATATTACCATGTAGTTTATGTAAATGTAAATGCATGCACTGGACAGGCTTGGCTACTGTATCACGAATTTTTTCCTTTAAAACAGGTGTTTCCAGAGTTTTGATTTTCAATACCAGACAATAAAATGGAGAAAAAACCACAAGGGCCTGTCTTGAGTACTAAATAAGATTTCCTGTTAAGTCTGTTAAGTAATGTTGCTCACAATTACAGGAATGGGAGTGTCTTCATGACGTACACGTGGTTGTGACACAAAAAGTTATACATCATTTTAATACAAACAATACAAGTTGCTTTACCTTTATTATAACCACATGTTGCACTTGAGCATTAGTAGGTCACATGACCATAAAACATATGTAGACTACACCTGACTAGGAACTCAATAACTTACCTAATCGCATCTCTAATGTAATTTTACTAAAGTAGGTCATGACCACATGTGGGGTCGTTTCATTTCTAAATGAGAAATCTCCTCTTTTGTTTAATTTTACAAATTAATATTGTGTATATTGCTCTGTGAGCCATAAATGGAGATTTAATGTCTTACTATTTTGAAATGTTACCGGGATCCACATTCAAACAAGCCACATTGAAATTAAGAGTATATGTATATGAAAGAGCATATGAAATTATAAGTATATGAAATTAGTGTATGTGCTATTTCTCATATGTTATTATATTATTTACTATTTAACTATTTTTTCGCTATCCGGACACTCTGCATTAGCATTGAGCTCAGCAACGAAAAAACTGAACAAACCATCGAGTGTCTCAGAAGTTAAGAGAATGAACAAGAAAATATTCTGAAATATTTTCAATATATGGATTTACAAGGTAAATAAAACAGTAAATTAAAAAAAGAGAAAACAAAATGCCAATGCTTGGTGATACAGAAAATTATTTCCATTATGTCCATTTGGGGATGTTTGCCCAAAAAGTTTGCGAACCCCTGTTTTAAACATTGTGTATATTTAATTATTCTGTGTTTTAAACTCGGACAATACATAGTTTTGATGGAAAAGAGCGATTCGGATGGGATATATTTACCTGGGGTTATATCTGCTGGCCAATTTATAGAAGGTAAATCACAGTATAATCTTGCCAGTCTGCAAAAATTACTGATATGTTGGATTCACATGTTGGTGATAATATTCCAGAGATACTCCAGTAATAATTTTATTACCGCACTTCCTCATGTAAAACTAATCCAATCCGAATAAGGCTTTTAATGCTGGCTTGGAGATAAAGAGTTATTAGTTTTCATGTGAAACCAGACACCGGGGCGTTTTTCATCCTTAACTATGAGTTTCACCCCTCACTGATACCTACCTCATGAGAAGATCTGGACTGGCCACACGGAAAATATGTAATGAACACTATTAGTTAACGTCAGCATCAAGTCTAATGCTATTAGCTGGGACATAAGCAGAGCGCTCATTTACACAGTCTTTGTGGGACCCCAACAGTATAATTAAATTTCAGCCGTCTGTGACTTGTTAATATGAACCAGAGCATAAAGGATGTCTTGTTAGCCACACTGGATGATCGTAAGGGATAAATTAGGGCGCGACAACACTGGGTGCCACACTGTAAACACACTGTTTGTACTTGCTTTGCACAATGTTGCTAAATTATGTGTATTTGGATTCCCTGGACTGGCTTCCACTGCTTTACCACACCTGCTTTAAATGAAAACTCCACTGTAAAACATATTAAATATGTTTATTCATGGTTAAAACATCCTAAAACCGAAAGCGCATGTGCTTTTTTCTCTCACTCATCATCTTCCAGCAATATTTAATGACACATGAATGAGAAATCAACTATAGAAGTAGTGAAGACAGGAAATGTTGGACTCAAAGTCCCAGAATGCAATGCAGCTATGTGTATGATGCAGAGAATCAGCTCAGCTAGCTAGCAATCTTCAAGATGATGAGTGCGATGGCACTGACAGCAGTATTAGCATGAAAGTTGAAGCTTCAGAAGCTGATTTGTTGAAGCAGATGGAGAGGTGTGAGAGCTGGACAGACTAAAGGACTGACGCGCTGTGGGTAATGTAGGTAGCCATTAACCATAGTGAAAGTAGACCAACATGTCAGTGAAAGAGGTTTAAACTAAAAAAGTCAACTTGATTTTATTAGAAAGTAAATCTCGAATGCTGTTGAAGATCATGCGTTAATTATAGAGATTAATATGCAATTTGATCAAGGTGGTATTTTTTATTTATCCTCATGAAGACCTTGTTAATACGTTGAGTCAGGTAGAGCAGGAACATACCACAGAAGCAAAATAGTAGTTATACTGCTTGGACATGTACGTAGGTTTCTCTTAGATTTCATTCCAAGGAAGTCACTTGTGCGTGATCGGTCCTAGCTTTGGTTCGAGAAGTGAAACACCAACAGACGTTGTCACAAAGCAACTTCAGACAAAGACAGGTTACAATCTAGATGTCTAATGAACAATCCACATGACTAATGACAGTGAGTTCAACAGCATTGTGGTATAAATACCAGATAACACACTTGTGTGAGGCAGGAGTGTGTGTTAAACCGAGGCTGACATTAGCTTCCTGTTAGCATAGACACAGAGATTTGGAGCAATGCAAATTTAGCCAGCGTGGTCTCATACTTGGAACTACTTGGGTATGAAAATATACAGGTTAGAGTTAGGGGCAGGGTCAGCATTTGTACCTTGTCATGTCCACTGGTGATTTTAATCTCATTGTATAATATTCTGTAAAGCTTTTCTTAAAACGTATGTTAGCTGTAGGATACATGTTAATAGATACGGATTATTTTGGATGTTTTGATGTGTACTTATTGTGTATTTATGATCTCATCAATTATTATTCTTAAATCTCACTTGAAAAGTCTTAAACAGCATTAAATGCAACTTGAGGATGCTCGTAAACAACGCTGTTGCTTATTTGTTTACCAATCCATCAGCACTGTCTCCTGTTTCTTGCGATGTCGTAGCTTTTTTGTATCTTTAGCCTTGGGCTAATTTGCACTTTGGTAAGAATTTGTTTGCGAAGTAGTCAACAAGGCACTTTGGTACGTCCCTATAGATAGAAGCATCTGCCTAATACCGTAAATGTAAATGTAAATGCAAATGACTGAAGCACCAGGATTAGAAAATAGTGAGCATGACACCCTGCATCAGGTTTAACCCATCGCACCGACACGCAAAGGTGTAGACTCAAAGAAGTACAGGAAGTGTTTTCTTGTGTGTCATTTCTAAAATTTAATGATACTAGGGAGGCATCAATGCTATTTTTTTCAGAAGGCACCATTTTGGCATGTGCTAATACTGATTTTGGTACCAAAAATGAGTAAACTACGAATGAGGAAACATTTTATTTAGCTCTTTTTATGCTAGTCACTCCCATGTGTTGCTATCAATGAACTCCCCGTGCTAAGTTTTATGTTTAAGATGTTATAGCGCATCATTAATAGTGAGTGTGAGGATGGCCGACCTGAATGTGGTCAATAAAAATGAGCGCAAGTTGCCATGAATTGCATCTTGACTCGCAAGAAAATTGTAGACGCAGGCAAATGAGGAGAAAGTAAGTGCGCGTCATTCAGTGCTCAGTGCTCGCACAAGTGAAGTGCTCTCACTTGTGACAGTTTCTCTGTGCTCTCACTTCACTGCTCCATGCTTGTGAATATGTTTGTGTGCTTGCATTATCATGACACCTTGCTCTCATTTCTGTTAAAGATACTGTTTAAATATATAGATAAGATGTTTTTTTCAGGTTATTTTCATTATAAGGTGGTATTTTCATAGTGCAGTTGGCAGACTGCTTTGCTTTTATTGCCATCACTAGTAGTGAAATACATCCAGATGTCATATCGATGTCATATCGTGTCGCCTCTTCATTAGCGCACCAGTGTTGTCCAGGCTATGTCACATAGTATCATGCGGTATCAGTAATAGAGCTTTTTTTTTTCAAGTTTTCACAAACATGAGTAAAGTATCAGAACAATACCTGGTACCAGTATTGCTACTGATGCATCCATAAATAGCTACAATACATGCACATCAATATTCTGATATTAATTGGAATTTGGCAATATTTTGGAATTTTGTCACAAAAACACCGCAATCTGATTGCCCGATTCAGATTAAGACAATATACTGATTGGAATTCCGATTCCCACCCTGGGAATATGCCTGTTTTAATAGGAAATTTGTTGCAAGTAAACACCTTATTCAGAAAATCCACTCAAAGGAGATATACGCGCATGCTCAGTCCGCAAGAAACTGTTGGTGCTAACAGATGTGTAGCTGCAGTCTAGGTATTCAAGAAGGCATACTTACAACAACCATGTATACCGGAATATTTTGATGCCTGTATGCATATAAATATTGTATTCGGAATATGGCTGCAACCCGATTATATAGACCTTAAACGGAATTTGATGTGCGTGTAAACATAGCCAGTGACACATTTATAATTATTCTAAAGCACATATGCTTTCACTTCTATTATATAGGCTGTGATGTCATAGTTCCATCTCTATTCATTTCTCCTAAAAGGATTTACCTTAAGAGCACTTTAAAGAAAGGAGGATTAAAATAAGAAAAGGACTCAGCGTCGCAAGCGAAGATTCCATTTAAAAGTAAGTGTTTACATCAGATATCTCCTAGCTGAGCTAACGTCTCTCGCAAATCCTTAAATAGCAGTACTTAGCTCTAAAAAGGCGTGTTGGTGCAGGAGGAGTGTCTTTTGTCATGGTACAGTGTCATTATGTGCAAACTGTTGCTGATGTGTTAGTCTCTCAGCACGATGAGTGAAAGACCAGACAGGCTGACTGCTGAAGCTTCAAAGCTGCTGGTTAGCCTTGAATACGGAGATGTTCTGAGATATTTATACCGAGGTGACACTTTATTAGGTACATCCCTGTTGTATCTGTACTCATTGGCCATTTTATCAAATAAACCCTCCATGCAGGTGACTCTACATACTCAATATACAATTACTGACTGTGTTGATAATGTATATTTGTTGAACCATCCACACATACATTATAGACATTTAGATAGAAATGTGAAGGGCCTTGTCTATCCTCCTCATACTCCTTCTCCATGCTGTAAAATCAGCAATTCTCTATAGACCATCAATTTCAGAGCTTTTCTTTTAAAACAGCATGGTTTTCCCTGAGCAGTGTCAACAAGTAATTATTTTTGTGTGTGTGAGCTGATTATGAATGCAATATAATTGCTTAACGAAAATTCCAAAGGTTGGACATTATTAAACAATTAGCTTACTCTCTGGAAAAAACATTGTTAACCGCTTCCCATTCTGTGTTTGGTTTTATATTTTAGTTCTGCTTGTAAATGGGAAGAATGTTTAAACTATTAGCAGAGCGTTTCCCCTGTTAGCAAAGCAGAAGATTGAATCCGCTAACATAAGCAGGAATCTTGCCCAATCTCACACACACACACACACACACACACAACCTTCTGGTCGGCCCAGGCTCCATGGATGACGGGTCTAAGACAAGTACCGATGTGTTCCCTTCACAACTGCACATCTGGCTGAGCGGTTAGGTAAGCTGACATTTCTCAGGCCCTCTGTACATCTCAGTGACACACACAGTGCAAATCACACACACATTTTCCCCATATGCTAGACTCCTAAATGATTTCTTACAGTTATTGTACTTCTGGGTCTTGTGTCACTATTCACCTCTTCAACAGCCCGAAGTGTGGATTAGATGCTGCCTCACTTGTGCATTCTCAGGAAAAAAAAGAAAAGTATTAAACAAATATTACAGTGGTAAGATCCTCAAATGTGCATGTTTAGTAACACTTTATCTGACAGTACTGCAACTACTTAGTGTTTAATAGCTAAATATGTTATAATGTCTGGCACATATCATGTATGTTTGATATTCACGTGCAACATAATATGAAAACTACTGGATAATAAAATTCAGTACTTAATAGATCTATAATGAATAAGTAAATACACTCTGTGCCTTCTTTGAAAGTTGGAAATGTTATTCCTTAGTATCTTAGTAATCTAAAAATGCCAGGTATACAGATGTACAGATATACTGCTCCATGTTTAGAGATTTTTCAGAGTACTTACTACAACATGTACAAGTATTAAACCGTGCTTTTCAAATCTCAATTCTGATTGGTCAGATTGGTTCATTTTCTATAACTATAGCTCTGTAACTAGTAACTCTGGCTGCAAAGCAAATAACATGTTTATATTAATGCACTCGTTCTAATAGGTTATTATATCTATAGTAACCACTTATACAGGGACTTGTGCAGATGATCCACATAAACAAATAAAAAAAAAACATGTAAACATTGATACCGTGAAGTTTTCTGTGAGAGGATGATTATTTAGTATTTATGGAAGGAGTCTCCAGCGTCAGCGCTTTGTAACAGTCAGAGATAAAGCTGTAGCTTTAAGTTTTCCAACTTCGCGATTTGCTGTTTTATTGGTATCATATATGACAGCTCGTCCACAGGGGCACCATATACAGGTATATCATATATAATCTTCATAAATCCCTCATTCACAACTGAAATACTAATTCTCTCCTTTGAATGACCAAAAAGTTGCTATTTAATAGATGTTCCATTGATTTTCTTGCCTTTGTAGATGTTGTGAAATCATGGGGAAGGATGCTAGCTGGCCCATTTAGCTCCATAGAGTTATTATTGCCTAGTGGTCAGAAATGGGAACTGCAATAAGCGCTAATAGAGATCCGTTGGGGAAGGGATTCTCTGTGCCCCATGCTCAGGAGAGGACCAGTGAACAGAAATCTGGAATAATGATGTTATTTTGACTTAAGATGTCAAAACCTCCTTAAAATAAAGAGGAAATAAAGAAAACAAGTGTTAACCAGTGAAAAGTGCCTAAAATAAATGGTCAATTTGGATTTAGTCGTAAGGATTATTTAAATATGTTAATACGCATTAATCAGACACAGCTGATGAAGCATTTACCTTTAGTTTAATGACATTTGAATTACCCCCCCACCCCCAACAGCACCCCACCCCCACCTCCAGCACTGGCTACTGTGTAATTTAAAGCTCAATATGCAAAGTACAGCATGTAACCGAATTTGTTTGCCTTTACCACATATTTTGCTTTTGAATTCTGAGTAGTTGCTGTAAGTCATGTCCTTTGTATTTTTAGCTGGATGAACCAGATAACATAGCATATATTTAAAACTTATTTTAAGACACATCGTGTGACCATGATTTGCATTTATTTCTGATGAAAAGCATCTGCCACTAAACGGAATAATTATGTATGTGAATGATGAACATGTAACATTCCTCTCGCACTTTTGACCGCACCCATCCATCCAAACAAAAAGATAGTGTGAGTGTGTCTCTTCCAGTCAAGCTGTTAGATGATAAAGTACATCTCCAGTCTTTCCTCCTATCTGTTAAAGAAAGAAAGAAAGAAAGGAGGGAGAGCTCACACACACATTCTCTTTGAACATGCTGAGAAACAGATGCTTCTGAGAAAGAGAAATTCTTCTGAATCAGCGATTTTGATATTATTCACTGTTGTATTCAGTGGTGCTCATTTTTTTGCATTCTGTAAAAAAAACACAAGGCAACACAAGTTAAAAAAAAAAGTTATCCTTTTTCCACTCGACCTCCACACTCCCCTATATCGCCTCTTCGATCTGATGGAGCGATGCAGGGAACACCACAGTGGGCACAATTTAACACAGCTAATTTAGATCCAGGCTTTTACGAGCACCCCCCTCTGAAAATATTACCCCGCACAGGCGTCATAATAATAGAGCCGCATCAATCAAAAGGGGGTCTTTGGCACGCGTTTATGCCCTAGCGCTTATCTCAGGCTGCCACAGTCTGTCTGTCTGTCTCAGGCCTGCCTGCTCACAATGAGCCTCACAGTTAGCACAACATAAATATGCAGTTTAGGGTCAGTGACGTTTTAATAAGCTTCAGAGCGACGGCTCGGGCTCCACCACAAACACATAGTTGTTCAAGTGGGACAGGGCCGAGCTCGGAAAATCTGGGTGGGTTTCGGGAAAATGGTATTGTTTTTTCAGAATGTGCAACCGCCACTTGCATGCGTTCCACACACACACACAAATGTACACATATAATGCATGCAGAACTGTCTCAAAAACTGTCACGACAGTCGCTTGTATGTGCTCATATGTTTTTTCAGGTTCAGACTGGACGCAGCTGCTGCGCTGTTTTTTGTCCTTTGCTTTTTTTTTCCAACATACAGAAGGGTTGGAAAATCTGAGTGTACTAGCAAGAACTGTTTTAATTTCATTTAACAAGGTATTTTTCATCTGTTATATATTGCTTAATGTGTGTAAAGCAGGTACATGGAAAACAAAAAATTAAGAGATTAAATTTAATACAGGTTTCCACCAGGTTCTCCTAAAAACATGCTTGTAGGTGAATTAGCAACTCTAAATTCCAACTAGGAGTCAATGTGTGTGTGTGAATGTGTGTGTGCATAGTGCTGTATTGGCATCCCATCTAGGATGTATTCCCGCTTCGCGTTCAGTCTTCCCGGGACAGACTCTGGATCCACTGCAACCCGACCAAGCAACAAGATAAAGCAGTTACTGAAGATGAATGAATGAATGAATCGTTAGCAAGATGGAAATAAGTTACTTTTCAGGTCCATTTCAGGCATCTCTTATTGTCAGGTGCTGTCTTCAACAATTAAATTTAACATCTTAAATTTTTTTTTAAACTTTTTTACCTATATATATATATAGGGTGTATTCCCTACTTGTAAATGTGTGTATATATATATATATATATATATATATATATATATATATATATATATACATATATATATATATATATATATATATATATATATATATATACAGTTTATCCCATTGTGCATGCAAATTATCACATGCAATATGCTATTAAGTAACAAGAACACACTTTTTAGTGGCAGTTTTTAGTGGGAGTTTTGTTGCCTCATTTACAGTTACAACTTTCTAAAGGGAGCATAAAACCATTAGGACTTGGAGAACCCTTCAAGGTACTTGATAAAACCTACAATTATATATTACTTATGAACAAATTGATATAGGTTACTAGGATGTGCTGTCAACTAATGGCTTTTATTAGCCATTTTTGTTTGTCCGTTTATTATTTTTTTACTGGTCCATTGCAGGTATATTATATTAAATATACATATTTTATTTTAACATTGTGGGTCCCTGGAGGACAAGTGGTTAGGCCACGGCGCTCTCACTGCTGCTGCCTGGGTTTGATTCTCAGCCAAGAAACCAACCTAGCCGCTGGGATTGCACACAACAATGCACTCTCAATGCCGGTCCCAAGCCCGGACAAAACTGGGGAGGGTTGCGTCAGGAAGGGCATCCTAAATGGCAGAAAAACTGTGTCAAATCAAATATGCAGACCAGTGATCCACTGTGGTGACCCCTAACGGGAGCAGTCGAAAGAGGAACAACAACATTTTATTTCTATCATTTCTTCATGTCATCTATGACAGTGGTATAATAATTATAAAAAGGCGTTGATAAGGTTATAATATGCTATCCTGAACTTTCTTTAAAGGTTCTGTGTAAAACCATACAGTAGTTTTACTTCCTGCAAATGAAGTAAAAGCAGTTTGTGGTAGTGGACTTTTGAACCCTACTTGTAAATGTGAGAGCATAAGCTACAGTCCAGCATATGAAGTCACATTCAGGACTGTCTGCGTTTTGTCGAGAAATGTCGTGAAGAGTCTGCGTTTTGTCCTGGAACGTTGTTGCCTTTTCTCTCAAAGTGGAAATTGTGCTTGCAGCAACTGATGTCATGGCTGACGAACACCTTGGAGCCCTTTTAAATGATGTGGCATTGCGTTTTGATGGAATGTACATTGGCTGCATGGCTCCAGGCCCTAGGAAGCTGAAGATGACCTGATTTGCTAGGGCTGATTAATGCAGGCCACTAATCAGAGTAAACACTATCTAGTGGCTTTTAAGTCTGCTTACAAAAGCTAAAGAGTGTCTGGGCTGTCTCAGGCTGAGTTTATCATTCGTCCACTTCCAACAGTCTAAATTTCCAAGATGTCTAGTGTAAGTAATACTACTTTGGGAGAATGTGATTGGTTGACCCATCGGGAAAGCACACACAAATCATTAAATGTGTATGCTGAATGAAACCATGTTAATGACAATGTTTTCATATGGTCGATCTTTTACTTAGCTATGAGCTGAAGCAATGACACATGGTAACTGCATCCAAAAAAGTGTCCACCGCATTGGGAATTCTTGTATTTCATTGTCAACATTCTTGTCTTTCTGAGTTTTGATTCCAGAGTCACCAAATAAGGCAGGCTTTTCTTTCCTGCCCCTTGTTTTGACAACTTTGATATTTCAGCGATTGCCATTCCGACTGTTCCTGAGTCACAAAGTCAGTCAGTTTAATTGTTGCTGTGACAGGGTCAGAGACCTCCCCAGGCTTCTTGGGCTCCAGCTGGGCTATAACAACATTATCTCCATTCCAGAAACCCTACACAACCTTTACACAAACACATCAACATCTCCAGGCTTTCACCCAAACAATCTTGAGAACAAGAGCTTCCTCTGAGAACCTGGTGATCTCCAGGTTTAAAGAGCAACACCAGTGAAATTACTGAAAAGTCTTTTATTTTGAGAATGTCTTTTAGTTTATATAGAAGTAATTGTTCATGACCAGTGTATCTCAAAAAAGCAGAGCTGATGTGACTTACATCACGTACCATGTCTTATCTGAGTGCCAAGCTTTCAAAACCAACCACTGAGCTCATCTTTATGGTACTAGCTAGGAAGAAAACAGCAAAAACAGTACATTTTTTACTGTAGTGCACTGAGGCATAAATGAGATATGAGATATTAAGTTAATAAGGCAAAAAAATACGGCTTGTCATGTTACCAAGAAACCACAAACTCCTCCATATCGAAAACCTTCTCGTGAAATAAAACTTAGTTATAGATTTACCTGCTAACACTGGAGACTCCTTCCATAATTCTAAATAAACATATCAATACAGAAAACTTCACCATATCAACAATTGCACATGTATTTTTAATATCAGTTTATGTGGATCATCTGCCATACAAGTCCCTGTGTAAGTTGTTGCTTTAGAAATGCTAACGTATTAGTGTAGATAATAATAGTATAATGCAGCAAGTACTGGTAAGTATTCTATAGTGCAGAAAAATATATAGACTTTAATGTTGGAAAACATTTTTTGTTGCACTGTTAGTAAAAACTAACACTAGTCATTTTGGTAGATAGAACATCACAGGTGTCATCTACTTTTGTTCAGCTGGTGTTTCTGTATTATCAGACTTGTAAACAGCTACTGGCTCTTTTTATTCTCTGGCTTTTATCCTTCTGTTCTGATTATTTTAGGCTTAGAGAGGTGTTTATATGATTTTGAGCAGTGTAATTGGAGAATAATCAAAAGAGGTTTTGTGTGTGTGTGTGTGTGTGTGTGTGTGAGCACCCAGATAATTAAAATGTCAAGTTAAACATTACAGTGTTGATAAAGAGCATTCCTGCCTTGCCAGACATCACTTGTGTTGATCTGCACATAATGAGTGTAAATGTTGCTTTATAGCCAGATCTTCCCACTGGCTCCAACACACACACACACACACACACACACACTATATATACCTCACTATACTGTACTACTATATTTTATATACTGTACCTCACTATATTGTACTATGTTCTATATACCATACCCCGTTATACTATTATATACTGAACAGCCATAACATTAAAAGCACTGACAGGTGAAGTGAATAACATTGATTATGTCTTTATAATGGCATCTGTCAAGGGGTGGGATATATTAAGCTGCATGTGAACACTCAGTTCTCAAAGTTGATGTGTTGGAAGCAGGAAAAATGGGCAAGTGTAAGGATCTGAGCTACTTTGACAAGGGCCAAAATGTGATGGCTAGATGACTGGATCAGAGCATCTCCAAAACAGAAGGTCTTGTGCATTGTTCCCAGTATGCTGTGGTTAGTACCTACCAAAAATGGTTCAAGGACAAACGGTGAACTGGTGACAGGGTCATGGGTGCCCAAGGCTCACTGATTTGCGTGGGAGCGAATGCTAGACTGTCTGGTCCAATCCCAAGGAAGAGATACCATAGCACGAATTGCTGAAAAAGTTAATGCTGGCTATAATAGAAAGGTGTCAGTACACACAGTGCAGGATAATGTGCCCTGCCACACTGTAAAAATTGTTCAGGAATGGTTTGAGGAACATGACAAAGAGTTCAAGGTGTTGACTTGGCCTCCAAATTCCCCAGATCTGAATCCGATCGAGAATCTGTGGGATGTGCTGGACAAACAAGTCCAATCCATGGAGGCCCCACCTCACAACGTACAGGACTTAAAGGATCAACTGCTAACATCTTGGTGCCACAGCACACCTTCACAGTTCTTGTGGAGTCCAAGCCTTGATGGGTCAGAGCCATTTTGGTGGCACAAAGGAGACCTACACAATATACAGGAGGTGATTTTAATATTATGGCTGATCAGTGTACTTTACTTCATTATATATTGTCCTACAATATTCTTTATACTGTACCCCACTATACTGTACAATTTTTTATCTACTGTACCCCATTATACTACTGTATTATACATATTCTGTTCCACTATTATATCGCACTATACTATTATATTCTATATATAGTGTACCTCACTATACTTTATTATATTCTACATGCTAGACCTTAATATACTGTTCTAATGTATTCTATATAACATGCCACACTATACTGTGCTACATTATTCTACATAGTAGACCTCAATATACTGTGCTATTATATTTTATGTATTATACCTCACTATACTGTACCACTATAATTTATATTCTGTTCTATAACCCACTATATATGGTATTATATATATGGTACTCTATTCTGTATACCATACCCCAGTATTTTTTTTTAATATATATTTTATAACCTATACTACACCCCACTATACTCCCATTCTGTATTTTCTGTATTCTGTATATTGTACCCAACAATATTTTATTACTGTCTTCTACACACTCTACCCCACTGTACTGTCTTCTACATATGTAACCAACTATTACTATATTTTATATACTATACTCACTATATTGCATTTACTACATTCTATATATGGTACCCCAATTTATTGTATTTCCTATATTCTGGACAGTATACCACACTGTACTGAATTTTGTCTATTCTATATTCTCATCCAATACACCACAGTACCACATACCATGAGTCTGCATTCTGTTCTCTCCACCGTATTCATTCAGTCTTTCTGCGTGTTGGCTGGTTATGGTTAGTTATTTTAGGGTCTTGTCTGGAAATATACGGCCTGCTATAATGCCTGGCTCGGTTGAGAACAGAAGACGTGTTATATCGGAGCTCTGGCTGGGTGAAGGGAATCGATTCAAACGTGTCTGACTCGACCGTAAAACAGGCGATGATAAGAGAGCTGCCTGCTAGTGCAGGTTTAGCACCTCAGTTTATTAAAAGCTTTTTATTGGAGTTTGAGCGCAAGGTGGGAATGGGTCATTCAGGCTTTATTTGGGTGGCGCTTGCATGCAGACAGTCATCTGAGCCTGGGTAAACAGTGCGGAGGGAGTTACGACAATTAACACAAGCTCGAATTGTTGGCAGCACAGATTACAAGTATTACACGCTGAATGATTGCATTGTGGACCCAGTGAGGGTTTGTGCGCTTGCTCACAGTTGTAATAATCATTATTATGTTGTTCGTAAACCTTTTAAATTGGTAGGCATATGGACATTATAAAAACATAGTTTGATGGAAATATTCTTAATATAAGTAAGCCTTTTTAAAATTATTTTTGGAGTCAAATGCTGTAACCAATTTTCTCTCATATTTTTTCCATAACTCATTCAAGATCTGTACTGAAGATTTAAATCGATGCCGTAATTGAAAACAAAAACAATTTAAGAGTGCCGTCTTTACACAGGCTATGATACGGCAAATAAAACCTCGGCAAAACAATAGTAGTACAACCACAGCTGTTGCAGGAATGCCATGTTCGTTATGACTTGAACGCATATTAAAGCAACAGGCAGTTCAAAGGTTTACCGCAGTCATTAAGCTATGTTTGGCGTGCCGATGAAAGTGACCTCAGTGCCTTTTACGGTACATGAGCAAACACGTTCTGCGCACAAAACATAATAAGCTAACCACTCGGATCGATGCTCCATGTGCTTTACAAATTAAAGGCGGAGCATGCTTTTGGACTGAATGATGCACACTGACAGAATTTGACAGACGCCCTTATGCAGAGTGACTTACAGAAGTACTTTGTAGTCTACATGAAGAAACATAACCTCTTGACATAACCTATTTGCACTAGCATGAGGATATGTTACAAATAATTCCAAAAATTTTAAATGCCAGGTATCAGGAAGTCCATAACATATCTATAAACCAAAGGTTTTTATACAATGTTATGTTATTTTATTATTATTATTATGATTATTAAGTCTTTTAATACTTAACAGTTATATAATATATAAATAATTATTGCATTTGAGGCTCGCAAAAGCTTTCCCAAATGACTGTTTGCAATAAATAAATAAATAAATAAATACATAAAAATATTAATGACTTAACATAATGCACTGTGAAAATGGGAACATTTTTTCCCTGTATTGTTGATATAATATATCATTCATAATGGATTACATAATGGATACATTACAATAAAATATAAGAAAAATGTTATTTTGCATTATTTGCATATATAGATGTTATATATTCTATGCAAAATATAGGTATAATTTATTTATTTTTTTTTAATTCTGGGGGATGAAGACTTTTGCACTCAATGTTGTTCTCTGTCTAGTTTGCACATTTTTTTTGTATAGTGTCCTGCTGTTTATTGTACAGTATATTGTGCTTTCAGTGTAAAGCTTGCTGTATATTATTTTATACTAATTGAAATTTCTTGTTGTTCTTTATATTGTATTATTATTAATCTCATTTTGCATCACTTTCCTCAATAAACCTGACTTAAAGCCTTCTCTATAGTTCAGCATCTTCATCTTCTACTGAACACAGAAAGCACTGCAAACATCTGAGCGCTTGAAAGCATGAAAGTTCTCAAATCTCAGTAGCTCTTGCTCAAGCTGCAGTCTGTGTGTTTATATGATGTTTTTATTTTACTGTTATTTGAAGCAAAAGCACCAGTGGAAGCCCAGATGTCTAATGACCAGGCTTAATGTACCGATTCAAGCTAGCATCGGATGTAAATGTACGCTAGCATACGTCGCTTACTGGCAGATACTCACGAAGGCGAAAATAATGCATGAACTTTTTCACTGTATTGAAGGGGATAAGTGTTAAGTTCAGGCTCTGTCAGAGAGCAAAGCTCCAGTGTTGAAAATGACAGACTGCCTTGAACTAGCGATTAGCGTGTGCTCTAACGATCCAAAGCGCAATTTCGTTTCTGAACTCAATCCTCCAGCTTGAGGATTTGCATGGCTAATTAGAAAGAGTGGCAGTCATATTTTCTTCCCCTCCCATCTTTCCCCCTCTCCTCTTATTCTATCCTCTTCGCTGTCAGTCTTAGATGAAGGCTTCTGTTGTAATGTCAGTGAAGGTAAAGCCAACATGTTAAAGTAGAACTCTAGAAGTAAGGATACACCTGCTAATGACCTTGTTTGACATCAGTCCGCCCCTCTACTCATGTTGATTATGGCTCCAATATGGGTGCAAACTGATGGACTTAAAGTCATTCAGCTAACTTAATAATCAGGCTAATGGAGCATTAAAGGAATGTAAAACCATTTCCAACTAGCCCTTAATTACCTTTGAGGTCTGGATTTAAATACTACAAGACATGTCTCTAGCCTTTGGTGTTATCTTTGTTTAAAACCTAGCATCACTTTCTCTCATAAAGTGAAGCTTCATTAAAAAAAATATATGTTTGGTGTCTGATATTTGGTGCACTGAAGCTATGAGGCTAATCTGGGTAACAAATAACCATCTATTAGCCATCTCACCTAATTTTTTTCATTTATATGTAACTTCATATACCTGATTCATAGTTAATTGAAATGACATGATCAAATTTTTAAATAAACAATTTAAAAAAGTATTAAAAAATCAAGTGCAGAATTATTGGCATCCATTAAGAATATGAGCAAGAAATGTATGTATTAAATACAATTTATATAAAATTAATAAATGGCACATGCAGTGAATGTTATTGTGAGCTTTAACAATTTGTGGTGCTATATACTTTAAACTCTTTAACTGTATTTTATTGAATTGTATTTCCAGAGGACCTTATTTGGGACCTTTTTTATATTTATTTAACATATTCTTTGGGGTGCCAATAATTTTGTCATGTATGGTTTTGAGGATATATATATATATTTAAGACATTCTTATGATTGTGATTTATTGTTAGAAGGGAAATAATATTTTCTCCAATTGTTTGAGTCTAAAATTTTATTCTTTGTGTCTAAGGTTTAGTTTATACAATATTTTTTTTAACCTGTTTTCTTAAAGGGTTCCAATAATTCTAGAGTTGACTACAAAATATTTTTCCATTTTCCAATAATAAGAGATATGATACATACCTATTGTGCAGTTAATTTAAACCAATGAACATGTACAGTAAATGGATGCAGCTCCCCTCACGTCCTTGGATCCAGTTAGATCAGCTCTCTTCAGTAATCAAGCTTAGTTTAATGGCCCACATTAATGAGCGCAATAGTGCTGCAACATCTCATGCATGGATGTAAAATATCCAAAAGAGCGAGCTGCATTTTATAGAGAGAGGGATAATGAGAGTTCAGGAGTTCACTATGAATATTACAGACTTGAATGTTTTTGGAGGGCCACGACTGTATTCCCTGAGGATTTTCAGATTACATCACTTTTTAAATGGGCTGCTATCGAAAAGTAATTGTTCAGATTCATCTTGGTCAGTTGATGTATTTGGGTTCTCCAGCCAGTCATACTGTAGTACTTAACTTATTAAAACCTGGCATTAGTTCATGAATTTAACTGTTGTTTTTCTGTAACTATAATCAATTAATCAACAATTATTATAATCAACTAATAATAGTATTATTTTCGTAAGAGTGTTTGTCATTTGGGATTGCGTAACATAACTGCTAAAAGAGAAAGATTCTCAGCCTTGTTTTCATTCTCCCACCAGTGTTGCCAACTTAGGTTAACTTAAGTTGTTTTTTTTTAAAGAAGAGCCTAGTGACAAATCTAGTGACTTTCTGATCATTAGCAACCATCCTACATGTTATAAGGTTCTCCAACTCGCATCACAGCTGCTCGTTATATGAGTTGAGAGAGCATGTATGCTCCACTCACCACCAATGTGTAAAGCCTGAGTGAGGCTGACTAATCAATTATCACCATTGTTCCCAATAACCAATCTCTGATCACCATTGTTCCCAATGACCAATCTCTGATCACCATTGTTCCCAATGACCAATCTCTGATCACCATTGTTCCCAATGACCAATCGCTGATCACCATTGTTCCCAATGACCAATCGCTGATCACCATTGTTCCCAATGACTAATCCCTGATCACCATTGTTCCCAATGACTAATCCCTGATCACCATTGTTCCCAATGACCAGTAACTAATCACCATTGTTCCCAGTGACCAGTCACCAATCTCATTGTTCCCAATGACCAGTCACTGATCACCATTGTTGCCAATGACCATTCACTGATCACCACTGTTGCCAATGACCAGTCACTAATCACCATTGTTCCCAATGACCAATCACTAATCATTATTGTTCCCAATGACCAGTCACCAATCTCATTGTTTCCAATGACCAGTCACTAATCACCATTGTTCCCAATGACTACTCGCTAATCACCATTGTTCCCAGTGACCAGTCACCAATCACATTGTTCCCAATGACCAGTCACTAATCACCATTGTTCCCAATGACCACTAACTAATCACTATTGTTCCCAATGACCAGTCACTGATCACCACTGTTGCCAATGACCAGTCACTAATCACCATTGTTCCCAATGACCAGTCGCTAATCACCATTGTTCCCAGTGACCAGTCACTAATCACATTGTTCCCAATGACCAGTCACTAATCACCATTGTTCCCAATGACCAGTAACTAATCACTATTGTTCCCAATGACCAGTCACTGATCACCACTGTTGCCAATGACCAGTCACTAATCACCATTCTTCCCAATGACCAGTAACTAATCACCATTGTTCCCAATGACTAGTCACTAATCACCATTGTTCCCAATGACTAGTCACTGATCACCATTGTTCCCAATGACCAGTAACTAATCACCATTGTTCCCAATGACTAGTCACTGATCACCATTGTTCCCAATGACCAGTAACTAATCACCATTGTTCCCAATGACCAGTCACTGATCACCACTGTTGCCAATGACCAGTCACTAATCACCATTGTTCCCAATGACCAGTCACTGATCACCATTGTTGCCAATGACCAGTCACTAATCACCATTGTTCCCAATGACCAGTCACTGATCACCACTGTTGCCAATGACCAGTCACTAATCACCATTGTTCCCAATGACCAATCACTAATCACCATTGTTCCCAATGACCAGTCACTGATCACCACTGTTGCCACCACACAATCGCTAATCACCATTGTTACCAATGACCAATCACTAATCATTATTGTTCAGTCACTAATCACCACTGTTCCCATGATCAATCACTCGTCACCACTGTTGCCGATGACAAATCATTGATCATAATTGTTTCCAATGACCAGCCACTGATCAGCATTGTTTGTCCCACCACATGCCCCATTTTTCTTCATTTTAAGCTCTCTTCTTGGCAATATTTGCTAGTAATAAAAGCAAGTTATTTCATCTGTAACCATTTCCTTTATACTCACTACGAAATAATTAGTTTGTGGTGCCATGACAAATAACTTTATTCTATTCTATTCTATTCTATTTATAAGTGTCTTCAGAAAATCATCCTTCTTCATGTAACACATTCTGATATGCAAATGATCATGATATACAAATTAGTCTATGACATCATCAGGTGACTTTTTGAGTATTCATTAGACACTTTACCTGAAAAAGAATGGGCAACATTCTCTCTCTCTCTCTCTCTCTCTCTCTCTCTCACACACACACACACACACACACACACACACTTGTAGCTTACACTGCACAAATCACATCATAGATTGCTTTAATTACAGTAACACCCATATCTGCCTTGTCCCTCTCTCTCTTTCACAAAATGACACTAAATCACTATAACTACTTAAATTCATGTGAGATTGCATTTGGCAACATTCTCTGTTTTTATTTCCATCTGTTTGGGACAACATTGTGGTAACCACTTTACTATAATCCCACAAACTGTATGCCACTCAAACATGGCTTGCAGATATAGATATAAATGTTATCCGATCCCTAGATAGTGTGCTCTACTGAAGTCATCACTCCTGCAACGCATACTCCCCAAAAGTGTCTCCCATAGGCTTGAGTCAATTTTTACAGATTGTAAAGGGCTTTAAGAAAGGTGATAGAACTTAAGGAATTTAAGGAGGACATCTGATTGTTTGCATTGTTTCATGTAAAGTCTGTGGTACTGTCAAGTCTATGAGACATCATATTTTGTTTTAATTCTAATACATTGTCTTTAATCGGATAACTGAACTTTATTTTAAAAACTTAGCTAATGTTTGAAGAAAAATCGGCTAGCTGTGAATAAGAGTCCTGGGATGAGCACAGGATAGTCTTTATAATTACAGGAGCAATTATTTGGTACAAATCTAGAGTACATTGGTGAGATTATCCACTAAAGCACTCTACTCTTGGTCCTTCCAGTTAGTTAATTATAAAATCTATGAACAACTCTTAGTCCTTCATTAACATGTAGTAGAGCCACAATGTCCTTATCTAGTGCACAAATGTGTATATCATTTTGCTCACTGACCCCTGACTCAAACATTGCATGTACTAGTAGCTCATAATCACAGTGATACGCCCTAATTACTACGTGTCTCTTGACATATATTTCAGTCATTGCCTCAGTTTTAATTGATGTTTTATGATTCGTTAGTAAATCATCGTCTCATTGCACCATCATGGAAAAAGCTCTAATGCTGTTTTTTATGCATAGCACTCAGCGTGATGATGCCAGCTTGCAGCTTACACCACTTCGCATACTTCTTTAATCACAGTAAAACCTACAACTGCCCTCTCCCCCTCTTTCTTTCTATCTCCCTGTCTGTCTCTTACACATCCGCACACAATCTCACACACCCCCACACTCTCTCTGTGTCCTTGACTTTCTGGTTCCTTGTGTAAACAGTGAGGCAGGAATCGCATCTCGACATTCCTGAAAAAAAGTCTGGATTTGCTTTTACAACCCAATTAAAGTCCGGCTATAAATCAGCAAGGCTTTTCCCCCCATTCGGCTCCTCTGATACATTTTACCATGCCTGAAGGCTGCGATCCAATATCTCCAGCAGGGTCAGTCTGATGCCAGTGTTTACAGGCAGGGATGTGCAACTACTCCACATTTACAACACTGAGTTTCATACAGCTGGCTCTCCTTCTCGCAACACACAGTGATTTACCCACAGAACAAGCCATCTCCTAATAAACTGAAATACTCACCTGTAATAAGAGCATTGAATGTGAAATCTGAAAGATTGTTGTAGTTGGTATTAGAGCCAATTAATGGGTCTTTGTTTTATCATACAGTATATTAAAATCTAATGTAAGATTATATATATATATATATATATACACACACACACACATATATATATACATATATATATATATATATATATATAAAACATGTTTTTAGGGATGTTTGAAAATTTCAATCACAAACTGAATTCAGATCATTTGCTGTGGCACTCCAAATTGTGGTCAGGTGCATCCTGTTTGCTTGAACTATCCTTGAGATGTGTCTAGAACCCAATTGATTGGACATAATTTGGAAAGGCACACACCAGGGTCTATAAGGGCCCACAATTTACACTGCATTATCAAAACAAAAACCAAGTCTGTCTGTGGATCTCCACGATCAAAATGTGGCAAGGCATAGATCAGGGCAAGGATATAAAACGATGTCTAAGGCTTTGAGTGTTCCCAGGACCACAGCGCCCTCAATAATTTTGAAATGGAAGAAGCTTGGAAACCACTGTTGAGAAAAAGGCATATGACAGCCTGCTTGGAGTTTGCTAAACATGTGGAAAAAGATTTTCTGGTCTAATGAGATAAACAGGCACTACACGTCACCAGGCTAATAACATCCCTACGGTGAAACATGGTGGTGGCAGCATCTTACTATGCAGGTGCTTCTGAGCCGCAGAGACAGGGATGGATGAATACAGCTAAATACTTGAACATCCTTGAAGAAAAACTCCTCCAGAGCGCAGGCAAACTAAGATTGGGGGACAGTTCACCTTTCAACATGACAATGACTGTAAACAATAGGCTAAAACAACAATGGAGTGGCTTCTGGGCAAGTCTCTGAATGTCCTTGCATGGCCCATCCAAAGCCCAGACTTAAACCCCATCGACCATCTGTGGAGAGACCTGAAGATGGCAGTTCACAGATGCTCGCCATCCAATCTAATGGAACCTCAGAGGATCTGCCATGAAGAATGGGATAAACTGCCCAGATCCAGATGTGCATACCTTGTAGAGATGTATCCAAGAAGACTAGCTGTAATTGCTGCCAAAGGGACTTCTACAAAGTATTGAATAAAGGGTCTGAATACTTTTGTGAGTAATCATATGCTTTCATTCAAAATCAAATCCAAAACACAGTAAAGTGTGCAACAAGTAAAGGGCTCTGAATATTTTCTGAATCTACTATATATAATGTAGATGTTGCCATTGGTTGAGATTTCACACAAGAAGTAGCAACCATGGTGAGGATCCAGGAGTTTCCTAAAGTTTTCAGAGACAATATTATTAAACAACACTTAGCTGGAAAAAGCCAGAGAGCCAGAACTATTTCCCTTAACTGTATATTATTTAAATATTTTATCATTTTGCCTTCTTACTTGTGTATATATTGCAAAGCATACCATTTGAAACCTTTCTCCAGCTTGCTAGAAGAGGCTTGAAAGTATTCTTACATATCTGATAAACATCACTGATATTGATATTCAGGGGCTGTTGCAGAGACTGACTGTAAAATACCATCATTGTGGTGTAGTGAATGAACTGGAAACACAGGAGCAGAACGTGGAGGTATTTGTCCACTGGGGCTATTGGAATTAGATGGTGGAGGAGCGCTAGTCGCTTTAGGGATGCCAATATGACTGCTGAAAAAAAAAAAAAAAACTTTGGTGATCAATTAGAATTCAGTGTTCATACTGGTCTCACTGTATACACTTAACACAGTGTAGAAATCCACACCAGGTTTTTACACTCTACACTCAAGGAATGATGGATGCTTTGGAAGTCTGAAACTTTAGCTGCTATGGTATACATCAGTTGGATACTTTCTTCACTGAGCCTGAAAGTATATTAAAGTGCAAAACCTAGAGAAGAGACGGTAGATGTATAAGAGGAGGCTAGAGAAGGAATAAACACTCACACTTTCTATATTCATATGCCACATTATCTGTAAAAAAAAAAAAAAAAGTACTTTTCTGTTTAAATCCTCACAATTACAATAACGTAAATACATTGTGTTGCAGTGTGTAACACAGTCAAGAAACACAGGGAAAAAAAAGAACTTTTAGAAGATTGCTTGTGTTGTTAATTTATAATTGTCCACTAATTATGCAAGAGTTTTATCATAGAAGAGACTTATTATGGTCAAAATGTGTAAATAGAATATAAGCTGTATTTTATTTTAAGAATACTTAAAAGCTATTATATAATTATATAATTCTTTATGCACTACCCTTTAAAAAAAAAAGGATTCCAGAGAGAGATTCCAGGTTTCTTTTCCTTTAATTTGTTCACCAATATACATGTATATTGGTGAACAAATTAAAGGAAAAGAAACCCAGTGGCTCTGTTATATTGGGGGTGGGGGTGGGGTGAGCATTTATTCGTTTTGCTGGGATGGTTTGCTTCCATTTGTCCAGCAGGAAGCAGGAAGTTCTTCTGACTGATCATCTTTATCCTATGATGAAACATTTTTATCTTGATAGGCGTGGTCTCCGCCCCCATCCACAGGACACAAGGGTCTGAATGGTTGATGAGGATGAAAATGATGTATACGCTATGGCCTTCACACTCCCCATATCTCAATCCAATTGAACCACAGAGTGACGTGATAGACAGTGTTCTCCAAAACCATCATCATAACCAGGGAAGAGGGAAAATATTTTGGAAGAATGGCGTTCATCACTCCAGTACAGATCCAGAGTCTTGTAGAATCGATGCCAAGGTGCAATGAAGCTGTTTTGATGGCTTGTGGTGGCTAAACATCTTACTAATACACTTTATGTTGAGTTTTCCTGTAATTTTAATGTCTGTGTTGATATATATCATATCATATGTTTCATCCATCATTATAAATAGTAGTTTTTAATCAAACATTTCTGCAACTCAACTCATATTTCCTTTCAAGTTTAGTCAGTTTTTATTGTGTTTACTAGAGTGAGGACATAGTGATTGCGGTATGACCACAGCATGATAGACATATTACATATTATTTCCTTTTGCATCATAAAAAGTTTCATTTTCATAAAAGGTTTGTTTGACTTTTATTAGGGAGAAATGATGGTATGTTGTTTGTGAAATACAGTTGACTGAAATGAAATTAGTTTTTGACATAATGAAAGAAAAACAGTGGAAAGAGTGTGCTAGTGCACTTTTCAACCCTACTGTAAGGAGAGAAAATGCCACACATACGGGTGTGATCTACTCCTGACAGCTCATTCATCTACAGGCTGCACTTTTTCACTCCGCTGCTGCTGTACAGACAGGAATTGTGCGCTGCAATCAATCAGAGGCGATGCGGACGATTGTCATTTTTCATTAGCACGGCGACACGTTCCTGCGGCCTGTCAGCCATTAGAGAAAAGCGTCCACTAATGACATATCAATAACTCCGAGCTGCACAACCAGAGCTGTGTCAGGATCCCAATCCTTGCTTGTTTTTCTTAATGGTTTTGTGACTCGATCCCCTTCTGTTGGAAAGCTGGAAGGATGTGAAGTGAAATTCAGCGCCAGGCATGCACTTAATTGCAGAGTTTATATGAGAGTCGCAGTGACGGCGGATGGAATTTAAATTGCTTAAGGGCTGTTTGGGTGCGCTTGTCTCTCAGACCGCAAAAAAAGGAACCAAATTAAAACATTTAAAGCAAGACAATGAGGCGGCACATTCTTTCGTAACTCTGTTATTTCGAGACTGCCATTATTTTCTCTTGTTGTGCACAAGTGCACATTCGAACACACACACACATCTATATGGTGACAAATGTGTTGAGCGCTTTGAAAAGATGGTGTGACAAAGTCAATTTGGGGCTCGTGAACGATTTAAGAACAAGCGTGCGATGTGAACGCTGAACACTTATTACTGTGCTCTTCCTTTCTGCTGATTTCCTGTCATGCTGTCATAAGATGGCAGCATTTATGGGACAAATCAATTCTCCAGTCCATCTCATGCTAAAGAGCTGGAGAAAAAATTTCATACCGGTTTTGTACTATTTTTCACCTTTTTGTTTTGAGTGCCTTTCTTTGTAAACCTTCATATCGTGTATGTATTTACACCAAATATTAATAGGGTGATACAATGATTTGGGTGCCATTTGTATCCGTCCCATTTGGCACCCACAAATATGCATGTACATTAAAGATAAGTGAAATTTTAAACATGGGTAGTCCTTCACTGCATCCTATGTGCATGTTTTCAATAAATACCTTAAAATATTAATAAAAACCTCTAGAGCACTTAGAAAACAACATTTTTGCTGTTCCAGCTCACTATGACTACACATTCCCTCGCAGTTTATCCATTATAATACTTAAAAACTCTTTACATTTTTACATTAATATGTGAATCCATTTAACATC
Organism: Pangasianodon hypophthalmus; assembly: GCF_027358585.1. Taxonomy (NCBI): domain Eukaryota; kingdom Metazoa; phylum Chordata; class Actinopteri; order Siluriformes; family Pangasiidae; genus Pangasianodon; species Pangasianodon hypophthalmus. The sequence continues at coordinate 21,353,193 of NC_069721.1, read as the reverse complement.
ACATGCTTGAAACATTCTTTTCACTGAATCATCCATCGTAGGTTATGAAACTTGGACACTTATTCAGTAACACTTATTCAACCTGTTAACTGAACACATTCACCAGTATGAAATATTTGGAATATTCAAGTCACATGTTCAACAGGAAGTTGCATCACCGGAAGCATGGGAAGAAGAAACATACATTCTCTCATTTATTTTCATTATCTTTATATTTTCATATTGACTGATGAGGTCACTTTGAAAGTACAACCTTGTTACCCAAAACGTAGACTGAAAGTAAACATGTAATTTTAAAGTATTCATTTTAAAAGCAAATCATTACAAAGTCCTTAAAGTTCTCCTGTGATTTACTATTTTATTTATAAGGGCTAAGTGGCACCACAATCATGGAATCACCCAACATTACTACAACAGTAGGATAGGATGGCCCAACTCTGGCGCAGCAGAGAAATGCTCGAGGCTGACACTGACCTGCTGTTGCATGGGATTTGATGTTGCCTTGAAGTAATTACCTCTCTCATGAATCACTGTCTGGCTGTCGTGACTTGAAGGCTCGTTTCCCCTAATTAAACCTTCTGACTGGCCCATTCTGCCTCCAGTGTCTCCGGCTCTTGCTCCGGACTAATTGCAGAAAGCCTGAATTTGGCAAATTTGATTCCTCATATTTCTTGTTGAGTAGACATCGCCTGTTTGGATTCCCTCAGGACAAGGAGGAATAACAGTCCTTTTTACGTCGCTTGACTTGTGTCTCAATCAGTGAACAATTTCCATTTGGCAGCGAAGGTGAGCTCATTTCACGGATGCCATGAACCATAGTGTTTCGGTGCCAAAACGGGTTTGAAAGCAGCCAGTGCAGCCTGACCTGTCGGCCTGAAAATGACAACACACCTCTGCTTGTTGATTTGTGAAACGTGGGCACACCAAAATATTCAGTAGAGCAAGCCGAACCCTGCCGGAGATGTTTGCGCAGCTGTGGTCTGGCTGGAACAATTTGGATGGCAGAGGCTTCAGAATGAGGTCACTCCAGTGGCATTATGGGTATGTGTTCACTAAGGTCTTGAAAAATGGAAAGCGGTGTGATCTTGGATATAATTATAATGGAAAGCTGTCTGAGATTGTAAAACTCTGCACCTGTGTGCAACTTGTGCATTTATGCAAAAAAAAAAAAAAAATCCACTATCTACTATTAAAGTCAGATGGGGAAGACATTGTGCTATACACTTGATTTTTTGTGGATGTCCTGGAACACTTTGGAAGACAGAAATACACTTTAATAAGAAACTCTAGAAGAATCAAGACGATTTTGACCGACAAGCTTGACAATACGATACTATAGCTGCAAGCCAAAATCCTACAAAAGGGGCACATATATTTGTTTTTTTATGTAAGGCTTTCTGAAGGAGTCTTTGCATAGTTTTTTTTTAAGTCTTTCAAGGTTCTGGCTTCCTTTGATTCCATCAGGTTCTGCTTCCTTTCATTTCTTCAATCTACCATAGATACCTTTGATGTTCTAGCTTCCTTCGATTCCTTAAAGGCTCTAGCTTCCTTCAGTTCCTTTGAGGTTCTAGATTCCTTTGATTCCTTCAAGGTTATGGTTTCCTTCAATTCTTACAAGGTTCAGGCTTTTTACAATTCCTTTGAGTGTGTAGATTTCTTCATTTCCTTTGGGGTTCAGTCTTCCTTCAATTCCTTTGAGGTTCTGGCTTCCTTCAGTTCCTTTGAGGTTCTACCTTCCTTCTATTCATTCAAGGTTATGTCTTCCTTCAATTCCTTTGAGGTTCTAGCTTCCTTCAATTCCTTCAAGGTTCTAGCCTCCTACAATTCTTTAAAGTTTCTAGCTTCCTTCGATTTCTTCAGGGTTCTGGCTTCCTTCAATTCCTTTGAGTGTTTTTTTTTAAGAATATCTAAGAGTTGTACCAATGGGTCAAACCAAAGAACCCCTAAAGGCTTTTAAAATTGAACTCTTTTTGTATTGATCCTCTGTTTTTAAAATTTTATTCTGAAGGAAACCACCCTAGAGGTCCACGACTAAAGGAATTGGAAATGAAGGTTACATTCTATGACAGACTGGAGGACCACCATGCCACCTGGGCCACTTCGGTTGATGAGAATGGCGAGACCTTCCCACGTGGGGTCCCTTTGCTATTTATACTCAGTAAGAAAACAAGCATAGGGGAATACTCCATTAGTTCTAGCACTAAACATTCTACTCAGTAGTAGAACACAGGTTATGTATGGACACTGGTAGCTCAGTGGTTAAACTGTTGGCCTACCGGTCAGAAGTTCGTGAGTTCCCAGTACTGCCGAGCTGCCACTGCTGGGCCCTTGAGCAAGGCCCTTAACTCTCAACTGCTCAGTTGTATACAATGAGATAAATGTAAGTTGCTCTGGATAAGGGTGTGTGCCAAATGCTATAAATGTATGTTTTTATATTAACATCTGATCACCTGCTAAATGAGGGTAAGATTCAGCAATGCTGGGTAACTCTGGTAACTCATAAAAGGGTCTGTGTAGAACCTTATAACAGAGAGTTTCTCTATCTGAGAAGCTTTCCCTTGTGGAATTTAAGAACCTTTAACTAGCCAAAGAACCCTTGAGCAACCATTTCTAAGGCTTTGTGCTACACTTCTAATCTTTCTGTTTAGAAATAAACATAAATCGAGCAATACTTTGTGTAAACTTTTGTATTGCCTTACGCTGATGTGATCCTCTACTGCCCAATGATGAGTCATCAGCGGCCAGCTTTTCTCCTCGCACTCAGGATTGTGGGTAAAGGAGCAGAGCTACCACCTAAGGGGAGGGAAAGAGGCCTGGCTAGTGCATGTCACACTAGGCTCTACTTATAAGCTATGATGTTTCTGTCATGGTGCAGCATTTTATGGCAGGGTGTGTGAGGTAAAATGCAGAACTTGGACCAGTCAGTGGCTTTGATGTGGCGAGCAGGCTGATGATGTAAAGGGTTTTTCCAGCAGGACCGACTGGCTGCATGCGTTACTGCGTGTGTTACTGCACCACAATGGGATCGTATAGAAAAATGCACAGTAGGCTGAAAAAGAGGCTGCTGTTTGCCATTTACTTTCATCAAACGTTTCTTCTTTACCATTTGCTCATTACGTCAGTTTATGAATGTAAGGTGCTCCCTGGGTATAACATCTCCAGGGTGCTGTTCTTATAAATGTGCCTGAAGGTTACGAGTGAGAAAGTGAAGCCGTTAGCAGACACAATAAGGGCAACATCTGTTCAGAGAACATTTACAACTGAGCAGTTTGAAGCCTCTACATGGCACAATGGAGGCATTTATCTTTGCATCAGTAATGCAAATTTGGGTTTACGTCCTAATTGCTTTATAATGTGATGTGCAAGTGCCACTTCAGAGCTTTTTCCTTGCAAAGAAAGAGAGTGTGGTTGTTTTCAACCTCTTGTTATGCTCATTACTCAACAATGGTCTGTCCCAATGCAATTGTAAAATGCATTTTCTGTACCCTGGGCATCATTCTCTCAGTTATTAGCAATACATTAAAAAAAAACTAACGGAAAAGCATACAAGTTTTTCTACATGTGATTATGTGAGTAATATTGGGAGCTTTCTGGCTTCAGAGTGAATGGGAGATAGATAGATAGATAGATAGATAGATAGATAGATAGATAGATAGATAGATGCTATAAACGATTACTCCCTCACCAGCCTCTCTTTTTTCTCCCTCTAGAAGATAATGAGACAAATTACACAGCTTGTCATGTGACTGAGAAACCTCGCCCATATCAGGAAAGCACTGACACTGGAGACTCCTTCGATAAATGTTGCATAAACATCTACTTACAGAAAACTTCACATCCGTGATTATACCGTTCGATTTTCTGTTATCTATTCATTATTAGTCTTAGATTATGTTGAGCATGTACCATACAAACCCTTGTGTATAAGCTGTTACTGAAGGAACGATAACATGTTAGAACTACAGTAGCACATCGTTTATGTTACAGCTGGAACTACTGTCCAGGCTGCGGTTATAGAAAATTAATCAACACCATCTGATTCGAGAATTCAATCATGCCATGGTGTGAAAGTTTATGAGAATATTGTTAAAAGGATATGCTTGGATATTTTTTTCTTCTCTAACAAATAACATATATTATTTGAGCATATACTGTGTATGTATATATATATATATATATATATATATATATATATATATATATATATATATATATATATATATACTTTTGCATTCAACTGTAAATATGGTTTTCAAACTTTAGTATTGATTTTTGTAACTTAATAAAAGGATTAAAAAATGATTATCACATAATGCTCTGCTTTGGTTGTTTTGATTAGTGTACATGATCCTGGCTTAAAAGAATTGTCCCATGATTTGTATGAAAAAAAGGCTTAAGTGCTCAAACCTATGGTCTTATAACCCCTAATTTTTTGCACAGCGTAATTACCCTTTGCCTCAGTTTGAATGCCTTCTGTTTGGGCTTTAACCACAGATGCTACGCTGTGGCATGAGAGACAGGTCATTTTCTGCAAAAATGACAAGTATGCGTGGGAAGGCGAGTTGGACGGATGGCGTGTTTTTCCAAAACAAAAAAGTGTTACAATGTAAACACCAATGCGCTTGGCTGTGAAAAGTCATTCAGGAGCGTATTGTAAATATTATGCTTTAAGCATCTGTTTGCAATACCTTCCTGACAGCCATTTTAAAATGTTAAGCTGCACTACAAAAACAACGGTCCCTCATGGGACTTGTTGAGAAACAGTGCCATGCATGAGATGCACAAGTGTGTGCGTGTGTGTGTGTGTGTGTGTGCGTGAGAGAGAGAGAGAGAGAGAGAGAGAGGTGTGAGCGGAATGAAGAATTATGTGAAGAGGAGTTAATTAAAAAAAGATTCATTATTTATTTAAGGCAAAGAGGGAGTTCTTTAATCCAAATGGTATAACAGTGAAATCATAAAAAGTCATACACTATATAATCTACTGTAGTGTATAGTATATAACACACTTTTTTTTTTTATCCATCCAAAAAAAAAACATTTTTTCTGCAATCCTCATTCGAATTCTCACGCCTGGCTCTTAAACACAACAAATTATGATTAATGTGTTTGCTTTAATTAACGTTTGCTGCCTGATTAGTAACAAGGTGCTAAAATCTTATTCACGGGCAGGGATTTTTTTCTTTTTTTCAAGTGAAAGCAGGATAGTGTGTGTGTGTGTGTGTGTGTGTATGCAGGACAGGTGGTGCCTGATTCAGAGAGCACCTTATTTGCATACATTTGACAACCATCTGTGCTAATAGTGTCCGCGATGTCTCTATTAGGCTGCATGCCATGTGCTGCTGCCAGGAAATCCGTGCTCACATCATGCCAATGTTGAGTCTGCATTTCCACCACTGTAAGCCTCGGTTTCATGCCGCCTTGTACGAAGACCTGGGTGGACCTCAAAGAACCACTTGACAAAAATAAACAAAGTTGATGTTTTTTCACGGTTGATTTCACAAACACACATATATCTCTTTCAGCTGCACTTTTCATGTGTCAGTCATCTAATAACATCATTACAACTGGTCCAGTGATACTAAGACATTTTCATCTTTTCATTCATGTTTGATAATCCATCCATCCATTTTCTGTACTGCTTATCCTACACAGGGTCGTGGGGAGCCTGGAGCCTATCCCAGGGGACTTGGGGGACAAGGCAAGGGACACCCTGGGTGGAGTGCCAGTCCATCGCGGGGCATAATCGCACACACTCACTCACTACAGACAACTTAGAGATGCCAATCAGCCTACAATGCCTGTCTTTGGACTGATGGAAGAAACCAGAGTGCTTGGAGGAAATCCATGCATGCACAACATGGGGAGAATATGCAAACTCCACACACACAGGGTGGAGGTGGGAATTGAACCTCCAACCCCGGACATGCAAGGCAAAAGTGCTAACCGCTAAGCCCCTATATTTGATAATAAAGCAGGCAAGCAAAAAAAAAAAAAAATCAATATTTGCTTTTTTAATCTTGCCTTGACCATCTTCCTGCAAAGACAATGTTGTGAAAGGAGCTAGTTAACAAAGACATGGTTAAAAACTCAGTCTTCCAAAAGATGTCTAACTCAAAGATCTCAGAGTGTGAATGTCAGAGTGGCTTTGATCAAGTTCTTAGATAACCGACTAGTGAAAATGCTAATTTAATACAAGAAGTTTTATTGCACATTTTATTGTTGACAATAACTTGAGTGAAAAATACAATCTTAGAAATCTTTACGTGAATTTCTGAGTTTCTTTAATGACAGTGCACACTCAAGGTGGCATGGATTCCACAAGTTTGTGCAAAACCTTATGATCCATGTTAGATCAAATCCATCAGAGTGTTGTCTGATCACTTGCTTCAATAGAAGAGATTAGACGTGAGGAAAATCTGAGCTTTTGTACAAAGCAGTTAACATGGTCAATATCACACATTTGCTTACAATAGGGACCTAGAAATAGTGCAGAAGCTTGAATATTAAATTTTCAAGATAGTGAACATTTATATTCTTTGGTGTAAAAATTTCAAAATTCTAAATTGATCTGTTTATTTGCAATTTTAAATAAACAAAAGAAAAGTCTAGATTTTCAATGTGGTCTCAGACTTTTGGACCCCACCGTACGTGCCGTGGTGTGGGGTGGGGTGTGGGGGTGGGAGGTGGGGGGTGGGGGGGGTGAAAACTTTTTGAATTTGAAGATCAGGGTAAATTTAACTTATTTTGTCTTCTGCGAAACAAGTAACTATCTTCTGTAGCCTCTGAAGGGCAGTACTAAATGAAAAAATATGATATTTAGGCAAAATAACAAAAATGTACACATCTCCATTCTGTTCAAAAGTTTTCACCCCCCCGCCTCTTAATGCATGGTTTTTCCTTCTGGAGCGTCAGTGAACGTTTGAACCTTCTGTAATAGTTGCATATGAGTCCCTCAGTTGTCCTCAGTGTGAAAAGATGGATCTCAAAATCATACAGTCATTGTTGGAAACCAAAGAATTTGTGGGACCTGGAGGATTTTTCTGAAGAACAGCAGGCAGTTTAACTGTTCAGGACAAACAAGGGACTCATGAACAACTATCACTAAACAGAAAAACACAGCTGTGGATCATTCAGGTAACAACACAGTATTAAGAATCAAGTCCTTGTAAACTTTTGAACGGGGTTATTTTTATAAATTCAACTATTATTTTCTCTTGTGGACTATATGTAGACATCTTTTATGTGAAATATCTTATTCAGGTCAGCACTAAATAAACAATAACATGCATTTTGTATGATCCCTCTTATTTTGGTAAAATAATTAACATTTTGCAGATTCTGAAAGGGAAATGTAAACTTTTGACCTCAACTGTATGCTGTAAATAAAATCTTTAAATGCAATTTTTCTCTCTTTTTACTTAACCATATTATTCTAGAACTTTACTTACATATGGTTGAGAGAAGAGAAACATATTTGAGTTCAGGAAAGGCCTGACTTTCTATAATAACTTTCTAGTACTTTACATAGTTCTATTTTATATATATATATATATATTGCCATGCTGCATGGTTAGCTAAAACTGAAGTTCCTGTGTCCTTCAATTTGATTAGTAAATTAGTAAATTCCTTAGTGAAATATCAGAGAATAAGACAAAATAACATAATGTGTTGTTAAAATAGTTCTACATAAAATATATTGTAATCTATATTCAATATATTAGATTTTTGGTTTGTTGCTCTTCTTTTTTTTTTTTATTCTTCCATTTTCTGACCACCCATAGGGTACAAACTCTCCATCTGGTTATTATGAACCTTATCATACACCTCAGCTTCACTGAAATTGTCCAATTAAGTCCAATTACCAACCTGTGCAAACAGAAGAGGCAAACATCCAAATAAATATTGAGCTCAGGAAATGAATGCTATTACCTGTAATGATGTATCAACCACACTTGAAGCCGTTCTAGAAAAAATAAGGCTATACTGGTGACATTTTGGAGACAGTTGAGTTCGCAGCAAGCTCGCTAGTCACAAATGTAGTAAACATATATTAAGCAGGACTATTAAAGAGGCCCATATAAGATAATTGTCAAATTATGTCTAGATTGGATAATATAATTTAATAGTGGGATTAAAGGACCACCTACCTGTCTGTATGTCTTGGATCAGGTTTCTAACTGAGGGATTTTTTTTTTTTTTAGATCTTTGAAATATTTGTCATGATGGAAATAGAAATGGTATTTATAGGTCATATTAATATTACAGTATTTTATATATAATATCAACAAAATGTCTAGCAGATATGTTGGTTATTGATATCTGAAATAGTTTGAAAAGCTATGTATAATAAAGACAATAATGGAAAGAAATGTACTAAATAAACACAATGTTATGTGATAAGAGTTTCATCTTCTACACCAGGGGTTCTCAATTTTTTTTGTAGCCAGGGATGCCTATAAATTTAATTATGTAAATTAACTTCCATGACAGGTTTCATAAACGTTATTTAAATGTGTGCAATAATATTTTGTCTATTTACTGGAGCCGTAGAGCTTTCTATTGCTGAATGCACCGACAGAACACATTAGGTACAAATTGACAATATATTTGCTAATTGTTTTTGAGTTATTGAGGTTTGGATTAAATTAAACTCAAGTGGTCAGGTCGTCGGTTCATTACTCAGACCACAGAGAATAAATAAATTGATAAAAAACAGAGTTGCTGAAGTACAGTTGCAGGTCAACTCCCGAGAACTCTGTTTCCCAGAACACACTGCGGTCTATAAACATGGCCTCCCCAGACGACACTTCCCAAAACACAAGTGCTGCGTCTCAATTCACCTCAATTCAAATCGTACTATATTGAAGTGAGTTTCCCAAAGGTACCTGGATGGTCTACTATTTCTGGTAGATTTTCAAAGTGCGGATCCATAGATACTTTTTCAGCTAATGTTGCCCGCATCTCCTTGTGCGAAGGAAGAGGAGTTTTGTGATGGTTTGCTTCGCTGAATTCAAGGAAGCATTTTAGAGATGTGGAAATGAAATGTGGAAAAATAAACAAAGGGAATGGTAAAATAAATTATATAAGGAATAATGAATGAAGAAAAGCTGAAATGCAATGACGACTTTGTTTAGGGTGACAACGTTCTCTTCCGTTACATGATGTGTTAGCATATCCCAGTACTTTTGCTACACACTCAAAAGCATGTACATTTTCTTCAGAAAAAGAGTACATACTTTCAGTGCGTAGTATAAGTTGGCGAATTGAGGCACAGCAAAGGACTCTGTCACGTTCACATTCACACTCACCTGATTTCTAATCACACACACCTGAACCCAATCAACTCCACACAGTATATAAAGACTCCAGCTCTACACACACATTGCGAAGTAACGCTCAGTGTGTTTGTACCTGGCCTTACCATGCCGTTTATTGTGTATCGCTTATCTGGTTTTGATCTGGTTCTCTTCCTGGTTTTGTATTTTGGACATTCCCTGTTTGAGTGGTTTGCACATCGCCTAATCTCTGCCTGTTTGTGGTTTACGATTCTGCCTCACGACTTGGATTTGTCTGCCTGTGTTTTTCAAAATAAACTCTCACAGCATTTGCATCCGTTTCCGCCTACCTTATCTGACATACAGCCAGTTGTTTTCTTCATAAATTGTCTTCCATAAAAAAGTACTCAGTTTAGTCCAGCTGGAGTACTTCGCTGTGTCCGGCGGTTAACAACCTCTGACACTTAAGAACGATGAGAAATTTCAGTGGTCTGTAGATTCGATCATATTTCCTCACCTTTATCAGTAGGAAAAGTCAAACCAAAGGAAATGTACACAAATCTTATGTGATAGCAGCTTTTTTATGAGGTTAATAACATTATGTAAAGAATTATTTGATAGAAAAAGAGTCAATTTGATGAAAATGACCAATGAAATTCACAAACAGTTCTCATTATGTGCATAAAAGTCGACATAAACATCTGTATCCTGTGTGGAATATTTGCATTTGACACCACATTAAGCATTTCACACTCAGTCTCCTGTGAGCATGACGAATGAGTGTAATGCTTAATTCAAACCTCCCAAGCCGGAGACATTCTCATGGCTACGAGTCCCACAGGATGGACAGAGCATCCAGTCTGGAGAACACACACATATACACACACTGGCCAAGAAGGATATGGTTAAAAGAAAGAGGCTGTACTCAGAGGATGGAAACTTTAGAGTCCACACAGGGTGCTGTAATGGATCAGAGAAAGACAGAGATGGCCAGAGGAAGCAAACGTATGTGAGGAAGACGTGCCAACATCAGCACAGACACTCTGTGCAGTCTTCTCAATCACTCTCAGGTTTCCATCATCTTTATGAAACACTGTGCTTCTGCTGTAGATGTTGGAGCTACTTGAGAGACTCGATATCAATACAGCAAGATCTGAAGATCATTATAAGTTGGTGCGGCAGATGTATGAGTCCATGACAACTTCCTTTTCTCTAAACCTCAACATTTCCTGAGCATTGGGAGTTCCTTGAGAATTTTGACTACAAGAAGCACACTTATTGTTATTATCTTGGGCCATCAGCCACATCTTTGGCCAAATTTGAAGGCATGGTAAATTTGGGAAAGCAAAGATATTGTTTTATAGCTGAGGAGGAAAAAGAAATGAGGTGAGAGGAATAAGTGAGCTGCACTGTGTTATTCTGTATTCAAAGGATTTATGTTGCCAATTTGGACCAACTTTTTTGATTTTGTTGGATTTCATATGAATGAAGTCATATGAATGAAGAAAGGCTACCAGAGCTGCCCCTCCCCTTATACTAAGATTTAACCATTTACACCATTTCATGAATGAAAAAGGCACAAAAGCAACTACACCTTTACCCTCCTCAAGATGTATGGCCTGGATTGCTTACAGGAACCTGATTCACTTATATAATTTGTGATGCAATAACACTTACCTATGGCATGTCTGAAATTGATTTAATGATAAAATCATTTTTATAAAGTTTAGGATAACTTGAAACTACTAAGAAACACAGCCTTGGAGAAGAATGGGATGCGTAGCCACAAAACAAAGTGCTTCATCTGTAATTCACTGTAAGTTAAGCATAATTTATTATTATTATCATTATTATTATTATTATTATTATTATTTACAGTATTGCACAGGTTTACTGGCGGGTTTAAGTGGTCTGAACTTCCTAACACGATAACAAACACCCCACATGGAGCCACTGAAGTAACATAGCGGTTACTTTTAATAGAAAATGACCACAAATTAACATATTGATTCCAAGAAATAATATTATATTTTATGAAATAATATTTTAAGACCACAAATTTAGTATCTCATGGCCAGAAGATACTAGTTCAACTCAGTAACTTATGGGTTCAGGTTCCACAATTTGTGGTATCTTGGGGCCACAAATTGTTGAACCTGAGCCCATAAGTCAATTTTTCTTGTTGGAACCTCATACTTAATACGTGGCCTCCAGTTAATTATTTGGCGAGAACAGGAGAAAAAGTCTACTTGCTTTCAGATTTTGCTTAAGGTCCACTCACACGTATATCCACGTCACAATGTCAGTGACTCCGGTATTTCTTTTAGCTTCATTCCAAGATTGAAGTAAGCTTTAATAATAACAATGATCTCCATGTTTAGGTTCCTGTGACCACAGTGGTCTAATTCAATTGATGTCTGTGTCTCACTCATTTTAAAATTCACACAAATTAAGTGCTTTGTAGACACAAAAAAGTTTGAGAAGTTAACTTTTGGCCTATATATATTGTTATGGGTTGTGAAAATTGTTAATCTACTTTGACAATAATTGCTAAAATGTTTCGCCAGCCATGAGACTTTCTAAAATCCTACAAGGGACCCAAATTTTTCTTAACTGTTTACACTTCCTTAAGCTTGACTGCCTAATTACATGCCCATGTACTGTGAAGATAAAATGTAAATACACAGACCAAACAGCTGGTGAATTAGCTAGCTAGCAGCTTAGTCATTTAAATTAAACAGAGACCAATGTACTAGTGAATTAGCTGAAGAAAATTCTAAAATCAGAGAAAAATAATACAGAATTTTACATCAAGAACTCTATCATATGGTTGAAGGGACAGTGCCATGCTAACAGCTTAAATTATAAATGCAGTCTTGATGGCATGTGATTTTGTAAACAATGTAGGGGTAACGTAAAATAGCTAGCTAATGTGTGCGTATGTGTGTGTGTGTGTGTGTGTGTGTTTTCAGATATGTGAAAAGCAACAGTAAAAAAACAGCCAGACAAATTTTAGGTATAAAACCTTCTTCAGTGAATTGGCTTTTTAGCCAAGTGAATTTTGTAGCAAGGGGTTAAAATCTGTAAATGCCATGGCTAAAACGTAGATGTTAGCACCCCTGTACGTGACACTAGCTATCTTAACTTGCTACTAAATAGGATGTTAGCAAGCCATCTTTACTACAGTTGATTGGCCTCTTATTAGCTACTTTGGTGCCTCTCTTTTGCCAGTTCTTCTTGTCTTTATCTTTCTATTATATTTACTAAACGCTTGAATCTAGTAATCTTAGCCTGTCATTTATGTTAAAAATAAGAACACTCTGTCATATGCATTTTATCCTTACATCTCCTTCCTACGTTTTCATAAGGTGTGTCCTTTCCTCCTTTCTCTTTGCTTCTTTGTCTTTCTTTTCATTTGCACAAAAGACAGGATGAAAAATGACAATCCCGACGTGAGGCGTCCACCGGCGAGACTGGCAGCTGAAAGCAATTTCCTGTCAAAATCTGCGTGTCTGGTAAAAGACAGCTGAAGGGCGAGGAGACAATATGACATTAACAGTAAGACAGAGAGAACCTCCCTGATTAATCCACACACAGCACGGCGCTGTGAGACGCTGTGATCCTGTCAGACCACCACCAGAGTGACAGAATTAACAGGTTACTAGGAAAGGCAGCTCTTTTTTAGTATTAAGATTGCAAATTCAAGTGCCCGGTTCATTTTCAAAACAGATGTGTTAAATACAACAGGGTGTATTCTAAAATCAGAGAGAAATAATACAGAATTTTACATCAAGAACTCTAGCATATGCTTGAAGGGACAGTGCCATGCTAACAGCTTAAATTATAAATGCAGTCTTGATGGCATGTGATTTTGTAAAGAATGTAGGGGTAACGTAAGATAGCTAGCTAATGTGTGTGTACGTGTGTGTGTGTGTGTGTTTTCAGACAAAGCAACAGTAAGAATAATAATACAGAATATTTTTGATATGTCTGTGTGTTTGGGTAACAGCAATACACTTTGACAGTTTGTGTTAACTGATTTGGTAACAGCATACAGAGGCATAGTGGGTAGCATTGCTGCTTCACATCTCCAGGGTCCGAGTTTCTCATATTTTCCTCATGTCCATGTAGGTTTCTTGCAGGTTCTCTGGTTTCCTTCTTACCTCCCAAAAAATGCTATATTGATGAATACATATAATCCTCTAAGATTGACTGGCATCCCATTCAGGATATATTCCCACATCACACTCAGTATTCCTGGGATAGACCCCGGATCCACCATGACCCTAACCAGAATAAAGCAGTTATTGAAGGTAAATCAGTGCATGAATGATTCTTATAATACTTATCACAATGTGGAGATTACAATTTTTAAAACAAATATGAGATATGTAAGAAATAAAACACTTAGGGATGTGCTGTTATAGGAAAATAATCATCGAAGACATGGTGTGATGCAGCCTGACATAAAGTTTGAGGTTTGCTATCACACCAAATTTGATTATTTTCCAACAATAACAAGTGTGTTTTTTCCAACCACCTTTATTTTTTAAAGAATTGCACATGGTACTCTTTATCCATTTATTGTTACCAGTAAACGGTATTCATTTTCACATGTCCATTTTTCACATATAGGTCTTATAGTTTTATTTTTACACGTGATTCTCAAATGACAAATTAATTTTCACATGATCACATTACTCAAATACTCACATAAAAAGAACATGATCACATGTAATGTAATATATGTGATATAGTAGAAAATATACTAAATCACTGCCACTTCTTAGAATTAACATTAATGTTGTGTGATTGTGATATTGTTTTTTGAACCTCCCTATTTTTGTCCATTATTATTATATATAAAAAATTGTGCTAATTATTCATACTGTGAATAGACTCTCACAGGTTCTCATACTGTACTTAATCAACAGTGCACTGTATATTTTCCTATAATATAGTGTTAGATTGTGTATGGATGCAAAATAATGCTCTGTGCACATGCTCTTTACAATAATTAGAGACATTAATTCTTTTTTTCATCGCCTTATCTTCCTAAATCCTTAATCATGCTGTACAGACTCGCTTTCTTCCTTGAAAGCCGAGCTCGTTCAAGGACGAGAGATATTGACAGTCATTTTTCATCCTTGCGTTTACCGTATGTCATCCAATTTTAGCTCCTTAATCAACAAACTGAAGCACTTTGCTTGTAGTTCATTTTTATTTTATAATGGCTTTTAGGAGACCATTTCTTTATATGCACATTTCAAGTGTTTGCAATGTGTTTTTTTTTTTTTTTTTTTTTTTACTTCCCCACATTCATTTATAGCATAAAGCAGAAAAGCTTGCCAAGTGTTCGGATTAATTAGATGTGCTCATCCTCCAGCAGCGTCCTCCAGGAGGACACCTTATCGCCGCAGCCCTATCTGTTTATTAAAGCAGAGCAAAGCAATCTGGCCTGGAAAATATGAAGCTTGACTGTTTCTCCCCCTCTTTTTACAGCCAGCCAGGCCTTGCTCCAGAGTAATTGAGCAATTAAGAATGATTGATTCATTGCCAAGAAGAGTGTGAGACAGAAAGAGGGAGAACGGGAGAAAAGGGGCTGGGGAGTTGGAAAGATTCTGTACAGTAGCATCAAGGAGAGAAAAAAAAGCTGTGATGATTAAAGATGGAGGCATGGTTGTCTTTAGGGATGGTATTTAGAGCATCTGTGCTGATATTTACCAAGTGCTTGGTTGTGTATGTGACATTGATTTTAACATTGAAGGACAGCCATAGAAAACATTAATGGATGTAATTGCTAAATTTCGGAAAGTTTAAGATCCCATACTGTTAGTCATATAACCTTCATCCATTGAAACTAGACCTTTTGGCTAAATTATCCTCATAACTCATCCTTGCAGGACAAGGTGTTTGTTATTATCATATTAGGTTTGTTATTTGGCTATCGTAAAGCTTCTAACAACAATTTTTCTACCAGAAATTTAATCTTTAACCAGTAACTGCTTTATCCTGGTCAGGATCATGGTGAATCCAGAGTCTATCGTGGGAAAACTGGGTGCAAAGTGGGAGAACTCACCCCGGATTGGATGCCAATCCATGACAGGGCTGTATCAGAAAATACGCATATGATTTGTTGTTGTGGTCATGCCATCATGTCAACCTGATCTGAATACGAGGACAAAGTGGTCAAACTTTCTTAAATCGTAAACTAATAAAAACAGCCAAAGTTGAAATAACTGGGCCTCATTTTTCTCTTTCTTGAGCACAATAAAACAAGAAAATGCAGCAAGAGAGTTCTTCCAAAAATGTTAAATAAACATCTCCTTACAGAAAACTTCACCATATCAACAATTATCCATGTTTTTAAATCCGTTTATGTGGAGCATCCACCATATAATTCAATATGTACATTGTTGAGAATTCACCAGTGCCGTGGTACATTATAAAATGACATATATATTTAAATACATTTAAATACTAATATTTTTGAGTAATTAACGTGCAATTGTCATTATTTTCTTACTAGTATAAATCATTTGGAAAACTATGTAAAAAATAAAAATAATAGTTTAAGCCATTGTCTTAGAACAAACTTTGGAAACCTGCCTTCTGGTCTGGAATGTATTTGGATTGGACTCTTGTCAGTCATTTTATAGACACGCCCCCAACACCCCATCACATCCTTGTGAATAATTATGAGGAGAAGTTGCATGTTTATAGAGTTGTAACTCAGCTTTCATGCTTGGAAGTGATGTCATGACAGTCCTTGCTAATACTATGATTGAACCATTATGAGGTTTTGGACCAAAGCTTTATGTACATGAGTGGAAATAGGTTAAAAAAAAACATTCAATTCTTATTCAGCTCCACCCATTTAACCATCAAAGACCTTTAAAATTTAAATGCAATTTTAACTTAAAAAAAAAAAAAAGATCCTGGAAAGTTTGCATCTAAGCATTAAAATGTATTCATTTATTTTTATTCATTTTTATTCATTTATTAACCCATTATTATTTTTAATTATTTTATTATTAATTTATTCTCAATTTCCTACTTTCACACCAAGCAAACATGACTAATATTGTTTACTTCCTTTTATTCACCGACTTTGGCCTTATTTCCTAGAGGTGAAAGGTTGATCCGTAATAAATAATTTCTTCGACCCAATGGGATTGAGTTATCCTTGTAATGGCATCTGATTTATAGCATCCACTCTTACAGAGGAAGAATCCCGGAAAACCAGCCAGACAACGACTCCTCTTCCTGCCATCCCATATGGCGCCTCTTTTTATTTTCCTGCTTACTTATTGATATATGACGGATATTAAACATGACACCTGTGTCAAACAGTTCCTTCCCTTTACTCCACTTGACTAGTTTTCAAGTAGTACTTAAGCAGCATTTCTTCCTCCATCATGGTGACAGGCAGCATCTGTGAGCTCCATTTCTCTGAGGTCTTGGGCCACCCAGACAGAAAGAACGGTGTCTTTACATTAACCCAGCCGTTTCTTACATATAATTACATTTCTGGCCTCCTCTTATGGCATATGGAGGAAGCAGGACTCCAAACAGCCAGGAAAGAGTCTGTCCAATACAAAGCACAACTGGAAGACGTTAATTGAATTGACTTGAATGTGTTTTTCCTAATTTATAGATCATATTAGCTGGTTAGTTTTAATGATAGCTTCCTGGTTTGATTACCTGCATTAATCACAGTCTCTGGCTCGGTCATCTCTTGAACTTGGTGAACTTTTCGTTCCAATGGTTTGCTCCAGCAGGAAGAAACAGCATAAAACAGCAGTGATCTCAGTGGTCATGGAAGTGTGGGAGGACTGGTTGAGAAAAATGTGTCCATGAGGAATTAGGTTGACTTTATAGTAATATCAGAATTATTGTAAATCTAAAAGTTGTAACTGCAAGTAAGAGGTTCAAGGACAATTCTAAATCCTAAGTATGGGTTAGGGTACTTCTAAACTTCTAGTTATTAAGCATTTTACTGCAAATCGAACTTATATCAATATATTGGGAGAGAATTAAGATTTCTAAGAATCAGCTTTTGAAAATTCAGGTTGAAAAATTGCATGTAGCAGAATTGTCTTTTGCTTATTTTTTTCAAAATCTGATATTGCCACTACATGATTGTTGTTTTGTTATCTAAATTTTCAAGAATTGAATTTCAGAAAGATGGAACCAGAACCAAAATATTCAAATATGTAAGAAATCATGAATACAAATATACTGATTCAATAACATGATCTTCTTTCATATATCATAACTTCAAGCTCAGATTCTGGTCAATCTGATTTAACTCTATATCTGCGTTTTCTAACTATTAATCTTACAATTAAGAATGGGTTTTATGGTTAAAGGTAGTTAATTCATTATTTTACTATGTAGAATATACTTTTATTAGTTATATTACAGCATCAACACTGGTGTATATATCTCAACCTAGATGCATTATGTATGTAGATTTACAAAAAAAATAACATATCAAAATTAGCTAACTAGTTAACATTTGGAATGCAGTTAAACACAAAGCGAGAAATAGAACCATGTTATGAGCATGTGATGCCAGCGTTATATAATGTGGATTGTGTATAAAAAAAACATCTGAGGAAAGAAGATGAGACAAGAGGAAGGATATGCCTTAAGGAATCAAGCTGAATCATAGCACAAAGCCAAACTGCACTCAACAAACTGGCCACAGCATCTAAAGTGACTCGCTTATTCCTGAATCCGACGCACATTTTTTCCTTAGGCTGGGGCCTCTGTGGTTTCCATGGGAAGTTTATGTGAGACACCAGGATCTCTCAGTGCCCACAGATGAGTTTCTCATGTGTTCCTTTCTGCAGGAATAGTCTAGCACTCTGGTCAGTACCTCTCTCAAAATCCGGCCGAGCTTCCCCCAGAATCGAACACACCCCTACTGGACGTCTATAGTCTTCAGATTCTGTGTGAAAATGACCCAATGAGTGGGGAATCCCGGGGCGCCCTCGGTGATGCCGACACTCGAGAATGACATTTCTTTCATCAAAGGTTTAGCTCTGCTCAAAGGAAGCCATTGTGCTCCTCAGAGAGAATTTCAATTACACGATGCCGCATGGGGGAGTTAAATGAGGCAGGTTGCTATAGGGTTTACTTAGGCTCCATGCCATGCTCTCACTCCGTGCCTGAAAAAGTAAGTGCACGCTGTCAATGTTCTCCATTCTGCCGCGCTCTTGAAAGGCGCTCAAAAGGGGAAAGAGGCCTAGCTGGAAGGGTGCCGGCCCTTAAAATGCTAGAAGATTCCTTCATGTCCTCACAGGGGAGCTTTGGAGGTTACTGCAGATGCTGCTTTTTTTTTTTTTAAAGGAAAATGCTAATGCTGTGAAACAAAAATGTTGCCGTTACTAAGAATGAATTAAAGCTAGCAAAGAATGGTTAGCATTATCGAATCTGAGCAAACAGGTCCCGCCTAACTCCTATTCAACTCCCGTTACTCACATTAGCATTTTCGGTGTCAAGGATTACATTAAGTGTTCTCCAGACCCTAGTACCCTTAGATAAGTCCCCTTGACTATTCTCAGCCATAACAATTGAAGTGCTCAGCCATTGAATTCTAGTTTACTGATTGGGATACGCCTAAGTGCTTTGGCACAATCTTTAGTAAAGATAAATAATAGCGGTGCTGAGGAACTCTTCAGCTAATTGGCTACATGGCTAATTAAATATGCTAAGCTGTTAAGAGTAGAGCTTTCTACTTAAAAGAGATGGCATTTATTAATCTGTTCTGTGGTATAATATAGAAATCTGTTGACATTTTAGCTGTGTAATTAATATAAGCCAATAGGAATAAATGGCACAATAATTAATTACCATCTAGGCATTAATTAACACTTTATATCCTTCATCATTCATCTTCAGCAAGTGCTTTATCCTGATCAGGGATGTGGTGGATCTGGAGCCTATCCCAGGAACACTGGACACAAGATGGAAATACACCCTGTTTGGACGCCAAGTCCATCTCACACACACATTCACAAACTCATTCACACTTAGGAGCAGTGTGAGGTAACCAATTCACCAGCATGTTTTTGGGAGGTTGGAGGAAACCAAAGAACCCTGAGGAAACCCACATGAGAAAAACATGAGAAACTCCGCACAGACACTAACCCAGGCTCAGGATGGAACCAGGAACCCTGGAGCTGTAATGTGCCAATGCTAAGAGAAGAAATATTTGCACAGTTTGCTGGTATTTTCCCAGCAGAGAGCATTCAATATTTAAAAGGCTCTAAGAAGGTTAGGCTCTAACGTTGTCTGAAAAAAATCTTGCCAATGTTGCCCATGCAATGTTTCTTTAAATGAAAATTTCTATAAATCACATGTGTTTATGTGAGTAGTCTGTGATTACCTGCTCACAGTATCAGTGATCACAGTAGTCTGTGAAAAACGTAAAAAAAAAATGCAGTTCAGCATGCTATGGCCTGAAATTGCTGTGTAAACTCAGCATGTGACATCATGTGAATAATATGTGATGAATGAAACTACATGTCCACATGTGAAAAAAAAATGTGATGAATTGTGTAAAAAAATCACATATAAAAAGAAATGAATCATGTAAATATCATATGAAAATAAAACGAATCATTTTTTTAAAATGCCTGTGCAATTGAATGAATCAGCATGTGAAGAGAAATGAATCATGAGGGGGAAAAAATGACGTGAAAAGTGAATCATTTGAAAAACAAACAAATGTGAAAATAACTTAATTGTGTAAAAAACAGTTGAAAATATATGTATTGTGTGAAATCAATGTGAGAAATTGTGATTATAAATGAATCATGTAAAAAAATCTCTTGTAAAATAAATGAATCGTGAAAAAAATCATGAAAATAAATGAATCATGTAAAGAATCAAATGTGAAAATAAATGAATTATGTGGGGGAAAAGATGAAATGAAAAGAAATGAATCAAACATAAAAAAGAGCCATGTGGGGGAAAAATGTGAAATTGAATCATATGAAAAAACGAATGGAAAATAAATGAATCGTAAGCAAATCCGGTGAAAATAAATGAATCACATAAAGAATCAACTGTGAAAATGAATGATGTGGAAAGGAAAGCACATGTGAGAAGAAATGAATTGTGTAAAAATCAGGTGAAAATAAATGAGTTATGTAAAGAATCAAATGTGAAAATAAATGAATTATGGAATAAAAAATCACATGTAAAAAAATAATTAATCTTGTAAAAATCAGGTGAAAACAAGAACATGAAAAAAAGTGAATCAATGTAAAAAAAAAAAAATAAATGCGAAAAATAAATGAACCATAGAAAAAAATCATATGAAAATAAACGAGTTGTGTAAAAATCATGTAAAAAAAAAGAGAAATGAAGAAATGAATCACCAAAAATATGAATCAATTTAAAGAAATGAATCATCAAAAATAAAATCTGAAAATAAATTAATTGTGTAAAATTTTAATGAATAAATGAATTGTATGGAGAAAAAAACACAAGTGATAAATATGAAAAATAACATGAAGTGTGAAGTGTCTAAATACTAAATGTGAACCATGTGATTATTCATACATGAAGTTTGTGTGTCTTCTTAAAGGAAGCATTTAGAAACATTAGTGTTAATGTTCCTACAGCTGAAACTGTTACAACAGGAACATTTACAAACTTGACAAATAGAACGTACTAGAAAACCGAAGTCCATAGAACTTCAGCTTTTAACAAAAAAACAAAAGTTCTCTTAACTTAAAGTTCTTCCTAAACTATGAACTGGATCACCAGCATGTCCGTCCTATTCACCACACTATCCAACATCTGTTGTTTAGATTTGGCTCGGCAGGTACGGGTCTCACCTTGCCCCGCTCTGAGCTCCAGGAAAAAAATAGCCTTAGGTGAAAATGTCAGCAAATCATCCGCTCCCAGTCCCGGAATGCCCCGAATGATTGATATCATCAGGGAGAGCGAAAGCAAAACTGTGGCTGGTGTGATTACACTGTTCCCTGAGCTGGATAAATCAAACCCGGAGTCAGACAGATGACAGACAGCCCTCACACACTGAGCAAAGGTCACAACACAGGGGTGGAAAACACACCAGAACTCTTTGAGTCCATCCTTTGAGGAGTTTTTGCTTAGGGAGGAGGAGGAGGAGGAGTTCTGTGGAGAACGATTTCCCATACACCTTAGGAAGTGTGTCATTGTGGACCACACAGGCAGTGTAAAGAGGTTCACCACCTGCTGCTTCTTCCTTCTTCTCTGCTGCAAGAGCACTGTCATGTACAGAATGTGATATTATACTGCACTATGTTTTACTTTATTCATCTTTATCCTGGTCAAGGTCATCGGGAATCCGGAGCCTATTCCTGGGAAACACCGGGCATGAGACGGGAATACACCCTGGAGAACCAGTCCATCTCATAACACTGTGGGAATTCATTTATATATATTACTAATACAATTATATGTTCAGATACAGTTGCAGAAAATCTCTTTCGAAATTTTATTTTGATATATATTAAATAGATATATAATATATCTATTATACTATATAGATACATGACACATTCACAGTAAACAAACTTATGAAAAAAAAAAAAAATATATATATATATATATATATATATATATATATATATATATATATATATATATATATATATATATATATGACTGGTTACTGGTTATATATTAAAGACTGGTTACTTTTCTTTCTTTTCTTTTTTTTTCTTTTTCTTTTTCTATGATCTTTCTATAACAGCAGCTCCAGCTGTAAGACAAATCACAGGTTTACATTAATTCCCTTGTTCTAATATGTTTAATGACGTTTTCTGTGCAGAGATGTTTATTTACATTGCAGAAAAATTATATCTTTGCAAATGAAAATATCTTGAATATAGTCAAATGTATCTAGTAGTTCTTATTATAAGATTATAAGAAAAACCAAATATAAGATTATTAAACATAAACATAGACATTTTACTAATTTCAAGCTTCTAATTTTTGTATTTTATTGGCAGAAAATTTTGTTCTTTCTAGAAATAAATACCTAAAAATAGCAAAATTGTCTGTCAATAGAACAAAAGTATTTCAATTATTTGCTTATAATTAAAAAAAAAGCCTAATTATAAGATAAGTATAAGATTAATAAGATTTATTAATCTTATACTTGGTTTATTGTAATCTTATAATAGGAAATACTAGATAAATTTGACTATATATATATATATATATATATATATATATATATATATATATATATATTCAACTTGTCATTTTTTGTAGTGTAGCATTTTCGGAAGGAGTCTCCATTGTCAGCGTTTTGTAACAGTCAGAGGTAAAGCTGGAACTTTACCTTCAGGATGGAGGACTTTACGGTTTCTCAGGTATGATAGCTGCTATAACTAATGTTTTGCGGACGTTCTACAACATTACATGTAACTGTAAATGGATAAAAGTGCATGTTCACACATGCATCACACCACTTCATTGTTGATTATTTGCCCATAACAGCACACCCCTATGTATTTTATGTCTTACATATGTAGTTTCATACATATTTAGTCTGTATACATTGGAAGAGGTTTCTTGAGGAACAGGATGTTTTGCATGTAAGTCCTTCATCACTCGCACAAACAAAGTGTATCTGAAGCTGGAGGAGATGAAACCAGTTCATATACAAGTTTTACCCTGACTGGATTGAATGAATAATGACTCCTGCAATTAACGTTAGCAGTGTTGAATGAGTAGACATGTTTCTAGCCGAAGCTGCATTCCTACACCAAACACACCGACCAAGAGAGTGCCTACATACACATATGTCATACAGACAGAAATAACTACTTTTGAAATATGCCGTCTCAGGAGGGGTGTATAAATAAATGCTCTCCAGGCCCAGACAGGTGTCCTCACAGCTGGAGACCGCAGGCTGCATGCCCGAAAGATAGATTTGCTGCTCAACCTGGCTACCAGGCCAACAGCCGCTCGCAATTTACGGGTCGCAGTATGTTTCCATTTCACTTTAAATCAGATTGACCCTCGGCTATTTATAGGCTGTGTATGTGCATGCAACATGTGTGTGATGCTGGGTATGTTTGAGGATCGCTAATTCAACATGTAAATAAGCAGCAAAACCTGCTGTATCACTTCAAAGCCTGTTTCATTCACACCCCCTAAAGTTCTGCTTCGGATTTGATCCACATGCCATCCATCGCAGCTCTGGAATTCAACAACTCAACGCTCCTTGTGCTTACGATCAAAGCCCAAAGTATGAGCTGACAAAATTATTGAACGTCTTCACAAGCCAAATTGCATTTGAACACTTGCATAAATATTTTCGCTCTAAAATCAAGCTTCTTAGGGGCTCTGAAGTGCTTCCATGTATATGTACACTCAAATGCCATCAAATGACTGATGACTTTTCCAACAAACCTGGTGCAGTGTTTCAGGGTCATATATTACTACACAGGGTCAACACCCAGGCTAATTTTATAATGTCTGAGCCTACAGACAGCAACATACAAACTCCATACACACAACATAAATACGGTGCAGCTTGGGAGCACACGTTATCATCAAATTTAGGCAAGCTATAAAAAGACAAGACAGTTTGTCATCATCATTTCGGTCATTAGTGTTGGAGAAGCTACTTTGCATGTTGTAACTTGTCAAGCTACAAGCTAGTCAAGATTTAAACTAGCTAAAGTACAGCCAGACTATGCTTTTAATAAAGTATGGCTACATAATGAGCTAATAAATAGTAGCTAATGACACCGAAGCTACATTGTCAAACTGAAGAAATGCTTTGCTATTACAAAGTGCCATTACAAAGAGTGTGCTTTGCTATTAGTAATCCATGCTTATTAAGAATCATTCAACATTAGCATTCCTTACAACAACCATCAGTAAAAGCAATAGATACAAAGAGCAATCGCTCTAATATTGCCAGTTTGTGTCTGGAAATGTAACTAGCAACGAAATGTAAATCCATATAAGAATGAATTAAGTAGCTGTGTTTGGGCGTCTCATATTGGCTAATGCTAGTTATTAGGCTAAAGCATACCTGATGTCAGCTAGCATACTCTGCCGAAACAATTAGCCATTTTGATAATTTCATCTCTTCTTGCCACTAATTCAACAGAAAATAACCAACGCTATCACTCCTGATCACGCTCTTAACTTAAGCAGCTAGGTGCTCAAAAAAGAAGTCTTTAAATTGATGCTTAAAGTTTTGGAAGTCAGCAAAATTTTTATCTTCTTGTTCGAATAAACTTTGATAAATAACGTTAAAGAGCTTGACGCTCACAAATTCCTTTGTATGCAAGCAATTCATGACACCTTGTGTTCATTTTTATTGAGCACTTGAAGAGATACTGCTTTGTATGCTCAGGTTGTCCATCCTCGTGCTCTCTATTAAAGATAAGCCATAAAATGTTTAACAGATCACTTGCATTTTAAGAAGACGCTGTATTTCCTCCTCTTACCTAGATGTTAGTAACATCTTGGAAGCCATTTACGTTTTTTAAAAAATCTACAAATGCTTAATTAGTCACTAATGTACACCCATACATAAACTTTTAGCACCACATTGACACACACACACACACACACACACACACAGTGCAAGCTTGTTTAATATTCCTAAGTAGTAAGTAAACACTTGGCATAAGGAAGCTTTTCACTCGACTTGAGAAAGCAAACGTTAATTCAGAGTGGACACGGCGCATGAAAAAGGTCCTTCAGAAGAATCCTTCATACGGCACCGTATCCATTTTCAAATGGTCACCTTTGGCCCTCGCCAGCACACATGCGAGCACACACACACTCAAACGTAATAGTGAGTCCGTCGCATGACTGTGTCTTCTGAGAAGGCGGTCTTGTGCGAAACTGAGCGTTTATTATAACAAGGGCTGGGATTCAGTCTAATGAAACCTTTAATGAGCTATAAATAAGGTCAACTGGAGCCGGCGTTTAAGAGCAGAGCCGTCTAAGAGATGATTGAGAACCGCTGTTAGCACTTCAGACTGTTGTTCTAACGTCTCTGAGTGACACTGGGATGACAGCAGCTGGCTGCTGCTTTACTCACTTTGCGTCAACATGTGCGATGAATTGTAAACGTACACGCTTGTGACGTTTAAATGATTTATTGTCTGTCATTCATGTAAAGAAAGACGCTTTGTTAATAGCGAAAGTGTTGCCATGAGAAGGCAGTAGCTCTTAGATAACATGACACTGAAATTGACAAACAAACAATGAGGACTCAGTGAGCCTTTCAGTTAGTTATTGTAATGTGCTTCATACTAACTATCGATCAGCTAAAGGTGCAAATATACTTCACTTTCCCCGCCACATGCACACGCAGTGTCTACATGAGCTGCATTGTTCACATACTCGCTTGCGTATCTTACGTGCATCTGGAGGATTAAAAGCAGCATCAACTAGATGGCACGTCAGACCCAAAACATCTCTGTCCATCTGGTTTCCAAGTCAAATGGTAATGTTTAGCGTTTTCATGTATAGCAACGTTAAACAGAACAACAAGTTCTGTTTCTCTTTAAAACTTTCTGCTGTCAGCGTGATTGTTGTCATGATCTTCGTCTCAAATCAAAAAGCCTCACTGTACATTCAAAAATAGTTACTAATCTAGTAAGTCCAGAAGGCTGTTACTCAAAACGGGCCTTTCTTTAGATTTAAAGAGGTTAGAAAATGTTAGCGTTAGTACTCACTAACAGTCTAGAATAGTATCGATTTGAAACACAATGTTAGTTTGTTTATTCAGTTCGGTAAACAGTGTCACATGGTGCTGCACTGCCTCCACTATTTACGTTGATATTGCACTATGCAGACACGTTGCATTAATTTCTGAGCTCGTGCACGTGACGCACCAAATGACCGCAGGACATAGTGCGGTGGCCATCTCGAGTATATATAGTTAACAGCAATTATAAATAAGGCATGTTGGGTTTCCATTTGCTTCATTAATTTTGTACTGGAGTGCGAGGAGAATATATGTGGCACTTTGGGAAAACTTTTTAACATTGTCAACAAATGTTAACATTTTTTACTATATAGTTCTGAAAAATTCTAAATTTGCCATTTATACTGCTTACAAACTGAACTGATTTGACTAATGTCTGTTTCATTATGGCATATAACCAATAACATGATCAATATTGACGTTCACTGAATGTACACTTTGCTATCTTTTTTCAGCCACTTGTCTTAAAACATAATCTGGGCAGAAAGTGTAGGCAAGGCTAGAGAGTAAAAAATATATATTTCTTCATCATTCTTGAAGTAGAAGTGTCAAACTATGTTACTGGCAGAGATTTTGGTCAGAATCCATAACATCTGACAGCTTTTCCCCTGAGCACTTCACATTTAGACCTCAACAAAAATCCTTTCCATGAATATCTGTCTCAATCCTTATCCTGGTGTGTATTTTTTAGCTTTAATCTATAAACAAGAACAAAGCTTCATAATGTAGCTGAACTTCAGGGATGCGGCCATCTTGCTAATGACTACAATTATGTAAATTTAATTCAGTTTTTCTTGATATAACAATAGGGTAGATCGTAACGATATTTCGTTTGTACTGGCGTTCATGCGTGATACCGACAAGATCTGCTTTATCCTGGAAGCTTCTGCTCGTCAGTATTAGGGTGTAACCACAGAACCACTCTGCCATCCATTATACTGAGACAGTGAGAGAGAAAGAAGTAGAGAGAGCAAGCGAGAACCGCATAAAGACTAATTTCCACCACCTGTGCTTCGGAGCTGTGCACATTCTTTCTGTGTGACACGCGGCACTCAGATAATTCCTGCTATGCAAATGTTTTTTGTTAAAACGAAATTAGCGTCCCTGGATGGAACAAGAAAGAAGTTTCAAAGGAGGAAAAAGAGAAGAGAAATGAATGATGGAGGCTTCTTGCACAGCCACCTTTCCCCTATTATACATAAGTGTGGGCTTGATAATTAAAGTCATGCACTGATGGGATCCGGTGCTTTTTCTGCCACTGTGCTGCTTATTTGCACTCGGTCATTTTAGCACTTTGGAAGTGTTTGTGTGTGAGTGTGTGTGTTGAGCTAAAGCTAAAATGGATGAGGGTTTTTGGAGGTAGGTAATGAAACCTGGACTGATATTGTTGGAGTCAGGGAGGAAAAGTATAAATGGCTAATGTGATCTGGCCTTGTTCTCTATGTAATGCGTCAAGGAGTGTATCCCAGCTGTTAGGTTTCAGTCTCCAGACATACGGCAGACAGTGACCTTGAGCTCAGAGTGGCGATTTATACAGTATACCGTTGATCTTGGAGCTATGCCTTATCCTTCCTCCTGCCTGAGAGACATGATCTTTATAGATCTACTATGGCCATTAAATACAAGGAGATATGCTATTTCTACATGATTTACAGCAGTTAAATCTGTAACTGAAAAATCTACTATTTTTCTTCATATCATGGCAGTTCAGAATTCTCCATTCTGATTGGTCCTAAGGTGTTGATTAGTTTTCTATAACAGCAGCTCTAACAATAGTTTGGCTGCAAGCGTTCTATTAATGCACTTGTTTTCTGTAGTAACAAATATAGATGAACTTGTATTTATGCTCCACATAAATAGAATAAAAATGTATGTAGTAATTAATATGGTGGCATTTTCTCCAAGGAGGCGTTTATTTAACATTTTTGGAAGGAATCTCTAGTGTCAGCGCTTTTTCCACCACAACAAGATCTTCAGGACAAAGGATTTTGCACTTTACTATTTCTCTGTCACGTAACAAGCTACATTTTTTTGTCTTATTAACTTCAAGAGAGAGACGAAAGAAAGGGTGTTGAGAGAACTAACTTGTTTCATGAACATTCTGCAACATTCAATGTAACTATAAATGGATAAAAAGTACCAAGTGTCATGTGGCCACATCACACCACCCCCATCACTGTTAATTTTCCTATAACAGCAAATCCCGAAGTGTTTACATCCTTACTTATCCAACACAGACATATTCTATGGCTTATTATTGGTATGTGTTGTGTCTTAGGTTGGTTAAATGGTATCAAATATGTTTTTATAGACATCATATTTTCTTTTTCAAGAAAAAAAAATGACTGTATCCCTTAAAGTCCTGTGGAAAGTTTTAGGAGACAAAAGGCTTTCCAACAGTTGGGTTGCGTGTCTCGAAATCAATACGCTGCATTTTAGATGTATAAAATGAGGTTATAGAGTAAAAACAAATGGCTCTGTGGTTCTCAGAATGAAGGGGATAATGTTTTGCTTGTCTGCTTTTATTGATCGGAAATTATCTCAATTTCCAACCAATAAATGTCAGAGCAACTCGGAGCAGGACTTCAATAAAGTCACTCGTTCACACGAAGGAATCTGAAGGAATCTCTGCAGATCCGATTTTCTTCAGACAGGACAACCAGCAACATGTGTTTTCTTGCCTAAGTATTTCTGTGGTATTATTGTTTTCATTGACTTTCCACGTTGCGTCTACCCTTACAATAACAAAAGGGTCATTCTTGAGAAAATGAATGGAAAAGCATTCTTGCAGGACCGTTCTTGTTGTTGATTACATGGCAATTTGTTTCTGATTTTTCGTAAAGTGAAATGTACAATGTAAATCTGCGAGGCTAGAAAGAAATAATCAGATAATCCTAGATTTAAGAATATAGAAATGGACACATCGGCTTTCTCGCAAGACTGAAGTCTTATGGTGTCTCTGGAACCATTCAGGCCTCGCTCTGAATTATGTACAATTCTGTGAAGATGCTTCAGGATTTACAGCACTGAGACAAGTACAGAGCGCAGTGGGACCACATTCCCGTCCGGGCCTCAGGCCACCACTGGAACAGAGATTTACAACATCAGTGACATACCTGATTACTTTCGGACACCGAGGAGAATTGGACAGTGTTTTTCCCTCTGCCTGTTCATCTTTTACAGCAGGGTTGGACAGTAGATGAACGGTCTCGTCTGTTCCCACATGCAAGAAGAGACTCTAGTTCTGAATATGGGTCTGTATGTCTTATCCCAACGAGATAAACTGATGGACACCAATAGTGGAACCAACATGGATGAGTTCAGCTTGATAAATACCAGAGAAATGCTGACGGGAAGGACATTTTTAGGGAGGACAAATACTGTATATACTAGCCATGTCTATAGAAACATGAGGAAGCATGTGGAAGCCTCTCGGCTCCTTTCTTCTTATGACAAAGCTTTCCTTCCCATATTTTTACAGCCAAACCATGGACACATGGATGGGATCCAAAGCCAGCACACCCTGTGCAAAAGACACTCAGTCCCCATTGACCTCACACTGGCAACTAGATTTTCTGAATGTCATTCAGACTAGCAGCAAATGACACACGTTTCCATTCATTTCTCAATTGCAAATGCAGACAAAACAACCTGTCAGACAAATAAATTTGAGATGTTTGAGTAGCAACAACGTTGGAGGAAGTCTAGGCTGGAAGTGGACAGCAGGTCTTTTTTTTTTTTTTTTTTTTTTTTAAAAGGGGGTTCCTAAGGATTCCTTCTATATCGTGCAGAGATCAAAAACCACAGAACCAAGTTTACGTAACAGGAGGAGAAGAAATGTTTAATGACTGCAGCAGGCCTCAAAATATGCCTGCTCTCCACCCATCCTTTCTAGTGTCTCTTCCTGCCTCCCTTCCTCGAAAGGACATATAAAGTCTCATGGCCTTTGCATTTGAGGCAAAGTTCATCTTGGTGACATAAACCAGATGGACACTCCACATTGTGGTTTCTCACAGACCACATGGCTGCTTCCTCCATCCAGGGTCTGCTTGCTGGCAACTGGGAGGCGACGCAGTCCCATTTGTCTTCTTGAAACTCGGATGGGACTTTTGGTGAAAGGGATGGCTTAGCGAGATTGATGATGCGTGGCCAATTACTGGCTTAGCCTCCGAGTCTCACAAAGAAAGAAGCAGCTTTAGATGTAAACATACTGTAGGCTGTGACGAAGGAAGGGAATACCTGTGGGGCAACGAAATGGAAGTGCCTACTGAGAGTTCTCCATCGGATGATATCCAGGACTGACATTCCTACAATCCGTTCCCAAAATGCTGATCTGGGATATGATTGATGTTGATGCATCAGCGTACTTTTTGTTATTTTGTTCACTGGTTTGGTCAAGGGTGGTGGAACATCTTTATGATTAGTTTAAATTCCTTGGAGTCGTTGCAGGCCGATTTTTTCCACTGAATCTCTGAAGATGGGAGCTCTAGACAATCCTTTTAACCAGTTCCATTCAGTTGGCTGATCCCAGTATTCAACACTGGTGCCATCCGGGTGCGAAGGGAGGGGGGTTTGGGACACTCGATGGTTGACAGGCATTTGGGGCGCCAGCCTGTAGCTTGTTAACCAAACTCTGACAACAAGAATGCTGCCCTTGAAAATCAATTATAAACATAGGAGTGTCACCACAACTGTTCCTGGCACTGTCTGTCTAGGCATGCTTTTTTGATCCCCTCTCTCTCTTTCTCTCTCTCTCAACTGCTGCAGTTCAGAATTAATGCTCCTGCTGAAACCCACTAGGACACAGCACGTAAATCAGCAGGGGTGATGACAGGTCATGGTGCCTTCACTTGTTGCGGACGGTCAGTTTTATGGGAGCAGTTGTGTAGTTTTTCATTGTGACTGCTTAGCGCTGTCCGCTTGTGCCGGACCCTAATAAAAAATGGCATTGCCAAACTTTAAGAGGAACGCGGAGCTGGGTTCAAACATAGTGATGTCTATTAATGGCACTTCAGACTTCAGCTGGCACAACCAGGGCCCGGAGTTACTCTCAATTGTTTCAGTATGTCACCTTTACACCACTGAGTGCCGGAGTCTGGTGTTTACATTAAAAAGTAAAGGCAAATTCCAGGCAGACGAGATCTGTTTCTTTTTTCTCTTTGCACTGAACCAATTTCACAGCAAGTCAGCCAAGTGTAGAGAGTTTAAGCATGCACTTGGACATCAGTCCCACTAACAAGCACTTTTCCCATTCGGCGAGGATTGTGGTTTTCATCTTTTATGAAAGCGCGGCTCATTTTGAAAGTTTAAAGTGAAAACACACATAGAAGCTGAGCTGCTGCTGGATTTACCTGACGTGTGAAGTTTCTCACACAGGCAGTAATGTTAAAAATGCAAGTGGTTTTGCTTATATTACTATAATATGTAACAAAAGGTTAACAATTGTTAATATCTATGCTTTTATACTTTTATACCAACTCTAAGTACTATCTTAATGTATTTTGTCAGTGACAAGTTTTTTTGTTTTTAACGGGATTTTAAAAATCTCCCCACAACGACTATTTTCTAAAACATATTGTTATGTAGTTTACATGAGATTTCCATCAGTGCTTCAGTAATTCATGCTGAGAGGATTGTTGTGGTTACTGGTATTATGTGTATTGTCCGCTGAAAATGACTTGTTTTCAATGAGCCGAGTCATTTCATACTCCAGTTCATCGGTCTTAAAGTCAGACCTTCACGTAGAAGTAGTTTCTTAATATCTTTTAGTAGTGGATTTGACTTTAAGTGACTTTTTTTTTTCTCAGAAAACTTTGCAAAATATACACTTGTCATATATGTGAATACAGGTTTTAATGCAATCTGTGAATTAACAATATTTTTGTTTTTGTATATATTTCTGTATTGTGTATATTTCTGCAATATGCAAAATAACATATGTGTTATGTTAATTTCATTTCATCTGTTGTGCTATTTGCATAATACTACTGCATATTACTGTATTTATAAATACAAATGTTCACACATGCATCCAACATACATAGTCACTTTAAGTTGTTACTGATATTGTGCATGTATGCTTCAATTAAAAATCAGTAATCAGTAACCCTTAGCTGATCCCCCTCCCCCCTCAACACACACACATACACACACACACACACACATGCACTCACAAACACACAAAGGAGTGTTTACTGTCGTTTTTCAAGATGATCTGATGAAAGAGCAGCGTGATGAGACCACCACAGCGACGGATGTAGAACAGACCTTCTCAATGCCACCATATTGTTCTACAGTCCCGTCTTTCACAATACATCCATCTGCTGCTTGCATTGTCTCCGTGCTGAGGACATATGATGTGAAGGCATGTCTCAGTTTATGACCTCTGCTCATCTTTAGTCCTCATCTGCTGAAGCATCTCATTCAATTATTGCACTCCTTCATCAAACAATAGGCTTTATTGCTGCACACCTCACAGACCTGAGGACCTAGAGTTGGAAATGTGCATTCATTTAGTTTCCCCGGTGACTGATGGTTGTTTAAAAGCCCAGAGCGGAGTGTCTGGATGTTGTCTTGGTGTTATGTTGCAATGCATTTCTTAGAAATTTCACTTAACCCTGCACTTATAACTCTAAAGTGGTGTGCATTGCCTTATGATTTCATACAGGCCTTGCTGGACCGAAGAGAATTCTCAATAAGTACAGAGTGCTATTATGTTCAAGAATGGGTTTAATTTGTGTATGGATGCAACAAAAAGCTCCCAAATCTAATCTCAGACCCACTAATGGCACTGAAATGTCTGTTTGGAAATATTTATCACTTGTTTTACCAAGTACATGTAAATATTAACCTAAAATATGTTTTGCAGTTTATTGGAGCAAGTAATAGGGAAAAGTAGCCTATATAGCATATTATGTACACCTATGACATAGATATAGCTTAAAACTGAGTTCTGGATACATTTTTTTTTATTATGTTTAGTTTTAAAAAATCATTTGGGTTACTATTACAATATATACCGTAGAGATTTATATTTTTAATTCTCACTGCTCATTTGGCCGACATGTTTATCCAAAATAACTTATAACTTTGGATACAGCTGAGCAGTTGAGAGTCTTACTCAAGGACCCAGTCATGCTGGGTGCTGGGATTTGAACTCATAACCTTCTGATTAGTAGCCAAAACCCATAACTAATGAGCCAGTCAGGAATAAACAGATATAGAAGATGAATGAATGAAAACAGTAAATGCACTGAGCAGCACTCGCTCAAGTACCCAATACACTCTTATGTTAATAAACGTGGCCTTTATTTGTATGTTACCGAGCTGCATGGTAACACAGTGGCTGAATTTTAATAGCATATAGCCACAAATCAAAATATGGAGACCACAAGATAATACTGAGGCCACAAGTTAAGTTTCTTGAAATCTATTTCCTGGCCGCAAAGTACTTAAGTCATGACAACTATTGTAATATAAAATGCGAGACACGGATAAATCAATAGAATTGTGACCACAGGAACCTAAACATGGGGATGACTGATATTATTACACTTTACTGTAGTCTTGGAATGATGCATAAATACATACTGAGTCATGGACACAGTGACGAGGATATTCCATTAGCCCACATCACCTTCTCAAAAACAAATAGACTTTTTCACATTTCACCCATTTCGCCCATTCCCATATGACGTTCCAACAACATATTAAGTTCATGATAACATATTGAAATATGTTAAGTTCTGACCTCTACATATTAATTCATGGCCACTTCCTGTTTAAAAAAACCCACCATGTTACCTTAGCAGCTATATAGTGTCTGACAGCATACATTAAAACGGCACCCTTACTAAAAAAATCATATAAGGGCATACACGTGACCATAAGTTTTTCACATATGATTGTGTAATATGTGATCATGTGTTGAAAACATGTGAAAGTGCATTTCAGCATTTTATGCCCTGAAATTACATGTGAACATGTGACACGTGTACAGTACATGAGGAAATAAATGAATCATGTAAAATCACATGATAATAAATGAATCATAGGTAAATATATAGTGTGTGAAAATAAATAAACCATGTGCAAAATTTAATTAAAAAATATTTTTTTTAAAAATCCTTATATTTGAATTTGTAACGTAAAAATGCATGTGGAAAAATACATGTAAAAATGTTAATTAATAAATAATAATAATAATAATAATAATAATAATACGTTTATTATATATAGCGCCTTTCTGCAAACTCAAGGTCACTATACAATATGAAAATAGATAAACATGACAGCAGAATTAAATAAATAAATAAATAAATAAATAAACATGTGAAGTGTTGAAATTTCACATGAAGTTTATGCGACTTTTCTTTAAGACCTGTTCCTGCAACGTTTTTGCTAGTTCCAGCAGGATCCAAGTCCTGATACACACCCCTAACACAGTCTATCTCTTTCTCTGTCTCACACACACACACACACACACACACGTACATAAACACAGACCATTTCGTTTTGCTTTCCCAACAAACACCTCATTATGCGTCTTTGTGCACATCTTTAGTTGCATCTGTTCACATTGTGCACAATGTCAGCACATTTACAGTAATGACACATAATGCAAACATGCACATGTAAACACACACAAACAGTTTACAAACAGCAACATTACAAGGACGCTCACGACCATCTGTGCACTGGAACAGACCGTCGACCGGGGCCTTATGCACCTTTTACCCCACAATGAGATTTGATAAATCAAACAATACCTTTCAGCATGCACATCAAAACCTTCCCCCAGCAAGAGGTCACAGAGGTCAGAGCCGAAATCAAATCTAACCGGCGAGGCTGTAATGGCATTCTGTAGAAGAGCAGGAGCCTGCGGGTTGTTATAGCCCGCTGCTGGGCATCGTTGACATTTATCAGGCCTGCATCTGGATGGGAGCGTGAGATTACTGTGTGTAATCTGACAAGAGCGAAGGGCTGGGCAGGAAGCCACTGTAATGAACGAGATGAATCAGGGAAATGGGATGTCTGAGCTCCACAGCCTTTTATTCACGATGGAGCTGTCCAGGATCACAAAAGCACAACTTCATGTATTTAATGAGGATAAGAAGTAAAGCTGTGTGTACAAGATGCAAAGCAAGCATAAAATAAAAAAGTATAGAAAAGAGGAATTGTGTCGTTATGATTGAGGTGTCATCGGTGTCCCACTCACAAATAAATGAACCACTTTAATAGGAACACCTGCACACTGCTTCATGCAATTATTCAATCAGCCAATCATGTGGCAGCAGAGCAGTGCAGAAAATCATGCAAGTACCGGTCAAGAGCTTCAGGTAATGTTCACGTCAGACATCAGAACTGTGGAAGATGTGATCTCAGTGATCTGTGGCATGGTTGTTGGTTTGTGTATTTCAGAAAATCTGTGATTTTCATACAACAGTCTTTTGAGTTTATACAGAATGGTGCGAAAAAACAAAAAGCATCCAGTGAGCTGCAGTTCTGTGGGCTAAAACACATTGTTATGAGAGAGGTGAGGAGAATCTCCAGACTGGTTTGAGATGACGGGAAGGCTACGGCAACTTAGTAACCACTCTTTACAACCGTGATGAGCAGAAAGGCATCTCAGAACGGAGATTACATCAAATGTTGAGGCGGATGGGCTACAACAGCAGAAGACTACATCCTGTCAGTGAAGAACAGGAATCTGACACTACAGTGGGCACCATTTCACAGAGACTGGGCAGTTGAAGATTAGAAAAACATCGCCTGATCTTTTTTTCCATATGATTGTCTGATTGGATCATTTCAGAAATGATCTGTTCAGGTGTTCCAGTTAATGTGAATGAGTGCATATGTTATAATATGTGCATAATTTAATATTTATTTACATTGTCAGTGAACAGTATTGTGATTTGATTTGATGATAATTTAAGGCAGTAATGTAAACAGTTTAAAAAATAATTTAAAAAACAACGTATTGTATTACTGTACAGCAATGCTGTTTATCTGATCCTACACACCTCATGAGTGTGTATCGGCACAGCTGGAGTCCACCAGAAAGACAAAGTCAAAGTAATCAGCAAGCGGTCTATTGGCAGCTCTGGCCACCAGCGTGATCACACACATAAATAACTGTTCATGCAGAGGACAGGCAAGGGCATCAAGGCAAAGGGCCAGACATTGAATGAGATGGCAATTTAGAGTTAAACGAATCCCATCCGCGACACAGATTTATTGGCAAGCGACAGGGGTTGTCTGGCAGCCCAGATTTCAGATAACCACACGATAGGCCACTGTAATGTGGCAATGGAGAAAGTGAGAAAGGAAAAGTAACATAGATTCAAGATCACAACCTTCACATCCAGTTGTATAGAAACTGCAAGGTGGCTCTTTGGCGTCCCAGAAAGCTCATGCACATAATCAAGTGTGCAGATTAAATACGTTGGTGATGCAAATGACTTTCTGTTAATTATGAGTTGACGTTGTGACTATGAAGGATTGAATCATAGCATGGATCACTGAAAACAGGATTTATAGCCCACTTAGCCATTCAGGCTTTGATACTGAACAATTTTAGAGCAGTAATGAAAAAAAAATTAATAAATCTGGCAGTAAAAAAGTTTATGATAGGAAATTCCAATTGAGCCTAATCACAGACTAAGATCAGTCCCTCAAAAAACAAAAAACAAAAAAAAAAAAAAGGAAAATCCAGTAGTGTAAGCTTTAATAGACTTAAACTCATTGTACATTGTACAGACACATTCTTTAACAACAACAACAACAACAACAATAATAATAATCATCATCATCATCATTATCTTCATTATTTATATAGAACATTTTTCTTTGACACCAAAATCTCTAAGTGCTTTACATATAAGAAATTAATGGTAAATATATTTATGACAAAATAAATTGATAAAACATTCACTAGCTATAAAACATTATATATATATGTGTGTGTGTGTGTGTGTGTGTGTTTAATGTAATATTAAGCAAACATAAACACATAAATAATAACGATAATAAAATAATAATAAAACACTGATCTTTTTTTGATATCCATGATTTATTTTTTTACTCTATTTTCTTAGTATTTAATAATAATAATAATAATAATAATAATAATAATAATAATTCTTTATTACATTTTCTACTTTTTCTTATTATGTACTTATTATTTTAATCAAACAAAATAATACAATTGCTTCAGTTTTACTGTACTGTTTTTTTTTTAATATATATTTCACTTAATTTTAATATACATGCTTTATTTTTTTATTTCATATTCTGCTCATTGCCGGGTACCTTTTTTTGTTAAGTCACGTGACCGGAAGCAACTGTCCCTTCGAGGTCAACATGGCGGCGCACAGCGCGTGAAGAGGACACCAGCTGCAGCTGGTTAAACGCGGAGAACATGTTTAAGACGCCATGTAGTCGTGCAGCAGGTGGGGGAGCGTTTGTGTAATGCCACGGCGTCTATAAACGCGCCGATAGAAAGAAGTAGCTATGGTTAGAAACGCTAAAAGGGCCTGTATTGCCGGTGGCGTGTTAGCCGGTTAGCTTAGCCTCCATAGTGCTGAATTAGAAAGAAGTTAGCGGTTTAGCTAACACTAGCTTGCTTTGCTATGAGCCGGTTGGGGGTGAAGCCTAAATGCGCTTCTTGTGTATAGTAGTGCACTACTTAGGGCAGTAGACGCCTTTATTTCGTACTCTATGTAGTGCACTTGTGTAGGAAGTAAGGAGTAATTTGGGATTCAGCCCTAGCTGACCTTACATCAGGCCTCATTAGGCGAATTATGACTATATTTTCTTAATTATAATCACATTTTTGCTCTGCAATTATTAATTTATATTAGGTCAAGCATTTGTTTTGTGTTTAATGCCAATGTTAAGCAAGTACATTTTAATTCAGTAGTTTTATTTGTAGCTGAGATGCTTGTGCAGTGAACAAGTCCTAAATCAGAGATCTTTAGTAACACAGAAACAGTGTGAAATGATTAAAATGATTTTCTTTTTGCTAATAAGAAGGACAGAGGCATCATGGTGCACAGTGCTCAGATGCAGCTCCTGTTAGGACACACAGCACAGATCAGTAAACATGGTTATATGGGTGTGTTTATTTATAGAAAGCTGTAAGTGTTGACCTGATGAAACCCTGCCAGCAATCCTGGTATCTGCTAGATATTAAATATTTATTCTCCAGTCTCCATGCGGATGTGCAGCCATGATATAACCTGCAGTACACATCCTACTCTATCCATTTTTTTGTTGTTATCATATAGTGCAAGCCTGCATGCAAAGTATCAGATGACAAAAGTTGTGAGAGATGACGTCTGCATGTACACTGGAATGCAGTGTCATTTCTTCATGACCGTGGTGTTGATAGTGTATTAGTCATTAACATGCATGCACAGCGTTTATCAGATTCACACACTCGCCTCTCATGCAGTAGCATTTTATGTTCCTGTGTACTGTACTGTACTGTATGTGTGTATTCCTGTGGATCATGCTGTGTGTGTGTTGCTGTATTCATTTGTATCATACTGTGTGTGTGTGTGTGTGCGCGTTCCAGTGTACTGTACTGTGTGTGTTCCTGTGGATTGTGCTGTTTGTGTGTGTGTGTGTGTGTGTGTTCCTGTGTTCCTGTAGTCCTGTGGACTGTACTGTGTGTGACCCTGTGTTCCTGTGTACTGCACTGTACTTGGTGTGTGTGTTCTTGTGTTCCTGTGTTCCATACTATGTTTGTTCCTGTATTCCTGTGTACTGTACTGTGTGTGTGTTCCAGTGTACCATGCTACTGTGTGTGTGTGTGTGTGTGTTCCTGTGTACTGTACTGTGTGTGTGTTCCTGTGTTCATGTGTACCATGCTACTGTGCGTATGTTCCTGTATTCCTGTGGACCGAACTGTGTGTGCGTGTTTGCGCTAGCCTATATTTCTGTGTACCATGCTACTGTGTGTGTGTTCCTGTATTTCTGTGTACCATGCTACTGTGTGTGTGTTCCTGTATTTCTGTGTACCATGCTACTGTGTGTGTGTTCCTGTATTTCTGTGTACCATGCTACTGTGTGTGTGTGTGTGTGTGTGTGTGTGTGTGTGTTCCTG
This sequence comes from Pangasianodon hypophthalmus, assembly GCF_027358585.1. Lineage (NCBI taxonomy): Eukaryota > Metazoa > Chordata > Actinopteri > Siluriformes > Pangasiidae > Pangasianodon > Pangasianodon hypophthalmus. The sequence continues at coordinate 21,314,054 of NC_069721.1, read as the reverse complement.
TATTCCTGTGCCAGTGCTGTTGTGTTGCAGCATGGGCTTGAAGAAATGACAGTTTGTTCCAGTGTATCCCCCTGATGCTGTTTCTCACTGTAACTCATGTCATCTGACATGTTGTCTGTACAGTGGGGTCCAACAGTCTGAGACCACGTTAAAAATCTGGATTTCTTTTATTTAAAATTACAAATAAACAGGTTTTAGAATTTTTTAATATTTAAAACAAAGAAAGTAAATGTTCGATATCTTGAATATTTAATATTCAAGCTTCTGCACTATTGAAGCAGGTGATCAGACAACACTCTGATGGATTTGATCTAAAATGGATCATGAGGTTTTGCACAAACTTGTGGCGTCCAAGTCCAAGTGCACACTGTCATTAAACAAAAAGGAGACGTGACAAATAATAAGAAACTTTAAAATTCATGTAAATATTTCTAAGATTCTATTTTTCACTCAAGTTGTTGTCAATAATATAATTTGTAATGAAAATTATTGTAATAAATTAAAAAATTGAGGCATTTTCACTAGTGCTCTCAGACTTTTGGACCCCTGTGTATGTACTGTGTATGTTATATGTATGTTGTGTGTATGTTGTGTGTATGTAGGCTTGTACAATATGATCGTGATCTGATCACAAAATATTGTGATTGTGATATGCTTTGCAGAGCATTACGTGTATATTTGTATAATCCGAATGTGCTATGGTTAGAGTTCTCCTGTACTGTCAGTGTTTAATATAGTGCTGTGTTGTTTTTTTTCTGCATTTACAAAAAAAATTGCTACTATAATATAAACCATATCATATTCATCTTATGTTATAAAATAATTACAGTCTGCTTTTTGAGTGTTTTTTCTAATTTTTTTCATTTATGTGTGTATAAATAATATATGTAATGTATAATAAATAAATACACACACACACACACACAGAGTACAGTGCAAAAGTCTTGGGCACATGCAAAGAAATGCTATAAAGCAAAGATGGCTTCAAAAATAATGAAATTAAAAGTTTCTACATAAAAAAAAAAAAAAAAAAAAAAAAAACTATAAAGAGCAGTAACCAGTAGTTCTGCAAAACTAATGTTTGGAAATCTAAAATGTTTTGTACTGACTCGATAATGAAGAAGTCATAAAATAAAAATCTATAGCAAAAATAGATTTTTTTTTGTACTAAAATTGTACTAATTTTTTTTGGAATGTCCTGAACCTTTAGCATGGTTCTATGCAGAGTGTTTTGCTTGCATATGCTCCTTATTTTATTAATTTATTTATTTTAAAGTGGATAGAATTTGGACTCAGTAAATTTTGCCCCATGCAGCCTACCATTGTGGCTTTATTTATTTTGTCGATCACGTTGTTCTGCAGGTCTGTTTGGTGCCAGTGTGAACCCGACGCTCCTAATAAACGCACGCAGAAGTCAGCCGAGTGTCCGGACTCTGGTGCAGCTCTGCAGGAGCGACCCAGCGCAATGGATCACCTTCCAGCACCTGCGTTTCCTCAAGCGGCAGGTACGATTTCCAGTGGGTTTATCAAGACCTCCTTCTTACGCTGACACTGGAGACTCCTTCTCAGCTAAAGCAGAAGTCAGACCAAAGAGGAAAAAAATTCACCTGCTGGAAAAGTCAGTTCAGAAAAGGGCGAAAGGATGCAGGCTGCTTCTGGAAGAGGTTACTTTCACTTCGCAGAGAAGTTATCTAGGTGAAATTTGACCAGTGAATTCACAAGCCTCAGTGTTGTGAGGCATTCACACTAGGCATTTTGTGTCTCACTGTTTTCATACTGCTGCTGGGAAAAGAAAAGGCTGTCTCATCCAGTGAAAGAGACTAGAGGTTTATGTGCTAAAATTCTTTTCATTTTCTTCCGCTCTCGATCAGCTAGGATGTTCTTATTAAAAGACAGTTTTCAGGCAGTTCAGTATGTAGCACACTGAAGGGTAGAAAACATTCTGCAGTTATAAAACTTTATTTCCTGAATGTACTAAAATGTGCTCTCGTACACAAGTAAAGACAAAAGTATAATTTCAAGTCTGAAAATTTGTGAAAATATATGTTGAATGAATGAAAGCATCAGTAAAATCTGATACCACACATCGTCCCAGTGGAAAAAGTGCGTTTTTTTTTGTTTGTTTGTTTTTTGTTTTTTTTTTTTAATTAAAAACTGAAAATCAGAATGTCTCTAGATCATATTGAGTTGTTTGTACATTCATGCATTGAATCACTCAATCATAACATACCAGACTATACCCTTTTTTTTTTCCTCTCTCTTTTGTTTCTTAGTATGTGAATGTGAGCAGTGTTCTGAGCCAGGGAGCCCGGCCGAAGCAGGAGCCGGCGATCTCCACGCTGGAGGAAAGAGATGATGCGGTTCTCAGGCAGATCCAGGAGATCCCAGACATTAAACCCGCGTCCGATGTGGAAGGTCCAAGCACTGCTGATGAGCCGGAGGCAGTCAGACAGGCTCGGATCGAGGCCCGGCAGTGGAAGGAGCTGAGCGTAAACTACTCCGATTTACCGGGGATCTACGCTCGGCTCTCAAAAATCAAACTCACGGGTATGACTGGTTCCAGCATGAGTCTTTGATTTGGGTAACTTGGACAAATTTTGGAAAGAAATTGAGAAATTTCTCATTTTAGAAAGAAAGTTTTTAGAAATTTTGGAAGTAATTTTTACAGTAGTGTGGAGGTAGGGAGGGGAAGCAGTTTCTGATCTTTCGTTTTAATGCCGCAATTCTCAGTTCTGATTGGTCAGAAGATGATGAAAAATATTTCTGTAAATGCAACTCTGACTAATGGTTAATTAATTCAAATCACAGGTTTGTATTTAATGCACTCGTTCGAATACGCTATCATTTCTATAGTAACAGCTCGCTTATGTAAACAGCTTGTGTAAGGAGTCTCCAGTGTCGGCTCTTTGTAATAGTCAGAGATAAAGCTTTAACTTTCTCGCTGTGGGAAGGAAGTGGAATAAGGAAGAGGAAGAAGACATCTTGGGATGTGATGTGCTAGGAAAATGATCCGCTTTGGGGTGGTAACAGTAACTTCACTTCATCAGAAACCGGCGTTGTTGTTGATGTGCGTATAACAGCACGTGTCAGAGTGGTTTTATTCTTCCTTACTCAGTGCATATCGCTGTTAGACCTCTTGTGCCTGGTCAAATTCTGTATGAACTTTCATGATGTGAACTTACTCAGAACAAAAATCCACCATCGAATTTGTTCTACTTTATTGAAACGCAGATCATTAGATGTCCATTTTTGTATCCAAACATGTTTCTCTTTTCTCTCCCGGTCTCTCCTCAGCGCTTGTGGTCACAACAGCGGCAGCGGGATTTGCCATGGCTCCTGTGCCCTTTGACCCCATCACCTTCACGCTGGCCACAGTTGGAACAGGTCTCTCTTCATGTATGGCCAATTCTATTAACCAGGTCAGTCACTTTATACAAACATCCATTACTCACAACATGACCAGGGAACTATGCTGCATTCGACCAACTTAGAACTCTGTATTTTTGACCTCCATAAAGTCAAGCTACAAAGTTGGGGTAAAAAACATGAACATCTCCTTGTTTGGCTTTTGTTAGCAACAAGCTAGCCAGATAACTGTGATGAGTGATGTATATTTTTCTCCTCAAAACAGTGAACCGTACAGTCAGTGTTACAGTTTTAACAATGAATATTACTGTATATACAGCATAACTCATTTAAAAGTAAAACGGTGCTGCTGTGTTTACTGTTGATGCTGTGAGCAGCCATTTTGATTTGAGGTCACTTGCTGAACTCGGGGTTGAGGAGACCGGCCTGAGTTCATGAGTAGGATTTCCGAGTTGAGGAGGTGTTCTCTTTGGCTTTTCCAAGTCGGAGCCCAGAAATTCCGAGTTCCGAGTTTTAGTCGAATGCAGCGCTAGACAGCTAAACAGTTCCTAGAACATTTCCATGCTACATTTCCTCTGCACCACAGGAACCTTCTGGAGAATAATGTTTGCATGGTGAACATGAGATTAAAGTTCTGTTGGACATGTAAGATGTTACTAATAATTTTAAATTTACAGTAAGGACCGTCACACATTCAGAGTGCAGTGTCATACTTCATATCTGTTTCTCACAGACACAAATGCTGCTGAATAATTTCCTGTTCTCAATGGTGGCACTATGCTTCTGATAAGCTTTAATAATGGATTGTTGGGGGAAACATTTTTTATTTTTTTGGTTTGTTTTTAATAAACCATATGATGGATAAGGGGCCAGTTAGAAATGTTAAGTACAGCAAGATTCTCTCTGATAGTTCCTAGTCCGCAGAAGAATGCCTACTCTGGAGCAGGAACTAATAATCATCCTGGAACGACACTCCAGGAACTAACTAATCCCCTCTGCACTGATACTGTAAAGCATTATTTACTGCTTAGTCTGTATTAATCCACTTAACTAGCTAACTAGTTTGCCATACATGATGTTAACTACCACTTTTCAGCCTAGTCAGTTAGATATCTGAGCCAGCAAAACATGGGACTGGGCAGTACACTGGAGCTTTTACTTGGCTGATACAGTACCTAATACATTTATGACTTGTATTCCACATGTATATGTGGCCAAGGTCAAGCCCTCTAGCCTTATCTATGACATTCTGCTGTAGACACAGGTGTTGTTATGGCTTATATGGAAGTTAACTAAGAAATGCCTGTAGAATCGTCCATCCCTGCTGGTGTGAGCAGTGAGTGCTTGTAGGTGCTGTTTATTACTTTCATACACAGTCGTTTACAGTTATAGTTAGGTATCTTCAGACCCGTATGAAAGGTAATGTAATTTTTGTTAAACCAGATTTAGTTAAACAGGGCTTTATGGAGGTCACTGAGCTTACATTCTGTGTGTTTCCTGTAATGGCTGTTACGTTGTTCACTGAGAGATCCATTTAAGACAAACTGGCTGAGATTCAATGATGGAGAATACTGAGTACCCATTAATCAGTCACACTTTGGCCAAAACATTTGGAAGAGAATATGTCAAAAAATATAATATCACGCCACATGAAGATGATTTTTTTGATAGATGATATGCGTCATGATATACAGGGTTGGTAACCAACTGCCAGTGAAACAGTAGTGTTTCATTTTTAAGAAAAAAACATGAAATGTCAACAAAAAAAATTACTTTAAAATGAAAAAAGTTAATAAAAAAAAAAAAATAATAATAATATTTAATCTTTAAAAAAGAATAAAATGGTTCAGTAGAACGTTAACATCAGATTAGCTGCTTCTAATTAGTTTGCAATTACTATTTAAAAAAAAAAAGAAAAGAAGAGAAATCATTGTACCAGCCACAGCTCAGAACAGTGTATTGTGATGGAGTTTATTTTGATATAATATATATGTTATACTGATATTATATAATTGTATTTCTCAGCACTAGTCTAACTTATTTTTCCCCCTTGAGTACATAAATTATATTTAAATGTAAAATAATCATAATCATTGTGCCTAGAAAGTTTGAAGTACAGTATGCTTCAGTCAGAAATATGAGTCAGACCCTAACAGTGAGCTGTTTGTCAGAGCACTGTTGTGAATAGTTGGAGTCTGTGTGTACCGTAGCTAATAACACGCTGAGTAATGAGCCTGCGTTTACAAAAGCGTCGCTTTTGAGCGCCATCTCTCCTGCGTTTAACCTCGTCTCTGCTCAAGCTCTCCCGCCGCAGTAATGAGCCTCTAGCAGTGCTGTGATTTCTGTATTGTTTTGTTCGCTCGCAGCGAGATGGATGAAGCGCCGCTACAGCGCTGGCACGACTTCACCGAACGCCCAATAGAGTTTCATTGCGCATTACGCAAACACAAACACTCCGTGTGGCCTCTCATGGCGCACTTTTTTTAGGCGGACGGATTGAGCGAGAGGGAGCTTATTCTCTGCTTCTCAACCGACTCGTTTGCATTCCTCTCCTGCTGCGGAGCTTAGAAATGTGTGCTGTGTTATGCTGCTCTGCTTTGATTTTTTTTTCCCCCTGCTAAAAGCTTTTGCCAGACAAAACTAAAAGAAAAGAGAGAGAGAGAAAGAGAGATAGAGAGAGAGACTGTAAAGCAGCATGTACAGTTGCACAGCAATCAGTGGCTACTTTCATCGCTATGATGTCGTTCCGTGCAGAAATGCCATCCATGCCTTTAGAATATCAGAGTAATAGCTGGCACTCACATCAGCCCCAGCCTGAACTCCATTAAGGCACGGACGTGCTCTGTAATTTAGAGAAGGTTGTGATTGGAACGCCACGTTCTACCCTCGGGGGCAGAAAGCAGCTCACCTCACCACTCCGACTGTACAGAGAAATTCCTCCATTCTCTGATTTACTCGTCCTCAACCTGAGCAGCATCTCAGCAATGCAACTGTAGCTTCTTATTACTGCACTGACTTATTACTACACCTGAACAACACTTCCTGTAGCGCTGCGTATGCTGTACACTAACCCCAAAGACTACAGGAAAGATGCCTTAGCATTAAAGTAAAATAATTTTTTTTTTCTGTCTATAATTCATGTTCCCCCTAGCTGACAGAATCCATATTTCATGCTTTCAGCATGTTTTTGGTCACCTTGAGAAACAAGAACAAGCTATCTCACTATCAGATCATTTTCTGTCTTCCTACATGAACATCATTTTAGCATTATTGTCTTTCCAGACACAAAGTCATAATTATTGTCCATAAAACATTGCTTATTAGGGACGTGTGACTTAAAAAAATTCATGAAATTCAGACTAAATTGTAGTGTTTCATGCTGAAATTGCAGTAACATCCAACAGGTAGATATTAATGTAATATTATGCCTTCCTCTACTGATCCAATTTGTGAACACGAGTTAATATGTTTCATCTTGTACGTTAGTCGGTAATGGTTGTACAAGTCTTACCCTTACTTTAGCTGGAAATTATTTTAGCTGGACTTTTTAAACAAACATCAAATTTCTCAACCACTGCATTTTAATTGCTATTTACATGCAATAGCGTTGTCTAGGAGCCATTAGTTATTTTACACTTTATTTTGTGGTTTATACGTTATTTTCCAACGTCTTTCTTATACTGCAGTTATTCTTCTGTAATGTTAAGTATAAAATAAAATTCTTGGGGCTTGTTACCAGGAACCTATAAAGTCCTCTGACACTGGAGCCTCCTTCCAAAAATGTAAAACATCTTCACCATACCAAAGACTAGATGTTTTTTCTTTGTTAAATACAAAGAAGTCTCAGTTTGCTGAGAACTGCTGCTGTTTCGAAAATTAATCAACACCTTCCGGCCAATCAAAATCAAGAAATCAACAGTGCTGTGGTACAGATAAGTATAAACTAATCTGATAATTACCCTGATTAGTGCTTGGACCCACAATGGCTTCACACTCACATCTGAAACCTATCACCATAGTATATTACCTCACTTACTGATGAAATAACTTGTGCGGGAAATGTAAGTTGAGTCCAGTCTAGCACATTTTTTTTGCTACCAGTGTGTCTTCTGAAGTCTGTCTGAAAAAGAAAAAGAAAAAAAATTATTGAAAATTTCTTGAAGTTAAGTTTTTATTTATCTAAATGTTGTAATATCTGACAGCACAGCATGTCTGCTATATGGTATCACGTACACTTTCATTTCCTTTCTCATGAAAATGGTACAAATTCAGACAGAATTTGTAGTTAAGTGAGAAAAAAAAGATCTATGTAATGTAAATATGAATGACCTTTATGGCCTAAAGGTTGCATGTCTGACATGCAGAATGTATGGTGAATGTACCGGTGTGTGTAAATAAGTGTCAGTTATTAGAGAAATGTCAGTAAAAAAAGCAGGATTTCCTGTTCCTGCTCAGTCATTCTTGTTATCTTTGGTTCTGGATGCTGTTTCTCTTGACTCCACAGAGGTGTTGAAGTGGATCACACCTAACATATTCCACATGCACGCAAACGTTATCCACACATACACACGTACAAATATCGTCAGATAAACTTACGTGTCACCTGTCATGTCTTAAGCACAGCTGAATCCGCCCTGGCTTCAGGGCTATCGGATTCAGCTGAATTTAAATGAAAGCTGTGGGTGTTATTGCTTAAAAGCTTGCCAGTGCCTCAGGGGTTAGAGTTAAAAAGCACAGATTTCTGGATGCATTACAGCTTCTGTTTAGTTAAATAATTAGCTTGAAAGAATGAAGAACATAAAATCAGTAGAGTTCATGTAAGTACACATATTCAGTTAAATTCAATTAGCATAGCGCTTTTAACAATAGACATTCTCATAAAGTAGCTTCTTTTTTTTCCCCCAATAATCAGAATGTAGATTTAGATCTCTAATGAGTAAGCCAGTGGCGACATTGGGAAGGAACATTTCCCTGAGATGACACGAGGGAGAAACTTTCAGAGGAACCAGACTCAAAAAGGAACAGATCCTCTTCTGAGTGACACCGGATCATGCAATTATAAATCATTAATCTTCTACAAGTGTATACTAATAAGTAAAACAGTACTAAGTGCGTTGAAAGGATGTTGAGTATGAGCAGATTGTGAATAAGAGTCGTGGGATGAGCACAGGACAGTCTTATGATTACAGCAGCAGTTCTTGGGAAAACATCTACAACATCCAGGTGAGATTACACACTGAGGATTTTGGAAAGTGTAAATCTTTACAGTGACCATGTGGAACCATCCACAACAGCAGAAGGTGCGTCACTCCGACGTGCGGAAACTCCAAGCAGAACTAAAACATTTGGATGAATCAGGCAGTTTTTCTTTCTCAAAATAAACACATTTGTGATATTGGAGCCATTTTCACATCGCTGAGGTTTTATTGGAAAGCATCTCCACAGTACAACATGGACTTTGTTCATGCTCAGCCACATCCTGGATATTTAGTGTGACTGTGATCTCAAATCCAAATCCAAGTATGGAAAACATTTTTAATAGCATTTGGCAGTCGCTTGTATTCAAATCACCTTGTACACTTGGAAAACACATCTGTCTGCTAGTTTATATCTTCCAGAGTCTAAAGACACAGACAAGCTAAGGCACTGCCAAGAACAAGAGTCAATATTGATACATGGGAATATTAATTATAAAGCCAGATTACATAAGCCTTTTTAAGAAGAGATTGGTGTTTAAAGACAGCAAGGGAAAAGCTTTAATTCTACCCTGACACCAAAATGTGGAGTAGAAGTTCTGGTTGTGCGTTCACGTTGCTTGGGTTTTGGACCTCATTTAATTGGCAATTGGAAAACAAGTAAAAAATATGTCTCAATCTCAATGTACCAAAATAATAAATCCAGAAATCATTTCAACTCATCATCTATCCATATATTTTCAAACTGATTTTAAGATCATTTTAATAATTTTGTGGTTTATCTACCTTACTGAAACGTTTGTTATCGGACTTACCACTGGTTCAGGTCATCAAACAGCAACTTGCTGGTGAATCAGTAAATTCCTCTGAAGAAAAAAAAAAAAAAGTAAACCAGTGAATGTTTTATAACTATAATAACTGTAATCTTTAAAAAGTGCTATAGATATGTATTATATTATTTTAATGTATTTGAATTTTAATGGGGAAAAAATTGAAGATAAGTTTTGGATCCATGAGAACTCAACCAGGATTAACACCTGTGATCACATGTCATGCTTGAGGCTTGTCTGAAGTCCTAATTGAGAACAAACAGTATGAGGGAGCGGCACTTAATTTTTCCATGTCAATCATTTGTTATAAGACCAGCACGCACATCCCTGACAAATATCAAATGAAGTGAATATTAAAATATACTCACTATATATAAACAAAGCGATAGTTTACATGTAAAGTCCCAGTCAGTCTGAGCTGTCAACTACAGCCTCTAGCAAACAACTGGACTAGATCTTAGTTTACAAGGCTTTTAATTAGCTCTGCTTTATTCTGTGTAGATGGCCTTCTCCAGGCTTGTGGAGCTCCAGACTAATAGGCTGTGCGTGTATTTGAGGTCATTCAATCTAGACGTATAGGTTTTGAAGATGGCTTTCTTGTGGTTGGCAAGTAACATTTGCACCAAAACTTCACTCCACACATGGGGGATTAGACAGAGACCTTGTCTGCTCCTTTATCTTGCTCCTTCGGTTACTGCTTCATGTGTACACGCACTTAGATCTAATGCAACCATTGAAACCCGCCGTATGCAAAGTCTCTGGGGGGAAGTTAGAGAGTTTTGTGTTGAAATTACATCTCTCACATAGTGTTTATTCATTTTCACAAACACATTAAAATGTGTAGTGTATAGTTGCATGGAAATGTTAATGTTGTTAATTTATTTAACAGTCATTAAAGTGCCAGGATAAAAAAGGTTCTTGCCTTAAGGCTAGTATGCATTTTATACTTGCTTACAGTACGTGCTGCTAAGAGTTGTTTTTGTTCCTTTGGCCAAGAGTGCAATTTTCTTTTGGCATAATTACACACATAGAGGCTCGGCACTCGTAGAGCGACACCCCATCACCTGCTGCAAAGCGACACGGCACTCTTTGATGTGCGCCACACTGTCCCGACACATCCACCGTGCAAACCTAGACAGATCTTTACCTGGGCATAGGCTAAATGACCACACCTAACTCACTCTGTGTTTTGTTTCCACATGTCCAAAGAGGAAAATAAAAGACAAGGTGGAAGGAGACACCTTTTGATGTGGTGCCAGTTTTTTTAAAACCCACCTTTCTAGTTTGCCACAGCTTTGGTGCAGTTTGTGTGATCAAAGACGACAAGCCTCAGTCGAGGAACACTACAAACGTTAAAGCAAACGGAGCAAAGCACGGTTAGTATCAAACTTAGACACTGCTTTTTGAATGTTGGGATGTATTGAAAGAGTCCAAAGTTAAGTTGAGCATTTACGTGCCTTGCTCAAGCACCCAACAGTGGTTCACTGGAAGTCCTGGGATTTGAAGTTTGTCAATACTACTACTCCCACTGTCAAGAGGGGAAAAAGAGGGAATTTGCCCCATGGCTAGGCCTGAACAAAGCACAGAAGGATCCGTTGGCAAGTGGGTCCGTCTTATTTGATCAAAATATTATTGTCGAAACCATTGTCCCAGGCCTGGACATTATATACAACAAAACTGTACCTCTGACTACTGCTAAATGCACTGCTAACCCCTGGCCTGATATGGAGAGATTGCAGTTTGTGAGTAGTCAGGTGTTGTGGTTGAGTCACCAGTGTGACAGCCAGCTAGGTAATTGGTGCTTCCTTGGCGTGTGTCTTGACCGTTAAGGGTGGTGAAATAATAACTGCTAATCAGTCACCGTATCCCTTGAGTCACGTTAGTGTGCGTGCATTCATTGTCATCACTCAACATGAAAAGCAGAGACCCATACATTCATGCCTGCCGAGGAGGCCTAAGCTGCTCTAACACCCTTAGGGAATAGGCTGGAGCCACACAGCAGTGTTGTGGTTTCTTCTTTTACGTGGAACCCTGTTTAGAAACTGCCTAGGATGGTGTAAGAGTCCACAGCCAATGAATGATGGCGTGCCTGGGTTTCTGACATTTCCCCATGCTTGGGAAAGTAGGGAATAAGTGGAGTCTGTTTGTGAAGAACTGTTTCTGTTCAAGCACTGTTTTTTTGTTTTTTTTTCTTTTTCATTTGCTGTAAACTTACCAGCTGGAGCAAAGAATTTTAACACATCGTATAGATCCGGTTTTGGTTCTGTGCAGTAGCTCCAGTATGCACACAACCTTCCTGTAACTCCAAGTATTACATGTCATGTTTCCCCACTGTTTGATGTCTCGTGGTTAAGTTCAGGTTTTAGCAAAAGTGACCATTTGCCAAGAAGGATGCCAGTGCGATTATTCTCATGAAAAGAAAATGAGAATTTTTGGATTTTCATTAACTGCTGTTGTGATATATTGAGAGGAGCAATCAGCGAACCACCACCACTCATATGCCTGTAGCAAAGAATGTTCCATGTAACACACTAAAGGGTTTTCTGACTTGTACTTTAGGAGGAACCTCTAATGGACTACATCAAAAAAATGAGTCTACTCAGTGTACATCAAAATAGTCTCCCAGGATAGTTATAGTTACCATAGATGAATTACACTATGGGGGTTAAATCTAGAACCTTTTGAGTGTTCTGCATATAACCCTATATTAGATTGCCCATTGGAAAGTAAAACAAGAATGTGTGAGTATCCCAAGGACCCTTGACTTTTATCCCCCTAAGCGTTGTTTCACATATGCAGTATTTTGTCCCTTTGAATTGATGGTGCATTTTCCTCTTCAGTGCGGTTCTTTAGGCAGGTGAGAACATAGCCCATCACACCCAAGTGCAGATCAAAACAACCGTTTCTAAAGTGCCTGACTGAGGTGGTCTTGGTCTGCTTCCAGTCGAACTCCTGTGTGGTATGCAGGAAGTGAACCAACCATGACGTTTACTTTGGGTTGCAGGTGACATTTTTTTTTGTAGAGCCGAACTGCTAAACTGAGCTGTGAGGGGTAAGCGGAGCCAAAGGACAGAGTGAGTTTATTTTCACACCCCTCAGGGAAAGTTTCTTTGCTTTTGGTTCAGTTAGCTATGTGCAGTGTGAAACCAACCCAAAAACCTAAAGTATCAATTATAATCATATTCAGACTTGGCAAACAGACTAATGGTAACTATGAAATCGACTTAATTGTTTATCATGTAGTCTGGATTTTTGAATCTCTGGGATGCCATAGCCATCCTTGGCTGGGACTTTAAAAGAGCATAATTGACTCTGCTGTCTGAGTGGGAAGGATGGCTTTTCTCTTAGCCTTGCCAATCTAAGCGACGCTAACCATTAGCTGGTCTCTGTTAGCTTGTGTACAGAAAAGGGTAGTTACCAACCTCTGCCAAGCATGTTCAGATGATATTGTGCGAGTGCAGCAGGCTTCTCATGTCTCAGAGGAAGCATGTCATCACCCTCTCCATTTGGTAGCTGGCATACAATATGCCGGGCTGGAATTGGTTCCCAAAAAAGTCTTAAATGTCATGCAATGCCTGAAAAGCATTCTTGCTGTGTCATGAGTTGTCTTCTGTTTATAAAGCATCAGCTTTTCCAGTTCAGTAATTTGTTCCCCACAAATTCCTAGCATTTACATTCAGATTTTATGCATAAATTAGCGATGGTTGGAAACCCCACTATTGCTTGCCCCAGCACATCAGGACTACCATGCACTCTGGACAACCAAGGCACCACTGCTTTCCTGAGCACATGACTAATATCTTTTGTTTCATCTTTCCCTCATCGCTTCTTCAAAGCAGTACAAAGCAGTTTGTATGTTTCGCCCTCTACAACCTGAGCCACAGCTACAGTCTTTCATGCAGTGTTTACTTGCTCTAACACTGGTATTTTTTGTGTTCACACAGCTGTGGGATGAAGCAAGTCATTATTGATTGAACTTGTCAACGCAGGTTAAGATGATGTCGACGCTAGAATGCAACGTGACTGCAGGTTCTCCCAAGTCTGCTAGTCACTGGGGTTATGAAAGCTTCACTAATGACATGGAAGCATTATGTCAGTGACAGCCCGTCTTCTCGTGCAGGTGTTGCAAACAAGTCGAAATTCTTCCAATGTTGTCTTTCCTCATGTGCAAATATTGACAAACTATTCAGTATATGTGTAGTGCGCAAAATAAATGTGCATGTGCTGAAACATCTCGATATTCGCCATTCACAGTATTCTCATGATGGACATTTCCTGTGTTGTTCCAGGCTGTCTAAGTACACATCATTTAAAAGATATATTGATACTGTAATGCGTGAGAAAGGGTGATATGAAATTGTAATGGCAGTACCAAACCAGATAGATACTGTAACGAGTTTATGATTTATTGAACAAACTTTTTGATGCTAATATGGTTAACATTCATAACACGAGCATCACATCATGCTTTCTGAGACTGCTAGTCTCAAATCATGACCAAAGAATTTTTGGGATTCATGATTTGTGATTTTTATCTGTGGCAGAAGATTTTATAGGGTACACCTAGCTTAATCACTTAGCCTATGCAACCCCTGGTATACATTGGTGCATCAACAGGGTCATTTATCTATGCTTATTTCAGAGAAAAGGTTTTCCCAAAAATACTTTATTTCTAAATTAATCATTCCATTATTCACCTGTATTCCCACATTCATGGTTTAATTTGGCACATTTCCAGCTGAAAAATGGAACTTGTCTGGAAATTCCCTAGTGAGATAGGATGTCTTAACCCACCCCCCTGAGAGCGACCCCACCTTTAGCATGTGTGACTCAAGAAGCACTCAGAGCCATTATAATGCAAATATGAAAGCCTGCCACGGAGAAGAAGCATATCAAATCACGCTTTGAATTGATTAATGGTGCAGCATAATTCCTGTTTTGTTTAATGATTAGTAGTTACAACTTGCCTTGTGCCTTGCCATTAATTGAATACTGAAGCATGATTGCCATTATTTGGAAGAAACATGCTGTATGTTAATGTATCATTTGCTTGTCATTCCGACATGTTTGATTATGTGCAGCGGTTCAAGTCCCTGTAATGCTGTATCTTATGAATTTTAACTTTATTTAACCATAGTAGGCTGCTGAGACGAGGCTGGATGAGAACGCACCCTTTGGCATTTGTCTTTTTCCTGTTTTCTGGTGTATTGACATCTGGAGTATTTTTCTTTGGGGTTTCAAATAGCACGAGAAACAGAAGTCTGGCATCCCATGAGAATTGTCTAAGATGACAAGCATCTCTTACTTGATCTCACTCGTCATAGAGAGGCAGACTGGTAGTCGCCTCCATGTTGCTCCCATACATTTTTAAAATCCATATTTGCATGCATTCAGAAAGAAAAAAGTAGGAATTTTAGGAAATAAACAAGAATTGTGTTCCTGGACTAAAGCACATTTATAATAATATGACAGTCTAAAAAGGCATTCTCAACATCTTGTATTGTAATTTGAATTAATCTTTTTCTAATTTGTCACTAGTGATTGTTGGGAGTGAATTACAATTTTAATAAATCAGCCGAGCTATTTTGTTGCCGCAGTTAAGTTGCAGAAACTGCATCACCCCCGTACCAGTACTAGCTCCAACACTAAAAGTACATTATAACATGTATAGTGTGTGACAAGTTAATGATTTTATGTTTAAGACCTTGGTGCAGTGCTGAAAATTGGCCAACCAGTTGGAGCAGCTTTAACGACTTTTATTTTTATTTCAAGAGAGAATATATTATTCTCTCTTGCTGCATTAAGTTGTGATCCAAATCTAAACATGATTTGTAAGTAGGAGCTCTTTTGGCCTACACTGTTCTTTTGCCTCCTGAAGAGAAACTCTACATCTTGGACACATCCCAATTTAAAGCTCATCCTCCTCTGACAGCTCACTATGTTCGTCTGGGGTCAGTGGGACCAATATGAGTTCTCAATGGCTTGTTGCTGGTGCTGGAAGGCCCATCAGTAGTAACTAGATACCACACTTCCCCAAATTGTATCACAGAGCAGTCTGTTCCCTCTAAGCCATGAAAATGAGCCGTTCTTTGTCCATTTCCCAGAGAGATCCAGGGCGATATGCTTTCAAGCGGTATAAAAATTCCATGGCCATGGCAACATGGCTCTGCTGGACATTATGGTGGCTGTTGTAGTTGTCACACTTGTGATCAATTTTCCATCCCCATCCTTGCTTTAACCCAATTTAATATTCTTTGCCTCCATTAGGAATCAGAAATTAAATTAAATTAAATGCTCCCTAAAAATGTTCTACTTTTCTCCCCCCAAAAATTACTGGTGGGATTTGCTGTGTGTTCCCTTAATCATTTATGAAGGCTATATCTCCATCAATAAGCATGTTAGTTCCACTTAGACTGCTTAATTGACTCTTTGAAAGTGGGATGGTTGCCTTGTAACAGGTGTGAACTTCCAAAACAAATGAGTTATCCTTGTTCTAAGCTACAGTTGGCAGAGGAGACCTTTTGCCAAGGCTGTTTTCAGAGAACTAGCATTCCAATTTCTGCTTAAGTCTCTCAATGCAATTATGGATGGCATTAAAAGACAGGTTTCTTCTAATCACTTGGCACCGCGGAACAAGATCTTGCATGGTGGGTGACTTTCATAGAGTTTGGATACAAATTAATATTTAACCAGATGGGGCTGTTTAATAATTAATTTTCTGTAAGACTTTGGTGGCAGAATCCTCTCGGTGGCAATCTATGTCAAACTTGACATGATGGCGCATTATGCTGCCAGCTCCACATGGGTCCCCGTGCTTTGTCTAATAATCTGCAAATGATTCCTTGCTATCTATGATGTGAATTTCTGTGTGCAAGAAATATTTCGAAATTGGCTGTTCAGCTTTTAAGTTATGTTATTGACTGGCACTGGTACATTTGGCTTGATTTGTTTTTGAATGAGTCAAGGTTAAAGTCAGGGACAACATCTTTGACCTTTCCCCCTTTCATCATATTGAACAGAACCCTGCATTACAGTTGCTTGGGGAACAATACTGTCTGTACAGTAAGTCCGTATGCTTCAGGAATAACATTGTTCTGCTTGATACGTGTGCATGAATAAAATATCAACTATATCCCTAATGTGTGCAATGATGTGGATTTGCTTGTGGCAGCACTGCCTCGGCAGGGGCAAATCTGAGAAGATGTAATTATAGCATGGATCACGTCTGGGCAATATCACGGCTATATCTCATGTATATTGCAGCCCCTGAACATTTTCCTGATTAAAATTGTTAGTCTTTTGCATGCCAGGGTCACAAAAAGGTCATCGGCTGGTAAATGAATGCACCGTTAGATCTATATGCAACTGGCTTTTTGTCAAATGCTGTGACCAGAGATCCCCTTTTGGAAGTTTGTATTAGCAAAAACAAGTGAATACAACTATTTTACATCTGGTTACATGATTGGTCAAGCAGAAGAATGATCTGAACTCTGAGGCAAAATTAATAATGAGGTTGCTTAAGACTATTCACATGTTCATGCAGGTTTCTTGTATCAAATGCAGTCATGTCAAGTTTGTTTCTTTGACTTGTGGCTATTTGTACTCTTTATCCTAAAGCTGTTTGGTCAGCCTTAGGCTATCTCATATCTCTTGGAGCACATGTTGAATTCAAACCTAAGAACCTGCTATGCTGTATGAGTTTGTGGTTTAGAAAGTTGCTTGTCGTCTGTCTTGCATCTCTTGAAGTTTCACTCAGTTTGTGTCATCAGCACTCGGCAAACCAGACAAAAGACGTGTGCCTCTAATCCTTTTCTTTCGGACCCCAAGGTTGAAGGCGTGTGCCATTTCTTTTCATGATCAAAGGTATTTGCTTGCAAAGATTATGCTGTTGCATGAGAGGTGTCTATTTGCTAGGCTTTGTTTACCCAGACCCCTACCACAAAGAGATTTGTCAAGGAGGAAGTGTAGTACATCGCTACCTGTTTGATGTTTATGGAGAACAGACCATGAAAGGCCAGATTTCACAGACCTAAAGAACCTTGAAAATATTGGTAGGATTACTAAACAGTTCTGTTATTTCATTATTTTGGAATTCATTATTTCATTAAGCTTTGAAACAAGTCACATCAACTGCTCTTCACTAGAACCAAAGAAGAGCCTAAGATGAATGTTGAAGCATCTTCAAAATTATCTCCTTGACACATGACTACTAAACATCAGGTAATCCTTGCAACATGTTTTGACCACCATATTTTATGGTGTTGGCCATTTCCACATGTCAGTGTATCCCAAGGGAACTGCTAGATGTTCTGGTCTTGAAGGTAACTCTCAATGGAAAATCAGGATTTAAAAATCTGGCTCCAGATCTACATATACTTTCTCCACAATACTGTACAAGACTTGGTGAACCCTTAATGCAGAATGATATGTACCCATTTTCTTTGTGTTGAAACATTGTTGCATAGTATTGTGTGTATATATACTGCTGTTTGATTAAGCTGGAGTTGGAGACAGACTCCTTGAGAATACACGGATACCAGTGGAGGAGCACGCTCTTGCCTTTCATGACCTCCTGGGTTAATCCATTCCCCATCCCTGAGGCTGAAGATCATGGGCTTTGGTGTACACATCCCTCTAGAGGGTATATGGTGGGTTTTTAATCCTGCCTTGTTTTTTTTTTTTCACTCCTCCTGTTATTCTGAATATTTGACATTCTTGAGGCAGTTATAACAGGAATATTCTGATTTTACTTTGTTAGGCTTAGTTTGCTGTTACTTTTGTTCCTCTGATCAAGGGTACCTCTTGACCGTATTCTGTCTCTTGAGGCCAGGTAAACATGCACCCAGCAAACCCCTCACCAAATTGGAAGCCAAGCTCTTTGTTCAGTTTCTTGGCACATTGTGCAAGGATCAGGCACTGCCACAAAAAAACGCTCTGTGATCTGATCTACAAAGGGGATGTGTTGCACACCGACAGTGGAGCTCAACGTGAGGAGATTTCTGTAATAACCCAGTTTTCCCATTGTTAACCCATCATTGTAGGTTCATCAGACAATGAGGATGTTTTTCATTTGTCCGATTAAAATAAAAACAGTAGACATGCCTGAAGATGGTTCCTGTATTTCAGAGATTTGCATAGATGAGTTCTGAAATGCTAGGCACCAATGAACTTTAGATTATCTGGGGGGATTCATAACACCATACCTGTCAATTTTTGTGTAATTGTGCTTTTGGAAATAGTACGTGGTTTACCTCCTTCTGTCTTTCATTTTGTTTTAAATGTTGCAATGTTGTGGAAATGAAGGTATCTCCTTTTCTCTTCCATGATGCTAGGCATGCTTTGGTAGGTTTTCAGGGGGATTTGCATGTTAACTTAAATATATGAGCAGTTTATTCAGAGCAGACATTAGGAGGCTATGAAAAGTGCCAATTCCAGCCTTTTCCCCCCCAATGTGAGTCAGTTAAAGGTAGATGTTTACTGAGCCTCCTTTTCTGTGTCACCCTCCCTCCATCTCCTGATGGAGGTGACACTCAATGGCAATAGGAACACTCTATTTACTACTGAGATGCGTGGCTAATTAACAAAAGGAGCTCTGTTAGCACCATGCCTGCAAGCTAGCACTGAATGTTAATTTTAACCCACTGGAGCAGTTTGTGGTCAGGGCCATTGCTGGTGAAAAATGAAACAGAGCTTCACCATGAGCAAGAACGTCCTGAAGGCCTAGAGCTACAAGGTTCTAGCTAGTCCCAGGTCCTCAGAAGCAGTTCTCTCTTGGCCTTGTTGGATTTTCTTCCTTGAAGAAAAAGAGCTGCCTGGGCATTTTTGCCGGACTGCTCTTAATCTCAAAAGGGAGATTTTATGGCACAGCAGATGGTGTGCGATTTTCATTTGCAGAGCTTGGCATGGATCATTCGGACTGCTTTTTAGAAACCTGACGTAGGACTCTACCAAGGTTTCCCATCCCCATAAACATCTATCTTGTTGTTTCTTTAGCAGGGAGTGGTCTATTTATTTTTAATTTTCCTTTGGTTAGTTGCATATTGTGTAACTTAAAGATTATGGTTTCCACTCAGCTTGCTAAGTATCGTTTTTGCAAGTACCTCTGCTTTATCCTCTAATTTTCTTACCTATGTGTGTTTTATCAAACTGCTGTTATCTTGATTTTGACCTGTTTTTCTGATATAAAACTCAGTTTATGAAGGCCATTTTAGCCTAGGGGTCATTGTTCGTGACAGCTTTACATACTTTTAAGCTTTGCAATTGCACATTTTCTTGTCCACCCTGAAATGAGGTGACACATTCTGGTATGTCTTTAAAAGCATTCTTTTGCCAGCCCTTTGCTTGTGCACTAATAGTAACTCTCGCCTGAAAGTCTAGGCACAGCTCTAGCACTGCACTTAAGGGCCAAGCTGTTTGTGAGTCTTCCTGATGCTAAATGGGGGAAAAGCATTGCTCAGCCTTTGGGCTTTTCCCAAACAGTGTTAGCAAGCTGTTAGAGGTTTCATAAGTGAATTTTTTTAGGCTAGTTATTTTAAACTTTGCCAGTCAAACTGATTATGATGTGGCAGTTTTCACAGCAGATTTTTAGATGCATTTAGATACATTGTCCAAACCACATTTTGTTATTTTCGAATAAGTAGTTTCTGTTTTTTTTTTCCCCTCCTGTTAAGCATGTTTTAAGATTCATCATAGTTAACAGCTGTGTTTCCTCTCTCTCACACCTTTGTGTTTGCTGAGGTTTTAGTTTTAGTTCCAGTGTGTCTAGCATGTGCAAGTGGTCATGAAGAATGGTAACAGTCAAGTCCCACTTTTACCTCCATCCAGACTGGCAGAATTTTATTTAATTGATTTTTTTTCCCTTTTCACTGCTATATTTGAGCATGTTAACACTTATACCAGACATGAACAGCTGTAACTAAATTGCATGATGCTTTGGCATCAGTACAGTGGGCACCAGATGAAAGAAAAGCCACGTCTCATTTGTTTATTTTGATTATCTGATTAATTTGGGGGAAAAAAAGTAATGCCATGATGATGCAGTAATTTTCTCTGTGGTTACTGTGACAGCTTTAGCCCAGAGGTCTCAGCCTTTCTTTGCCATCCTGGAATGGTGTAGTTACAGATTAATGTGTGTGAGTGACAGGAGGATGGGCTGCTGGGTGCAACAATACATCAACAGCAGAAAAACGGCAAAGTATGTCATTTTTTTGGAACTGGGTGTGACTCGGCTGAATGGTGCTGAACCATCATTAACCTGGCAGGTCAGGAAGTAACCTTTAGAAAAGCAACCCAATAGTTTAACGGATTAACATGACTTAGTGTTTCCGCACAGTGATCATGGTGTTTCTTTGTGTATCTCTAGTCAGATGGATACACAATGTAAACTTGATATGGCTCAACACGGGGCCTTGACCTTGTCATATACACGTCTGGAGCTATACATTTTCCAGGCTTCCCTCTTTCCCCCCTACTCTGCTCTTTCTCTGTTCTTCAGAAGTCACACTCCTCCCTCACTTATTGGGATTAAAAGATGATGGAGTCAGGAGCAGCCATATCCTGTGTAGGAAGCGGAAGCACTTTGTTAGCAGTGTGTCCTTTGTTGTGGAAATGCGGGTGGCAGTGATCGATGGTGGTCGTGCCTTTGTGCACCGTAGAACAGCTGCTCTTACCAACAACTTAACAGAGCTGAGTAGAAGTGTACAGATGATTTCGCTGATCAGAATCAGTAGTTTGAAATATCATTACGGTAATGCATCCAGCCACAGGTTTTTTTTTTTTTTTTTTTTGAGGAACCTCTTGACCAAATTTTCAGGGACTGTTTTTTTTTTGCATCCGAGGCTTATGTTTCTCATGTGCATCGATCCCTCACATCCATTTTCCTCTTAGTTCTTCATCTCACCTGTTGACTGATTCTCTACCATGGTAGATGGCGTTATGAAAATTTCAAAGATCAAAGCTAATGGTTTTGGGTGCTACAGCTGCTCGTGTCAACTGCGTTTGAAGCCTCTTTTTGTCTTTATCAGAAGTTTTTAGTAAATCAAGTGTACACACACAATTATCTTAGACTAGGGCTCAGGATGCTGCTGCAGTCACTGAATTATCCTGAAAGTTTTTAAAGTTTAATCAGGTGAAACTTCTTGGAATCGGTCTTCTCACGAAGCTTTGTTAGAGATGCATTACAACTGGAAGTGTTCTGCTTTCTGCAAGTCTGAAGGACTTTATTTTTATTTATTTATTTATTTATTTATTTATTTTTAGGTCCTATGATTTCAGCAGCGATGGGAAATACTGCAGCAGTGGTTAAATCAGTAGCCCGGGAAAAAACCTTTTCTTTGGTATATTACTTTTTTTTTTTATTTTTTATTTTTTTTTACCTGATCGTCAAATAGGTTCAACAATCAGAAAAAGCGTATTAATATAAAGCTGTCATTTGTCTTCCAGTTGGAGCTACTGTCAGAGCTGCTGTTATACAAAATAATTTTTAGGTTTAATTCTTTAAAAAGTAAACCTTCAGACCGATCTGATATGAGTATACAACAGACCCGAGATATAAAGTATGTATAACAGATGATAACATAAACCCATCTATTTAAAAAGTGCACTGAAGCATGTCTCTTTGTTTTTTTGTGACGTGTGTTTATTTAAAGTCTGTGACACCAGGTGGGAGTTTATTCATTTGAAAGAATGTTATTTGGAAAGTTTATTCATTCTCCCTTGCTTTATTTATATTTATATTTTTGTTGATTTATTGAAGTATTCCCCATGCTTCTTCTCATCCAGGCTTTCTTGGCTGCTGTCCTTTTGCTGGCGTTTGTACTGCGCTATTTCTGGCCATCAGGTCATTCCCTCATCTCGGCCTGTCTGTATCCCGCGTATGTTCTGACAGGAACCATTTTGCTCCTTTTTACGGGCAGATGGTTGACTGCCCACCCCGAGGACCCGGCGGAGGAGCTAACAGGGCCGCGCTCGAGTGAGGGATGAGGAAAAATGAGCACGGGGGCTCTCCGAGGCCCAGCACACGGAGCGAGGGAGAACTAAGTATGACAGGAAACTCTTAACACATCTTCGAGCACTTCGAAAACTGCCCCAGGTCCATCTGTTGCCACTCGTGTCTGTATTACTTAAAACATGGATTATTCATCTTGCTGTTTCACAGTTGTGCTTTTACAAGTCCTCAAAGCTCAAAGCGGATGTGAATCTTCTGCGTCACGTACGTGTAGGTTAATGTGAGGTCCCCACTCGAGCAGGCCTCACATCTTTAACTGGGCCCGTGCCTCATCCATTAGCACGCAGCTAATAATAGGGTAGGCGACCACAAGGTCTGCATCTCAGAAGCCTGTTATATGGATTTGAGAAACCACAATTAGAGTGTGCTGTATAATTGCTGGCTTAATGCTGGACAGGATGAAGGGGTGTCTCCCTTGTTTTATTCCAAGCAGCTTTTTTTTCTTTTTCTTTTCTTTACACATATTATTGCGATGTCACTATGTTGAATTAGCAACATTTTTGCTGAAGATAGTACACACAATTCTGTAATGCTGCTGATGCTTTGGGCTTACCTTGCCTTTTTTTTTATTTCTTTTAAATCCCCTGTTGACTCAATCAACAACTACCCAGCCTGCTTTGTGGCAGACACCAACATTTGGGATTTGTCTTTGAAGATGTCTTTTCCTGCTATCTTCCGTCTTTGTCCTGTCTGCCGCGTGTTTGTGTATGTTATCAGTTGTCTGCTGTGCCAAGTACGCAGGTGGCCTAAAGACAGGAATGGAATGAATTGGGAGTCTGATTATGGAATGCAAACGTATGACAGGGTCTTGGACCTGAAGCACACATTGTGGTTGTTGAGAAAAAGCGATATGATTTGCAGAAAAAGCACAAGCTTCTGACCCGTGTCCCAGCATGTCCTCAAAGCAGCAGATAAAGAATGAAGGGGGGAAAAAAAAGCAAGATTACTTTTTACACATTACTACTGAGAGTAGTTTCTGTAACATTTTGGAGTGTTTGTGGGGAAAATTAGTGCGGTAACATATTTGATGAAATGCCAATTGAAAAATGAGTAGAAAAATAAAGTGGTTCCATCAGCAGCCTCTCACACAAACACAGCATACACTAACAAACCCTTCCAACACGCTGGGCTGTAAATGGAGTGAGTGCTGATAAGAAAATCCAGACACCTTTAAATGATCCATAAGGAAGGTGTCTAAATGTACATTTGTATTTCATTTGAATTTTTATAACTACGACTGGAATTTAGACGTAAATTCTGCTGATTGGACCTTTACAAGACATTCATTTACTTTTAGGATCTTTGTATTGCTGTTCTGAAAACAACCCACATTTATATGATTTCCTGGTGCTATCTTTAAAAGACCACACTCCGACTTCTCTTGAACCTTTTCCTCTTGCGCACAGCTGGAATATCCCAATATAATCTAAACTCTGCCGGATAAACATGCATGCTTACTCATCACGTTCTCTTCGTGGATGCTGAAATGAGACAGCTTTGCCTATTGAACAAACAGGCTTTCAGCTTCCAACTACCATTCCCACCACTTTTACAAGCACCCTGATTTCCGACCACATCCTTGTCGCCTACCCATAAGATTCATAATGGGAAGTGGGACTGCATATTTAGCTTATCCACTGAAACCCCGGGCATGAACTTGTCCAGTGTACACAGCCTTAATGGTTATCTGCAAGTGGTCCGGAATGTTCTCATTAAAAGCCGGCAGACTTATCAGAGTTGGTCACACATAACTGGAGTTTTCTCCCAAAAAGGAATTTGTCGTTTTAGCACAATGGATGTGTTTACCTTGAGAGTGAAAATAATGGTATCACCTAATTGGCGTCTGTGTTTTGTTTGAGAGAGACTCCAGCACTGTGCTGATCACTGGAATGGTGATTAATGGGACTCTTGGGAAAGACCTCAGTACGCACCTTACATGTACATGGCTCTCTTGTGGCACTTGAAGAACTCTATTATACTCTGAGAATGAATAATGTTGTGAAAATTCCTGTTTTAAAGGCTGATGAAACAATTGATTGACTCAATAGTATTTGCAAAAAAAAAAAAAAAAAAAATCCACCTTGAACAACTTGCTTATTAGTCTTTATAAATAACATGATATTCAAAGGGCATCCAAGATTTATTTTGTAAAAAGAAACATTGATTTTCATTGACATTTTGGTCAATTTGACTTTGGTTAGTGTTTTTTTTTTGCATTACACAGTGCTGTTCAACTACCTGCTGATAGTGAGTGGTGCCAGTGGGATTTCGCCCTCGCTTCATGTGTACCTAAAAAGAGTGATGCAGCGGAGCTTGAGTCCTTTAGTCTGTTCAGCTCCTCTTCTCTACACTTTGCTCAAACAAATCAGTTTCCAAAGCTTCCAAAGCTTTCATGCTAATAACGCCATCACGCTTATCATCTCTTAGATCGCTAGCTATTCGAGCCGAGTCTCAGCTGTAACTCAGCATTGTATGTACACACGTGATGTCAAAGTCAACCTGTGATGTGAGTGCGGCATACGACTACTAACCTTTCAAGGGAATGACGGAAATACAGCACCAACCAACAAATTAGCGCCAGAATCACTAAGCACCGATATTTTAATATAAACACATTTAATGTGTTTCATGGTGGAGGTTTCCTTTAATGCCCAGGTTCCAAACCCCGGTAACTGGGGTATCCTCTATCTTGCACATTTCCTGCTCAAACACACTCACTTCAACTTAGGAAGGCTGTTAATAAGCTAATTATTTGAAACAGATGTGTTTGGGCAACTAAACTATGCAGGACTAGGGGTACTCCAGGACCAGGTTTAGGAACCCGTTCTATAACCGATCCGTACAAAATGCGATGTTCATTTAAGGATCAGTATTTCATTAATCCCACTTGCATCGTCCTTACAGGGATGTAGATATGAGAGTTGTATTTGTTGTACTACAAAGTGCCTGAGCTGTTATAGATACATCATAGCTGTCTTGTGCTACCTACAGTACCAGCAAACAATCTTGGTGGGAAAAGCAGATCACGACTTAGACTTAAGATACGGCCCAAGTGATCTAAGCTGACACTCAGGTTAGGGATGACGAACTGCTTCCCTTCTCCCATGCAAGTCTCCTAACCTCGTGAACCCCACGGCAGTGCCGCTAAGCCTTCGGCTCCAGCTCCCGACCAGCACAGACTGCCATCATCTATCTTGTGTCGTCATCTTGAAACAGACACTAATGTTGTCCTAACTGGAGCAAGTGCGGTGAAAACATCTGCAAATGTTGGAGCTGGAACCAGATCAAGAGGCAAGGCTGAGAAAATGGGACATGTTGAGGAACGTGGAGCTTTTGTCTTGTTGAGTATATGAGGATACAAAGCAGGTCTAAGCCAGAAGAACATGGCAGATCATTCAAATACAAGTTTCTACTGTAATTTGTGTCTTTATGACAGTTACTGTTTAGCATGAAAACTCAATTCTGTGATGCTAATCCAAGCTGAACTTTGGTGATGTCTACATATATTGATTAGCAATAACTCAGTGATAACATGTTCCCAGACATCTGTAATTGGCTTATTAACATGTTGGCTGTTTAGTACATCACGCTAACCATTAGTCAGGCTTGTCAGCAGTCCAGCTGACCCTCTGCCAGGTTGTTTACAGCAGTGTGCTCCCATGCTCAGAGGAGAGCTGTGAATAAACAAAAGTTCAAAAGTGCTGGGACAAGGAGAGGGTGTCTAACATCTTCTGACTCCTTGCCTGTGAAGATAGCTGGGGGTACTGATAACGTCCCATTTGTTTTTATTGTATGGCACATAAGGTTCATTAATGTTCGTTAATGAACCACTGTTACAACTCAGCATTTTCACAAGGGCTGATCCCTTCATGTTTTTTCAGGATTGGTACTACCTGTTCAGGATTGGTACTGTCATGACCTCACGGTAGTCTGAGGCATGGAGGAGCTTGTAGCAATGGGTTAGACAGATAGATTGAATTTTTGCACCAGGGAAATGGTTCAATAAATATAATGTGCTAATATCTAAATTGACTGTTAGATTACTGAACGTGATTTCGGGTTTGCTTGTCCAGTGAACTATCGCTGTCAGGCAGTAGAAATTCACTAACTCTCAGAAAATGAAAAATAAAATTAAATTCCACAGAAGGCACATGACCAATGGTCGTCCAGGCAATATTGATTATTAGTGTTGGACTTTATTGCATGACAAAATGCAGTCACATTTACTCTGGTCATTGTGACTGTTAAAGTAGTATCTCACGTTGGTGGAAAACCAAAATCTAGTGGAAAGCTTTCTCAAAAGAATGGAAGTTATTATAATGGCAAAAGGGGGATGTTCAAAAAGCACATATAGATGGTATGGTCAGGTTTCGACAACCACTTGGCAATATAGTGTATGGGTAATCAGCATATAGAAGCTTACACCAGGCCAGAGTTTCATTGCGTTTGATTACTGCATTCATTTGTCAACATTAGTTGAGTGATGGAACATCTGCTTCCATCCTATCCACAGCTCTTAACCGGTGGATGGGATCTGTGGTTACAGCTGACTACCACAAAGCGGGGTTTTGGTCTGTAAAGATCCAACATGCATGTTTTAAAATATAATCACTTGCTGTGTTTTCTTCACCCATCAAGTTCGTCGTTTCTTGTTTCTTTGTGTGGTGTACTCCAGTCTGGTGACTCAGATCTGGAAGCTTCCTTCTCCAGTGCCTCGGTTCACACGGTGTAACTCAGGCTTTCTTGTTTCACTCTTCTGTCCAGATGAGCAGGATCTTGTTGCCAGATTGCTGTTTGTTGTGAACCTTGGAAACACATCAGGAAAGTGTTCTGTTTGTTACCCTTGAAACTCCAGAACTGGTCCATGCACCTGGATTTTGATTGGTTGCAGCTCCAAATTGTTGATTCTTGGTGGGGTTTTTTTTTTTTTTTTTTTTTTTTGGATTTAAACTCTTACATCATTTCATGTTGGGCTTGTGTGGTTGGAGAAGTGTCTCCACAGTTGGTGTTTAGATCTTCCAGTTCCAGATCCTGTTGATGTATTCGCTATGTACAGGTGGTCAAATGGACATAGTTGTTGTGCACTTTATTTATAGTTCCTAACATAGACTTCCTTAGAATTTTATCTGTATGGTTTACCAAAAAGGGAACTTGCAATCAGACCTCCCATGTCCACTATTCTACCTGCTCCAATGTGATCTGTGAACTGATAGATTCTCTTATGATTCCTTGAATGAATTTATTAAGTAACAAATCTCTGTGATTATGACTTCGATGTGGAAAAAAAAAACAGGTGATGTTCATATGGTTACATTGTGTACAGACTAAATGGCCATCCTGTGTGTTGATATTCTTTATTTTGCATATATGTGCTTGCAATTGAAAGCAGAATATATCTACCTCACACTTGTCACATTAATCAGTCAGCTTTTCATCAAGCTGACAGCTATGCTTCATGCGTGCACACATTTGTTTCCCTTCAAGCTTGCAGAAAATCAAATAAGAAGAGACATGAACTTCATCATTTCTGTCTCAGGCTTAGTAAAGATCACATTCTTATACACTTTAAAAATGACCAGTCCTCAGCTCAAGGCCTTGCTTTTGGGAGTACTGTGTAGATGGAATAGCTTGAAGGGGAGCGGCATTAAGTCTGAGTGAGTGATGATCTGAACCAGATGATCCATACACTTGAGTGATTGAAGGCAAGAATGGGAAGGGACAAAGCGACAGCACACGCTGCCAGGATGCTTAGAGTTTCTGTCAGGCCTCAAACACAGCAGAATTCTTGAGCTGCAAGAGCTGCAATCCAGCTGTTTTTCTTATGTATCCATGCTCTGATGGAGCCATTTTCATTCAAAAGTTTCATAAATTTGCTTTTCTGTGGGTTTTAGTGTCACACTGCTTGTTCTTCATGTGCTGCCAGCCAACAGTCATGTTGGCATCCAAACATGAAACCTTCACATGCATCAGACTGCTTTATTTTTCCAGTTACTGATTTATTATTTAAATGTTGAAGTACTCCACTTATAAAAGTATTTAAGGTGGAAATATCCCCCTATTAATCCCCCTGTTAAGTAACTTGAACAAAAGACTGCCTTTTCAACAAAATATTGTTTGTTTATCGATCTTCGTAGCTTATTTCGCATTAGACATTCAGCAATGAAAGTAGGTCACAATGTTTGTTCTGTAGGTTATCAATTAAATTATATTTTAGCGTATTGTTTGATCGAACGAGTAAGGACGTTCTCCCACTTGGTCCGAATATTTGAGTCCACACCCAGGACTGATTCTGGGCTCATTTGGGAGGAGGGGCTTATAATTGCAGGGTTGCTTTCAAGTAGAAAAATTCTTTCGGAACCATGGATCGATTGCGCAAATCACTTTTATGGATTGCAAAATGGTAGGCACTAGGTTTAAATGTTTGCTTTTTTTTTTTTTAATTGTTTTACTTTGGTACTAACACTCAAGCAGTGAAGAACAGCCCTTTTTGGATGCATGGCATGTCATCATGTGAGAATATCATAAAATCTGGTTTTATATGTCAATAAGATGCTGAACATAACCCTTTCCCCGCCATCATGAATCTCTGAAACAGGAAGTAATGAGACAACCAATCATGTTACTTGCTGTGCAGAGCCAAGAGCAGATAGTTTCCAAGCATGATGCGAACCGCACCCCAGTAGGGAGGATTTGAGCCCCAGACCACTGTTTTCAAGAGGACCAGGGGTCAGTGGTGGTAGTCTGGACTGCTTCCGGGCTTGAAAACAGCTTTCACACTCCACCAAACGTACCACATACCTTGCACAAATGGCCCCAAGTCCAGAAAAAATGCAAAAAAAAAAAAAAAAAAAAAGCTACATACGTTCTCAAGACAAGTTGATGTTACCAGTAGAGTTGGCAGTGACATTACAGTTAGATGGTCTGTACTCCTTCCCATACCTAATTTAACACTAATGCCTTTTCGGTTTGCTGAGCCACCCAGTGCAGATTTATTACCTTTTCTCAAGTATTTCACATGCTGGTAATACACATGCTTACATACTATTAGGGCTAGGAGCTCTTTCCAAAATCACCACGGGCACATCAGCATTCAGGCCTTGAGCCTTTTTCTCCAAGTAAAGGCATTATTAGAGTTTGGCCAGCACTCCTGAGGATCTACACCGAGCCAGAACCCTCACCCCATTTCTTTTTCCGACCTCTTGACGCGCTTTCTGACCCAGGAAATAGAATTAACACTTCAGCCCTCAAACTGAGCTCCCTCAGCATGAGCCACAGCTGCTGCGGTCCTGCCCCATGCTTCTAATGGCTGAAAGAATAAAACTGAGGTTTTGCAGAGCCTACACTGCACTTTTACACAGCAGATGTTGGGCTTTAGCTTCCCCAAGTCATCTCAGATGACATTGGTCCGTGTTGGACGGTGCTGCCAAAGCCTGTTGAGGGGAAAATGAAAAACCATCAATCTCTAGTGTCACCTCTTGGACGTGTTTGTCACTATTCATTTTTTTTTTTTTTTTTTTTTTTTTTTTTTCTTCCCCCCCCTCTCTCTCTGAGATGCTCTGCTGGCTTGCTGATACAATTTTTGAAGCCATTCGTGTGATATGTCAGACAAACAAATCCTGTCCTTCTTGTTAAAGGGAAAACTCCACCCTGAAACACAATAAATATGTTGAAATATATGAGATGTGTTTAGCAATTTTGATGCTGATTTGTTGGCTGGTGCTGTGTTGTGAGAAGTTAAAAGTTGTGACCCGTGCTGACGTCAGATTGTTATTCAGGTGGAGAATTGATGGCACCACTATCAACAGGTAGTCACGTCACAGTGACATTTAATAGGAGAAATAAAAAAAAAATAATGATCTCAAACATAAATGATAACAGTCAGGTTTTAAAAACGAGCAAGTTTTTTTTTTTTCTCTTTTACCATTTTCCAGCCATGTTTAATGTCATATTAATGAGAAATCCAAAGTAGAAATAGTTGAGACAGCAAATTTTGGACTCAGAGTCCCAGAATACAATGCAACTGTACAGAATTATAGCAGAAACTCAGCTTGGCTATTTAGCGATCTACGAGATGATGAGTGTCATGGCATTGACAGCCATATTAGCGTCAAACCTCAAAGCTTTGGAAGTTAATCTGTTTGAGCAAAGTGTACAGATCAGGATGTGAGAGAGCTGGACAACCTAAAGGACTCAAGCACCACTGCATCACTTTCTTTAGATGGACATGATGCAAGGGCTAAATCCCACTGCACCACTCTCAGCAAGTAGTCAGATAGCACTGTGGTTAATATAGATGATGAAAGAAGTTTAAATTAACTCAAAAGTTTATTACAGAATAAACCTTGGATGACTTTGAATAATACATGATAATTATAAAAAAATAATAAGCAACTTGTTCATGGTGGATTTTTCTTTTAAGGCTCAGTTAATCACAGAAGAATATATAGCCAAGTAAGGAAATACTTGTCATAGATCATATATATCATCTTTTCTGTGGCAAAGTGATATGCCTCATTTCTCCAGGACTTATAAGAAAATCCATAACCATTCAGTGTAAATTGTTCCTGACCCTGGAGGCTTTCCAGTGTCCGATAGTAAATTAGAGAAGGAGAAAGAAAAGTGGGTTATCTGTTTATTAGCTCTTTTATGTGAGCTATATTTCAAGTGTAATGCATCCTGGGATTCACTGGTTGAAATAGTCTGATATCTGTTTTGTTCATTAGGTGTGGACTTGCCTACTGAGATTAACTGGTTCCTGGCTTTAGGCACCCCATGTGTTTGCATTTTAGCCACACATTGTGGTTTCCCAGGGGTGGCTTTTAAGCAGACTCCCCAGGAGAAGGCCATAAAACAAAAGGAATAAGTAGTTTTTCGTCATAATCGTCCCCTTATGCACCATAGAGAACCCCGTGCAGACATGTAACTGTCTGACTATGCATCGCTCGCAGTGTAATGCCTCTGTACCAATTCTCCCACACTAAGTACAATATTGATGCGTCCATAGACTGATTGATCCAGGATTTTCCATTTATTTAGTCTGTGCCAGTTCAATAAGCTTCTCGTACACTGGTGTGAGACATAATAGTGGTGGGAACAGATGTTTGGTCTTGGCAATGGAGCATAAGTGTCTTGTTTCTGAAGCATTCTTGTTTGTTCTTTGGCAGAGGACAAAGTGTTCCTGTCAAGGAAATGACAACACTTTTGCTTACATGGTTTTTGAGACTTTCAAGTCTAAACTAACACAATTTAAAGCATTCCCTAGCATTTCCAGAACTATATTTCCCAAGCTTCTCTGTCTTAAGTCTACCTTATTTGAGTGTGTGAGGGCAGTAAGAGCTGCTTAGTGTGTGACCACGGCTTTATTGGACTAAAAACTCACATTTTGTATTACTGTGTGGTGTCTTTTCTTAATCATTGTGTACTAACTGATTTTTCTCATTGTTTTCCCACAGTACTTCGAGGTCCCCTTTGATTCCAACATGAACCGTACCAAGAACAGGCCATTAGTCCGAGGACAAATAAGGTGAGTTTCACTAGCGCTTGAAGCCCTGGAGCGGTCTTACGTTGTTTTTATTATTCTGCCATATTTCGCTTCACTTGTCTCTTAGCATAAAGCTTCACTGCAGTTCTTCTGACTGATCAACGTTTATATCCTGGTGGGAGTGGTCTGTTCCAGAATGACTCCGCCCCCACCCACAGGGCTCACTGAAAATAATGACTAATCAAGATGAAAATCCTTCAGACTCACTAGATCTCAACCACACTGAACGCTTGTGGGAAACTTTGGAGCGACGTTTTTGACTAACAGCATCATCAAAGGGAATATTTTTTGGAACAATGGTGTTCGTCACTTCAGTACAGTTCTAGGGACTTGCAGAATCAATGCCAAGATGCATTGTAGCTGTTCATTGTTTACTAACACACTTTGTTGGTTTTTCTTTCTTTAATTTGTCATCTGTCTGTACATTTCACAGAGGCTGGAAAATAGCATGTACATCTCTTCATGCTTTTGATGAGTACCATAATTTCTCTATTCTTGTTCCCTCTGTCCCTCATCTGCCTCTGTTAAACCTTCATAGGCTAAAAATGTAATTTTTGCTATCAAGGCTCTCATTATAATAAGTAGGTTGTGAATAAACTATGAGTCTGGACACATTGCTAAGGTCAGCTTGCTGCCGTCAGCTTCTCTTTTTACACTCTAAAGACCTCAGGCGGTGTAATGTCTGGATAAGGTTTAGCCTGTCAGTATTAGCGGCCGTATGCCAGCGTTTATCTGCTGATGGCCGCTCACACACCTGTCCTGTAGAACCTGATCCAGGTGCATGCACCGTCACTGACCTGCTGCTGTCTCCGCTTGCATTCAGGTCTGATAATATGATGGCATGCCATAATGGGAAAATGTGAAATAGGTACCTCTTTAAGATTATGATCTACCAGCTTTGATGTGTAACTTGACATGTGACTTTAGCAGACACTTTTATTCAAAGCAACTCAAGTGAGAGTGCAGTCGAGGGTGTTATCATGTGATGTGTTTAGTCATTCTGGTGCTAATTTGTTGGTTGACGATGTATGTTTGTTATTCCTGGGAGAAGGTAGAGATTGTAAAGAAGTTTAAACTCAACTCAAACTTAAAGTCAACTCAAAAATCAGAATTTTTACTCTTCCACCGCTAGTTCACTGGTTAATAGCCGTTATCACTGCTTGCACGATAGCCACGTAAACACACACTTGAGGTTAACAGCCTTTGCTTGTGGCTAATCACGTTTGTTAGTAGATTCTGATAGTGAAAGGCCCCTGACCCACGCTTGAGTCACTTTCCACAACAAAGAGCTAATCAGTCAACATGAGAAGGTAAAGCCTGGCAGTCAAGTGAATCCAAACAGTCCAAACCAAACCGCTAGTTAATCCCTCTGCCCTGTGTGTGTGTGTGGTTCGTGAATACATATGCAAACACATTTCACACTGTAGGATCAGGGTGCCGGAATGCCAAAGATGACTCACTTATACATTTTTTTGTCAAGTTTTCAAGCTTTACTTGCTGACTTGTCTCTCACAGTAAAGACAGCAGGGTTGAGTGCTGTAGCTGTAGTTTGGATACAGAGCAGCTGTGTGAAAACACCTCCAGCTTCACCGCCTTCGCTCTGACCTCGTTTAGACAATGCGTTTCTCAGAGCGCCGACAAAGAGGCGAGCTGATAGCTGATAACTGGCGTCTGTTAATCTCTGGGTTTAAAAGTTAAGCTTGAACATCTCTCCTGAGATACGTACTTGAAGTTAAATCTGTGAAGTCTAATTTACGACCGATAAATCAAAGGCTCTATGTAGAACCCTACAACCCAGGTTTCCTTTCAGAGAGGGTCTTTCCAAGAACATTAAATTGTTATACTTCTGAGATTTTTTTTTTTTTTTTTTGCAAGATTAGAAAGTTTTCCTCAAGGATTTTTGGATTCTTGACTGTTGTAGCTTTATACAGAAGTTGTACTTGGAGCCTTTTTGGATAAAGCTACAACTGTTCTTCTTGGTTCTACAACTTGGCACAGATGAGTGAGTAGACAGAAGACGGTGTGGTCGTCAGATTCTCCACGTTTGTGATATTTTTTTGAAAAGCAAGCCCGTAGGTTCTGCTGTAGGTGCCTACATAGAAAGTGAAGATACCTTTTCAGTGTTAAATAGAACCTTCCCTTTTGTGTGTGTGTGTGTGTGTGTGTGTGTGTGTGTGTGTGTGTGTGTGTGTGTGTGTGTGTATACCATGTTTCCAAACATTGATGGAATTCTCATACAAGAAAAACAGTAATAGTAGCACACATCATCTTCCTTTAAATGACTTGAAAAGTCCAAAATGAAGAACCTTAGCAGGCAGCTGTCCTCATTATATTCACTTATAGAACAACCCCTCAAGGGTTCTCCACTGGTCATTTACATAGTTATAGGTTCCTAGCTACTGTTTGGAACCCACTCCGATGGGCAAACTCTGTTGTAGGGTTCAACGAGACTTTAGAGGTTCCCTTAGACCCCTTTAGAAGGGCATTAGAATGAACTCTTGTTTCCTAAGAGCGTAGAATAAACAGTTCCATTTAGCATCTAGGTACTTTGGTTTGACCTGAAGGAAGAACCCATAGAAGAAGAGGAACGCATTGTGAAAGAGAAACCCTCATATAAGGATCTGCATAGAATTTGTAGAGGTTCCCATAGAGGGGCAAACCAAAGTACACTTTAAGATTGTCCTTCTGATGGAGCGCTTAAACCAGCAATGGTTTCTGAAAGGGAAAGCCTGTTGTTGAGTTCTAGAGAGACAAATTGAAGAACTTTTAGGGTACTAGATGGAACCCTTTGTTCTAGAAATATAATGAGGGTCAGCAGTCTAAGGTTACTTTTTGACAGTTTTGGAAGAATGTTATGTATATCCTTCTAAGCAAAGGCAATCCTATAGTTCTGTTCTTTAAATGAGAGTTCCATGAAAGTAGAAGAAGAGTTCTTTCACAAATTCAGAAAAGGTTTGAAGTAGAACACCTTCACAGTGCTAGAACCATCTAGAACCGTGATTGAGTTCATTTTTAGTACTGTAATTTCTGCATATATCGTTTCATGATATTTATATCAGAGTTGGCTCATTTGAACTTGATATAATATAGAATTTTTATTTATTTATTTATTTATTTTGTAAGCTTGATCTGGATTTTTTCCAGGCATGCCATGTAGGTCAGCGTGTACATAATGAGCTCAGGTAGACGTACAGCCAACACCCTTAAACAAGCAAAGCCACGCTCGTGCAGGCAGCCGTGCAAACACAAACATCACCTTTCAAACGTATCTTATATCCATTAGCCTTGACATGAAGCGAGCCGTTTGCTCCTGCAAATACAAACATTTCAGCAAGTGGTTGGTGTTTCAGCCCTAAGCGTCATGTCCTCCGGAGCCTTTGAAATTTTCTCTGATATGTGAGGTGACACAAGCAGTCACATTACACCAGTGTGCAAGCCGAGACACTAAAACGTCCTTCAGCCCGGCTTAACATCAGACTGGTGTAATGATACTCCTTATCATGCGGTAATGTGTTCCGTGCTCATATACTCATTTACTACTCATGTTTACTTAGCTATAGTGAAGCGCAAGAGTTTGCATGCCTTTTGGGCAAGTCGGGAATAACACACGCATCCCGAAATGTTTTAATCCTCATATAGCACAGCAGACAGCATGACATCTTTTGTATTTTTTTTTTTTTTTTATCCATTTGTATTTGCATTTAATGTTGTGGAACGTCCCAAGAACAAGTTAGTTCCTGTTATCACTTATGTTATATCAGCTATAAACAGTCATTCTTAGTTACAGAACGTAGCTACAGCTGTACCTCTGACTGTTACAAAGCGCTGACACTGGAGACTCCTTCTAAAAATCGTAAATAAACATATCCTCATGGAAAACTTCATCAATGATTAGACTTTACATTGAGCTTCTACCATACAAGTCCTTTTGCATTTATTGTTACGGATGAAATGATAATGAGCACATTAATGTAAACTAATAAACTGAGATTAACTGGTTCTAATTAAATATTAATTAATAAATATTTACAAAAAAAACAAGACCTTTAGAGCTCATAGATATATAGAGATATGATGATATCAATATCATAATAAATTATGAGAACAACTTTTTAATTAATTTTTTTTATAAGTACAAACTTACTGGAAGCAGCTGATGTGATGTTAAAATTTAAATACTATATAAAAAAAAAAGAAACTATAAAATGCCAAATGATTTTATAGAGATTTTTATTTTTTCTTCTTTTTGGCGTTTTTTTTTTTTTTTTTTTTTTTCATTTATTTTATTTAAAAATCTAAAAACAACCTTTTAAATGTAAAAAATAAAAACGAATTAATTTTTGTTTTTTTGTAGACATACAGTATCATCAAATAGTGTGTGTTTTTTTTTTTTTGGTTATTTTTTATTTTTATTTTTTTATTTTTATTTTTTTTTAATTCAGCACTAATCTATTGCAGGGAAATTGTTTGCCAGCCTGTATATTATGATGCATGTCGTGTATCATAGAAATGCGTTTTGAGAATTGTGATATGAAACTTTTGTCATATCACCTAGCCCTAATATTCACTTAATATCACTGATCATTTTTGTTACTTGTGATAATGGAAGATATTAATATTAGGTTGTTGATAATAATAAAAAAAAAACATCAGTTCAAAAGTTTGCATAGCACTTTCTATGATTATTAATAATCTGTAAGAGTTTGGATGTCATCCATCTGCCTGAATAACTGAATCCATCCTCCATCGTATATTCTGAGTAGCTTTTAGATCTTGTTTATTGTAATATGCAAATTTCTGCTAACTTCTTTAACTGTATGTGTCCTACTGTGTTTGCTGCTGTTTACACTGATGTTCACTGCACTGAAGTTACAAGTGACGATTTAATAATTTAAGTTTAATTTAAGTTTCCTTTTCACCTGTTTTTTTTTTTATCCTATACGAACCTTAATAACCTGCTGTCTGACTTCAGAGCAACATAGCATCTTTCTCTGATATATTTTAGCTTCCTGTGTCCGTGGTGCTGAACAGATAAAGCTGTGAATGTCTTCACTCGCAAAACATGAACAGTGACTTAAATGAAGAAAATAACACGTTTATCAGAGCTACTTTACTATACAAGAATTTAATAAGTAACCAAGCTGCTCTTCAGCACAGAGCACATGCACAAATAGTTTATATAAGTTTATTTAAATTTTATAATGAGCTTCATTACACCTAATAACTCATTATGTTTATTTACAGTCCCGGTTTCAGCTTTGCAGCATTCCTGACCTTATTAATAATAATTAAAATCATAAATAATTAATAATTAAATAATTTTAAAAAAATAATAATAATAATCCTGACTAAACGCTAATGCTAGCAATTGCAGTGCAGCTACATCTGACTCGTAGCCAGCTTTTTTCAGCTGTAACGATGTAATGTATGTGACACGCATTACATATGTCTGGCAACGCCCACTTCTTTCCCTCCCTCAAAGCCACAGGTGACATGATCATTAATTGGCGGTAGATACGGGGCAGTAGCATGTTCAATCTCAATCACACAATCTCACAAGCCTGTCCTGGAGGCTCGATATTGCATTTCACTAGGCTCAAATCCTTGAGTAAACACAAGTGACCGCAGTGATCGATCATGACAACACAAAAAGGCATGAACTAACTTTTAGAAATTCCCTGGATAGCCTACTACGTATGTTGATCGATGGCCAGTACAAAACAACCAAATGTGAATCCTTCAAGTGATGGAGCCATTATGTTTTGTTTTTTTTTCTTCCCTTCTTCTTCCCATTTAGTTTGAGTTCTTATATTGGAATGTAGAGCTGGAGCTGTGGTCCAATTGGTTACAGCAACATTGGGGAACTGGAGGTCTACAGAGAATGTTAGACTGTTTTTAAGAGACAACAATTAATAATCAAAATGGTCACTAAAGACTTGCTTTTGTTAACATATCTGGTTGTGAGATCTCAAACGATGGACTCATGAAGACTCATATTGATTCCTTCTTATCAAATGGCTACAAAGTGATTTAATACCCTTTTAAAATGTAGAGTAACCAGATCCTCCTCTCAGCAGGAGAGAAAATGTATTTGCCATATGTAATGTTACAAATCTATCAGGAGTGTTAAAGACTACAAATTTCCACATGTTTTCTGCATGTTTTATGGACTTTATGAAACTTGTTGAAGCTCAACCAAGACAGTGATTGAAGGCAGATCATGAGATTTAGTGCAGGACAAAAGAGCATCAGTACACTGCATAAATTGAATTAGCCGGCTAACTTCTTTATGATTGTTGTGGCTGGAGCCGTAACTGAATCCGTGTGTTGGGACCAGCATCATGGGCACTTCAGAAGTCCACATATTCTCAGACTGGAGTTCAGTGAAATCGGACCCTGAGTTGTTCTAGTGTTGGCGACAGCACTATGAATCGGCCAATAGAACAGTTGTTGATATTTGTAGGATATTTATTAATTTAATAGTAAAGGTGTGTCGAGGTGATGGGGTTGTTCAGAATTGTAAATTAAAACCAGGGCTCTGTTAGGTGCTTTTGTTCATAGTGCAAGGAAGAAAATCTTCCTTTTTCACTAAGACATTTTTCACAAAGAATGCTTGGGTTGAAACTAGGTGTATATTCTGTATATATTCACCCAAATGGTTCACAAAAAAGGCAACTTTTTTAAATATAAAGGGAAAATGTGAATTACTGTGTTTCCATAAACACGATTTTCCATACACACGTTTTGAGTATGTTCATTAGGGATCAAAAATCTACAACCTGAATTCAGTAAAGCTGTTTTGTCCCAGTGTCTCTTATTAAAAGCTCTGTACAAATAATAGAATTGAATTAAAGTGAGTGTAGTGTCTTTCTTCTGTCCGTGATCACTGATTTCTCGCTCTTCAGACACACACTTAAAAGTCCCACATAAAACAGTTATAACAGCAGTAATCACAGTTATGTGGAATTTCCAGCAGTAGGACCAAAACGGCGCTTTTTTTTTTTTTTTCTTTCTCCTTTAGTCCCTATCTGGATCTCCCTTTAATTTATGGAGTACTTAGCTGCGAATTTGAACCAGGCCTTGGCTGCTTTAAAAAAAAAAAAAAAAAAGCCCAGTGGACATGCCTAACCAGTAGAAGTGTAGTTAGGCAGGGTTTGATCTCACAGCAGCTGCCCTCCATTTCCTAGTTTATTTATTCCTTTTTTGATGTTATATACTGTACGTGCATTACACCAAGTCAGATGAATTGAATATAAATAAAGAAATAGAATGCTGTGTAACTGAAGTCTTGATTTCAGTTGCTTGAGATGTGACTAATCATTTCTTTTAATTCCATCTCTCTCTCTCTCTCTCTCTCTCTCTCTCTCTCTCTCACTCTCAGCCCCCTCCACGCCGTATCATTCGCTCTGGCCTGTGGGATTCCCGGCGTGACCTTGTTGACCCTGGCTGTGAATCCTCTGACAGGCTTCCTGGGGGCTCTGAACATCTTCCTGTACACGTGTTGTTACACGCCGCTGAAGCGTCTCAGCATCACCAACACGTGGGTGGGTTCAGTGGTGGGGGCAATTCCTCCGATCATGGGCTGGACCGCTGCTACAGGCGCTCTTGATCCAGGTCTGACCAAAATACACACACACACACACACACACATTACACACACTTGTACGTTCATATTACACAAGTGTTGGCCTGCTGTGAGTTGAGTGTGTTATGACAGCCATAAGTTGAGAGCAGCCAGCTGAAGTGTGTCGTGCAATCATCCATGATCTGGACGTGAGTGTAGATAATAAACCACGCCCCTTTACTGCATGTTTAATGACATCAGCAGCTGCAGAAGGGAAAAAGCCTTCAGCCTTGGCCTCCGTTTCCCTTTTTGGGAAAGTTTTCCCAAAACAGGAAGTACTTTGTGAATGTTTATGCAGTTAGCTGATAGCGTTGTCTCAGTTTTATGTATTTATTTTTAGACTGTAATTGCATAGACAATTCCAGCTGGAGTATTGTAGTGAAGAGGAAGTTAGTATAAGTCTCTGGCATAACAGTTTATATGAACGGCCAATATGGTGGTGTGTTGTCATGTTTTTCTGTTTCCTTTGCTGTGATCGGCGAGTAGTTGTCACTCACCATCAGTCCCACCCAGGCAATCAATTTTTTTTTCTTCATGTTGTGAACTGTCCAAAAATTTTTATAATGGTAAAAAAAAAAAATTACAAAAATGGCAATTAAAAAAGATTTTAAAAATAGTGATTAAAAAACGTAATTAAAAATGGCTATTAAAAAATTAAGTGATGATTTAAAAAGAATTAAAAAATGGTGATATATTAAAAATGTTGAATTAGTTTTGAAAAGATATTATTGTAGTATTTTTACACATTTGAAATGCTAATAAAAATGGCAATAAAACGGTGATAAAAGGAATAAATGGTGATAAAAATGGCAATTAAAAAAATCTTTAAACTGTTCTTAAAATATTCTAAAAATGTTGGTGAATAAAAAAAAAAAATCACAAAATCAGTATCTCAACTTCTCATAACCATGTTTCACAGTATTGTGGTGGTGTTCACTCTCGTTTTTATTCATCACTAGAAGAGAAAATGCAAAATGGATCTCTGGTCAGTGTAAAAGGGCAACACGGGGCTCGTCACGAGCAGCGCTTGTGTTGCTAATTGCCGTGTGCTTTGTGGTGGGAAAGATGAGCTTACTGTTTCAGATCCCTTGTTTTCCCAGAGGGTTTAGCTACGCGTGTGTTTACACAAGCAGAGCCGAACACACACACACACACAGAGGCGATGCAGAGTTTCATGCTCTGGTGCTCAGACTCGGGCCGCTGCACTGCTGCTGGTGCTTTTCTCCAACGCAGGAGCTGAAACACAAGCCTGCCTGTCTCATCTCTCTCATTTCTAGTGCAGGAAGTGTGTGTGAATTTATTAGAATGTATTTTCTT
This sequence comes from Pangasianodon hypophthalmus, assembly GCF_027358585.1. NCBI lineage: Eukaryota > Metazoa > Chordata > Actinopteri > Siluriformes > Pangasiidae > Pangasianodon > Pangasianodon hypophthalmus. The sequence continues at coordinate 21,273,175 of NC_069721.1, read as the reverse complement.
CATGTGTCTTGAGTTTGATTTGTCCCAGGCTGCTTGTATTACATTTAGCCTCCTTGGGCTTTGAAAATATGCTAATTAAATGATAGTACTTGTTTCTGATTGGCTGACAGCTGTGATACGTGAGCAGTTTGGATTGTAACCATTTTAGACAGCATCTATTTTACACTATTGCTTCTGTTGTCACACAACTATTCAGAAATAAGAAAAATACAACTGGCTAAACACATTTGCTACTTTCATAATTTGAGGAAATTTAAAAAATCTCTAAATCTTTACCAGCTATTTTTAAAATTATAAGTGAGATATTGAGGCACTTGGGTGGACATTATCTGAAAATAAAGAACTTTTTTCCACCATGTTGTTCTTTGCCCACATCTTGTCCATTTCTTTTTCATGATTTTGGGACACTTCATTGCGAATTATCTCCTGCTTATATTAGGGTCTTCATATTTTCCTCACTCTTTCCTTCTTGTGCACTTTGGTACCATTGGTCATGGTTATTTATTTTGATGTGTCTTACTTTCTCTCTCTCTCTCTCTCTCTCTCTCTCTCTCTCTCTCTCTCTCTCTCTCTCTCTCTGCCGTTCTCTAGGTGCTCTGCTGTTGGGGGCGTTCCTCTACTCGTGGCAGTTCCCTCACTTCAACGCTCTGAGCTGGAACCTGCGAGAGGACTACTCGCGCGGTGGCTACCGCATGATGTCGGTCACCCACCCGGCACTGTGCAAGCGGGTGGCTCTCCGCCACAGCGTGGCCCTGATCGGCCTGTCCACGCTCGGCCCCGTGCTGGACGTCACCACCTGGACTTTCCCGCTCATCTCTCTGCCCATCAACCTGTACATCAGCTACCTGGCCTTCCGCTTCTATCAGCGTGGCGAGCGCCAGAGCGCCCGCAAGCTCTTTTTCTGTAGCCTTTGGCACCTGCCCATGCTGCTGCTGCTCGCCCTCACCTGCAAGAAGAGACGCCCAGCTGAGGAGGCGGGGCCAACCGGGTCCACTGACACACCTATCGCATTACACGCTGCTTCTTCCTAAACCACTTTAAATAGCTTTATTTTTAGTTTTCATCAAGAATGGCAGCTCGGATTGATCAGTGCAAGAGCGTACACCGAGTAAAGATGAAAAGTCTGATCTGACTATACGGTTGATAAAGATAAAATTCCTGGACTCTCTCAGGTCTGTAAGTCTGAAAAGTGTGTAAATATGTTAAATGTTTAATAAAATATCCATCCGCGCAATAGCAGAAGCCAGAATCATTGACTCAGCGAATGAGTCACTTTTAAATGATAGGAAATTAGATCCAGATTTGGATCTGGAGCACTCTGGAGCATGTAATGCTTCACTGTCCTGAGTTGCAGCTCAGGTGTAAAGCCAAAAAATTCTTATATCCTGTAACTCAATTGCTAAGCGAGCCGGCCACACAGTGCTGCGCTAGATTTTGTCATGACTGGACCCCGTTTCCCTAATATGGTGCTGGTGCTAGTTCAGAGAACTACAGAATCTTTTCACACCTGAGCCACGTTTCCACTGATTTAAGAGTTGAACTTTTATTTAATTGGATGTGAGAGCCAAAATAAATTCGTCCAGCGTCGATACACAACACAATGATGTCATGGACATTCACTTTGTTGCTAGTAAAATGGTTATTTATTCTTCAGTGACTGGTCTACTTTTATTGTTTTTCAATCAATATTTTTTTTTAACCCAATGCAATGTTCATGGCGTGTTTTATATTTTATTTACAATCATGTAAATAAAGAAGATTGTCTATTTGTTCTACACTTAGCTGGCCACAAGCTTCAGAATGCTGAGTGCTGTAATCTGATTGGCTGTCCACACTCCCTCCTTAACACATTTTAGTCAATTTTTTTTTTTTAACAGAAAAACAAGCTTATGCATAAGTACCAGACTCTGTAGCAAAAGCTAGAAGTTTTCTCACGAGACTACCAGTTCTAGCATTTTGGTGCAGAGAGTCAACTCTGGAAAAGTTCAGCTTTAGTTCCTGCCTCAAGAATCAGCACTGACTCATCAGGTAGAAAAGGGTTCTGTGATACTCCAGAGAGAGAGAGAGAGCACCTTGGCGTTGGCTTTCCTGCCGTCCTCCATACTGTATACAACCTCATGATGTTGTGTAATGTCTACATCTGACCTCACTGTATAAATATATCATCTGTGTGGGATATTAAAGAACATGTGTTCTTTAAAATAAATGCGTTTTAATCCATGCTGGTTTTGGTGGTGTTTATGGGGGAAAGGGACTGATAGACTGATAGACTGATGTTTATTAAGGGGTTAATGGTTCTTAAAGGGGCATGAACTCCAAAACTGTTTTGGTGCATTATTTAATTTGGTGTATTAATGCATTTCTTCATGCTACTTAGTGGCGAGTTGCTTTGTTACATTAGCACCTGATTAAAGTATCATTCACCCGACATTACAGTAGTAATATAACACACGGTGGGTGTCGTTTATCAACCTGGATATGAACGGATTTATTCATAAATCATTCGCAGGGGCAGTTACAGAAGAAATGTGGTATTAATGAAAATCCTGTTAGTTCAAAAAAAAAAAAAATTGTATCCCGTGAGAGCTCCTGAGTACAATTTAAATACAAGGAGACTCACTAACTTGGTGAACTTTGGCTTTGAACATCGGCTTCAAATTCTATAATTGGCAATGAGTTGCTGCTGGATTATATACAGATCACACGGTCAAGTTCAAATAGCTAATTTATTACAATTACACACTATTGCCAAAAGTTTTGTCAGCCTCAGTCATTTCATATTAATAAATTGAAAGAACACAATTGTTCAAATAAAAACATCCAAATAAAACTAGACATTCAATGAGAACAGAAGTAATGGTGGCTAATAAAAGAGGAAGTGTTAGTGCGTGGGTGTGTAGGAAATGTCCCAGTGCTGTTATACTAAATATTGGTACTTGTCCAATCAAATTAGTGGATTGAAACTAACTGTTGTATAATGGAAACTTTAGCACACATTATTTAGGATGTGATCTTTCACTGTTTTTCAGCTCTCTGTGAGCTTTGCTATTTATGGAGTTTTTGGCTGACGTTACAGGTAAATCAGCTGTGCCATGAATACGCTTGGTAATACGGTTAGCATTTATCAGCATATGCACATATTATGAGTATGATGAAAATTTCATTGTTTTTAATTTTTAGTTTGCACACAAATTAAACAATTGATAAAATGAAGCCAAATGATCAGCCAAAATATACACCACTGTATATGGCCAAGTTTGTGGTCACCTGATCATTACACCCATGTTTGGTTCTTCACCAAACTGTTGCCATGAAGTTGGAAGCACACAATTGTATAGAACGTCTTTGTATGCTGTAGAGTTACAGTTTCCCTTCACTGGAACTAAGAGGATCAAACCTGTTCCAGCATGACAATGCCCCTGTACACAAAGTGAGCTCCATGAAGACATGTTTCGCCAAGGTTATAGTGGAAGAACTCGAGTGTCCTGCACAGAACCCTGACCTCAACCCTGCAGAACACCACTGGGATAAACTGGAACACCAACTGCACTCCAGACGTCCTCAACACCCCGACATCAGTGCCTGACGTTGCCAATGCTCTTGTTAATGAATGAATACAAATCCCCACAGCCACACTCAAAAATCTAGTGGAAAGCCTTCCCAGAAGAGTGGAGGTTCAAAAAGGACATATGAATGTAATGGTCAGGTGTCCACAAACTTTTGGCCATATAATGTATGTAATGTCTAATGTTTGCTTTTTTAGCTTTGCACTGGAGTTATGATAGTAATGATGCTAACAAGTAAGAAAAGGTATGTTTAGTAGAATGCAATCGACATGCCTAAATCATCACACACTCGTCTCAGACCGTGGTTATGTGGTACCTGAAACTGAGAAAAGGACATGGTGCTAAAAACAACACCATCTTTTATGCACAGTCGCTTTATTCCTCGGGGCGTAGTTTGATTTTCCTTCATGCCAAGTGGACTTGTACATTAGAAGTAATCTGAATATTGATTTAATTTTTTTAGCCTCAAATGCCATCACTGAGCTAAATGCCCTTTGAGGTGTGTGTGTGTGTGTGTGTGTGTGTGATTTAGCCATGTGTTTTGCACAATGCTAAACTGATAGTTTTAAGTTTGTCTCACTTATTTGCTACATTGTCCTTGTAACTCCAGTGCTTCAGAGCTTTGCATGTCTTGGCTGGTGGATTACATTTGGGCTAAATGTGTAAATTTCATTCTTGGCTTAACTACCCCTTTAATCCACACTTGTTCTTGGACCTTGGAGCCTTATGATTTATTCCAGCACTGGTACATTTTCCTTCTTTTCCCTCCCTTTTGTGGTTGTAGCAGCGTCCGGCTTCTCTGGCCACATTCGGCTAGCGTGTCTCCCCACGGGATCAGTGGAGGATCGACCTCCGCACCTGTCCAAGTGCAACATATGATCCCCTCTTCCATGGTCACACACACACAGAGCACCCTCCGTCAGCACCTCGGCCTGCTCTCCTCCTGCTCCTCCTCCTTTCTGCTCTCCACAGGAGGAATTTAACCCGGATAGAGGGATGTGAACGAGACGTATCCTCATAAAAAGGCCTGGTCCGGATGCAGCGTGATTTGTGTTAGGGTTAGATGGAGAGAGAAAGAGAGATGGAGACAGCTGTTCCTGCTGTGTGTCTAGATTGAATGTCAGCACCAGACTGAGACTAGTTTGTAGTTTGGTGAGGTGCGGAGGAACGAATGCTGTGCTCTTCCTTGTTGGTTGCTTGATTTCACTCATTATTTGAGTCTGTTCTAATTTTTTTTTAATGAAGTTTCGTTTTGATATATGCCATTCAATAATCCACAGATTTATTTTCAATAATGCTTAAAATGCTTCTGATGAATCTGAGGAGGAGAAGTGTCCCCGGCTCTGTTTTAATTTCTCTGGAGCGTTGTGTGATAAGGTAAGCCTGGTGACATCAGCGGTGGTGGGTTTCATGTTTATCCTGAATACTTATTAGTTGTAGCAATTTTTTTTTTCTGATTTGTTCCAGCAGCAACAGGAGTTCTCTTCAATAACTTTAGTTTCAGAGTTTCTGGCTGCATAGGAAATTTTGAAATAAATAAGTAAGTAAGTAAGTAAATAATTAAATAAATAAATTCTTACTTGGTTACTTATGTGTTTACTTTTTACTTGTATACTCACCTACTTATTAATTTGCTTACTTATACTCACCTACTTATTTACATACTTACCTGCTTACTTGTTCACTCACTTATTAACTTACCTACTTCTTTATTTTCTTGTTGAAATATCATATTTACCCACTTATTTACTCAGTTTCCTACTTACCTATTTACTTGTGTACTGACGTATTTACTTACTTACATTCTGACTTGCTGATTCCTTACTTATTTAAATCCCTATTTACTTAGTTGCCATCTTAATTATTTACCTACTTTTTTACTCTCTTATTTACTTTCTTACTTATCTACTTGCTTTTTACTTATTTATTTACTTACTTTCTTACTTATTTATTTAATTACCTACTTATTTACTTACACCTACTTGTTGAGATTTTATTTAGTTACTTTCTTTCTTTCTTACTTACTTATTATTTATTTACTTACCCACTTATACATATATATATATATATATATATATATATATATATATATATATATATATATATATATATATATATATATATATATATATATATACTTACTTTAATTTCATTTCATTTAATTACCTGCTTACTTGTTTACTACTTACCCATCTATCCATCCAGTACATGGCTCCAGTGAACATTAAACAAAATGTCAGACATCTAATATTTAATAAAGTGAAAAGTGTGTATATTTTATTTGTAATGTAGTTTATTTCTATAAGCTTGTTGGATTTTATCGATTGAGGTAGACTGAGTTTTTCTTTAGCTGTTTATTAGAGTTGTTCGGTTTTCTTTTCTTTCATTTCCACATGGCCTCTTCTAAGAGCTCCACAGAAATGTGCTATAGTCTATAAAACTCGAACTCGAACTGAACTGCTGTCCTTCACCTGTACTCATGTTTGGTCTTGAGAGCAGACATCAGCATGTGCAGGATGAACCACTGACACACACACTGATACACTGACACACTGACAGGTCAGAGGTAACACACTCCTCCTAGCTCTAGATCAGAGTTTACATGTGATTTACAGCCTGTCTACGGTCTGAGGTACTGAGTTTTATTTCATTACTCAGTTTTAATGTCCTACACCTGGATTGTGATGGTTTATATGTGAGATATATGTTGCTCTGTGTGGAGTCTCAAAACCCAGTCACAGATGACTTATTTTCCCTTGTACACCAACACCACCAATAATAATAATAATAATAATAATAATAATGATAATAATAATAATAATAATAATAACTTCACTGTAAAAATCATTTTTATAGTATATTTTTTATAGAAATAGTTCATTTTCTTTACTATTTCACTTAATTATGTTTGTTCATGACTGAGTCTATACTTCCTGTATATCTAGTTTAATTAATTATTAATATGTGCTATGGGAACTTTTAGCTAAAGTGTATATAGCTCGGGAACATAATTTTTTTTTTTAATCATTTTTTTTTTAAATCCACAAGACCAGGAAGCACAGCTCGAGTTTACCAAGAAGTTTAAAGATAACTCCTATATAAATTGCTTTAAAAAGTCACATTTTTAATAATTAAACAGTATTTTATGTACTATTAAGTTTATACTGTTTATACAATGTATAAAATTTACAGTGTATAATATAAGTTTATACTGTATAATATATAATAAGTTTACACTGTATAATGTATAGGTTTACAGTGTGTAATATATTTATGAATAATGTGTTCATATATAATAGGAAAGTCAGCTTGCTCTCCACTGGCCCTTAGACTTCACTTTGATATGGAAGTTTATTTCATTGTTGGAAAATATTTTTCATTTAAATATTTAAATACAGAAATGAGCTAAAATGCAGAAACATCTTTTTTTTTTTTTTTTTTTTTTTTTTTCAACCTGAGTCTAGCTCTTGTTGGAAATGACCTTATGTTTCTTTTCCCTCAAGCTGCCTGGTTATTTGGCAAACTCGACTTATAAAAACCACTTGGTTATAAAATTAAATAATCATTTTCTTTCCATAAAGTTAACCATCGAGGCTGAGCAGAATGTGGTTAAAGTTGAGCCACTTTCACACAAGCTTTTAAACTTGGTTAAATCTCTTATCTGTAATAAGAATGATAATCTAAACATTTAGAATATAGAAATGTAATCAGTTCTATCCAGCCTAAGAGCAGTGGTCGCACTGATACTGGGGCTGAAACTGAGAAAGAAAAAAAAACAACAACTTTTCTTGTATTATAAGGACTGCTTTTTAACTAACAATACTCATCTGTTTCATTGTGGGGGAAACTTAAAAAAAAAAACAATTATTCCTCTAAATGATTACTCTGCGTTTATATGCGTTTATATGAAAAACCTCCATTATTTATCATACTGAATAATTCATGCGACTCCTAACTGATCCAGTTTAACTAGGAATCAACTTTAAACACATGCGAAGTTCACTTTTAATTTTTTTTTTTAAAGTAAATAATGAAAAGTGATATTGTGATTGCCGGATTATCCTCTCCATCTCAGCGGATAGATAGAATACTGAGTGAATTTATCAGAATTTAAATAATTAATTGAGGAAATAATTCATTTATTTATGCAAAATTTTATCCCTTATTCATTTATTCGTGTTTAATATTTTGTCTTGAGGGCAAAAGTATTTCCTGTTGTGTTTCTAAGTTTAAAGAGAGTTTGGAATGTCTAAATAATCAGGAATAAAGAAAAAGCGCACTCTCTCTCTCTCTCTCTCTCTCTCTCTCTTCCAAGTCTCTCTCTTCAATAAAACTTACTCGGTCTCTCTCTCTCTCTCTCTCTCTCTCTCTCTCTCTGTTACTCCAAAAGCTCCACCCTTGCCTTTTCCGGATTGGTCCGTTTATGTCAACAAACGTGCAATTATGGAATCCTGGAGCTCTGATTGGCCACCGCCTCAGCCTATCACAGGCCTCGGAATGTTTCAGCGCTTTATAAAGGTTCTGCGCTGAAGCCTGAAGCGTGAATAAAACCAGAGAGAGAGAGGAAGAGAGAGAGAGAGAGAGAGAGAGCAGCGCGCGCACGCTGTGTTTATTCACTTATTTCTCTCCACTCTGCTCTTTTGGACATTATGATCAGAAGTCGTTTCGTTCTGGAGAGTTTTTTCCCTTCCACTTTAGACTAGTTTGATATTTGATATTTTGTTATTTATTTATTTACCCTGAGGACTTCAATGGCTTGTGCATCCTGACGCGCGCGCGCGCCCTGGAGAGACTTTTCCCCTCCTGTGTGAAAATGTCCGGTTGGAGCACGGTCCACGTCGCACCCGCCGAGGCTTATGGAATATAGCCTGCTTCGCGCACATCATCCGTATGCTCTGTCAGCGAGTCCGGTGAGGCGGAAGCTCGCGCTGTTCGGCATCATGCTCGTGCTGTGGCTCTACGTGCTGTACTCGTGCGTGGGCTCGTGCGCCACCGTGCCGAGTTTACGCGCAGACCGGCGCCGGCCCGAGGACGCGGGCTTAAGGTCGGGAATCGGGTCCCGGTTAGGTCCACGAGCGCGCGGCTGGGAGGACTACGACCAAACGGGCGTCGGGGTGTTTTCTAGAGACTTGAACAATGTCAAAAGCGACGACGGAACGGATGTCAGGACGTTTCCTCGAGATGTCTTGAACGGCAACGAGGCCGAGACGGAGACGGAGACGGAGCGGCGGGGAGGAGACGCGGGAGGAGAGCGGAGGTCCCCGGTGCACAGCGGCGGCTTGTCCACTTTCTCCAACGGCTCCGGGACCAAGCGGCTGCCGCAGGCCATCATCGTGGGCGTGAAGAAAGGCGGCACGCGCGCGCTGCTCGAGTTTCTCCGCGTGCACCCGGACGTGAGGGCGGCGGGAGCCGAGCCGCACTTTTTCGACCGTTTCTATGACAACGGATTGGAGTGGTACAGGTAAGCACCAATCAGAACTTTTATATCATCTTCTTTTATTATATAATAATAATAAAAAAAAGGCAGATAAATCATCATCATAAATTTGACAGTCGGTGCAGGCAGGTGGGGAGAGAAATCCTTACACTTCTGTCTTCTCACCACAGCATGAACATTAATAATAATAATAATAATAATAATAATAATAATAATAATAAATATGGTTACATCTGGGCCTAGGTTTATCTTGTGGAGCTGCAGCAGGGTCTGTGGGGATTTATGACGGATCTCATCATGATCCGCTTTAGACATTAAAAGAAACATGATCATATCAGTGGATTCGATGGATTTTTATCTTTTTTTATTTACAAACTTTTAAGCAAGTTTAGCTGCTTTATCTAGTGATGGACAGATTAACGCAAAAAAAATAAATAAATAAATAAATACTGCTGCTGCAGAGTGAGCACATACAAATGTTTTAGGTTTTTCTCCTGCTGAAACTTTGTGGTTGTGGAGAGCTGACATTTTCTTAGCACACTTAGACAGAGCAGAGGAATTAAAATAAATGAATGAA